>NC_050574.1:7175362-7775362 GCF_011100635.1 Trichosurus vulpecula | reverse complement strand
CCTGAGCAAGTCACTTACCTTCATTGGCCTCATTTTCCTCATCTGTAAAATGAGTTGGAGAAGGAAATGGCAAACCACTACAGTAACTTGGCCAAGAAAAGCCCGAATGGGGTCTCAAAGAGTCACACACAAATGAAAATGGAGGAAAGAAGCCACTGCAAGATTACATGAAGAGGTTTTGAGAAGGAGGGAATGCTGGCAGGTTTTCAACAAACGATTATTAAATGCCTACTATGTGTAGGTCACTGGGCTTAGTAGAGGTCATGCAGAAAGCAAGGTCTGCCCTCAGGGAGCTCATAGTCTAATGGGGATGACAGCAAGCATGCAGACATGTACACACAGGCTACAAAGTGGTGAGCAGGATGTAATTAAAAGAAAGACACTAGAATGAAGAGGAGGTGAGAAAGGCTTCCCATACCAGAGCAGGTGTGATTTTAGTTGGGACTTAAAGGACCCCAGGAGGCATAAGTGAGGAGGCCTTCTCCAACCTGCAATAAAAGAAACTGAGGCAGAACCCTGAGCCAATAGCACTTTATTAAAGGGTCCATGGCTTTCTCTAATGAAGTGGACCTCAGATTTTCCTGTTTATCTGAGATCCCTTCTTCTTCCAGGGCCTTTATTTTATAGTGCTTGATACCCAGGCAATACAAGTGGAGCAGACCACAAGTACAGAGTCTTATTGGAGGATAGACCTTGCCCTTGACCCTCCAGGAGGATCTACACAAAATCCAGAATCTCATTGGTTAACAAATGAGCTGATGAGCAGACCTTGACAGACCTATCTTGACCTCTCAGGAGATCCTGATGAGCACACTCATGGACTGGTAGGAAGGCAGTCCACAGGCCAGTAACCAGGGTCACTCACTTGCCAAATGTTCAAGGTTGTCTCCCCATGTTGGGCAAGAGAGTGATGACAAGGGATGGAGAGGCTACAAAAATAGGTGAGGTACTTTCCATATAATTAAGTTCCCTCTGCTATGGTGGCCTTGGTCACCATAACAAGTGAAAACAGGGCTGGAAGCCCTCTCGTTAGCTTCTTGTAATTTGTGCCTAACATACAGATCTTATAATCACCACCCCTATGGAACCATATCACACTGATCAGTACTGATTGGAATAAAATAAGGTCCTGGAAAATATGGGTCCAATTAAATATCTCTCACAGAACATATTTCATTAACGATTGAAAGCAATCATAAAACACTGGCGGCCCATGTTTTGGCCAAGGCACATCATACCCAGTGCCACCTCAAACACTCAGTATAACAGCAGACAACTCCTCTTCATTTGACTTGAAACCATTTTATACCACTTGCTTGAAGCCAGAGTGAGTACTGTCTCTTTAGAACTTTCTTCATGCTTTCATCTGGTGAAGCTTTTATTTCAGATTTTAGGAAATGTACTAGATAATTCCCTTCTTCTCAGTGATCACTGTTAATGTTTTCTTCCCCAGAATACACAATACTTACCAGGTTCTCACAAACTCTTCAGAAAATTCTCTTAATATGTCACTGACGGCACTTCTGGTAGACAGGAACTTCACATTACTTTTTTTTAGCTTTTATTTGATATTTTATTTTTCTCCAGTTACATGAAAAAAAATAATTTTTAACATTCATTTTTAAAACTTTGAGTTCCAAATTCTCTCCCTTCCCTTCCATCTTGAAAAGGCAAGCAATTTGCTATACCTTATGTATGTGTCGTCATGCAAAATATATCCATGAGTCATCTTTTAAAAGAAAACATAAAAAAATATGTTTTGATTTTCCCTGTTGCCATTCTAATTTTCAGTAGAGTTTTTTCCTATTATTTCCTCATTTTCCTAGCCTATTACTTGACTTTTAACTCTTTGTTAAAATAAGGCTCTGTTTTCAGCATGGAGGGTGCACTGTCCCAAGCTTCAGGTGTTTTGTGCAACTGTTCTCAGAGATACTTCTAGGGACCTGGAGGTTTTCAGGTCTTGCAAGGTGGTATGATCTAAGGAGAGATGTTTACTACTCTCCTGACCTGTGAGTGACCAAAGGCACTCTTTTCTGCCCTGGAAATGTGAGCAGGCTGCCCCGGAACTGTGACTGCAAGCTCTCCTAGGCTATTGGTCCTCCTCATACTGGGACTGCCACCCAGGAACTGAGACCCAGAACTGAGTATGGGCAAAGCAACATGCTGCCTCAGTCCTAGCAAAGAGACCCCTGCGATCTCCTTCTGACCAGTTGTTTGATTCCCTTACCTCTGTGGGCTGAGAGCTCTAGAAGCAGGCCTTGCCATGGCTGCTGCTGCTGCTGATTCTGTCACTCTCAAGGCCTGTCCTTGGTTTGCTTGGGCTGTTCTGTGCTGACACAGTCTGTGCTGAAATGAGCTTCTCTCTCACCTTGGTGCAACAGATCTTTCCCGATGACCTTCCAAGTTGTCTTGGGCTGGATAGTTGTTTCAAGATGGCTCCATTTTTAAAGGTATTTGGAGTGTTTGGGGGGGGTGGAGAGCTCAGGTGCCACCATTTTGGCTATATCACTTTTTCTCCTCCACAGATTTTTATAACCCACCATTATAACACATAGCATCTCCTTAATTCCACTGAGAGAAGGATTTGATGATAAGACATTTTCCAGCTTTTATTACTCCAACATGATTCTCACTTCAAATAGAAAATGCTTTTCTCAATATGCCCTTAGGTTCTCAATGGCTAGTTTCAAGTGTTGGCTCTGATACTCATAAGGGTTATAAAATGTTAGGCAAATTCCTTCTGTGTTTCAGTTTCTTCCTCTTAGTTAATGAGGTTCGAATTAGATGAATGTTGGAGTCTCTCTTTCAGCTTTAAACCATGTGACTTTTGATGGTTTAGGAGTTGGTGACATTCAAGGATATGTTTGTGGCCTTCACTAAAGAGGAGTGGGGTCTCTTGTAAAAATTCTCAGAAAGAGCTATACAGGGAGTTCACACTGGAGAATGTCCAGAACCTGCTGTTCCTGGATAAGAACCCACAAAGAAGTTGCCCAAAGAAAGTACGGAAGTGGTTTAGGAAAAGCACACAATTTCACCTGGAACATCACATGGGGTTCACATGTTTGAGACGATTCACTCTCAACAGGCCCCCACCTTGATTCAGAATGGGACCCCTTCCTTGAATGTAGCTGATGTTGTCAGATGTTGGAATGCAGAAAATAAAAGAATGGCTCCAAGCCCCACAATTTGGGGGACTCACTCATGGTAAGTCGGCAAGCATTGATTATGTGCCAGCCACTCTGGTAAGTGCTGGGGGTATAAAATAAGGTGAGCTGCCCCTCCCCTCAAGGAGCTCACTTTCCAATGGCTTTAGTCAACAAGTCAATGAGGTTTTATTAAGCATCTAGTGTGATCCAAGCAACTCATAGGCTCTTGGGGTTCCAAGAACAGAAAAGGAAAACGAGACGATTTATATTTAATTCAAACACACATACACACCCACCTACATACATACATACATGTATGCATGCATGTGTACATACATACGCATGTCCTTGCATGATCAGAAGCTAGGAGGTACAGTGGTTAGAGTTCTGGGCCTGGATTCAGGAAAAGCTGAGTTCACATCTGACCTCAGACACTCCCTGGAGAGCTGGTCTCAGTTTTGTCCACTGCATAATGGTGGCAGTAGGACCTACATAACAGAGTTAGTGTGAGGATCAGATGACATAATGTTTGTAAAGTGCTTGTGCCTGGCACATAGTAGGCACATTGTATAAGGTAAATTTCAGGAAATCAAAGAGAGAAAGTGGACCAAGAAGGGCTTCTTATAGAAGATGGGTTGTCAAGAATATTGAATAAAACACAGGTCAGTTAGAAAGGGGACTGAGAAAAGACCATCAGATTTGGCAATTAAAGCATCAAGTCCAAGTGGGAAGAGAACACTTAGAGGAAAGGAAGAAAGAAAGCCAAGTTGTAAAGGGTTAAGGAGTGAGGGGTGACAGCAAGGTGACCCAGTGGACAGAACACTAGGCTTGGAATCAGGAACACTCATCTTCAAGTGTTCGTATCTGGCCTCAGACACTTGCCTCAGTTCATCATTTTTAAAATGAGCATAAGCAAGAAATGGGAAACCACTCCTGGATCTTTGCTCAGAAAACCTCAGATGGCATCTAGAAGAGTCAGACACAACTGAAATAACTGAATAACAACTAAGAATGAGTGAGAGAGGAAAGGAGAAAGTTCAACCAGATGTGTCAAGGAGTTTGGCTGAGAAAAGGAGGTGAGATAGAATGATTGCTCATAGGGTTGTGAGGGATTAGAGAAGACTTCCTTAAAGATGGGGAAGATTGGTATTTTTGAAGCCACTAGGAAAGGGACCAGTTGATAGAGAAGGTTAAAAATTTGAGGGAACTGGGTGTGGGGAATGATTGAGTGTGGTAACTGGTGGAGAGGATAGGTTGTATGTGGGGATTAAATGGGCATATAAGTGGTTGGCCTTTGCAGAAAGAATGTACTGTAAGACCACATGAAGAGGTTCTGAGGAGAGGATGCAAAGTTATTCATTCTACACTTATTGAGTGCCTCCAACATGCCAGTTACTGTCCTTAGTAGGCATCATGTAAAAAGACTAACAGCAGTGTCTGTCCTCAAGGAGCTCACAGCCTAAGGGGGAGACAGGTATCTAAAAGGTATAGACAAGTCAATTGGATGCAATTAATAGAATAAAGGCAGTAGAAAAAAGGGGATCTGGGAAAAATAGAAGGTGGAACTTTGGTTGAGACTTGAAGGACCCCAGGAGGCCTAAATGAAGAGGAAGAGAATTCTGGCCTCTGGAGATCAAGAGAAAATGTCCAGAGCCCAGAGAAAGAGTGTCTTCTTCCTGGCATATAAAAGAGAAGAGTGTCATTGGATCAGAGAAGGTAGCAGGAAAAGAGATGGAAGAAGATGGCAGAAGTAAATGGTGGTCATGATGGGCCTTTAAAGCAAAATAAAAAGATGTGCAGATTATATTGTTTGGATAGTCAGTAGTCAATAAGCATTTGTTAAGGACTTCCTATATTTCATGAACCATGTTAGGCCTGGGGATTAAAATAGAAAAGAAGAAAGACTTTCAAGGGGAAGAGAGAATGTGGGAAGATGGGGAAGGAGAGAGACGATGGGAGTGCTTCTGTTAAGAACAAGTGAGGGATGCAGTAGATGAATTATCAATGAATAAAAGCATGGCCTTCCTAAAGTGGTTGTTCATACTATTAATAAATATAATCCAGTGTAGAATCGTGACTCAGAACACCAAGTGAAAAGGAAAATTTGTAAATTCTTGGGAATCTAAAAAATCAGAAAAAGTCTAATAAATTCTTTAATTACTCAAAAGTTCATCATTAGACATAAAGGAAGCTAAAAGGAAAATATAGATTATAAAGAGAAGATAAATAAGATGTTGTCAATAAAATCAAAATGACAAAAGTGAACAGAGATTTTTGCCCACCTGAAAGAGAATTGCTCTAAAATAATAGAAAAACTGGAAGAGTGCTCCATCCTTCGGCTGGAAATGGAAGTAAATGAAATGGAAGAGCATTGAATGCCAAGTTCATTGGCTGAACACGTGTTCTACATGTAGCAGGTTCATAAACAGATGAGCCCTCCCAGGTATCAAAGGCTTTACAGATGGCTCCACTCTCTTGTACGATATCTATCAGTCTGCTCTTGACTCCCGAGTGCCAATGCTCGAGTTCTATCGGCATGTTGAAATAATCCATTTTTCATACATAGTGTCAGTGTCTCTCTCAAGCATTAGCTCAATCTCCAACTCCAGCTCACAAAATATTACATTTGTACTAAATGAAGGAACCCTCCTTCCCGTCATAGTTCCTTTTGTTTCTCTATAATTAAATAATGCAATGAATGAATGAATGTATTCCTTGAGCAATTGCAATTAATCATAAAGCAAGGGCCGCAGATGCTTTTGTCCATGACACATCATAGCCAGTGTCATCTTAACCCCTCAGTATAAGAACAGAGAACTCTTCACTTGACTGGGAACAGTTTCATACCACTCAGTTGTGAGTCAGCTTGCGAGTAATTTCTCTTTAAAAGCCTTTTTATACTTTTATCTAGTAAAGAATTATTTCAGACTTTTAGGAAATTTTCTAGATCATTCCTTTTTCTTTCTCCTTTCCTCAGTAATGACTATTCATTTACCTGCCCTCCCCCCACACACACATAAGAATACACAATATTTTATAATTATATAATTATAATAATAACTTTATAATTTTCCTGTTCTGCCATGTTAGCCAATCTGATGGGTTTGATATGGTACCTAGCTGTTGTTTGGATTTGCATTTCTCTAATCAATAGTGATTTAGAGTATATTTTCATATGATTATATGAAAGAGGGCTTTCATTTCTTCCTCTGAAAACTGCCAGTTCATATTCTTTGACCATTTGTCAGTTGGGGAAAGACTTGTATTCTTATAAAATGACTTGGGTCTCTGTATGTTTGAGAAATGAGGCCTTTATCAGAGACACTGGTTGTTAAATTTCTTTCCCAGTTTTCTGTTTCCCTCCTAATCTTGGCTGCATTGCCTTTGACTGGGCAAAAACTTTTCAATTTAATGTAATTAAAATTATCCATTTTGCATTTCATAATGTTCTCTAGCTCTTCTTTAGTCAGAAATTCTTCCATTCTCCATACATCTGACAGATACATTAGTCCTTGCTCTCCCAGTTTCCTTACAGTATCAGCCTTTATATCTAAATTGTGTACCCATTTTGACTTTTTAAAAAATTTGTTTATTTCTATTTTTCCACATTCACCTTCACAAGTTTTAAATTTTCTCTCCCTACTTCCCACCTCCCTCTCCAAGACAGCATGCATTCTGATACAGGCTCTATCTGTACATTCATATTAAACATTTTCACATTAGTCATGTTGTATAGAAGATTTAGAATGAATGGGAGAAACCATGAGAAAGATAAAACAAAACCAAAAAAGACAAAAAATGCTTCAATCTGCATTCAGACTCCATATTTCTTTGTCTGGATGTGGATGTCATTTTCCATCACAAACCTTTCTGAGTTGTTTCAAGTCCTTGGATTGTTGAGAAGACCTAAGTCTCTCAAAGTCAGTCATTGCACAATGTGTCTGTTACTGTGTCCAATGTTTTCCTGGTTCTGCTCACTTCACTCAGCATCAGTTCATGTAAGTCTTTCCAGGTTTTTCTGAAGCCTGCTGGCTCACCATTTCTTATAGCACAATAGTATTCCATTACATTCGTGTACCACAACTTGTTCACATTCCCCAATTGATGGGGAATGTTCTTGGTCATCATAAAAAGAACTGCTATAAATGTTTTTGTACATGTGGGTCCTTTTCCCATTTAGCTTATATCTTTGGGATACAGCCCCAGAAGTGGTATTGCTTGGCCAAAGGTTTTGCACATTTGTATAGTCCTTTGGGTATAGTTCCAAATTGTTCTTCAGAATGGCTGGATCAATTCACAACTCCACCAACAATGCAATAGTGTTCCAATTTTCCCACATCTTCTCTAGCATTTGTCATTTTCCTGTTCTGTCTTAGCAACCAATCTGATAGGTGTGATGTGGTACCTAAGAGTTGTTTTGATTTGCATTTCCCTAATCAATAGTGATTTAGAGCATTTTTTCATATGACTGTAGATAGTTTTAATTTCTTCCTCTCAAAACTGTCTGTTCATATCCTTTGGCCATTTATCAATTGGGGAATGACTATTATTCTCAAAAAATTTTTTGACTCAGTTCTCTATATATTTTAGAAATGAGGCCTTTATCAGAAATACTTACTGTAAAAAATTGTTTCGCATCTTTCTGCATTCCTCCTAATTGTGATTGTGCTGCATTTGTGCAAGAAATTTTCAACCTAATGTAATTAAAATTTTTTATTTTGTATTTTATAATGGGTTCTCTATCTCTTTTTTGGTCATAAATTCCTCCTTAAACCTGACAAGCAAACTATTCCTTGCTCTCCTAATGTGTTTATAGTATCAACCTTTATATCTAAATTGTGTACCGATTTAGAATTTATTTTGGTATACAGTGTAACATGTTGGTCTATGCCCAGTTTCTGCCATGCTATTCTCCAGTTTTTCTAGCAGTTTTTCTGGAATAGTGAGTTCTTATCCTCGAATCTGGGGTCTTTGCGTATATTGAACAGTAGATTACTACGGTCATTGACTACTGTGTCTTGTGTACCTAACCTATTCCGCTGATCTCCCCTTCTATTTCTTAGCCACTACCAAGTAGTTTTGATGATTGCTCCTTTATAATACAGTTTAATATCTGGTATTGCTAGGCCACCTTCCCTAGCATTTCTTTTCATTAATTCCTTTGATATTTTGGGCCATTCATTCTTTCAAATGAATTTTATTATTTTTTTCTAGCTCTATACAATGATGTTTGGTACTTTCATTGGCACAGCACTAAATAAATCACTTGTGTACAACTGGCACTTTTATTATCTTACCCAGGCCCACCAATGAGCAACTGATATTTTTCCAGTTATTCAGATCTGATTTTATTCATGTGAAAACTGTTGTCTAATTGTGTTAATCTAGTGCCTGGTTTTGTCTTGGCATGTAGACTCCCAAATGTTTTATAATGTCTACAGTAACTTTCAATGGAATTTCTCTTTTTACCTCCTGCTGTGGGGCTTTGTTACATAGAAATGCCAATGACTTCTGTGGGTTTATTTTATATCCTGCAACTTTGCTAAAGTTACTCATTATTTTGAGAAGTTTTATACTTGATTCTCTAGGATTCTCTAAGTGTATCTTCATATCATCTACAAAAACTGGCAGCTTTGTTTCTTCTTTGCCTATTCTAACTCCTTTAATTTCAATTTCTTTTATTTCTAAAGTTAACATTTCTAGTACTGTCATACAGTTGGGCAAAATAGCTCCTAATTATTGTTTTAATTTCCTCTTCACTGGTGGTGAATTCACCCTTTTCAGCTTTGATACTGGTAATTTGGTTTTCTTTTTTTAAAATCAAATAATGAAAGGTTCATCTATGTTACTGTTTATTTTTCATGAAATCAGCTCTTTTATTTGCTATTTGCTAGGAATGTAGTCAATATTGAAAGGCTTTCAGATACAGCTCCATTATTGCTGGACATTAAAATGGCCATACTGAAAAGAAACCTTATGAATATAATCAATGTGGAATAATTCACACTGAGCTCCAACTTTACTAAACATGAGAATCCACACTGAAGACCAACCTCAGGAGTGTCATTAATGTGACAGACCTTTATTTACTAATATTAGCATATTTAATAGAAAGAGTTCCACACTTGAGAAAAACTATGAATATAATCAAGGTGGTGATGCCTTCGGGCAACAAAAAAAAAATGGTTTTCCTGCTACCCCTGTCATGTTTTGTAACTGCCATTTAGAAAACTGGGTTACTTTCACCTTAGCCTATAGCTCAGAGGAAGTTGCAAGCTAAAAGAATTTGCCTCTAACTTATGATAATTGTAAGATTGTTAACTAAGTCCTGAAACATAAAACTGGTAATGGATTACTATGTGTGTGGAAAGGAGGGGAAGGTGAAAGCCTTATTCAGACTGGTTCTGCCCATTCAGAGCAATCCTCAGGGCTAGTGAAAAGGCACAGCCCACAGCAGTTCTAAGGATAGATGGGGTGAATAGGAAGCCCAGTCTCTGGGGTCCCTGTCAATCCCCCTTGTTTTATAAACTTCAAAAGGGCTTGTTTATGTGAGAGATGAGTAAAAGTTAGGGAAAGTTAAGTTTCCACAGAAGAGTTAAGTTCTACAGAATAAGTAATTGAGTTATGCAGAACAATTAATTGTCGGTTTGAACAAAGAAGGAATAAAAGTTAATCAACACGAGGGTCCCAAGCCAATGGGAAGAGAGTTTGTGGTTTTGCAGAAACCTCAGAACCAGGATTTTAGGAAAATTGGTCTAAATTGGCCAGACAAAGGTCAGGGCTGAAGAGAAAACTGGGTCAAATGGCTACCAGGCACACTTAATTGGCTAATTATTACCTTACACACCCCCAGGGAGGAATTTTCTGCCATTTTTGAACATGGGACTTATGTTGGAGAGGGGGGAACAGACCAAGGAGTTTCATGTTAGGGGCATAGAGGGAAGATTGTGACCCAGGAGAGACTGAACCAATCTGCCACATCAATTCAGTACCTCCCCTCAGAGAGCAGATTGGTTCAGTCTCTCCTGGGACAGGGAGGACTGCCTTGAATCTTGAGGGGATGCTCATGGATTGAGGAATGGAGAAGCTGTGGTATATGAATGTAATGGAATACTACTGTTCCATAAGAAATGATGAGCAGGCAGATTTCAGAACAACCTGGAAGGTGAATGAAGTGGGCAGAAGCAGAACATCGTATACAGTAATAGCAACATTGTACAATGACCGAATTTGTTATACGTAGCTGTTCTCAGCAATGCAATGATCCAAGACAATTCCAAAAGACTCCTGATGGAAAATGCTATGCACATCCAGAGAAAGAAGTATGGATTAAAAATTCCATGTTCAATGAGGTACTTCAGGGTCAGAATATCACTCTTGCTCTGGGCCTCATCCCTCATAGAGATTTCTTGCCTATATCTACCATCATTCTCTGATGTCTGGGGTGCCCAATAATGGAAGGGAGGACAACCTGAGGGGCACTGTCTCTTGCAAAGCCAGCTTTGCACATTCTGGAACATTTGTCAACAATGAAAGAAGCAATATCATCCTCCCAGATGACTAGATTTGCAATTTAAACTAGTTTGAAATTTTATCAGTAATTAAGGTGGGACTTTTTTACTGTTTTCTCTTTTGGAGCATTTATTTCATCAGGAGCCCTCGATAAGTCTGGCCTTTGTTTCTTTGATTAAATTGGGAGTCTTGGATGACCTGCCTACCTCAAGGGAAAGCCTAGTTTACATGGTTTGAGTCACATGTTTGTGACCCCCTTTGACCCTAAACAGGGTATATAAACTCAGAAGTTCACGTTTTTCCTTGGGGGCTATCACTGACTGGAAGAGTGGTGTGTGACTAGGCAAGCCGTTGTAACTGCCCCCTGGCTTTGCTAACCCAGACTCATTGGTTCTTCGGTAACTATGAATTGTGATTTGGTCTGTTTATATTGTCTCTTTGTAATTTGTCTGTATTTGCTCTGAAGTTCAGGTTGCTGGCTTTTCCTCCCAAACTGAGTTCTATATGCATGTTTGATTAAAAAGTGAGATTGTTAACCCCTTAACGTTACTTTCCTTAGGAAAGCAGATCAAAGAACCTGTGCTGCCAGCTTTTGTTGCTGGTCTTGTTGGGTCTTACACCCCTACAGCAGCTGCAAGCAGCATTGTTGCTACAGAAGTATGGAGAACTACTTCTTCAGCTATAAAGTGGAAACAGTAATACTCAAGAAAATAAATGTAACAGTAGTTTAAAAGGCTAAAATCCTATATGTAGGGTTTTCATTATGATCCTGATAAAATGGACCCGAATGCTTAAGTACAGTACAATAATTTATTATTAGTAGCAAGGATAAACTTGAAAGGTTACTGGCATTTAAAGCATACTCAGGAATCTCCCATGTCTTCAGTCCTCTTCTGGGTTGATGAAGTTTTCTTCTATGATATTAATACCCATTTTAAAAAAATGTAAATAGCGATTGTTTCTGTCTTGGCCAGAAATCCTGAGGGTCTTCCCCATCCAGGACACTGTTTTGTTTTTAACTTTTAATTTTTGCTAGGTAAAGAGACCATTCTTTGCTTCAATTCTTGTTGTTGAATCACTGAATGGACCTTGCTTCAGTCAAACTGAGACTTGCAAAAGACCATAGCTTGAAATGGCCAAAATCCCCAATGCATCCTGGGCCATCTTCAGTTCTGCTGATCTATATCTTGCCACTAGGCCCAGATGGCCCAGGAGGAGAAAGTGAGGCTGGTGACTTGGCACAGCCCTGCCTCACTTAAATCCAACAGACTTGCATGCCATGGCATCACCTGCCTGACATCACGATCCTCTTCTAGGATGAAGGACAAATCACAACAACAGGCAAGTTTAAACTCTTGGGAGAGAGAGGAGGTGGTATGTCACCTAGAGGCAGGGGGAGGCAAGTGCAAGCTGGGTGGAAGCCCTCACAGCTCTCTGAAATGCTTTGGGAGAAAAGCCAGGCCTGTGGTAAATCCTGTAGAAATGAAGTATCACTATTTCTTTAACTGACTGTTTTTTTGGGTTTTTGATGCCATCACATATGATTACTAAAATGTCAAGGGCGATAGGGTGACTGATTTTCCCTGTAACATATTTTGAAAACCCATTCTATTGAACCGTTTTTCTCTTCTAACTTAAAAAAAAAGCAGTTAAGGCAGGTTACCTTTAACATGAATGCTTTAGACCTTAAATGTATCTATTATAGGACGAAACAAAATATTTGAAAAATAATGAAGCACATTTTGTTTTAACGCAGAAACTAATGATAATAATAAGTGACTAACTGTTGGGAGAAAAGCATAGCAAAATCCTCTGAAGAAATCTTTGTCTGTGAGGTTCCTTTGCACTTCTGACTTAACCTGTGAACAGATCTCCCCAGCCCTGCTGACAGTGTTCAGTGACTGTAAGGCTGCAATTTAAGGAACTAGGACCTCTCCTAGCCAAAGTAAGGTAACTGATGGGCTAAACTTTAAATAATAAGTGATAATAATAATCTGCTATCATTTAGAAAATAATCAAATTACATATTTTAATAATTAGCATATAGTAAAGTTACATTTTTTTTTTGGAGAGGGGAAGGCAGGGCAATTGGGGTTGACTTGCCCAAGGTCACACAGCTAGTAAATGTGTCAAGCGTGTGAGGCCAGAGTTGAACTCAGGTCCTCCTGACATCAGGACAGGTGTTCTACTCACTGCGCCACCTAGATGCCCCATAAAGTTACATTTTTGAACCAACTATTTATTCATTGGGTGTACACTAGTCCTCACTGTATTGATACAAGACTCCAGAATTTACTATTTGTGCTGATTGTCCTCCTTATCCAACATTCCAGCAGCTTTCCTCTCCATCATTTCCCATGGTAGTTGCTCCCTTCTACTTATTCAGTGAATTAAAGATTTTAAATTTCTATTGGCAAGCTGTCCTTTCAAGTCCACCAAATGTACTCCCCCTTCCTCTAGCCTACCTACAGACCAGACCAAGCCTGGAATTTTAAGACCTATCAAAAACTTATTTGGATATAATTGAGAACATATGTGCATGTGGTGAATTTTGAAAGCAACAGTTGTGTAAGGAAAAGTTAATGAATACTGCATGAATTTGAACCAACACTGCTAAGGATTATTGACACATGAACACAATAACTATATCATGCCCTAATATGGGATGAATAAAGTTCCTAGGGTTTCTCCCCAGCGTGAATTCTCTGATGTAAAGTAAGGATGGAGGGGAATCTGAAAGTCTTTCCACATTGATTATATCCCTAAGGCTTCTCTCGACCATGGAGTTTCTGATGAGTAGCAAGATTGGAGCTCTGTCTAAAAGCCATTCCACATTGATTACATACATAAGGTTTCTCTCCAGTGTGGATTCTCCTATGTGCAGCAAGATGGGCCGTCTGTGTAAAAGCCTTTCTACATTCACTGCATTCATAGGGTTTCTCTCCAGTGTGGATTCTCTGATGTTTAGCAAGACTGGAGTTCTGTGTGAAAGCCTTTCCACACTGATTACATTCGTAAGGCTTTTCTCCACAGTGGATTTTCTGATGTCTAGTAAGATAGCCCCTCTCTGTGAAAGCCTTTCCACACTGATTACATACATAAGGTTTCTCTCCAGTGTGGATTCTCTGATGTGCAGCAAGATGGGAGCTCTCTGTGAAAGCCTTTCCACATTGATCACATCCATAAGGCTTCTCTCCAGTGTGGATTCTCTGATGTGCAGCAAGACGGCCCCTTTGTGTGAAAACCTTTCCACACTCACTGCATTCAAAAGGTCTCTTTCCAGTGTGTATTCTCTGATGTAAAGCAAGAGTGTATTTATTTCTTAAAGTTTTTCCACATTGATTACATTCAAAAAATTTCTCTCTAGTGTGGATTCTCTGATGCTTAGCCAGAGTGGAGTTCTCTGTGAAAGCTTTTCCACACTGATTACACTGAAAAGGCCTCTTTCCAGTGTGGATTTTCTGATGTGCAGTAAGATTGCCCCTATATGTGAAAGCCTTTCCACAATAATTACATTCAAAAGGTTTCTCTCCGGTGTGGATTTTCTGATGTGTAACAAGATGGGCCCTCTGTTTGAAGGCCTTTCCACACTGATTACATTCAAAAGGTTTCTCTCCAGTGTGAATTCTCTGATGTGTATCAAGATTGGAGCTCATTCTGAAAGTCTTTCCACATTGATTGCATTCATAAGGTTTCTCTCCAGTGTGGATTCTCTGGTGTGCAGTAAGACTGGAGCTCATTCTAAAAGTCTTTCTACATTGATTGCATTCGTAAGGTTTCTCTCCAGTGTGGATTCTCTGATGTGCAATAAGACTGGATCTCTGTGTGAAAGCTTTTCCGCACTGATTACATTCAATAAGTTTCTCTCCAGTATGGATTCTCTGAAGGCCAATAAGTAGAGATCTATAGCAGATAGCCTTCCCACATTCATTATGGTCATAACACTTCTCCCCAGTATGAATCTTCTGAGGTCTATCAAGGTCTGAGTTATAACCAAAGGCCTTCCCACACTGAAGAGATGTATATCTTTTCATTCCTGGTTGAAATCTAGGCTGGCAAGGAATAGCTGATTGGTGGGATGAGGTTGCTTCCCACTCATTATATTCATCAGACTCCTTTCTAATGGGAATTTGCTGATGAGTACTGAGCTTAGAGTTCTGAATCAGGGCCTTCGCATCTTTCTTACTTACAGAAAGCATTTTTCCAATATCACTTTTCTGATGCTTATTGATGTCTGAACTCCAGCTGATGGCCATCTGCCACTGATTACCAGGATACATTTGCATTTTAGAAGCCTTTGGTAGGGACTGAAAAAACTTTCCCTCTTCAGTAAAGCATTTCCTATAATCAATATCTGGAGGACAGTCATTTCCTGAGGTAATTTTCTTACAGTGATTCAGGATCGAAGACTGTTTGAATCTTGTTCCAATTTCACTGAATTCACAGTCGCTCTTTGGATTTTTGTCTTCCTCGATACTAAAGTCATGGATTTCTCTCAAATGGAAGTCACAGGGAGCATCACTCATGAATCTTTGCAGGTCACATCCTTCCACAAAAATTCCCAGCTTTCTAGTTATTTCATTTACTTCAAACCTGGTCCCTACAACTGAAGAAAACAATCCATCAAACATACATACAAAAAATGATTTGCACAAATAAATAATGTAATAGCAATGGATACTGAAGATTTATGCAGCTCATGACCTTCTCATCACTATCAGAGGTCAGTGGAGCTAGGATTAAAGCCAAGAATCACCTACCCAGCAAAACTGAGTATCATGCTCCAAGGCAAAATATGGACTTTCAAGAAAATAGAGGACTTTCAAGCTTCCTCAGCTAAAAGACCGGCGCTGAATAGAAAATCTGACTTTCAAACAAAAGAATCAAGAGAAGCATGAAAAGGTAAACAAGAAAGAGAAATCACAAGGGACTTACTAAAATTGAACTGTTTTCTTTACATTCTTACATGGAAAGATGATGTGTATGATTCATGAGACCTCAGTATTAGGGTACTTGAAGGGAATATGTATATGTGTGTGTGTGTGTGTGTGTGTGTGTGTATGTGTGTGTGTGTGTGTGTGTATGTATATAAATAATATTGTGGAGGGGTTTTACATAATGATACGCATGTGGCCTATGTTGAATTGCTTGCCTTCTTAGGGAGGGTGGGTGGGGAGAAAGAGGAGAAACAATTTAGAACTCAAACTTTTGAAAGCAGATGTTCAAAAACAAAAAAAAAGTTTTTGTATGCAACTAGGAAATAAGATACGCAGGCAATGGGGCACAGAAATTTATCTTGCCCTACAAGAAAGTAAGGGAAAAGGGGACTGAAGGGGAGTGGGGTGACAGAAGGGAGGGCTTACTGGGGAATGGGGCAACCAGCATATATGCCATCTTGGAGCGGGCAGGGTAGAAATGGGGAGAAAATTTGTAATTAAAACTCTTGTGAAAATCAATGCTGAAAACTAAATATATTAAATAAATTAAATAAATAAATTAAAAAAAAAAGACAATGGGGGCAGGACTGAGTGTGTTGTGCCAAGGGAAGGAGGGGACTTTCATAACAGCATCTTTGTAGCAGCTATAGTACCTGGGTCACAACTCTGAGGTGCTGATTTTCTATCGTTCTAGGAGTGAGGTTGGAAGTTTGTATAACAGTAAACAAATAGGTTGAAGTAGGGGAGTGTTAGGTGATAAAAAGTGAAGGAGGGAGTGGGGTGGGGGGGAGGAGAGGAGGAGCCCCAACATTGGCTTTGTCATGCAGGTGAGAAGTAACCTAGATTCCCACCCTCAAATTGTTCACACCTCCAATGGGACCAATGAAAAGTTCTAAGTCGTATATTTAAATTGATCATAGGAGTAGAACTGTGTCTAGGACAAGGCCAGTGGGGTTTTTTATCCCAAGGGAATAAAAAAAAATAAAATAAATAACAATCCTGGGAAAAAAAAAAAGAACTGAACAGGCTGACTTAGCTGTCCTGAGAGTTTGTTTTGGGAAGACCCCAGCAGGGGGTCAGAGAGATTTTGGGATGATCAGGCTCCATGTTGTGATTTTCTCTATTAAATCTTTGTGGTTCCTTGCTGTTATGATGAAGTGGACTGACTGACTGTGAGAGGTGAGCATCTGGTTATGGGGTATTGTTCTCTGGTGTCTGAATAAATGGTTTACTTCTCCTACCTTCTATGTGGAGAGTCTTGTATACTTTGAGATAACAGAGCTACAAAGGCATTTTGACAATTATCACCTACATTGTTATTACTGCCTTACTGTTTCACCAAGTTCTTTATATATTTAAAGTATGAGACCTTTATCTGAGAAACTGTCTAGAATTTTTTCCTCCAATTTTCTGTTTTCCTTCTGATCTTGACTACCTTGATTTTATTTGTACAAAACCTTTGTTACTTACTGTAATTGAAAATCATTCATTTTGCACCTCACCATGCCATCTCTTGCTTATGTACAAACTGTTCACCTCTCCATAAGTCTGACGGGTAATATGTTCTATCATATTCTTTGAATTTCCTATGATGTCTCCTTTATATCTAGGTCATGTATCCATTTGGACCTTATTTTGGTGAATGGAGTATATTAGTCTCTGTCCAATTTCTGATATACTGCTTTCCAGCTTTCCCCACAATTTTCACCAAATCAGGAATTCTTATCACAAAAACTTGTCAGCATTTTTCAAACACAAAGTTACTCTGTTCTACTCATCTACCTTTCTATCTCTTAGCCAGCTCTAGATAGCTTTTTAAATATTACTACCATTAGTGATTTCTTTTTATTTTCTTTATTTTATTTTTAATTCATGGAATAAAATAAGCATTTCTATAACATGGTATAATTTAAAAAAAGATGATTGCACATGAAGTAGCAAATCAATTATGACTCAACAATTTCCTATTCATTTTAAATAGGTAATTATCATGTAAATTTCTTTTTTTCCTTTCCCTCCTCCCTTTGCCCTGGAGATGTCTACCAACAGATATGTGTGTATATGTGTGTATACATGAAATCATTCCAAACATATTTCTATTTTTCTGTTCTTTCTCTAAAGCCTGAAAGCGCCTTCCCTCACACGTCCTTTCTATTTTCGGTTGTTTATAATAGTCAAAATGGCTAATTGAACTCAAAGTTGTTGTTAAAAATATTTTGCTGTTGCTATATATAACATTCTCTTGTTACTGCTCCTTCTTCATTATTTTGTGCAGGTCTATGCATCTTTTTTCTAAAATCATCAAGTTCATGGGCAGTGGCAGTTTAATAACTCTTTGGGCATAACTCCAGATTGCTCGCCAAAATGGGTGGATCAGTTCACAATCCCACCAACAATAAATTAGTATCTCAATTTTTCCACACCCCCTCCAATATTTGTCTCATTCCCTTTAATCATTTTAACCAATCTGATAGGTGTAAAATGATATCTCAAGATTGTTTTAATTTGCATTTCTGTACTCAATAATGCTTTTGAGTATTTTTTTCATATGACTAAATTGTTTGGATTTCTCCAATTGGAAAACTGTCTGTCCATATCCTTTGACTATTTCTCAACTGCAGAATGACTCATATTCTTACAGATTTTACAAAGATCTTTGTATATTTTGTATATTTGTGGCATGAGAACTTTATCTGAGAAACTGCAAAGAAAATCACCCCTCCCCCAATTTTCTACTTTCCTTCTGATCTTGGGTACATTGCTTTTATTTCTAAAAAAAAAAAATTTAATGTAATTAAAATTATCCATGTCAGACCTCATTCTCTTCCATGTCTCTTGTTTGTTCATAAATTGCTCACCTGTCCGTAAGTCTAATAAGTAACATGTTCCATGATCTTCAATTTTCTTGTAGTATCTCTCTTTACATATAGCTTATGTATCCATTTTGCCCTTATCTTGATAAAGTGTAAAATGTTGGTCTATGCCCAATTTCTGCCATACGTCTTTCCAGCTGTCCCAACAATTTTGCCCCAATACTGAATTCTTATCCCAAAATGTTGTCTTTTCACTTCTCAAATAGATGATCACTCTATTTGCTGCTGTAAATTGTACGTCTACTCTGTTCCACTTACCTACTTTTCTATTTCTTAGCTAACACCAAACAGTTTTGATAATTACTGCATTCTACTACAGTTTAAGATCAGGTTCTACAAAATCTCTTTCCTTTACATTATTTTTCCTTAGTTCCTTTTATATTCTTGACCTTTGTTCTTCCAAATGAGTCTTGGTATTATTTTTTCTAACTCAGTAAAATAAGGTTTTGATAATTTCATTGGGATGGCATTGAAGGTATAAATAAGTTTAGGTAAAATTGTCAGTCTTATCATATTGGTCCTCCCTACCCATGAACAACTGATAGCTCTCCAATTATTTAAGTATGTTTGGATTTGGATTTTTTTTTTCTAATTTGTGTTCATGTAGTTCCTGGGTTTGTTCTGGCAGCTGTACTCCCAGGAATTTTATACCGCATGGGTGGGGAACCTGTGCTTTCCAGGTCACATGTGCCCTGCTAGGTCCTTAAGCACTGCCTTTTGACTGAGTCCAAGTTTTACAATACAAATCCTTTCATTAAAGGGATTTGTTCTGTGAAGTTTGGATTCAGTTGAAAGGGCCACCCTTGAGGACCTAGACCTAGGGCTACATGTGGCCTCAAGGCCATAGATTCCCCACATCTAGTCTAGACATTTTAAAATACAGTACCTCCTACTATCTCTTCTTGCAGGGTTTTTCTTGGTGATGTATATGAATTCTGATGATTTATGTGAGTATATATTATATCCTGTTACGTGGCTAAAATAATTGTTTCAACCAAGTTTGTAGTTCAGTCTTTGGGATTTTCCATGGATAGCGTCATATTATCAGCAAAAAGAGATATTTTTATTACCTCATTCCCTAGTCTGATTGCTTCTACTCCTTTTTCTTCTCTTATTGCTATTCTAGGATTTCCATTACAATGTTGAATAATATTGGTGACAATGGCCATTTCTATTGAACATTGGCTCTTTCTGGGAAGGTTGCTAACTTCTCCCCATAACAAGTAACTCTTGCTGACAGTTTTAGGTAACTGCTTTTGTCAATTTAAGGAAAAATCCATTTCCCCTATGCTTCCAAGTGTTCCTAAGAGAAATGAGTATTCAATTTGATCAAAAGCTTATTCTTCAGCAAGTGATATATTCCTATGATTGTTATTTTTATTACTGACATCATAAATCATGTATATAATTTTCCTTAGGTTAAACCAACCCTGCATTCCTGGTATAAATCCCAGTTGGTCACAATGTACAATCTTTGCAATATATTGTTGTAATATCCTGGCTAGTATTTTATTTAGGATTTTGGCATCCAAATACATTAATTGAAGTGTCCTATAATGTTTCCTTTTTTATTCTTCCTGATTTGAATATCAGCATATTCGTATCATAAAAGGAGTTTGGTAGTTGCCCTCCTTTGTCTATTTTTCCAAATCATTTATTTAATACTAGAATTAGCTGACCTTTACAGATTTGGTAGAATTCCCTTGCAAATCCATCTGGTCCTGCTGCTTTATTCTTAGGAAGCTCATTTGTGGTCAGTTCAATTTTGTTTTCTAAAACAAGATGGTTTAGATATTCTTTTTTTTGCCTGTTAATTTCATGACAATAAGGTTCCCCCACTACCAGTCCTCCACTCCCATCTGCTTCCTGTCTCACTTCTTCCTTTCAGGACTTATTAATGTGTAATAACTTCTCCATTTTACTTCTCCCTACCGAATTTTATTTCTTAGAATCAACCCATCATACTCAACTCAGCTTAAGCTTTTCTTTCAAACTACCCAAGTAATGATGACATTCTTAAGGGCACTGATAACATCTTCATGTATAAAAAGTAAACAGTTTGACCTCATTGAGCCCCTTATAACTGGTCTTTAATTTTTAACTTATATTTCTCCTGGATCATCCATGTCCAATTTGCCATCAAGCTCTGCTCTTTTTTCTCATAAACATCTGAATGTCTCTCACTTGTCCTTTTTTCCATTCAGGATTAGACTCAGCTTTTCTGAGCGATTTATTTTTGTTCAAAACCACAGCTCCCTTGCTCTATGAAATATAACATCCCAAGCCCTACAGTCTTTTAATGTAGAAGCTGCTAGGTCTTGTGTTATCTGATTCTAGCTCCACAGTATTTACATCCTGTTTTTCTTGTTGCATCCAGTGTTTCCTACTTAACTTGGGAGCTTTGAAACTTGGCTATAATGTTACTATAAGTTTTCATTTTGTTATCACTTTCAGTTGGCAAATGGTAAATTGTTTTCTATTCCTACTTTACCAATCGTTCTAGACCTTCAGGGCAATTTTCCTTAATATTGTCTTGGAATACTGTATCTAGAGCTTTGTACTGTATCATACCTTTTAGGTAGTCCAACAATTCTTATATTGTGTCTCCTTGGTTTATTCTCCATATCATTTGCTTTTCTAATGAAATGTTCATATTCCCTTCTACTTTTTCATTCTTTTGATTTTTAGTTAGTGTTCCTGGGTGTTTTATAATGTCATTAGCTCCCTCTTGCCCAATTCTAGTTTTTAAGAAGTTATTTTTCTTTTTAAGTTTTTGGATCTGTTTTTTTAATTAGTTGACTTTCTTTTCATATTTTTTTTTTATTTCCTAGGCTGCTCATGTTTTTTTCCCCTTAATTTTTCCTCACTCCTTCATTTGATGTTTGAAATCCTTTTTAAGTTCTTCCAAGAACTCTTTTTGGGCTTGTGACCATTTGAAATATCTCTTTAAGGAGGAGTGGGTATTTTGAACTTCACTTGCTTCCTCTGAGAAGAAACCCAGATCTTTATCTCCAGCTACCTGAATGATGGTAAATTATTTAACTTGAAAAGGGTGAAAGTCAAGACCAAAGTAGATGGACAGTTGGTGCACACAGAAGATTGGGCTGTCATATCACCTTATGAGGCTGAGATGCAACAGAGCATGAATCTATTCTCTGCAGATTGTGCAAATTTTGGTCTGACAATTAACACCAAGAAAAGAGAGGAAATGGTCCTTACCCAGGGACAGCAAATTCTGGATATTCTCCAGCATGACCTCCCTGTACAGCTCTTTCTGCCAATGGTCCAAGAGGCACCACTCCTCCTCAGTGAAGTCCACAACCACATCCTTGAATGTCACCAACTCCTAAACCATCAAAATCACATAATTTAGAGCTGAAAGAGACTCCAGAATTCATCTAGTCCACACCTCAACAACTTAGAAGAGGAAATTGAAGCACAGAAGAGGGATGTGCCCACAACTCATATAACCTTTATGAGTGTCAGAGTCAACATTTGAAACCAGTCATTAAGAGCCCAGTAGAATATGGAGAAAAGCATTTTACATTTGAAGTGAGAATCATGTTGAAGTAATAAAAACTGGAAAAATGTCCTACTATTAAATATTTCTTTCAATAGAATTAGGGAGAAGGTATGTGTTCTGTCAGTGAGGTCTAAGAATCTGTGGAGAAAGAGACAAAGAGACAAGGTCATCTGAAATTCCTCCCACCAGAAGTGTCATCAGTGACATATTAAGAAAACTGAAAGAAGACATTGTGAAAAGTTGGTAAGTACTGTGTATTCTTTGGGGGTTGGGGAGATTGAACAGTGATAATGAGGAAAGAACAAAGAAAAAGGAATGACCTAGTAAATTTCCTTAGAGTTGGAAATAAAGTGTTAATTAGATGAAAGAATGAAAAGGATTCTGAAGAGACATTACTCACAATGTGGCCTCAGCTGAGTGGAATGAGCCTGTTTCCAGCCAAGTGAAGAGTTCTCTATTCTTATACTGAGGGGTTCAGATGACACTGGCTGTGATGTGTCATGCTCAAAACCATCTGTGGTCCTTGCTTTATGATTGTTTGCAGTTGTTCAAGGAATATATTAATTCATTGTATTATTTAATCATGGAGAAATGAAAGTAACTATGTGAGAAAAGGAGGGTTCCTTGATTCAGTATAAATGTAATATTTTATGAGGTGGGTTTGGAGATTGAGCTAATGCATAAGAGAGACACTGACACTATTTATGAAAAATAAATTATTTCAATATGCAACTAGAACTCAAGAACATTGGTGATCAGGAATGAAGAGGCAGACTGATGGATATAATACATGAGAGTGGGGACATCTGTAATCCCTTGTTACATGGGGGGCTCATCTATTTATCCAACCTGCTACATCTACAACACATATTCAGCCAATGCACTTGGCATTCGATGCTCTTGTTTCATTTTCTTATATTTCTAGCAGAAGGATGAGTCATTTTTTCAGTTTTTCTTTTATTTTAGAGCAATACTCTTTCATGTAGGTAAAAATCTTTTTACTTTTTTACCATTTTGATTCTACTTAAAAAATCTTATTTATCTTCTATTTATAATCTATCTTTTACTTTTAGCTTACTGTATTTCTATTATTGAAACTTCTGAGCAAATAAAGTATTAGACTTTTCCTGATTTTTTTAGGTTCCCAAGAATTTACAAAATTTTCCTTTTTTCTTGGTGTTCTGAATCATGACCTTTCACTGCATTGAATTTATTTATCATAATGAGGCCATAATGGCTATTCTTTTTTAAAATTATTATTACATTTTAATGTACTGCTTATTCTTTTTTAAAAATAAATTTATTTTTTAGTTTACAACATTCAGTTCCACAAGTTCTTTGGTTCCAAATTTTCTCTCCCTCCCTCTCCTTCCCCCCCCGTTCCCCCCCCCCCCAGAAAGCATGTAATCCAATGTAGGTTCTACATATACCTTCACATCGAAATTATTTACATAATAGTCCAGTTGTAAAGAAGAATTACAACCAATGGAATCAATCATGAGAAAAAAAGTAAGAGAGCAAACAGTTTGCCTCAATCTGCATTCAGATTCCATTATTCTTTTTCTGAATGTGCATAGCTTTTTCTATCATGAGTGTATTGGAGCTGTCATTGACCCTTGCATTAATTAGAAGGGCCAAGTTGTATCAAAGTTAGTCCCTACAGATACCATGTGTCTGTAATTGTGTATAATTATCTCCTGGTTCTGCTCCCCTCCCTCAGCATCAGTTCATATAGGTCATTCCAGGTTATAATTAAGTCTGTCTGCTCCTCCTTTCTTATAGCACAATAGTGTTCCATTACTTTCATATACCACAGCTTGTTCAGCCATTCCCCAATTGATGGGCATCCCCTTGATTTCCAATTCTTTGCCACCACAAAAAGAGCTGGTATAAACATTGTTGTACATATGGGTCCCTTTCCTACTTGTGTGATCTCTTTGGGATACAGCCCTAGAAGTGGTATTGCTGGGTCAAAGGGTGTGCACATTTTTATAGCCCTTTGGGCATAGTTCCAGATTGCTCTCCACAATGGCTGGATCAGGTCACAACTTATAATGGCTGTTCTTATATCAATGTGCTGAATGTCCCTTTCAGTACCTCTCTTCCCCTCATCTCTTGGATAAAACTTATAGACTTACTTCCTGTGCAGTTCCTTTGTCTTTTCTCACAGAAGGATTAAATGAAATAATGTCCATGCGCTCCCCGGCACACAGCAGACACCATATGACCAGGCTCTTAACCCTTTCCAGTCTTCTTCCACCTCCCTCTGACCCAGGGACACTGGACTCCTGGCCGATCCTTGACCAAGACCTGTAATCCCCTGATCCTATGCCCTCTCAAGGTTTGTCTCTCATGCTCAGACTGTCCTCTCCCTGCACCTGGGCCTCCTGACTTCCTTCACATCTCAGATAACATCTCAGGTAAAATCCCACCTTCTGAAAACAAGCTTTTCCTGGCCCCTGACACTGCTAGAACCTTCTCTCTCAGGGTGCCTCCCATCCATACTGTATAGAGCTTACTTAGACACAACTGCTAACATGTTCTCTCCCCATTGGAGTGTAAGATCATGGAGGGCAGAGGCTGTTTTTTTTTTTCAACCTACCTTTACATCCCTAGTTAAGCACAGTGATTGGCACAGAGAAGGCACTTTCTAAATGCTTATGGATTTGACCTGAGAAATGGTAAATGGGTGGGACTTAGAGAGACCTAGGAAGGCTTTTGTGGCCAGAGGAAGGAGGAAACGAGCAGAAGTAGGACAATTTCTGCTCTGCTGACAGCACTGCAAAGGACAACCTATGCCTAACAGGATAAAGCTTCCTTGGCTCTCTTGGATTCCAGGTTTGCTAAGGCTGGTCAGGTCTGTGGATGGACTGCACTCACCTGGGATGAGGGTCTCTGGGTGCCAGGGGCCATTCCCTCTGGTTCTAGGCTTTGGGCTCTGCAAGCTGACCTGGGGAGGGAGAAGAATCTCAGAATGGGAGAGACATTGTCTTTGCATTCTCTTCCTAGGGTGGATTCTGACCTGCTGGGAATGACTGACCCTGAGCTCCCAGGAGGATTACAAAGGCCCTGCTTTGCTCTCAGGGGAGAGACTCCACCTCAGGAGGAGGGCAACAAAGAGGGTCAGCCTTGGAAGTGAGCTTGGTCTGAGCAGGAAGAGGACTTGCCACCCTCTCTAACTCCTTCCCTTGGACCTCATGCCCCTCCCCCATGCTCCTACAGAGAACGCAGAAGGGGCTTGGGTTCCCAGATGGGATGAGACCAGTCAGAGCCTCAGTGACCTTAGACACAGAGCTCTGCCTCCACCTGATACTTTGGGTGAGATATGTAGGTCAGGCAACTGTGACCCAATGGTAAAACTGGGGATGGCACCCTAGGACCTTTGGGCTGTGGCAGGGAGCCTGGATAAGTAGCAGGGGCAACCTCCAGAGACAGGACTTGGAGGGAGGCCTTCTCTTGGCAAGCCTGCAGAACAGTCACCAAGAGGTGAGAGGCGGAAGAAGAGGCCCAATGGAAAGGGCAGCCAGCAGAAGTGGAGTATGGGGAGGGGCCCTAATTCAGACCTACCTGGCACCTACATCTGCACAGCTGGCTCCCAGAAGGCAGAGAGATCTCAGCTCCAAGGGAAGAAGGCAGAGAGAGAGATCTCAGATACTAATGCTTTTGCTTCCCTCAAGCCTGCTCTAGATGGGTTCTCCTAATCCCAGCAGTTCTAACCCACCCTCCCTTCAGTCTAGTGGAATGACCCCTCTTTCCCTCTCTCCTCCCAGGCTTCCAAACATCCCCCCAAGGAGAGAATTCCACCAGGGCCACCACCCACTAGCTTGGTCCTCTTTGAGCTCCCCTCCCCCACTGCTCCACCCCCTCTCCCTTAGCCTGCTCTGAGACTCCAACTCTTCTCAGCAGAATCTCCTGGTCTTCCAGCTCGTAGCCACACACACACACACACACACACACACACACACACACTCATCTTCTTCCTTACAAGGATATGCCCAGGCTACCTCCCTCCTGGTTCTCCCAGCCATTCCCCTCCCCTGATTCCCTCCCCCCTCAAGTCCCCCTTTCATCTCTGCAACCTGGGCCCAGACCTGTCCACTCCCACTGAACTCTCCTCCAAACTGAAGACATTTACCACCTTGTCCCATCTCCATTCTTGACCTCCCATACCCCAATCCTAATACTGAGGGAGCCTTTCCCTCTGTGTAGATTTTATTTCCTTGTTCCCTCACTGTAAACAGCTAGATCCTAATGAGGCCAGGATAAGAGGACATCTCATCCCAGGGCATACATTACAGTTCACATTATAAGCTTTCTCTGTCCCCTTATATCTCCCTGTACATCTAGGGGCTTGGCTGTCACATGATTTAGCAACTGAAATCCATCCCCTGGAGATCCCACTGTTTCCCTTTTCACACCTCAAAACCCAGGTTCTAATGGGAAGGGGAGAGGTGCAGGAAGCAGGATACACTGGTCCTGGGGCACAAAGATGGCAGGAAATTAGGAAGGAGGGCAGAGAAGTGGGAAGAGCTCAATACTGGAGCATAAAATTCTTAATGATGCTGCTGGCATTTTTTTTTTTTACCAAAATAAAGAAGGTCTTCACTCTCCAGGACCTTATCTTTCACTGGGGAGTGGTGGGGAGGGAGAGGTGCTAAGACTGAAAAAGTTACTGGGCTGGGGAATGGGGCCTTAGGGCATAAATTGACACTCAAAATCCAGGCATTGAAGAGGTATTGATCTTGGTTCTTGTTAGCTGAACTGGAAAAGAGAGGGAAAGTTTGGGGATGAAAATGAAGCCAAAAGAAGGAAATAGAGAGAAATATAGAGAAAATATATATACTGTAGACCCTTCTCCAAACATTTTGAACCCCCAAGATCTCAGAAAGGCCTAAAATCAGAAGGGGCCAATCAGGAGAGTCATTGTGGCCCACTCTAATCTTAATCTACCATAATTCTTTGCAATGCTCTCCCATGATAGATATGCTTTGCTCTCTGAATGAATTCAAAATGCCCCTTCTGGTGTCAACAGTACAAGGCCAGATGAAGCTGACCAGAGCATTCTTCTGCTTGAGACCACCAAGGACAGGATGCCTGGGACCACCACTACCTTGAACAGCGGGACTTTTCTTGTCTGCTTAGTCAGTCCATGCTTGAGTTCACTGTCTCAGGGTGAGCTCCCACATGCATCTCTATATGGATGTTTCACAAGCTTTGAGAGAAATAAACACTAATATTCAGGCTAATTTTGTTTGCCTTTCTACAAATAAACCTAGTTAAAGGTTGACAATACTTAAATACATACGTACATATGCATATATATTCTTTGCTTGGTGGTAAATCTTATGGCTCAGTTGAGAATTACGAGCTTTTATAGAACTTTTCAAGGGAACTCAGGAATTCCGAGAGGAATGGCATTCTAACCATGGGAACAGCTAATACAAAGTTTGGGTATGGAGCATCACAAAGGAGGAGAAGCCAAAAGGCTAGTTTGAAGAGGAACTGTGTATAACCAACTTGGAGAGGAAGCAGGGCCAGGTCTGAAGAGCTTTGAAATCACAGACGCATCTATAATTGCTCAGATATTATGAGAGTCACTGGAATTTACTGAGTGGAAGTGATATGGGGATACGGGATGGACTGAACTGTAGAGGTCCATCACCTTAAGCTTGGATTTAAAAAAAATTTTTTTTTATTTTTTTTTGCAAATCCTATTAAGTTAGTTAATTTAATCCAGTTGTGTTCCTGGATAGGTCCCATGAGTGGAGGTGGCTCATATGGGTAATTTTCTTTACTTGGCCCCATAAAAAAAAAACAAAAAAAAAACAAAAAAAACAAACTTCCTGCAGCCAGTATTCCAATGTGGATCAGGAAAATAGTGCAGAGGAGGAGTACAGAGAGTACTTGGGAAAAAATGAAAGGGAAAAAGAAAGAGCAAAACTGAGATACTTGGAGATAACAATATATCACTTTCAGACTTAGACAAATTAGAAGGATAAACAGGAAAAAAGTTAAGGACATGCAAATAATTTGAGAAACATTAGCAGCAGCAGACCTGTTGAAGTACACCTCTCAGCTAACATGTTTCCTGATTGTCGAATCCTTCCCTGGAATCTGACTCTCCATGATCCAATTTGGAGCTTCCTTGGCAAATATACAAGAATGGCTTGCCACGGTGACCATGTGATTTCTCTTCTGAAATGAGGTTTTTCTGATTTCCAGACTTTGGGCTTTTTTTCTTTCCAAGATGTAAGGAATGTGTAGAGAGATACACCAGGCAGTTAGTTCTTAACACGATGTAGGGCTTCAAAACTTTACCCTCGGCATCATGGGAAGCAAAGCCTTGAAACTGCCTCAGATTTGATAGATTAAGATATAATTACGGTGTGAGTGTGGCTGAATATACTTATATCCAAAACACTCAGGCACCCTTCCAACACAACCAAGAAGTACCCTTTTGAATGGACTGCCCTTCAGTCATAAATTGAGTTTCTAAGGTCACAAATCCCTCCTCCCTTCTCCATAGGTTTCTTTCTTTGGATTCCTAATTTAGCCAGAATTAGGAACCCAAGAAGGACACCATATCCTCTGGAGCTTTGAGACTTTGCACACAAATTTTTCCACTCCCTTGACCCCCTGCTTCCTTTGGTAATCAAATCATACACCAGAAAAAAAGGTTAGTGGCTAGAACACAAAATCTGGACAAGGCTAATGGCATATAGTCTTCCTCTACATAAAACAAATTAACACAGGTGATCAGTCTCAGGACACACAATCTTTTCCCACTTGTCTGAACTCCCTTCTCACAGGATATCACAGTTAGCTGATCAAGGCTGGCAGATGCACAGATATATCCTGACGAACATAATGTCTTGGATTCAGGTCACAGCCAAAGGCTCAGGGTCCTCAAGCCTGTGCTTCAGTGATAGAGAAGTTCCTTCTGTCTTTTGGCCTCTATGAATGCTGACCCCAGGCTTCCCCTAGGTTTGGGCTCCTCCACTTTCTCAGTCACTGGCCACTATTCATACACTGCAGGTGAATAAATTTTCTTGTTCTTCAATTGTTTTAGTCATGTCAGACTCTTCATGACCCCATTTAGGGTTTTCCTGGAAGAGATACTGGAGGGGTTTGCCCTTTTCTTCTCCAGCTGGGGAAACTGTACCCAAACAGGGTGAAGTGACTGGCCCAGGGTCACATAGCTAGTAGATGTTTGAGACCAGGTTTGAATTCAGGAAGATAAGTTTTCCTGACTTCAGGCCAGGTACTCTATCCACTGTACCACCTAAGTGCCCACCATTTATTGAAGAATAAATGCCTGCACCCAAAGGCTGAATTTCATAATGGTCATTGGTGCAAGTCATGTGCTTTATGTCCCTATCTCCTCTCCAAGGAGAGGACCATAATACCAGAACGTTCTGAAGGAGCTGAACTGGGTAACCTGACTCAGCTTCAGGCTGCCTCCCTTTGTCCCTCTAGTTCCTCTCACCACCAGGATTATGTGCGTGCGTGTGTGTGTGTGTGTGTGTGTGTGTGTGTGTGTGTGTGTGTGTGTTGGGGGAGGGGTAGTGAGGAGAGGTGGGGTTTTCTGCCTCTCTCAGGATCTTGGTCTCATTTTCTGGCTGGCCACTTTCAGTTGGTAAGTAGTGCCATGTAGCAAGGACTGGTCCAACACACTTGCATGGCATCCTTACATACAACCAGTGTTGCCTCTACTTGCTGGGGACACTGTATGTCTGCTTCAGTGGGGGGTGGACCAAAAGCTTACCAGATTGTAACTATGGTGGCAGTGTGAGGAGGCCTTCCTGACAATGAGGACAGCCAAATGGTCAACCCTGGTACCATATGTCTTCCCTCAAAGGGCACCATAACCCATAAACCTAACAACTGGGCTGCAACACCAGCAGTGTCCATGGTAGGTCATCCTCCCTCAGACCAGCTACTCTCCAGCAAATTAAAAATTTCCTGCAAGGAGTATGTCTCCACCTTCCAGAACCCCGCCTGGTGACTCCCTTGTCTTTGCTCATTGTCCATCCTCAAGAGGAGCCCTTACTTGTCAACAGATGAAGCCAATGCCTGCAGTTCTGGGGAGCCTACACCACCTCTCTCTCTGCATCCCCAACGCTGTTTACTCCAAACTTGAACCCAGCCACTATCATGGCCCCCAGGCTTGACCTTGCTTCTGCTTCTCTTCCCATCAGAATCCTCTTCATGAACTGTGTTGCTATTGAGTGTGAGCCTCACTTAGACCACAATAGAAGACTTCCCTACCACCTGGGCACAGTAGGCCAGAAGCCCCAGCCTGGCCCTGGTCTGTGGCTCAGGAATAGAGGGAGGGCTCCTTGTGGCTAAGGCCTGTGTTCAGGCCCTGGCTCTTCCTCTCCTCAGTGAGGGAAGGGAGCCTTGCCAATTAAGGTATGGCTTCCAGAAGATCTAGTCACAGTCCCTGTCAGTGCTCATGGATCTAAAAAGAGTTCCCTACCTCTGAGGCATGGCCTGAGACCCTCCACCCTGAATTCAAGTCTTGAATCAGTGCCAAGCTTCTCAGGATGATCAGGGCAGCTGCCTGGTTTTGGCAAGAGATCTAAGAGGGGGATGAATAAGGGTTCCCTCTCACTGAAACAGTGACCCAGCCCTGATAGCTGCCAGCACCCCTAACACTCAGCTTTAGTCAGTGACTCAAGAACTAAAGGAAGGTACCTGGGGTCTACTTTGGCTTGTTACCAATCCAGCTGGTTCAGTCAGATTCTGTCAGGAAGGGACAGTTCCAGGAGTCATTACAGGCAGCCTGACTAGTGCATGGCACAGGACTGCCACCTGGTGGGTAGGCTGCTCTGGTCTGAAGGCAGCAAAACTTAAATGGGGGCAGGGAAAAGGAAGGGAAGGGTTACGGTCAGAGCCCAGGTCCATCACATATGGGGGTTAGACAAGCCCTGCAGGACAAAGGAGAGGCCCTTTGGGCATCAGATGAGAGGGGCACACAGTCCCAGAGGACCCAACTGTTGGTGAATGGTGCAATCATGAGGGATTTGAGGGGGTGTTTATAGTTTCTCTAGGTGACAACTTCATGATGTAGACACATAAGGCATTGGGTGAAGCCATCATGATGTGGACAGAGAAGTCATCGTCCCTCAGCCCTGAAGGGGAGAAGGTGGGGGGGGGGGGTTCCCTCCTGTCTCCAAAGGGGGAGGGGCATTCCCTCTCAAGCATCTGAGCTGAGCTAGGTCTCATCTTTAGATTCAGGGTGGGTGAAGCTCTTGCCCAATGTTCTAACTTTAGGCCATCTTGACAGTGAAGTCCTTATGCCCAGGGTAAAGCAGGGTACTTTATTGAAATCCACTGTCAGGGGAGGCCAAGACACAGAAGACTGAAGCAAGTCAGCTGGCAAAATGCCACAACAAATTAAAACTGTCACAAGTGAGCTGCAAGATGGGCCCCAAGGGCCAAGTTGGAGTTGGAGAAACAAAGGTCCCCGTGGCAAAATGATTCCACAACATGGACTCACATCAGTTTCAGTCTTTCTAATTAGCTGGAAAACAGGCAGGTCCAGTATCTGTAATTCAAGCAAGCAAAGCACAAGGATGTAGCAAATGCTTCTATATATCTTGACCAACTGTATAGGAGGCACTAAGCTAGTATCTGGTGGTGCAATGTTGTGAAGCTGGTTAATGAGAAGGTTGGTGCTACCCTTGAAGGCCACTAAGTGGCACAGTGGGCAGAGTGATGGCCCTGGAGTCAGGAAGACTCATCTTCCTGAGTTCAAATCTAGCCTCAGACACTCAGCTGTGTGACCATGGCCAAGTCACTTCACCCTGTTTGCCTCAGTTCCTCATCTGTGAAATGAGCTAGAGAAGGAAATGGCAAACTACTCCAGGATCTCTGCCAGGGACACCCCAAATGAGGTCATGAACAATCAAGTGAACAACATAAAGAAAAAAAAAACCCTGATAAACATGGGAATGTTCAAAAGAGGAGACATTCAAATGGTGGAGAGGAAATGGGAAAAGGGAGACATTCATATACTGTTATAAGTGTTGTGAATTGATTAAACCTTTCTATAGAGCAATTTAGAACTATGCCCAAAAGGCTATAAAATCCAGCATACCAGTAGTAGTTGCGTGTCGCAAAACAGATAAAAAACAAACAAAAAAGGACGTATATGTACATATGTTTATAGCAGCTCTTTTCTGAGGATAAAGAATTAGAAATTGAGGGCTTGCCCATCAACTGGAGAATGACTGAATAAATCGTGGTATGTAATTATGATGGAACACTGTTGTGCTATAAGAGATGATGAGCAGGATGCTCTCAGAAAAACCTGGAAAGACTAGCATGGGCTGAGACAAAGTGAAATGACCTGCGTACAAAGCAACAGCAACACTGTGAGATGATCAGCTGCGAATGACGTGGCTACTCTCAGCGATAACGTGATCCCTGCCAACTCTGAAGGACTTAGGATGAAAAATGCCATCCATCCCTTGAGAAAGAACTGATGGTGTCTGAATACAGATTGAAGCAATTTGGGGTTTTTTTCACTTTTTTAATTTTCCTTGAGTTTTTTTGTCTATGTATTCTTTCACAACATGACTACTATGGATATGTTTTGCATGACTACACCAATATAATCTATATGAAGTTGCTTGTCCTCTCAATGATGGGGGTGGGGAGAGAGGAAGGGGTTAATTTGGAACTCAAAGTTTTAAAACCAAATGATAAAAATTTTTTTTGATGTAACTGGGGAAAAAATAAATACAAAATAAAGAGGAGTCATTGAGAGAGTAAAAATGATATTTACTGCTTAAGATACGCTGAATTCAAAATAACAGCAGAAATGCCTAGCCTCTGAGGTCCTGTCCAGCTCCAATAATTCTGATTCCATGGCAATAATAAATCTTGTTGTGGTTGGGTCATTCAGTGGTGTCGTACTGTTCAAGAAGCCGTGGACACAGTTCATGGGATTTTCTTGGCAGATACTGGAGTGGTTTGTCATTTCCTTCTCCAGTATGGTCTCATTTTCCAGATGAGGAACTGAGGCAAACATGGTAAAGTGACTTGTCCAGGGTCGCACAGCTAGGTAGTGTCTGAGGGTGGATTTGAACTCAGGTCTTCCTGCCTCCAGGGACAGCACTCTATCTACTGCACCCCCTAGCTGCCCCTGACAGCCAAGCATTTTAAGGATAAATCGACAGTCATCAGAGCAAACAGAAGCTACCCCAGAGGGCAATCCTCAGAACTTCTGGAGCACTCCTGAGGTAATTCAGACTAGACCACAACTGTCCTCCATGTTTTCTGGTGGGAGTTTCTCAAACTCTCATATGTCCAGTGGGAAGACTTTCTCATCTCTATCAACAGAGAGTGCTCCCAATTAGGACAAGCCAGGTGAAGTTCTGTCCCCCACAACCTATAGACCCCCCCCCCACTGTATTTCCATCTGGCTTCAGGGAGGCAGGTGAGATGGCTTCTCTCTGGACACAAAACTTCCTTGTCCAAACCCTCTCCCACCCCCCAGAAGCTAAAACAAGGGATGGGACAGAAGGATGTCTATCTTGGACCATCCCGGAAATGGGAGAACTGGCATGGATTCATCAGAACTCATTGCTTCAGACCCCTCCAACATCATGGAAACCAGGTATCCTATTGCACAGAATTCCCAGGAACCTTTTCCTGAGAAATGGGATGGGGGGGGGGGTGGAGAGAAAGGATGCTTGCTAAAGAAACTTCTATGAACTAGTTTCATTTCCTTGCTCCACAGACACTCCTGATTACCACCAATAGAAGGGACTAGAAAGTTCTCTCTCTGTTGGCCATTAAAGCTTCACAAATGGCCCCCTTCCTGCCTTCCCAGTCTGCTTCCTACTTCCCCAGACCCTCTGCCATCCATCCAGCAAGATTAGCTGACTTCTGCTGCTCATGTATTGCCCTCCTCTCCCTGTTCTTGGAGGAATGGAAGCTTTTTGAGGGCAGGGACTTTGGGGCTTTTTGTGCAGTATGTGTGTGTGTGTGAGAGAGAGAGAAAGAGAGACAGAGACAGAGACAGACAGAGAGACAGAGACAGTGACAGAAAGAAAGATCAGAGTCTGTGCCTGGGCCCTCTGGCAGCCTGGGGAAGAATGTAAAGCAAGTGCTTAAAAATCCTAGCTGTGTGACTCTGGACAAGTCACTAGACCTGTTTGTCTCACATTCCCCAATTATAAAATGGGGAGAATAATGGCACTGATGGGCTTTAGGCTGTGGAAACCCCCTTGAACTCTCCTTGAATCTTCCCACTACATAAGGCATTTGCCTGAGGCCATAAGCCTTTCATTATGGCCTGCCCAAATCTCTAGGCTAGGTTACTCTTTGCTTAGCCTAACCCTCCACTGTCTGGCTAGTTTCTATGCCCAAATCTGTTACCCTTAAACTAGCCTAGCCCTCCAGGAACAGATCAGATTCAATCTACCTCAGATTGAATCTGGCCTGCTTGTAAAAACAAGCATCACAAATGGTGAGATTCCTTAAGACAACCCAATATGGCAAATCTGTAATAAACTTTGTTTCTCTTTAGCTTTGAGAAGACTTGAGTCAAATTCATTTGAGCAGGACCCAGCATGTCGGCATTTTGGGGTCTTAAGCATCTCTAAAAACATACGGTTCCCTGACCTCATCAGCACCTCTCCCCAAAGGCTGCTCTGAGGGAGGATTCCTTTGGCCAAGTCCTTGACAGTGCCAGGCACATGGGTGTGATAGAAATGCCAGCTTTTACTATTTTTATTTCTCTCCAGGACCTCTGGGCTGAGGAATTCCCCAACACTAGACATTGCTTCTCCTTTCCACCCCAATGCAGTGTTTGGAACCCACACAGGAGGAAACTGAGATCAAATGACCTGACACAGCTGATGGATGTTTGAGGCAGGGCTTGAACTCAGGTCTAGCTGACTGAGGGCCAGCATTGCCCACTGCACCACTCAGCTGCTTCCCTTCATGGAGATGATGGAGAGTTAGCTACAAAAAAGCAGGCTTAGGCCTGAGGGAGAGTTACCCCCATGGGGAAGGAGATGGACAGGGTGAAAAGGAGGCCAGGGCAGATCAGAGGAAGGACTTCCTAAGGACTTATGGAACCCCTTGTCCAACAGGCAGGAGGAGAACCAGGACAGGGGAGAATCTCCCAGCATAAGTGTTTATCTCACAGGTAGCGATGGCTGACCATCACAATCGCTACAGAGAAGTCAGGAAAAGGCCAAAGAAGGGGCTAGGGTCTTTAGCAATAAGGAGACCATGGCTTTCAGCTGACTGAATGAGACCTGATGTGCAGGAGGTGGAGAAGGGAGGGAAGGGGATGGTAAAAGGAGAGATAATCCAGTACTGGGACTTGTTCTTTTGCTTTTCTTGACTGGCTCAAGGTCACACATAGTATCTGAGGCCATATGTGAACTCAGATCCTCCTGGCTCTAAGCCACTGCTGTGCCCACTGCACTACCCAGCTGCCTCACAAAGGTTGGTGTTTTTTGGAAGGGAGATAAGAGGATAGCTTAGGGATGAGAGGGTTAAGGGAAGTGTTTTTAAATTCGGAGATGTTGATGAGGGCACAGTCTCTGGGAACCCCCTTGAATCTGGAATACAGTCTCTTTGAGCCCCCTTGAACTGTCCTTGAATCTTCCAACTAGATCTGGCCTTCCCCTAAGGCCACAAGCCTCACATTATCATTAGGCCCAAATCTCTACCTAAACCTTGCCCTCTATTGTTACTATAGATATGCATGCCTTCAGCTACTTCCAACCCTTAATTCCAATTCTCTTGGTTCCTGGACTCTGACCTCACCTGGTCCTCCTTAAGACTCCTCCTCAATACCCTCCCTAAACCCCTCCTCTAGTCACCCCAGACCACCCCTCAATCCCTCCTACAATCTTTGTGTAAATAATCTCCATCTTGCCTCCATGAAGGTGCTCAGGTTTAATCTAGCTCAGTAGGTTGAATCTGGCCTGCTGGTGAAAACAGGCTTCACAAAGGGTGGGATTTCTTAAGACAGCCCATTATGGTGAATCCCTAACAAACTTCGTCTTTTCCCTTGGCTGAGAAGGCTTGAGTTGAATTCTTTCAGCAGGACCCGGCATGTTGGTATTTTGGGGTCTCGAGCACCCCTAGAAACCTATGGTTCCCCTACCTATCATAATTTTTACTTAAAACTCTTCAATGTGGCCATTTCATATTTTGAGTTAGCATTTCAGTTGATTGGGTGCTAAAAACCACAACTTTTGAGTTTTCGGGGCAGAGACACTGGAACAGTTTGGCATTTTCTGCTCCAGCTCATTTTGCAAATGAGGAAACCAAGGTAAACAGGGTTAAGTGACTTGCCCAAGGTCACACAACTAGTAAGTGGTCTGCCACTAGATTTGAACTCAGGAAGGTGAGTCTTCCACACCAGGGGCTCTATCTACTTCTCCATCAACCTGGCCAGCTGAAAAGCAGACCTGAGTTCAAATTCCACCAAGACATTGTTATGTTCATTCTGAGCAAGTGACTTGACACTCTTCTATAATAACATGGCCTTTGTCACAGAAACCAAGGCTTTCAAAAGCCCTATGCCCAGTATCAATGGGATAGTATGTCATTGTTTCAACAATCTGGCTAGCAGCTTCTGTGGGGGTATAAGATTCACCCACAGCCAGCACCCAGAAAGCTGCCAACAGCACAGGTTCTTTTGATCTGCTTAATTAAGGCAAGCAAAGTGAAGGGGTTGACGAGCTTACTTTTAATTCAGCATTCAAATATCATTCAGTTAGTTCAGGGGAAAAAGCCAGCAACCTGAACTTCAAAACAAAATGCAAACAAATTACAAACATCAACAGACTTTGTCTGATTCAACCCCAACACATAGTTACCAGAGTTCAACAAAGCCTCAACATCCAGGTTTACAAACTGGAGGGCTCCTTAGCTACAGCTGCCCAGAGTCTCCTCATCAACACCATCTCCAGAGCCCCACACAAATGGCTCTGTCCTCCCTTCTTATAGGGCTTCAGACATCATCAAACATCATCTGAATCACCAGAGCTCAGGCTCTGATGATTGGTTCTTGAGTTGGCCCCTCCCCTTAGGACCCTGGGAGGTTCATATCCGCATGGATTACGTTAACACCTAATGGGGTTTGGGCCTGGAGATTAGCACCTAGTAAAGTTCACTGAGATAAATTGAGTCACTCAAAGAAAACAAAGGCCATTCTGGTTATAGTCATCTAATCCAACCAATTGTGAAAAATATTATACTATTTTGTATCATTTTTAATTTCAACTAGACCCAGAGCCTGAATTAATGAGTAGCTGGATGAAGATCTAGATCTGGGCTTCTTTGTTCTCTCTAAAAGTTTGCTCAGGAAATACCCTTACCACTGTCAACAAGGCAAGATTAGACTGACCTAAGGACATTCTTACCCATTAGCCATTAAGGGATGAGACCCTAACCCCAAGAGAGACTACCTCGCTTAATATTAACTGACCTTTGTCAACATCCTTTACAACCCTATTCCATTAAGGAAAATCCTCTTCTTGTATCATGGTTAAACATACATGGGGGTCATAAATGTGAGGTAATACAGGCTTGCTAGGTCTGCTAAAATAACGTATATAAGTTTTCTCATTGCTTTGTTCAGACAGCCAGAGCTTATGCTCTGACTCCTTGTACATACAAGTAAGCTAGCTCCGCTATGCTTTAAGGGAAAATAATAAACAACATGGATTTTTCTATCACCTAGCTCTGCTGTTTCCTTCAACCAAATTTTGAGGTTTAACAGTTATGGTGCCGTGACTTTCAGATGGAAATGATGGAAACGGAACAATGCAGCCCAACCTTGCCAATGCTTTGGGTGCCACGGGATTAATTTTTCCTGGAATTTTGGCCTTGACAAAGTGGGGGTAAGTTGTCTCTCTTCTCAGCTTCCAAAAAGGACTCCCATAAAATTGGTTGAAGTCTGAAAATTCCCTTTAAGCTAGCTCTGGGGGCAGGGATCAAATCTGTGGTAAAATACAGATCTGTGGTCAAATACACAAAGATCCCCTGGAAACACTGATTGATCTAGAAAATTAGCTATGGATCAGTCAAAAACTAGAATTAGAAGTCCAACCGTTCCTCCACTCCCTCCACCCTATTCCTTACCCCCTCCCTTCCTTCCCTTGGAGGCCCGGATCCTGGGGAGAAAAACTGCACTTTGCTGTTACCCCCTCCCCTCTGCCTCCCAGGAAAGGCTCTGATCCAGAAGGAGGTAACTCTGTTCTGCTACTGTTGCCTTCTCTCTTCCTCCCCCCCCCCCCATTTATTCCCCCTTCCCTTAAGGGCTCTGTTTTTGCCTTCTGCCCTATTCCTGCTTCCTTCCCTTAAAGGCTCTGATTATGGGGAGGATAAATGCATTTTATCCTTACTCCTAGCCTTCCCTTACCTGCCCTAGTCCTCCATCTCCCCTTTCCCCCTTCCTAAGGGATAGGATATGGACAGTCAGAAAAATCAGGAATGCCAAGGCTTCCCCAAAGACCATAGGGGTACTAATGGCCAACTCATGAAAGCTTCTAATTCTCTGTTGTTTAAACTCTGAGCTCAGTCTGTATTTGTTTTGTTAACTGTCGGTTAATTGTCTGTGTGAGAGCATGTGCTCTATGTCTATACCGTGTAAAATCTGAAATGCAGGTAGCCAGAGAATTCTAAGGTTGCAGTTAGGGAAATAGAGACTCTTTTTTTCTTTTTCAATGTCTGGTCTGGCCAACTGGACTTGAAGAAAAAAATAGAGCTGAAACATTTTAGCAGATTCTGGGATTGATTATTCATTAAAAAGTTTGGAAACTGGTTAGTTGGATTTTGGGACAGAACTCCTGAGACCGTAAAATCCCTCCAGGAGCTCACTCTTGCTGAAACACCCTCCCAATGCTGATCACTTAGGTGAAGTTTACTTGAGTTAAAATCATTGAGATCTTTCACCATTGTTGTCCTGTCTCTGACAGAGCCAGAGCTGCAGTAAAAGTTAGAGCAGCTAAAACAAACTCCTCTCATCCCAGATCAGATTAGGAGAAGATAATGCAGGAGAACTGTGGGGAAAACTTAAATCACCCTTCCCCACCTGGCAAAAGGAGGAGAAAGACAGAAATTCACAGACTGATAGTATCCTGACAGTACTGTGTCCCCTGGGTACCTTTGTAGCCCATTCTTTTTGGCAAAGTTTCGAAATATCACCCAGGTCCTATGCATTCTGCCCACTGTCCCTAGCAGCTGCAAACTGCCCTAGGCTCAGTAAGTTCTGCAGTTGTGGGGGAAGGGTGAGGTAGATGGATTTGGACTTTCTGCCTCCCAGAATTGTCACCACTGGGATACTAGCTTCTGCTCTAGGTAACTTTACACTTCTGTGTTCCAATTGCAAAACTGTATTTTAATTTCTGTTTGACCTGTTTCCTGATTTGTAAAGGGAAAAATAATAATGATGGTTGTTACGGGATCAAAATGATAATGATTGTAAAATGGGTAACATAAAGTCTGGTATATGATAGATACAACATTATTATTATCTCTCTTTAATTTAACATAATTGTTAACTTTTGAAGTGGTTTTTGAACACCAAAAGTAATAAGCTGAATAATTTCTATATGTGGTAATCTGGAATTACAATTGATGTCATCTGAAAATTATTATTTCTGTATTTCTAAACTTGCATTGTGTTCCCAAAAATTCTCTTAGATTGTGAAATTTGAGAAGACCATTGTGTGGTAAGAAATGATGTTATATAAATAAAACAAAAACAAAAAAAAAAAAACAAAAAAAACAAAAAAAACAAACAAACAAAAAAAGAAATGATGTTATAGCAATTTTAAGCTGATTTTGATATATGTGAATTGGGTTTTCAAAGGGATGTGATAAAATTTGGAACTGTTGTATGTGGTTATAACAAGTAAATAATTAATAATACCGATATTTAACCATGAGAAAGACTTTCCATGTGAAAAAGATTTTATTATGAGAATATATGTGGTGATTTTTTTTAATTAATTGAAAATTTTTATTTTTTTTTAAATTTAATTTATTTATTTAACATGTTTACTTTTCAGCACTGGTTTTCACAAGAGTTTGAATTACAAGTTTTTCTCCCCATTTCTACCCTCCCCCCCCTCCAAGATGGCTTATATTCTGGTTGCCCTGTTCCCCAGTCAGCCCTCCCTTCTGTCACCCCACTACCCTCCCATCCCCTTTTCCCTTCCTTTTTTGTAGGGCAAGCTAAATTTCTACTCCCCATTGCCTGTGTATCTTATTTTCTAGTTGCATGCAAAAAACTTTTTTTTTTTTGTTTTTGAACATCTGTTTTTAAAAACTTTGAGATCCAAATTCTCTCCCCTCCTCCCTTCCCACCCACCCTCCCCAAGAAGTCGAGCAATTCAACCTAGGCCACACATGTATCATTATGTATAACCCTTCCACAATACTCATGTTGTGAAAGGCTAACTACATTTTGCTCCTTCCCAACCCATCCCACTTTATTGAATTTTCTCCCTTGACCCTGTCCCCTTTCCAAAGTGTTTGTTTTGATTACCTCCACCCCCCTCTGCCCTCCCCTCCATCATCCCCCCCTTTTTTTATCTTCTTCCCTCTTCTTTCCTGTGGGGTAAGATACCCAATTGAGTATGTATGGTATTCCCTCCTCAGGCCAAATCTGATGAGAGCAACATTCACTCATTCCCCCCTCACTTGCCCTCTCCCCTCCTCCCACAGAACTACTTCCTCTTGCCACCTTTATGCGAGATAATCCACCCCATTCTATCTCTCCCTATCTCCCCCTCTCTCAATATGTTGCTCTCTCATCCCTTAATTTGATTTTATTTCTTTTAGATATCTTCCCTTCATCTTCAACTTACCCTGTGTCCTCCCTCTCTCTCTCTCTCTGTATATGTATATATATATATATATACATATATATACACATAAACACATATGCATATATGCATATTCCCTTCAGCTACCCTAATACTGAGGTCTCATGAATCATACATGTTATCTTTCCATGTAGGAATGTAAACAAAACAGTTCAACTTTAGTAAGTCCCTTGCAATTTCTTTTTCTTGTTCTTTTTCTTGATTACCTTTTCATGCTTCTCTTGATTCTTGTGTTTGAAAGTCACATTTTCTATTCAGTTCTGGTCTATTCACTGAGAAAGCTTGAAAGTCCTCTATTTTATTAAAAATCCATATTTTGCCTTGGAGCACGATACTCAGTTTTGCCGGGTAGGTGATTCTTGGTTTTAATCCTAGCTCCACTGACCTCCGGAATATCATATTTCAAGCCCTTCGATCTCTTAATGTAGAAGCTGCCAGATCTTGGGTTATTCTGATTGGGTTTCCACAATACTCAAATTGTTTCTTTCTGGCTGCTTGCAGTATTTGCTCCTTGATCTGGGAGCTCTGGAATTTGGCGACAATATTCCTAGGAGATTTCTTTTTGGGATCTATTTGAGGAGGCGATCGATGGATTCTTTCAATTTCTATTTTGCCCTGTGGCTCTAGAATATCAGGGCAGTTCTCCTTGAAAATTTCTTGAAAGATGATATCTAGGCTCTTTTTTTGATCATGGCTTTCAAGTAGTCCAATAATTTTTAAATTATCTCTCCTGGAACTATTTTCCAGGTCAGTGGCTTTTCCAATGAGATATCTCACATTGTCTTCCATTTTTTCATTCCTTTGGTTCTGTTTTATAATATCTTGATTTCTCATAAAGTCACTAGCTTCCACTTGCTCCAATCTAATTTTAAAGTAGTATTTTCTTCAGTGGTCTGTTGGACCTCCTTTTCCATTTGGCTAATTCTGCCTTTTAAGGCATTCTTCTCCTCCTTGGCTTTTTGGAGCTCTTTTGCCATTTGAGTCAGTCTGTTTTTTAAGGTGTTGTTTTCTTCAGTGTATTTTTCAGTATTTTCTTGGGTCTCCTTTAGCAAGTCATTGACTTGTTTTTCATGGTTTTCTTGCATCCTTCTCATTTCTCTTCCCAGTTTTTCCTCTACTTCTCTAAGTTGCTTTTCCAAATCCTTTTTGAGCTCTTCCATGGCCTGGGACCAGTTTATATTTTTCTTGGAGGTTTCTGTTGTAGGCTCTTTGACTTCTTCTGTCTGTATGTTTTGGTCTTCTTTGTCACCAAAGAAAGAATCCCAAGTCTGAGACTGAATCTGGGTGCGTTTTCGCTGCCTGGCCATATTCCCAACCAACTAACTTGACCCTTGAGTTTTTCAGTGGGGTATGACTGCTTGTAGACTAAAGAGTTCTATGTTCCACGTTTGGGGGGGATGTGCCAGCTCTGTCACACCAGCATTGCTCCTTCCCCAAGAACCCCCAACCTGGACTGGGCTTAGATCTTCAGCAGGCTGTGCACTCCTGCTCTGATCCGTCACTTAATTCCTCCCACCAGGTGGGCCTGGGGCCGGAAGCTTTTCCCACTAACCTTCTCCGCTGTCTTTGGTGTTTGTGGGTTGAGAAGTCTGGTAGTAACTGCCGCAGCTCACTGATTCACGGCGCTAGGGCCCGCTCCACCCGGCTCCTGGTCTGGTTGGTCCTCGGGAGCTGGGCTCTGCTCCGCTCCCAGCTCCCAGCTCCCAGCTCCGTGTGGGATAGACCTCACCCAGAGACCATCCAGGCTGTCCTGGGCTGGAGCCCTGCTTCCCTCCGCTGTTTTGTGGGTTCTGCAGTTCTAGAATTGGTTCAGAGCCATTTTTTATAGGTTTTTGGAGAGACTCGGCAGGGAGGTCATGCTAGTCCCTGCTTTCCAGCAGCCATCTTGGCTCCGCCCCCTGTATGTGGTGATTTAAAGTTATAGTTTGAAATGATGAGATGAAAGATTCTCTGTGCAAGGAGATTTGGAAATGCGTTCACCTAAATTGATAAATGGGTCGTTTTAAGTTTTAAAATGCATAATTATGTTTAGGGCATTGTTACATTTCTAAATTCTGTAATTTGGCAAACAGATGTATCAGCAACATTGAAAAAAATGTGATTTTGTAAATAATAATCCTTTACAATGCTAAGAGTATTGGGCCTTAGAAATTAAAATGTTACCATTAGTGATTATGAATTCAGATTTCATTTGCTCATCCAACTAATTTATAGTCTGTTTCAAGTTTTAAATGCATGATAATTGCTTGTGGTATACTCATATTTCTAAATTTGTTATGTTATACAAATTGGTCAACATTGCATTGCCTATGCTGTCAGAAAAATAATTCCCTTTCCTCTAGAATGAGTAAACAGGGAACGTAAATCCATCAACCTGTGAGGATGGTCATTAACCTCTTTGTTTTGTTTAAGAAGCTGGAATGGGATTACCAGTATAGACAGTTATGTCAGTAAAAAGTATTAATTTACCAGCTATTTTGTCTTATGGTTGAAACATAAAGGAAGACTGAATAATGGGTTTGAAAGATTTGGAAAGGTAAATAAAGGTTTGATTGGAAATACAAAAGGTAGATTAGAAAGTCTGGGGACAAATGGGAGTTAGATAAGCCTCTCCTGTCCCAAAGGAATACTAGTTTCAAATGGTTTAAGTTGAGAATGTGAGAAAGTATTCTAGAAGGCCGAAAAGTTATGTAGCTGATTTGATAATTATTAGCTCAATGAAATTTGGGACAGTCCTATCTGACGGATATTTATTTGCTATTTAAGATTTTATGGGACTACAATTTAATATTGTTTTAAGCTCTGATTACAGGAATAGGTCACATGATATTAAGTAAGACTTGTCTGAGAATTTCTAGATCTGAACCAGAGAAGCAGAACTCTCTTTTACTATCTATGAACCAGATAACCACAATCAGGCATCTGAAAAAAAAAAAAAAGGTGCTGCTTTAAATGGACATTGGAAATACATAACTGGGATTTAAAGCTATTTTGTATACAAACTGTGCAATTAATTGCTGGAATTAAATCAGAAACATTGTAAGTTTTGTTAAGAATGGTTTGTGGATTATTTTGTAAATGCCATTAAAGAGACATGGCATGACTAAAAGTTTATGATGATATATGTACTGTGCTACTGGGATACAAGGAATTTAATATTAGTCAACATTGTTTATAATGACTGCATTACTTTATATGGTTCATGTTTAAGTTTTCTTGGTTATCTAATGTGTAAATGTAAAACATGTGACATGCAAATTTCCCCCTCTATTGTGAACCGTCTGAGTGGTTTGGTCTGTACTTAATGTAATTGTGCAGTTTTGTGAATTGTGAGAAAAACTTTATTGTAATTGTTTAAACTCAGCCCTGTGTGGCTGGGATACTGAACCGTTTGTTGCACTGTCTGAACTTAGCCCTGCATGGCTGGGACCTATGTTGTGCTGTTTTTCTCTCAATTATCAAATCATATTTGTTCTATCAAATCTTATGTGTTCTGGGAGCTCCTGTCAGATCTGACTACTTCTACAGCTGCCAACTTGTGGATATGGACTCCTTGATCCCTCTGTCACATCTGAAGATTGCCCCTGACCCCAAGTGGATATCTGAGCCCATAGGACACCTTGCCCTCCAGTTTCAAAGAGCCTGAAGGGGACAGCATCAGATGCAGGCAACCTTCCCAAGAGCGCGGACCAGAACCCGAAGAACTGCTCTTTCCCTTTCTAAGTCCCTTGCATTCCCAAGACTGTTTACCTGTACCTTTGGTGTCTTTAGCTTATTTTACTTAGGTGCTCTAGTTTCTCCATTATGCTCCCTACTGATAGCCCTTGCAACTTGCTCCCCCTGCTTGTTTACAATTAGTTTACAATTACTGTCCATCTCTGGGGATGTCCAACCACAGAAAGAAAAAAAAACCTGAATCCACCCAGATAAGGATTTTTAGAACTTCACCCCTGAGGAAGATAGAGGTTTTTCCATACCTTAGTTGGTCTTCAGGCGAAACTTTCATTTTGCCTTTGACCAAAAGGAGGAAATGTGAAAAATATTATACTATTTTGTATCATTTTTAATTTCAACTAGACCCAGAGCCTGAATTAATGAGTAGCTGGACGAAGATCCAGGATCTGGGCTTCCTTGTTCTCTCTAAAAGTTTGCTCAGGAAATACCCTTACCACTGTCAACAAGGCCAGGTTAGACTGACCTAAGGACATTCTTACCCGTTAGCCATTAAGGGATGAGACCCTAACCCCAAGAGAGACTACCTCGCTTAATATTAACTGACCTTTGTCAACATTCTTTACAAATCCTATTCCATTAAGGAAAATCCTCTTCTTGTATCATGGTTAAACATACATGGGGGTCATAAATGTGAGGTCATACAGTCTTGCTAGGTCTGCTAAAATAACGTATATAAGTTTTCTCATTGCTTTGTTCAGACAGCCAGAGCTTATGCTCTGACTCCTTGTACGTACAAGTAAGTTAGCCTAGCTATGCTTTAAGGGAAAATAATAAACAACATGGATTTTTCTATCACCTAGCTCTGTTGTTTCCTTCACCAAATTTTCAGGTTTAACACCAGTAATTCCTCAAATTGGAAAACGAGGCCACAAGATTGAATACAAGTGTGCCACACCTCTCCATGCTTCTTCAATTATTCCCCTTACAGGCCCAGCTTCACTCACTAGCCTTTCTGCCCCTTCCCCACCCTGAGACAAACAGAAATCTATCCCCAAGCTCTGCTACCTCCAGCCCACAAGGCTCTCCCCTCCTCTCCTCAACATCAGTATCAATCTCGATTGCACTCAAATCCTCCCTTCTGCAGGCCTGCCCTGGATTCTTCCTCCATCCCCAGCTACTAGTGCCTTCCTTTCAGAGATTATCTTCCATTTGTCTCCTCTCTACAGACTTCATCTATGGAATTCTTCATTTGTTATGAATGGAGTGCCATGATCGAAGTCAGGAAGACCAGGGTCCAAGTCCTGCTTCAGACCAGGCTGGCAGAGACACCTTAAAACAAGTCACTGAAAAGAGATTAATGACCTGGAATATCCAAGACCCAGGCCAGTTCTGATATTCAGAGATCTGGGACCATCTCCCAGAAGACAGGGCACTCCACCCCCAGAAATCTCCCAATATTCAGACTATCTGGCAACCCCCCACCCCCACCCCCATCATTCCATTAGAGGGTAAACTCCCCAAGGGCAAGGACTGTTTTTTGTTTTTCTATTTCCAGGAATTAATTGGCAGAGACTAGAACTTTGTAAGAGATGTGGAATGAAGAAGAGATCAGTGGGCTATTGACCTGACACAAAAGCAAAAACTCAGGTCTGGGGAGTGGGGGGGGCGGGGTACTAGAGGAGAGCTTAGGTTTTGGGTGGGTCTTATTCTGTGGAGAACCATTAGCATTTCATTGTCCCAGCAGATCCCCAACAAAGACTAGAAGAGAAATCCAAGGCTTCACTTGTATTTTAAAAATTAAAACAAAGAGACCTGAGGGGATCTGAGCTTCCAAGACTGGGAAGAACTAGGGAGAACTTTGGGGGAGCTCAAGGAATACCTGGAGGGGAGAGTCTCAATGGCAGGAGCCCCAAGTCCCTCCTGGTCTATCCAAGATTAAGAGAAGTGGGGGGTGGGAATAGAGAAAGGGGGATGGGTGAGAGGGTACAGGAAGGAAGGCCCAGAAAAATGAGGGAGGGGAAATGGGAATTCCAGAATCTAGGTGTGGGGGTGAGGAGGGGGGGCTGCGGAATGAAGCAATAAATGCTAATCCAAGTAAAAGGAAGGGTCAGAGGTGGGAGTGATAGGGTGCTTGTGCTTGGACCCTAATTCTAACATTTCTCCTTAGCCTCTGCTTGGGTGCTTGTGCCTGGACCCCAGTTCCAAAACCACATCCAGTTCTAAAATCACATCTCTTCCTAGACTCAAAATACTGTCTCAGGCAGTTCCTCTCCAGTTCAGGGGCAGCATGCCTTAGCAAAACACTTATCCCTCCACTGGATACTTCTGCCAGCTGCACCTATAGAATTTATTGCAGTACCTGTGTACATGCTAATTGGCTGTGCACTGGGCCATAATGATATTTACTAAATACTGACCTTACTGATATGTATCCTATACATATTCAAACGTATACTCTCTTACATTCATCTTGTCTAACAAGATATTTGTTGAGAGCCACCTGGATATTTCCAGTCAGCCCTGACTGTTAGTTGACTTAGTCAGTCAAAACCACACCTCCAGGTCATCCTCCCCTTGGGCTATTTCCCAGTGAACTCTGGGTAAGATACCTGAACAGTAGATATGAAAGGTGTATGTTCCTTTAAGAACTGACCATCCCTTAACCACTCCCTAATCCCACCCCAAAACACCTAATTGACATGTTTCACCCCCAAGTGTCATATATAAACTTTCCCTGCACCTCTGTAAGGCTGCAGGTTCCCTAAGAACTCTTGCCCGCTGTAAAGCATAATAAATCTTTGCCACCTTGACTTGAAGAATGTTTGAGATCATGAATTCATTCCAGATGGCCCTGACCCTCTCCAGTACTCAGGTCTTTGAGGGGTACTCCCCCTAACAACCCCATCTGGGAACTCCAGTCTTGGGGTTCCTGAACCTTGGCTCCCTCAATCCTCAACAGGAGAAGGGGCGATAACCCAACCCCTACACTCCCATTCCATCTGCAGTCTGGGGCTCAGCAATCAAAAAGCCTTGCATTTCAGGAAAGGGATTCCAAAGGCGCCTGTAATCAGGTGGGCTAATGGGGGCAGATCTGTGCTCTGGTCCTAGAGTCCATAGCACTTACTGCAAATCCTGGCATATATGAATGAAGAGCTGAATAAATGACTCTTCACTCACCATTCACTGGGAGAGGTAAGAGGAAGCCATAGATTCCCTGGCTCTGGGGACCCCAGTCCCTGCCCACTGGGCACTCAGAAGTAAAGCTGAACTGGGGGAGAAAGGGATAACAGCCCCATGGCTCCTAGGTTGTTAGATGAAGGTGGAATCTCAGAGATCACCAACTTCCATGCCCCCCTCATCCAGCAAGGCTGAGAAGGCCAATCAATAAACATCAATTAAGCAGTGGACAGGGTGCCTGGTCTGGAGTCAGACTTAAGTTCATATTCCAACCTCAGACACTACCTCTGTGACTCTGGGTAAGTCACTTAACCCTATTTAGCTCAGTTTCAGGAGATGGAGGAGACGGCAAACCACTCTAGTATTCATTCCAAGAATTCCCCAAAAGAAGTCCCAAAGAGTCACACATGACTGAAAACCACTAAAACTGTGACAAAGAGAGCCTCTACTATGTGCCAGGCACTGGGCTAAAGTCAACAAGGCTTTTTGGAGCAATTTTTGAAAATGGGCCATGGCTGGGGGGAGGGGAGGAGGAGATTTTATGTTTGTTCATTTAAAGATTAGATGAAAGAAGGCCTAGGAGGCCACAAACTATCCCTGAGAGAAGGGCAGAACATAGAGGAGTGGAGAATGAAAAGACCCCACAGGAATCTAATTAGCCTGGGGAAACTGCAGCAGAGGAGAAAAGTTGGTGGCTTGAATAAGCATTCATTCAGGTTCCCAAAATGTGTTAGAAGGATTCTCCCAATTGAACCTGGGCCCCAGAATGGGCTGGGGTGCTGTCCAAGGTAGGAGAGTAGCAGGGAACCAGGAAAATGAATGGGGAGATGGTTTCACAGGCTGGAGTCCACTTTTCAAGTGGCCAACTCTCAGAGGACCATGGGTTAGAGCCAGGAGGGGCCTCAGAGCTCTAGGCTCTCATTTTGCCTGGAGAAACAAAGCTCAGAATGATCAATGACTGACCTAGGGTCACAAGGGCATTAAGGAACAGCCAGGATGCCAGTCTAGGGCATAGATTTACAGGCAGCAGGGAATTCCAAGACCATGTCCTGACATCCATCCAACTCTAAACCTCCTTTTTTTTTTTCCTGAGCTGATCTCCAGGTCACAGGAAGGCACATATATCTGAAACCTGAAAGGGGCTTAGCTCAAGGTGACCAAGTCTAGCCCCCTCATTTTACAGAGGAGAACACCGAGGTTCAGTGACTTAGCAGCCAAGGCTAAGTGGAGAGAGCCTGGAATCAAGTAGACCTGAGAGAATCCTCCCTCTGACATGTCCTAAAACTGGGAAAGTCACTGCACCTCTCAGCCTCAGTTTCCTCATCTGTGAAATGGGGATAATAGCCCCTATCTGGCAGGGCTGTTGTGAGGACTGATGATCCTTTCAGATTATTTGAACCCCAATAATATCCAAAGGATATCCAAATAATATCCAAACTGATTTGTTCTACTCTAAAAATGCCCTTTCTGTGTCAGCAACTTCAAAGACCAGGTAAGATTGACAAGGGGTATCTTTCCTGTTGGTGACAGGATGTCTGCCACCAGAACAGTGGGATTTCTCTTATGTTGATATTCTAGGGACGTTTGCATCTTGGGATCATACTCTCTAAATGACACTACCTTGTCAATTGTCTTGTTCAACTAAGAACTTTCTTTCTTATGATAGGGAGATCATAAACTGGAGTTGGGATTGTTACTTAAACCTTGTCTTTCTTCTTTCAGTCAATCAGAACGTTGCTTCTGATTCCATGATAATGTATCTGCTAGCTTTAAGGGAATAAACTATATGAATTTATATATCACCTAGCCTGTTTGCCTCCTTTAACCAAACTTTCAGGTTGACAGGATCAAAGAGATCACACATGTAAAGCACTGTCTAGAGTCTAGTATTGGGACCTGGAAAGCTGGATTCAAACCCAGGTCCTGATTCCAAATGCAGAACTCTTCCCCACCTCTCCCAGGCAGCCTCCCAGCCTGGAGCTAGGGGGCGGGGCCCAAAAGAATTCTCTCTTGGGAGGAAAAGAGAAGGATTCTTCTGGAGGGGAGATGAGACTAGAAGGATTCTGAAAATGCTTCATTTCCTGCTCCTGAGGTGGTCTATCTACCAAAGGAGGTGAGGGAAGGGCAGATAGCTGTGGGGCTGCTGAAAGGATTTGGGAGGGCCTGGGGTTGGGGGTGTCACCAGAGACCCAGACTTACTTTCTCTGGCCAAAGATTCTGGGTTATTTGATGTCTTCTCCGTCTGGCTGGAGAGTTGAATGAAGACAGAGACTGACTGCTCCCTGGAATCTGTCTTTCGACCTTCCATTGCTCCCAATATTGATATCTCTTCTCCCTCCAACCTAGGCATTCCTAGCCAGGCAAAGTTAAACTTGGCTCCTCCCAGCCCAGGAATGTGGAGGTGAGGTAGGGGGAGGGCCCAATGTCCAAAGCTCCCTCTACCCAGCCTGAGTTAGTTAGGTGGCCTGGGGTCAGTGCTACTGCCCCTGCCCCAATAACTCAGAGATGTCTCTAAGCAAAGACTTCCTTCGTGGAGCTGGGGGATCTGATCCCAGATCCGCCCCCACCCCAGACTGAATCAGATTTAGGACTCCCCAGACATCTTAAGTTATCCTTCTCTACTTCAGAAGTGACAAAGACCTGTAGCCTGCCTCAAGTCTCTCCCCATTCCAGTCCAGCCCCAAAGTCATTTTCCTAAAGTGCAGGTCTGACCATGTCACCCCCCTCACCCACTCAACAAACTCCACACTGAGGAGAAACCTTACTGTCTGTAATCAATGTGGAAAAACTTTCAAATACAGCTCCAGTCTTGCTAAACATCAGAGAATCCACCCTGAAGATAAACCTTGTAAGTATGTTGAATATGGTAGAACCTTTAGTTAGCATTCTTCTTGAAACTTTTTTTTTCTAATATAATCAATGTGCTGATGCCGGCAGGCAACAATCATCTCCTATCTCCCATCTTAGAATTCATGAGATAGAAATTTGATCATTGCCATAAAGAAGGAAAGACATTCAAATGGAGGTCAGAGCTTCTTCAGGATTAAAGAAACCATTCTGAAGAGCATATCTCTATGGGCTCACTGTGAGAAGAGATCACCTCTTACTTTCTATCAGAGGATTCACTGCAGAGAGAAGCCTCACAAATGGGCTCATGGGGGCTGTGCTTTTCTCTGGAAGAGGGCGATCAGTACACAACCTTATTCCTGCTGGAATGAAGGTGGAGAAAGGCATCGTTTGTAGGAAGGGCTTTCTATGGAGCTTATATTTGACTTGACTTTAGAGAAAACATGCTGGAGATAAAAGTTTAGGCATCTCATTACCAAGGGAAGACCTCTTGCTGCAGCGCAAGCTTCATTAGGCCTCCCAACAAGAGACCTCATTAAACATCCCCAAATTCCATCCTCTGCATAAAACCCAAACATGCAATGATTTTTCTCTGAAACCCCAATGTTTGTCATCCCTCTCCAATATTTCATGGCATTCATAGACTATCATTTTTTCAGACATTCCCCAATTAATTGGTACTAACTGTTTCCTGTTGTTTGTTGGTACAAAAAGCCCTTCTTTAAATGTTTTGTTAAATGTTGTATGTTAATTTCTCTAGTGCTTCCTTTAAGCTTCTAGGTGGCCCAGTGGGTGAAGTGCTGGGCTTTAAACCAGGAGGCCTGAATTCCAATTCATCCATTGGCACTTACTAGCTGTATTTCTTTGGGCAAGCCATGTGGCCTAATCATGCCTCAATTTCCCCATATGTAGAAGGGGGATAATAAAGGCATCTACCTCCCAGACTTGAAGTGAGGATTAAATTGAACAAAATTTGTGAAATGCTTTGCAAACATTAAATGACTATGGGAATACTGGATTTTTTTTTTTAGGATTATCATTCCCTGGATCATTAGTCTCATAGTAAATTCAGTTGGCTAAAACTATGGATAGCTTAACAGAGAAATAGGGAGAGAAAAAGTGAGACAGTAAGAGACAGAGAGACTAAGAGCCCAGATCTTTCTCAAGGGGAAAGCTGCCCACATTTCTTTTATTTTAATTTCTTTTTTCTAATAAATTAAGTACACAATAAGAAAAGAAAAACAAGCAAAATATAAACTTAAACAGTGAAACTTAAATTGAAACTAAGAACAGAAAAAAAACCATTACTGTGTGCACAGCAGGTCATAAGAGAGGATTTGATATGGTTGGGGGGACTGGGAACCCTGACATTTCATGCATTCAAACCATTTCCCAGGCAATGTGGCAAGGTTTACTGTAAGACAAATAGACATGGGCAGTGCAATGAATCTGCAATTTGATAAGGATGGTGCTGATGCTAATATAAAAAAAGGACAGTGAAATCTGGATGGGACTGAGAAGTGCTAAGTGGTCTGGGTGGGCCAAGTCGGATAGTGAGAAGAGTACTGATAGTCATTTAAAGTCAATTTAATAAGCTCAATGAGGGCCGGAGCCTGAACTAATAAAGCAGAAGTACCTGGACCTAACGGCCTTTTTGTTCTAAGTAAACTCAGAGAATACCTCTTCTTGTGTCAACAAGGCCAGAAGGAGCTGACCAGGGCTTTCTTCTGTTAATGACTACCACGGACAGGCGCCTATATTGGGACATTTGCTTATCTTAATATCTTATGGACATATACTACGTTATGGTATGTTAGTGGTAAAGAAAATACAGATGTCCTGGATCATACTTTCAACTGACACTTTGTCAACTGTCTTTTCTTATTGTATTTACCACCTATTAAATTAAGAAAATACCTTTCACAAGGCACTAGGTGGCACAGTGAGTAGAGCATGGGTCCTGGAGTCAAGAGGACCTGAGTTCAAATCGACCTCAGACACCTGACACATTTACTAGCTGTGTGACCTTGGGTAAGTCACTTAACTCCAATTGCCCTACCTTCTGCCCTCTAAAAAAAAAAGAAAGAAAATCCCTTTTTCATAATCTGATTAAACATACATGGAGATCATAAATCTGAGTGACACAGCCACCCTGAACTGGGATGATTCTAAAATCTAACTAAAGCCTTCTCATTCTTTTATGAGGCAGTCAGATTTTATCTGGCAACATACATGTATGCATTCTGCTAGCTTTAATAATATATATGTATACACACACACACTACCTAGCATGTTTGCCTCTTTTAACCAAACTTTAGGTCAACAGCATCAAGTAGGCTAATGAGGTGACCTAGTTGGGCAGTTGCCTTGGGAGGAGGCACCAGTGATATATGGGAAATTTCAGGCACTGGGTTCTTTCAGAGACATAGATTTTTCCTGCTAGGGGGCCAGGTCCCATCATCCCTTCAGATTCAACATATACAACAATAAATCTCCTTTTCAAGAAAGCCTATATAATAAATCCTATGCATCGTGTTCGGAGCTGTCCATCTGTTCTTTGCTTCCTTGCAAGTTTGCTTTCATTCTCTGTTCTATTTTTCTTAATACCACAAAGGAAAACTGGAAAGGCAAGAGACAGCTAAATTATGCCACTGGAGTTTATGGAATGGGAGAGGGCGGTGACATGGTCAGACTCGCACTGTAGGAAAAATGACTTTGGAACTTGAGGAAGGTAGACTCCCTCCCTCAGCAGCTATTGTGATAATGGAGGTGTGAGATGATGGCGTTTTGTTGAAAGGTGATTGAGAAACCTCAATGTGGAGTATAAATGAGAATGATTATAATTCATTAGTATTTTGTAGGGAAGAAAGGGGCCTGGGTAAGTGGGGAGGCTAGCAGGCTAATGGTCTTTTTCTTCTTTCAGGAATAAAGAATAACTGAGATCTCTGGGAAGTGCTAAATCTGGTTCAGTCTGGGGTATGGGCAGATCTGGGATCAGCCTCCCTAGCTTAAAGGAAGGAGGTACCTTTACTTAGAGACTTCTCTATATTATTGGGGTAGAGGGGCCAGTACTGAACCTAGGCCGCCCAACTAACCCAGGCTAGGTAAAGGGAGCTTTAGACATTGGGCCCTCCTCCCACCCCACCCATACACCTGGGCTGGAACGAGGCCAAACGAACAGGCAGGAGCCAAGTTTAACCTTGCCTGGCTGGGAAGGAAAAGGGGAAGGGGGAGAGGAGATATAAATAAAGGAAATCATAGCAGGTGATGGGATAGATTCCAGGGAGCAGTCAGTGTCTGTCTTCACTTAAGTCTCTACCCAGATGGAGAAGACATCAAAAGAGCCAGAGACTTTGGCTCTCCAGGAAGTCTGGGCCTCAGGTCCGTGTCTCCCCCCAAAACCCGAGTGTAACTAACACAGGAGCTTTTTGGGCTCCAGACTCTGGTCGGGTCACTCTGGTTCTGGACCATGAGGAGGACAACAGAGACACAGGGAGGGGTGAATTTACATTTCTCACTGGAGCTGCTGATAATGCTGATGGGGTGCTTGGACCCCAGTCCCAAACTCACATCTGGCTCAAACTCTAACCTCTCTCCCTGGCCGGGAAAAGTCATTACTAGCAGGTCCAGCCCGAGGGCAGCCTTACACTCATCTCTCCTCCAGACACAGTGGTGGCGGCACCTGGAGGATTTATTCGAAAACGCGGGGCACGTGCTGACCTGGCAGTGCCCTGGATCATAACGGTACTTACCACTCACTGACCATCACGTGTATCCTAGACCTGGACAAACGTATACCCCCTTTTGCCGGCCTTGTCTAACTGGACACTAAGAGGCAGCCTGGGCATTGCCTGGTCAGCCCTGACCTTTGGGCTATTTCCCAGTGAACTATGGGTAAAAGACTTGTGCAGTAAATACTAAATGTGCATGTTATTTAAGAACAGACCACTCCCTAACCCCTCCCTAACCTTACCCAAAACACCTCATTAGCATACGTGGCAGATGTTTTACCTCTGTTTTACCTGCAGAATCTCCTCTACAACCTATACTGTGTCCCCTCTTGGATGGCAGGATCCTTAAGAACTCTTTTCCGCTGAAAAGCGTAACAATAAACTTTTGCCAACTTTACTTAAAGATTGTTCGGGTTCGAAAAGCCATCGCTGGTGCCCTCACCCGCGGAACTTTAGTCTTGGGGTTCCCGTATCCCTGATCTCCCTCCACATTTCCCTCGCCCACGCGGGGCCAGTCTGAGATGTCCTACCAGACAAGGGAAGCCCCCTCCCCCGCCCTGCAGTCGGGTTTCTCCCCTCCCGCGCCAGGCAAGGCCTGCAGGGAAGGCTGGGTGAAGCCTCCCTCAGCCTCTGGCATCATACCGCACAATTCCCCTTCTAAGGAGGGCCACTGGGTTTGGGGACACACGGCCCCTCTCTCGGCCTCCTCCGGGCGCTGCTCGGGCCAGTTACTACAGGAGCTTTCTGGCTCCCCCTTCCCACGTCCTAAGGCTGACGGGCACAAAGGCCGGGCCGGGCTCCCTGCACACCCGGGCCGCGCCCCTAGGACACCTCTCACACAACCGGAAAACCTCGGTCTTCCTGCGCTTACACAGAAGCGCCCCGTGTCCTCTGGCTACACTGCCTGGTCCGGATCCTCCAGAGGACCCGGACAAATGGCCCTCGCCAGAGCTCTGAATTCCGGCGCCATTTTACCGCGAGATCGGTTTTGCCGACGGAAGGGAGACGGGCACAAGTTCCCTACGTCCCGCTTTTACGTCCCTCCCCCAAGACCCAGAGCTGCGAGAACAATGTGGGAGCCCCTAGTTAAATTTAAGGCAGAAAAGGGAAACTGCACGAACCTCACTTAACTGATGATCCCCTTCTCTCTGGTCCACAAGCTTCAGACTCCTGAAGCAGGATCCAACACAGTGGGCAGTCTGTCCAGCTCCTCAGTCAGCCCCTTCTCCCCGGGAGGTAACGCAGGAACCGTACCAGGAAGCTAGCGGGCTTCTACAGGATGTCCCTCCCCCTGACCCGCCGGTGCCGCCCGCCCATTGGTCCCCTAAACCTCTACTTCCAGGGCGTTCACCGCCAGCGACACTTCCGGACTGCATTTCCCAGCAGCCCTTGAGCCTACCTGATCCGCCTGCTCAATGGTCTTCCAGACCTCAGCAGCCGGACTCGGTTTCCCAGAATCGCCTGCTCCCTAGACCTTTCCTTCTTAGGGGCGGAACTCCCTATGTCCCTCCATCTCCAGCTCCTGATTGGCCCGTCCTTGCAAATCTACTCCCTTTGCGGAAAGTAGCAGGTTTCACTGAAGAACATCCGGGTACAGGTCCCTTTTTCAATCACTGATTTCAGCCAGGTTGAGGAGAAACTTGGCCGTTTTATAAAGAAAATCCTGCCCAGTTTGTAGAGGGTTTCAGAGCGATCCCCCTCCAGTTTGAATCATGCCCCTCCAATTTGAATTATCGTGGGGAAATGTTGATTTCATCCTCTGCTCTGGTTGCACCATTGAGGAAAAATAAAGAATCTGGGATCGAGCCCCGAAGTCTGGGGAGGATCTGGCCGGCCCCAGGCCCCTTCAGGAGCTGTCGCTGTCGCTATGGCGGATCCTGGATGGAACAATTGAAGGGATGCAGACGGAAAGAGAGATCCTGTGCTGTTCTGCCTCATAGAGGGGATGAAAATGGGATTTTAAATGGATCAGAGATTCCCAGGGGCTGAGGAGGGCAAGCCCCTTCTCCTGGGCCAGTCATTACAGCCTGGAGGGGCTTCACTCACCCGGACCCATCCCCCTCCCCCACCCCAGCAGCCATCCTTGGCAGGTGTGTTATCAGTCAGTTCCCCCCAGACTTTGGGCTGAAGCCCAGGACATTGGCCCTGACCCCTAACGCCTCAGACCCAACTATTGGAGGCACCTTTGTAGGCTGTAGTACAAGAGACCAGAATGTGGCGGAGGAAGACCAGAGGGCTGGGGGTAGAGACGGAGACCAGGCCAGCCCCAGGCTCAGCTCCTGGCTGCTGTCATGGCTGGGGACCCAGTGGTGCTCCTGCTACCTGGTGTGATGGGGATGCCTGCTCCTGATGCCAGGACAGGGGCCATTGGTCCCACCAGTGCCCTCTAGGACTTCTCCCCAGGGGAAGCCTCTGGGACCATGCCCAACCTGCAAACTTCTTGGCCATTGGAAGAAGGATGGCCCCCAAGGTGGGTCCAGCAGCTTCCTTTTAGAGTCCTGCCCTCCAGTCCTCTCTGGAGTGACCTGGCCCAGGGCCTGGCTTGGCTCCCACCTTCTCCATGTCATTGGCGGAACCCTGGGGGACAATTGGCAGGACAACTAAGCCTATCAATCTGCTAATCAACATACCCAGGCACCTGCTCTGTGATACTACACCATTCTGGCCCCACCGGTATTTCTAGCCGCTGGGTGAGGAGCATTGAAGGAAAGGCAAGGAGTTGTCAGGAGACATATCCCTTGCCCTGCCAATTTGGGGATCTGTTATTTAACCTCTCCTTATCATCTCCTCCTGCTCTTCCCCTCCATGGGGAAGGGATCTGATGGTAAAATTGGGGAGCCCATTCTCCTTAGTCAAGCCTATCTTCTCCCTTTTAACTGCGCTTATCAGACCCCTCATATTCCCTTTAAAGTATGAGAGGGGGTCAACCCTATTGTCTGGGACCAGGGGATTCCTGGACATGCTTCTCATGCCACCCTGGCTGTTGTCCACTTAAAGGACCCTAGTGTATACTCTCACCAGCGCCAATACCAAATCATACCTGATGCCTGGGAGGGGTTGCAGTCTCTGATTGAAAAATTTCTAAAGCATGGGCTTCTTGTTTCCTGCCAATCCCCTTGTAATACCCCTATTCTTCCTGTGAGAAAGCCTAGTGGGGAATTATCTATGGTTCAGGATCTTAGGGCAGTCAATGAAGCTGTTATTCCTATTCACCCCATAGTTTCTAAACCATATACCATATTCACTCAAATCCCAGGGAACACCCAATGGTTTTCCACTCTGGATCTTAAAGATGTTTTCTTTTGTATACCTCTCCACAAGGACACCCAGTTTATATTTGCATTTGAGTGGACACCCCTTGGGAAATCAAATCCATGCCAGTTAACATGGACATTGTTGCCTTAAGGCTTCTGGGATAGCCCCCACTTAGTTGGTCAGGCCTTGGGAAAAGATTTAAGGAATCTGGAGTTACCTAAAAGCAGTTTAATTCAATATGTGGATGATATTCTTATCTGCAGCCCTACGGGGAGAAATCTCTGAGTGCTCTTAATTTCTTAGGCAGTCAAGGATGTCGGGTTTCTCTGGCCAAGGTTCAAATAGCTTATGAGAATGTTAAATATCTAGGCCATAAATTAACCCCCACCTCTTGCTCCTTAACACCAGAGGAAACAGGCAATATTGTCTATTCCTGTCCCAGCTACTAAGAAAAAACATTTGGGGCATGGCCGGGTTTTGTAGGCTCTCGATCCCCAACTTTGGACTTATTGCTAAGCCTCTTTATTATTCTATCTAGGGTCTTGATATACTTCCTTTAGAGTGGGGACTAGACCAGGCTATGGCTTTTACAACTTTGAAATCTAACCTGAAAGCCTCCCTAGCACTAGCTTTGCCTGACTTAGATAAGCCTTTTACTTTGTATGTTGATGAGAGGAGGGGTCAGGCTCTGGGAGTGTTAACTCAGTCCCTAGGACCTGACCTTAGGCCAGTTGCTTATTTTTCTAAGCAATTTGATTCGTGGCTGCCTGATAGCCTTCATGCCTCCATGCTGTAGCAGCAACAGCCTAATTGAGGAAGTCTATAAACTCACACTTGGACAGCCTTCAGAAGTTTTAACCCCATACAGGGTCCAGAGCATTCTGGAAGCTAAAGGTCACAGGTTGCTGGCAAGAGCCCAGCTCACTAAATATCAAGCCCTGCTCCTAGATACCCCTGACTTGACTCTCAGAGTGTGCCATACCCTCAACCTGGCAATTCTCCTCCCAGACACTGCCCATACAGATGGCCTTGTCCATGATTGGGAAGGCACATTAGATTCGGTTTACTTGAGTCGACCTGATCCTAAGGATGTCCCCCTTTCTAACCCTGATGAAAAAATGGTACACTGATGGGTCCAACTTTATAGAACAAGGGGTGAGGAGGGCAGGGTATGGAGTAGTTAGCTTGCACTGCACCATAGAAGCTAAGCCTGTGCCCCCTGGGACCTCTGCCCAGAAGACAGAATTAATAGCATTCACCAGAGCCTAAGAGCTGGGGGAAAACAAAAGAGTAAAAGTTCTTGCTAATTCTAAATACTTCTTCCATGTCTTACATGCCCATGGGGCAATAGGGAAGGAAAGGGGGTATCTAACAGCAAAGAACTCTCCCATTAAACATGCCCAGGAGATTTTACAACTTCTCCAGGCTGTTCATAAACCATGTGAGGTAGCTGTTGTATTTTGCAAGGGCCATCAGAAGGGAGAAAGGGATCAAGCTGTGGGGAATCAAAAGGATCAAGCTTGGGGAATTGCCTGGCAGACACTGCAGCAAAGGATGCTGCCCACCAACTAACTATGATGACACCACTACCACAGATCCCTGACTCTTATAATCTTTCCTATAGTCCTCAAGAAAAGGCCCTTGGTAGGGAGAGGAGATATACCCTCTCCCCCTCTGGGTGGCTGCAGACACCCACAGGCCAACTTCTTATCCCAGAAGAGAGCCAGTGGAAATTACTGTCTGGGTTACATCAGGCTACACATCTGGGGAAGAATGCCCTTCAGTTCCTCATAAAGCCTCTTTTCATAGGTCACAAGATGACTGAGACCATTTGGCAGGTCTGCTGGGCTTGCCCTACTTGTGCCCAGGTAAATCCTGAAGGAGCAATTAGACCATCTCCTCTTTTAAAACTTTTCCAGAGGAGGGATACCTACCCAGGGGAAGACTGGCAGATAGATTTTACACATATGCCCCCATGCAGGGAATTCAAACTAGTGTTAGTCTTTCTTCACACTTTGACAAATTCCTTGCAGAACAGAAAAGCCTCAGGAGGTATCTAAGTTTCTAATAAAGGAAATTATACCTCAGTTTGGCCTGCCCAGCTCTCTGCAGAGTGACAATGGCCCTGCCTTCATCTCACAAATAACTCCAGCTGTGGGAGAGGCACTTCAAATTACTTATCACCTTCACTCTGCCTGGCATCCACAATCCTCAGGGAAAATGGAGAAAATGAATCATACTCTCAAGGGAGTCTTACCTATGCTGTGTATAGAGACTCTTGAGGATTGGGTGACTAACCTCCCAGTTGGGCTGCTCAGAGTCCATATTACTCCTCTGGAAAACATTTAGCTGAGCCCCTTTGAACTTAAATATGGGAGGCCCTTCCTGACATCTGACATCCTAGTGGACCCTGAACATTTAATTACTCAATTTGCAACTCACCTAGGTGCAGTAAGGAATACATTGTCAGAGTATTCTAACAAATACCCTTGCAAACCCTACTCCTGTACAACCTGGAGACTGGGTATATTTGAAATCCTGGAAAGCCCAGAAGGGAGAGCAGCTAGATGTCACTCAGAAGGGACCCTATCGAGTCATACTTACTACCCAAACAGCAGTGAAGCTTGAACGTCTCATAGTTGGACTCATAATTCTAGAATAAAACCAGTGTCACCTCTTGCTTCCCTCTCAGGGCCTCTGGAGTATTCCTATGACCCCATAGAGCTGTTTGGAAGGACCCCTGTCCTCTCTAATGCACAGGTGGATGGAGAGAGGTGAAGCCGTATCTGCTCTTCTCCTATATTTTAGCCTTATCACAATTGTCTTTCACTTCCTTTTCAGTAATTGTTTTCTCTCTCCTGCCTCCTTCCTTTGTGCTGACAATGTCAACTGTATCTCTCCTCCTTCTTTTGCCTGATATCCTGAGTTCCCTTGGCCTTCGCAAATGGGATGACAACTTCTTAGTTAAACCTGGAAATTCTCTGGGCAGAGGGGAACCCCAGGATTGCTGGGTATGTCACCCCCATCCACAGGGTAATCCTCACCTTCACCCAAAAGCAGTTTTTGCAAAGGCCCCTCTCCCTAATGTGACCTCCTCAGAGAAAAAAATGAAAGGCAAAAATAGAGAGTAAGACTAATATTGGGAGATAAAAATATACCATTTTCAGACTTACACAAATTAAAAGGATGAACAAGAAAGAAGATTTATCACCTCATTTACTATCAGGAGAGGGGACCAAGACAGTGAAAAGTTGGGGATGGCTTCCAGCATTCTAATGTGGAGGAAATAAACTGAATTTGGGGGAAATGGGTTTTCCCCAGGAACAGTTCACTTAGATGTCAAAGAAGCTGAGCTTCCTTACAGGGTTATGTAAACAGAGACAGACAGACCCTCAGTTTGTACTTTATTCACAGGATAAGCCAACTGATTCTATCTTGAAGGAGCCCTCCAAGAACTGCAGTCCCCACCAAGATATTCTGAGGGAATTAAGTACAGATCTACCTCCTCTGACCCCATCAGACATTTTGGGCAAAAGAAAGCATCCTTACTGAAACAAACTTTGTTACTCCTGAGACCAAGGTTAACATTCTTCCCAAACCCTGATCACCTGACTTCCTGTCTATATTACCGAAACACCTCAGTGAGGAAAGTGGCTGCCCAGCCTCCCTAGAAGGACTAAGGCTGTGCCAAACTCCATGTATGTCTCTAGTTCCCCTTATTCTCTTGAGATGCTACCCACAGGGCAACTTTCAGGGAATTGATGCAACTTTATCTTCTGGGAGGAATTCCAGCTAGGTGGAACAGGAAGAGAGGCCTGGGCCTGGAGTCAGGAAGAACTGAGTTCCCATTTGACTTCAGACACTTCCAAGCTATGTGACTCTGGGCAAGTCACTTGACTTGTTTGTCTCACTTTCCTCAATTATAAAGTGGGGAGAATAATGGCACCTCCCCACAAAGGCCGCTTTGAGGATTCCATTGGTCAAGAGCTTGGCAGTGCCTGGCACATGGGTGCGATATAAATGCTAGCTTTTATTATTTTTGTTTCTCTCCAGAAGGGTTCTTAGGACTTCAGGGCTGAGGTATTCCCCAATACTAACCTCACCTTCATTAACGTGAGACACTATTTCTCCTTTGGACCCCAGTGCAGTGTTTGCAACCTACACAGGAGGAAACTGAGGCTAAGAGATCAAATGACCTGACACAGCTGATGGGTATCTGAAGCAAGGTTTGAACTCGGGTCTAGCTGACCGAGGACCAGCACTACCCACTGCACCACCCAGTTTCTTCCCTTCATGGAGATGAGAGTTAGCTACAAAAAAACAGTCCCAGGACTAAGGGAGAGTTACCCACATGGGTAAGGAGGTGGGAAAGGAGAAAAGGAGGCCAGGTCAGGGAAAGGACTTTCTAAGGACTTATGGATCCCTTGGTTATCAGTCCAACAAGCAGGAGGAGAACCAGGACAGGGGAGACTCTCCAAGGACATATATTTATCCAATAGGTGGGGAAGACTGACCAGAACAATCCTTACAGAGAAGCCAGGCAAAAGCCAAAAAAGGGCAGAGGCAGGGATGAGGAAGTTTTTCACATAATTAATTTAGCTATAATCAAATGAGGTTGCATTCAACAAACTTCAATTAAATATGCTTAAAACTATCCATTATTTTGTAAATATCTAACTACTATGCTAATCCAAGCTATTGCTCTTAGAGGAAGGGTCAGAGGTGGGAGAAGGGTCAATAACCCAACCCCCACTCCCATTCTATGTGGAGTCTGTGGCTCAGCTATCAAAAGGACTTGGATTTCATGAAAGGGTTTCCAAAGGCCGGCTCCTGTAATTGGGTGAGCTAATGGGGACAGATCTGGGCTCTGGTCCTAGAGTCCATAACACTGCAAATCCTGGCACAGATTAATGAAGAGCTGAATAAATGACTTTTCATTCATTCATTCATTTGCTGGGAGAGGTAAGTGTTAGGGGCGCTCTGGGCCTGGGCCCCCCGAGAGGGTAGTGAGACGCCAGAGAGTCTGGACCTGCTGACGCGGCAGTGCCCGTGTGGCTTCCACCACGTCAGTACCGGGGCGGCTCTTACTGGAGGAGCTCCACCCTCGGGGAGGAACTGGGGAGGAGCCAACCCGAAACACCCAATATAAGGCGCTCCCCAGAGAGGGTCAGGGGGATTTGTGTGAGATTTCTGGTACGCCATGCAATAAAGCTGTGTGTGTGTTGACTCCAGTGTTCTGCCTGGTGATTCTCCTCTCGCATCCCCCGAGAGGAGCCGGAGACGTCCGAAGACCCGAGGGCAGGGTGAGTGATAGGCGGTAGTCGGGGAGTACGGGGTGCCAAAGTGGGGCACATCCCGTCCGGCCGCCGACAGCTGGCGCCCAAACGTGGGGCTTGACCAGTGAGGCCGCTCCTGCTCCCCATATACGGGGGAGCGGAAGACCAGGCAGCCTCAAGGGACAGGTTGAGCCCTTGGGAAGATGGGACCAAAGGTCTGTGAAGCCCGTGTTGAGCCGGAGGACAAAGGCGTACTCGCCTGCCAGATCTACAAGGTCTGCAAAGAACAAGGCGTTAACAGTTACATAAGGACATGTAGAGAGTGGGTGGAGAAGATCTGGGTGGTCAGCCCGTGGCTGGAGCATACCGGGGTGGATCTGCCCGTCTCCGCGGCAGGCGGAGTGCTTAGGAACCGCCACGGATCAGGCCACATTCATAAGACTCATATACAAGATGGCCAAGATCAGGGGTGTACAATCACTCCCCGAATTACAGATGTGGCTACCTGAACAGAGCAAGAGGAGGAACTTGCACACTTGGTAGACTCCAAGGACAAGATACCAGAAAAAGGAAAGAATGAAGTAAAGTTCTGAAGAAGTTAGTCCCAATAAAGCACGGCACCTGGCCTCCGTTACATCAGAGGGCCAAGCAATTTGTGCATAGGATTCAAAAAATCCTCTCTGTGTTTTTTGTCTCTGTGTCTGTGTGCTGTATCTGTGTTTCTGTGTGTGGTGTTTCTGTGTGTGTAATCTGATAGTTGTTGGAAATAATGCTCTTTCTTTCTCCCTTCATCCCAAATCTGGCCAATTTGGAATGTGAGGAGAGATAAGAAAGGAGGCGGGGACCTTTTCCCTGAAATTCAAATGTGTTACTCCTGATTTGATGCTTAAGATAAAGTCAGAATTTCTCATACCATTTGGCACTAAGGCAAATTCGGAAAATGCATGAATCTCTACTAAAGAGACACTTTGAGCTCCCCAGTGTGAGGAGAAAGGGACATGGTACCACTGGATTTTTTCCAGAGTCCTACTCACCTTTGACTGGCAAATTCAAAGTTCTCTGTTTCAAAAAGTTTTAAGCTGTTGCTCATTTTGATCTTTAAGTTTTAAGGTGAAAAGTAAGCCAGCTGGGGATAGGGAACGCTGGGTGAGTGTGTAATTTATTTGCTTGAAATGTTCAAGGTAGTTTGGGAAAGAAAGATTGTAATTGGAGATACAGAGGGTAAAAAGAAAAAGAAAAAAGTTAAGGTAAAAGTTTGGGAAGGTGAGAGAGGCTGGTATGGAGGAGTTTGATTGTGGGGGGTAGAAGCTGTAGTTCAGTCCACGTGGCCTCGGGGTCCACGTGGCTTGGGGGCCATCCCCTCCCCCCCACTCCACCTTAGGAGCTGAAACTAAAAAATTTGTAACCTGTAATTAATGATGAAAGGTTTTAGTGTATCTCTGGGTATTTACTATCAGAAAGATTTTGATTCATTAAGCTCTATGTAAGGTATGACTGTGTTAAAAATGCTTAAATTTTACCGTTGGTCAAGGAAGCTCCCTGCCTGGGAAATTAACATAAGCAGGCTCTTTTCTTTTTCTATGGGACTTCCCGGCCCAAGGTAATTTACCTGCGGCTGAGATTTTTATCATGGATAATCCTGAGTTCCTTTTTTAACTCACCTTTGCCAGTTCTGCTCAGCAACTGAAATTGTTTTAGCTTGCTCTTTTTGCTTGAAAGGAAGTGGCTATTATATTCATTCAATCTTGCCATTCACAGACTTTATGGGACTGTTAACTGACTGTTTTTCTGAGTCTAACTCCAGGTGTGAGTCTTTCTCAGCCTTGCTAACCCTACCTTGTTAAGATCACAGCTAAAACACTTCTGCCAGCAATTAGGAAACTTGTAGGATTGTTGCCTGGGTTATTTGGGATTGCTGTTTTGGTGTTGAAAACCAGTTGAGTTCTGAGGAGATAAAAGAAATTATGTCACCCACCTTTTGACCTAGATTTGTGGGTGGGTTCTATTAAATTTTATACGAATATTGATTAGGGTAAAGATGTTGCTTATTATGAGTTGTTATGATTGCTGTTCAATTAATTATAACTATATAGCCCCAAGAAAATTCTATTTACTGTAGTTTGCTGTTCAATAAGGGAATGGTGGTGGAATCCATTCCCAGGGATGTTACAAAGATCGCATAATTGTAATAAGATACATGCTATTTAAATGTAAACTGTTTTAAGTTAAAAATAATTGCTTTATATTAATTTTATGTGGATTTTCTTCAATGTGAAGTTTTGGTAATGAGATGAATGATTCTCTATCTTAAGCAATTTGGGGTCATATCTGACTGCGGTAAAGCCACCAAAATGGAAATTAATTGGTCTTGGTTTTCAAGTTTAAATGGATGATAATTATGGTTTTTTGATATTTTGTTATACGTCTCAAATTTTTCTTATTGCGTAAATTGGTAAGCAGCTATATCATCTGTGTTGTTAGAAACGCAATTTCTTTTATAATCTAACTGTTATTTTCCGAACTGTAATTTGAGAAATCTTAAATTACCAAATTTTATCTTTAATTGTTTTGCTATCATTTGGGAAATTTGTGAGATCATTAATTAAGCTATTGATGTTGTTGCTTAGAGATAGTATTTGCACTAGTAAGTTTAGTTTTCTTTGTTTACTTATGTGGAAAAGGTTTGGTAATCAAAATTTAAGAATTGCTAGCACTAGGAATTAATAATATCAGGATAAATTATACGCTGTTTCTGAGTAAGAGAGATTTTTTATGTAGGAAAGGTTTGTGAACTCCTCTGCATGATTTTTGAAGACCTTGACTAAGTTTGCTCAGAGGAACAGCAAAAGATAGCACACAGAATTCTCTATGTAACCCCTTCCTAGAGACCATGTTGCTTCTCCTTATTTTGTAACATTGCCAAGGCCCTTGGAAACTCTCTGCATGGGCAAGGTCATCAGCCCAGAAAAAGAACTTGTTTGAGTTATGTGGGTCCTAAACAATGCACTTGGCTTGCTGAGGAACTGAAAGTTTATGTACAATAGATAGAAAGGATTCTAATATTTAGCCTTTACACCGGGACAAGTTTCACGTAGAGAATGAAAGATGTTTAATTAAATCCCTTATGTATGTGAGTCCTATTGTCATAAAACAAAAAGGGGGAATGGCGGGGAGGCTGACCCATGCGCAGCTTGCTACAGCCACCTTTACTGCCAATTTTTTGCAATTCCGTGACGATGGCCTCACACCCGCGTTAAAATACTATGCTGGGGACCGGTGTGAAAAACAGGAACCAGGCCAAAAGGAGACACCACCAACTGCGTGCCTTCAAGGCAGCACGGTATGGTGGAAGATGAGAAAGGGGAGTGGCACGGGCCGGGAAGGGTCGTAATCAGAGGGAGGAGGGTATCTTTGTGTCTCTACAGATGATGCCACGGGAGAACAAATCTGGGTGCCCCTCCGCCGGGTCCGTGAGGTTGCGCCCCCGTCGATGCCCCAGGGGAAGGAGGCCACGGCGGAAGAACAGGACCGTCCGGAGACAGAGGGCTGCCTTCAACAACGCCCTTAGCTGCCTGCTTGCCATGATCCAGTTGGCGACCCCATCCACAGCTGCTCCTGCCGTCTTGCCACCCCTGGCAGTGACTCTCACGCATTGGGCCCTTACCCCGAATCTACAATTCAATGGCGACCGGGACAAGAACTGTAACAACGCCAAGGACTGGTGGGACACTCCATCAATTACTCCAATGGGCCTCCATTGGGGGTTTGTCCTCGTCCTTGCCCTTCTCACCTGTTTGTGCTTACCCTGCCTGACTTCTTGTACGATTGGGGTTCTGCGCCGCTCATAAAACAAAAAGGGGGAGATGTTAGGGGCGCTCTGGGCCTGGGCCCCCCGAGAGGGTAGTGAGACGCCAGAGAGTCTGGACCTGCTGACGCGGCAGTGCTCGTGTGGCTTCCACCACGTCAGTACCAGGGCGGCTCTTACTGGAGGAGCTCCACCCTCGGGGAGGAACTGGGGAGGAGCCAACCCGAAACACCCAATATAAGGCGCTCCCCAGAGAGGGTCAGGGGGATTTGTGTGAGATTTCTGGTACGCCATGCAATAAAGCTGTGTGTGTGTTGACTCCAGTGTTCTGCCTGGTGATTCTCCTCTCGCATCCCCCGAGAGGAGCCGGAGACGTCCGAAGACCCGAGGGCAGGGTGAGTGATAGGCGGTAGTCGGGGAGTACGGGGTGCCAAAGTGGGGCACATCCCGTCCGGCCGCCGACAGGTAAGAGGAAGTGAGAAGCAAGTTCCAGGTCCCCAGTCATTTAAGAGGTAGCCACAGATTCCCTAGCTCTGGGGACCCCAGTCCCTGCCCACTGGGCACTTAGCAGTGAAGCTGAGCTAGAGCAGAAAGGGATTACAACACCAAGGCTCCTAGGTTCTGTTAACCTGAAAGTTTGGTTAAAGGAGGCAAACAGAGCTAGGTGATAGAAAAATTCATATTACTTATTTGTTTATTCCCTTAAGCATAGTGGATATGCATGCATGGTGTCAGACCAAGATCTGACTCCCTGAACAAAGAAATGAGAAAGCTTAAATACATTTTTAATCTCAACACAGCAGCCTGTATTACATCACTTTTATGACCCCAATGTATATTACCCGTGACACAAGACAAAGATTTTCCTTAATGGAATAAGTTGTAAATACAACAAGTCAGGATAGTTGACAAAGTGTCAATTGGAATTACAACCCAGGATTTCTGTGTTTAATTTACCATTAACATTCCATAACATATTAAGATAAGGAAAAGTCACATAATTCAAGATAATTCCTCGGGGCTAAAAGTCTCATCCTTAATGGCCATGGACAGAGGAAGGAATGCTCCATCTGAGCTTGTTGGCATAAGATAGAAGTATTCTGAGTTTACTCAGCAAACAAAGAGACTGTTAGGATCAGGCTTTTCTTCTGGTTAATCAGTTCAGACTCTGAGTCTTATTGAAATTACAAAAATGATATAAAATTTTCATCAGTTCTTAGATAAAAGAGGAACCTTGGAGGTCACCAGTTTCCATGCCCTCCTCAGCCAATAAGGCTGAACAGTCCAATCAATTAATAAACATTAATTATGCAGTGAACAGAGTGCCTGGTCTAGAGTCAGGAAGACCTAAGTTCTTATTCCAGCCTCAGACACTAGTTGTGTGACCCTGGGTAAGTCACTTAACCCTATTTGCCTCATTTGCCTCATCTGTAAAAAGGAGGTAGAGGAGATAGCAAACCACTCTAGTGCTGGGAGGAGGGCAGAAGGGTGTTTTATCTTTTTCACTTAAAGATGAGATAAGAGAATGACTAGGAGGTCAGAGCCTGTCCCTGAGAGAAGCACAGGGCACCAAGGTGTGGAGAATAAAAAGACCCCACAGGAATCTAGCTAGCCTGGGAAAATTGGAGCAGAGGAGAAAATTTGTGGTTGGATTAGGATTCATTCAGGTCTCCAAAGTGTGTTTGAAGGATTCTACCAGTTGAGCCTGGTCCCCAGCATGGGTTGGGGTGCTGTCCAAGGTAGGAGAGTAACAGGAAACCAGGAAAATGAGTGGAGACAGAGATGGTTTCACAGGCTGGAGTCCACTATTCAAGGGGCCAGATCGCAAAGGACCCTAGGCTAGAGCCAGGAGTTGCCTCAGAGATCCAGGCCCTCATTTTACCTGGAGAAACAAAGCTCAGAATGATCAATGACTGCCCAGGGTCACAGGGGCATTAAGGATGCCAGGATTCCAGCCTGGGTCATAGAGTTACACCAGTAGGGAATTCCAAGATCATTTTCTGACATCCTTCCAACTCTAAACATCCCTGATTTGTTGTTTTCTGAGTTGATCTACAGATAACAGGAATGCACATATATCTGAAACCTGAAAGGGGCTTAGTTTGAGGTCACCAAGTCCAGCCCCCTCATTGTACAGAGGAAAACACTGAGGTTCAGTGACTTAGCAGCCAAGGCTAAATGGAGAGAGCCGGGAGTCAGTTAGACCAGAGAGAATCCTCCCTCTGACATGTCCTGGCTAAGACTGGGAAAGTCACTGCACCTCTCAGCCTCAGTTCCCTCATCTGTGAAATGGGGATAATAGCCCCTATCTGGCAGGGCTGTTGTGAGGATCAAAGAGATCACACATGTAAAGCACTGTCTAGAGTTTAGTAGTGCAACCTGGGAAGCCGGATTCAAACCCAGGTCCTGATCCCAAATGCAGCACTTCCCCACCACTACTAGACAGCCTCCCTGAAGAGTTCTCTCTTGAGAGGAAAGGAGGATTCTTGGGGAAGAGGGCCACAAGACAAAAGGATTCTGAAAAAAGCTTCACTTCCTAGTCTGGAGGTGGATTATCTACCAAAAGAGGTAGGGGGTAGGCACATAGGGGCTGCCCACACCAGGGTTTGGGAGGGGTCGGGGCACCTGAGACCCAGACTTACTTTCTCTCGCCAAACACTCTGGGTTGTTTGATGTCTTCTCCATCTGGTTATAGAGCTGAATGAAGTGACTGCTCTCTGGAATCTTTTTTCCAATCTTCCATAGCTCCCAATATTCATATCTCTTTTCCCTCCACCCCTTTTCCTAGCCAGGTAAGGTTGGCTCCTCCCTGCCCCGCCTCCTCCCAGCTCAGGTGTGGGGGTGGGTGGGGGAGGGCCAAGTGTCCAAAGTTACGTGGACTGGGGACAATACTGCCACCCTGACCAAATAATGGAGAGATGTCTCCAAGCAAAGACACCTCCTTCCTTTGAGCTGGAAGATCTGATCCCAGATTGGCCCTCTGCCCCAGACTGAATCAGACTTAGGACTCCCCAGAGATCTTAGTTATTCTTCTATGCTTGAGAGGAAACAAAGACTTGTAAGCCTTCTTCAAGTCTCTCCTCATTCCAGTCCAGCTCCAAACTCATTTTCCTAAAGTGCAGGTCTCACCCCCCTCTCCCACTCAATAAACTTCCAGCAGCAAATACAAAATGCTCTGCTTGGCATCCAAAGCCCTGCATAACTTGGCCCTCTCCCACCTTTCCAGCCTTCTCACACCTTTCTCCCCCACCTGTCCTATTCCATCCAGTGACACTGGCCTCCTGAGGGTTTCACTCACTTGACCCTCCAGCTCTCAGCTCCCAGCATTTTCTCTGGCCATTGCCCATGCCTGGAAAACTCTCCCTCCCCTGCTCTGACCACTTACCTTCCTGGCTCCCTTTAAGTCCCAGCTAAAATCCCCCTTCTACAGGAAGCTTCTCCAACCCCCCTTCATTGAAGCATTAATTATTTCCTATTTGTCCTCTATATAGCTCACTTTGAACTTATTTGTATGTTCCCTCCCCCATGTGACTGTGAGCCCCCTGAGGGCAGGGACTGTCTTTTGCCTCTTTTTGTATCCTTGGTGCTTGGCACTGTGGCTGGCACATTGTTGTTGCTCAGTCTTGTTTGACTCTCCCTTACCCTGTGGACCACAGTTTGCCAATATTGTCCACAGGGTTTTCTTCGCAACTTCTGGGGTGTTTTGCCATTCCATTCTCCAATGGATTAAGGCCAATACCATTAAGTGAATTGCCCAGAGTCACATACCTATTAAGGATGGAGAAAGAAAGAGATGGGCAAGAGCTTCTGATAAGAAGCTAGAGATTCAAGAGATGAATTATCAATGAAGAAAAGCATGGCCTTCCTCTAGTGATTGTTCATCCTATGAATAAATACAGGGCAATGAAGAATCATGACTCAGAACACCAAGTGAAAAGCAAAATTTTGTAAATTCTTGGAAACCTAAGAATCAGGAAAAGTCGAATAAATTCTTTAATTGTTCAGAAGTTTGATACTAGAAAAAATTAAAGCTAAAATAAAATACAGATTACAAATAGAATATAAATCAGAGATCTTAAATCAAAATCAAAATGACAAAAAAGTGAAAAGAGATTTATACCTACATGAAAGAGAATTGTTCTAAATTGATAGAACTAAAAAAGTGAGTGTGTCATTCTGCTACAATTGAAGGAAAATGAAATGGAAGAGCATGGAATGCCAAGTGCATTGGCTGAATATGTGTTCTACATGTAGCAGGTTGGATAAATAGATGAGCCCTCCCAAGTAGCAAAGAGTTTACAGATGTCCGCACTCTCTTGTATGATATCTCTCAGTCTGCCTCTTCAGTCCTGATCTCCAGTGTTCTCGAGTTCTAGCAGCATATTAAAATAGTTTATTTTCCATTAGTAATGTCAGTGTCTCTCTTATGCATTAGTTCAATCTCCAAACCCAGCTCATATTACATTTTTACCGAATAAGGATTTCTCCTTTCCTCATATAGTTACTTTTGTTTCTCTATCATTAAATAATACAATGGGGGGACAGGTAGGTAGCACAGTGAGTGGAGCACCCACCCTGGAGTCAGGAGGACCTGAGTTCAAATCCAGACTCAGACAATTGACACACTTACTAGCTGTGTGACCTTAGGCAAGTTACTTAACCCCAATTGCCCTGCCTTCCCCCTCCAAAAAAGCATATCTATCTAAATAATACAACGAATGAATATATTCCTCGAACAATTGAAAGCAGTCATAAAGCAATGATAGCAAATGCTTTTGATCATGACACATCTTACCCAGTGTGACCTCAACCCCTCAGTATGTGTAAAGGCAATCAGTAAATGAGAAGATCTTCCTGGCCCGTTTGAATAGGCTTGGGGGGGCGGGAGCTCTCAGGGTCCTAGGGGGAGTGGCTAAGACCGGAGCTAATGGTAGGCGGCTGAGTTCTGATTGCTCAGATGACATTCTAGTCGACAGGATGATGTCTGGCGATTATATAAAAGGAGAGAACATAGCTTGGAAATTGAGATGTAGTGGAGGCAGAAGAAAGCAGAAGTGGTGGCGCCAGCGGCAGCAGTGGAAGTGGCAGCGGCAGCGGCAGAAGCAGCTGCAGGCGCCACTGAAACAGGACTGACCTTCATGCAGTCAGGAGAGTGCTGAGCAAGGGCTTGAGGTCAGTGGGTAATCTTCTCACTGGAGGATCCTAGCATTGGGGGGAAGCACCAGTATGGTTTGGCTTGCTGCCATAATATTTTTGTGTAACCTCCTGATCACTATTGTGAGATGGGCATATTGGTTTTGGAAGGTTCTTGCCAGGATATTGAATTGGGGACACTAGTCTGTGGGTCTGCTACTGTGGAGCTTGAATAAATGCTTTAACTCCTCTGCCTTCTACTTAGAGAATTCCTTATATCCTGTGATTCTGGACCATTCAGGCATACTTATGATTTTCTTTGAAATCATGAATTCTGCCTTAATGATATAACTGGCAACGAGGATGGGACCACTAGGTATAGGATCTCTATTTAGAAGCAGAAGAACTTCAAAAGAAGAGATGAATATCCATTTTATTCCTCCCTAGCAAAGGAACAGGCTAAAAGAGTTGGACTCTGTGAAAACTGGGAACCAAGGCTACAGAGAGGAGATCCCAGGGATTTGGAAAGATGTTTACAAGAGGTTAGAATTCAGTCAGGGGCATCACTATCTAGGTAAAGCTGGATAGTGTTATCAGCCTACTGGCTGGTATATGAAAGATTGAGATTAAGTGAAAGAAATGGGGACACTCCTATGCCATGGCAAGATGGGGAATCTCAGACAGCAGGAGAACAAATTGTTGCTCAAGAGTCTACTGACTCAAATGAGAATTTTTCTGTTAATGTGGCTAGGAGCAACAGGAGGCCAAATAGGCCAAGAGTGCATTTCAACTCAGCCCAGGTCGAGCCTGACTGCCTGCTTTGTCCTTGCCATGGTGGCAGGGGAAGGGAGTGGAGAGAAAATGAGACAATGTCAGGGGCTGAGGCACAAAACACTACTAGAGTTCAGGATGTCCCTTGCATAGGGAATGAGAGATGGTCAAATACTCAGACAGACGTTCGTCCCATACAAAGGAGAAGGACAGAAACCCACGGTGAAATTCAGTTACAAGGGAAATTCTGGAAGATTATTCACAGCAAGAAATCACAGACATTTTGAGTACATCCACCCAAAGAATGGGAGAATCATTAATATCTTGGATGGTAAGACTCAGTGATCAAGGGGCCAGTGGAATATCAGTAGATAGGGTGTATTGTATGAGATTCATAGGTATCAGCCAGGATCCTGCAGTTCAGCAAGCATTTAGGGAATATTATCAGCAAGAAGATGGTGATAGCAGAACTAATCTATTGGCGTTAATCACTGAGGGATGTAATAACAAATATGCTACTGATTCTATGTGGCCAACTGGGAATAAACCTTGGTATTCACTTAGAGACTGTATCATAAAACTAAAGGAGGAGGTAATAAATACTGCTATCATGACAGGAACTGCAAATACATATTATGATGATCCCTTGGGAGTCCCTCATAGTAATTTTTTTGGCTTTACAATTTTTTTAAATTTTTATTTAATATTTTCAGTTTTCAGCATTGATTTTCACAAGAGTTTGAATTACAAATTTTCTCCCCATTTCTACCCTCCCCCCACTCCAAGATGGCATATATCCTGATTGCCCCATTCCCCAGTCAGCCCTCCCTTCTGTCACCTGACTCCCCCCGTCCCCTTTTCCCTTACTTTGTGTAGGGCAAGATAGATTTCTATGCCCCATTGCCTGTATATCTTATTTCCTAGTTGCATGCAGAACCTTTTTTTTAACATCTGCTTTTAAAACATTGAGTTCCAAATTCTCTCCCCTCCTCCCTCCCCACCCACCCTCCCTAAGAAGGCAAGCAATTCAACATAGGCCCCATGTGTATCATTATGTAAAACCCTTCCACAATACTCACGTTGTGAAAAATTAACTATATTTTGCTGCTTCCTATCCTATCCCCTTTTATCCTATTTTCTCCCTTCACCCTGTCCCTTTTCAAAAGTGTTTGCTTTTGATTACCTCCTCCCCCTATCTGCCCTCCCTTCTATCATCCCCCCTTTTTATCTCCTTCCTCCTTCTTTCCTGTTGAGTGTGTATGTTATTCCCTCCTCAGGTCAAATCTGATGAGAGCAAGATTCACTCATTCCCCCTCACCTGCTCCCACTTCCCTCCGAACAGAACTGCTTTTTCTTGCCACTTTTATGCAAGATAATTTACCTCATTTTATATCTCCCTTTCTCCTTCTCTCAATATATTCCTCTCTCATCCTTTGATTTTATTTTTTTTAGATATCATCCCTTCATATTCAACTCACCCTGTGCCCTCTGTCTACACATATATGATATATATATATATATATATATATATATAAAATATGTGTGTGTGTGTGTGTGTGTGTGTATAACCTTCAGCTACCATAATACTGAGGTCTCATGAATTATACACATCTTTCCATGATAGGAATGTAAACAAAACAGTTCAACTTTAGTAAGTCCCCTGTGATTTCTCTTTCTTGTTTACCTTTTCATGCTTCTCTTGATTCTTGTGTTTAAAAGTCAAATTTTCTATTCAGCTCTGGTCTTTTCCCTGAGAAAGCTTGAAAGTCCTGTATTTTATTGAAAATCCATATTTTGCCTTGGAGCAAGATACTCAGTTTTGCTGGGTATGTGATTCTTGGTTTCAATCCTAGCTCCATTGACCTCTGGAATATCATATTCCAAGCCCTTTGATCCCTTAAGGTAGAAGGGGCTAGATCTTGTATTATCCTGATTGTGTTTCCACAATACTTAAATTGTTTCTTTCTGGCTGCTTCCAGTATTTTCTCCTTGGTCTGGAAGCTCTGGAATTTGGCGACAATATTCCTAGGAGTTTTCTTTTTGGGATCTTTTTCAGGAGGTGATTGGTGGATTCTTTCAATTTCTATTTTACCCTAGAATATCAGGGCAGTTCTCCTCAATAATTTCTTGAAAGATGATATCTAGGCTCTTTTTTTTTTGATCATGGCTTTCAGGTAGTCCAATAATTTTTAAATTCTCTCTCCTGGATCTATTTTCCAGGTCAGTGGTTTTTCCAATGAGATATTTCACATTGTCTTCCATTTTTTCTTTCCTTTGGTTCTGTTTTATAATATCTTGATTCCTCCTAAAGTCACTCGTTTCCACTTGCTCCAATCTAATTTTTTAGGTGGTATTTTCTTCAGTGGCCATTTGGCTAATTCTTTCTTTCAAGACATTCTCCTCATTGGCTTTTTGGAGCTCTTTTGCCATTTGAGTTGGTCTATTTTTAAGGTGTTAGTTTCTTCAGTATTTTTTGGGTCTCCTTTAGCAAGTCATTGACTTGCTTTTCATGGTTTTCTTGCATCACTCTCATTTCTCTTCCCAATTTTTCCTCTACTTCTCTAACTTGCTTTTCCAAGTCCTTTTTGAGCTGTTCCATGGCCTGAGACCATACTATAAGAGGAAAATGTGTCTATAGTGACATGTATATATTGTAACTTTCAAAAGGTTTGGTAATAGGTTACATCCATCTGCCAAATATGTAAGGGCTGTAAGCCCCGAGGATTGATGGACATATTAGGAGGGGAAGATAGGTGAGGGATACATTGTGGACAGGAATTGACTGTATTCCAGGCTTGTTCTCGCGTGATGTGAAATTGCTTGTGGGGCATTGTGTTGGTAACCAAAAATGGGCTCCTTAGCACTTAGTCAACAAGTGCCCTTGACTAGTTTGGCTTTTTCCCCTGAACTGAATGCTGTTTGTATGTTGGATTGGAGTAAGCTTGTCGGCCCCTTCACCTTGCTTCCCTTGCTTTAGCTGATCGAAAGAACCTGTGCTTTCCCGGTCAACCCCTTCACCTTGCTTAAGCAGATTGAAAGAACCTGTGCTTTCCCCGGTGTACCTTACTCCCCCCCGCAGAAGCCGGATGGTTAAAAACAGCTTCCGTTGGAGCCAGAGGCTGCTACAGCTACAGCCAAAGCTGAAGCAGGAGCTGCCGGTAGCAGAGCTGACCTACAGGAGGAAGCTGAACAAGGACTTGAGGCCAGTGGGTAATCTTTTTTACCATAGAGGGGAAGCATGTGTATGATTTTGCTGTATACCATCATGCTTCTCTGTGGCCTCCTGGTTACTCTTGTGAGGCGTACTTATTGGGCCTGGAAGCTTTTGATCAATATATCAAAATCGGGATGCTGGTTCATGGGTTGGTTACTGTGGAGCCTAAATATATGCTTTGATTCTTCTGCCTCCTACTTTGAGAGTTTCTTATATCTGGTGGTTCTGAACCTTTCAGACATATATATGATCCTCTTTGAGATTATAAACTCTGCCTTCCTAATACAAGCATTTGAGAAGACTGATGAAACTACTCGTGAGATTGTAGTGCCACAACAAGGGTGAAAGAATACGTGGTTAGTTGATCAGCTATAGGATTCTCTTGTACTAGAGGACTGGGAAGGTTGGTGTGAAAATATATGTGTGCACAGAATATAGGTTCCCTATGCTTTTCTAAGAGGATTTGTAGGGTCATAAGAAGCTGATATATGGTGGAGTTCTGAGCATATTTTATATTGGCTGTCTCAATATGTTTGAGCACATAGATAGCATACTTACTGTCAGAAATAATGTTTATGGGTCCAGGGAAGTCTTGAATTGCAGCAGTTATAGCATAAAGCTCATTTTGTTGGGAGAAGTGAATGGTGTATGGAGTATCTCCTTTATGTTGGGGGTGCATAGTAGCAGGCTCGATGGTCCTGGGTTGCATCAGTAAAAACAGTTAACAGCTTGTATCAACAACTCGGTTTTGATTACTTCAGGGAATATCCATTGATAAGGGGTCACGAATCAAAAAACAGGATGCGTTACAATTGAGTCAAGGCACCCCTAATATATCGATAGGAGAATCTGCCAATCAGGATTATTATTAATAAGATAGTCCACCTGCTCATTAGTATAAGACTGATGAACAGCACTTGGGACCTCTCCTGTTAATAAAGTAGCTTTCTTGATGCTTTTTAGTAGAAACTGTGCCACCAATTGTGGATGAGAGGAAATGCTCTCGGAGGCTTGAAAAGGTGAATATATCCACTCTATAATCTGCCCTTGTTGATGTAAAGTTCCAAATGGAATCTTAGGGGTGGGCAAAACAGTGACCTCTAATGGCTGGTCAGGCTGAATCCTACTGACCTGACATTTTTGGAGTGCCTCTTCAATTTTTGAGAGCTGCTGTGAGGCTTGTGGCATTAATTGATGAGGAGAACTGGAATTGGGGTCTCCCCTTAAGATTTTAAACAATTCTCCAAGCTGTTGAGTGTGGATATTAAGATAAGGATAAACCCAATTGATATCCCCCAGCAATTTTGGAAAATCATTGAGCATTTTAAGTTTCTGTCTACGGATATAGATTTTTGCCGGTGTGATCCGGGTATTGTTAATAGTTTGCCCCAAATAATTGTAAGGAGGGGCCAGCTGCATTTTATCGGGCACAGTAGTAAGCTCACAGTTATGTAGCTGATTTCTTGTGTCTTCTAGAATTTGGCTCAGAACCTCAGCTTGAGGATGTGAGCAGAGTATGTCATCCATGTAATGAATAAAATATGCCTCAGGATAATGATGTCTTATAGGCTGTGAAGCCTGTGCAACATATTGTTGGCACGTAGTGGGGCTGTTTTTCATGCCCTGGGGCAGAACTTTCCACTGAAATCTTTTGTGGGCCTTCTTAAGATTGATAGAGGGAAGGGAGAAAGCAAAATATTTGCAGTCTTCAGGATGTAAGGGAATGGTATAGAAGCAATCTTTTAAATCGATTACCCATAAGGGCCAATCCTTGGGAATCAAGGCTGGGTTTGGGAGGCCTGGCTACAGACTATCCATGGCTTCCATTCCATCGTTAACCTTTCCTAAATCAGTTAACATTCTCCATTTTCCTGTGTTTTTCTTTATTGAAAAAAGGGGAGAGTTCCATGGGTTGTGGAATGACTCAAGGTGTCCGGCATGTAACTGTTCCAGAATCATTTCAGTAAGGGCCTGTATTTTCTCTATTGTTAAGGCCCACTCCTCGACCCATACCGGTGGTCCCTCTTTCCACATTATTTTGGGTACCTGTATCTTGTTTCTGTTCACAGTGGTCCTTGCCGAAAATTCTGAATAGGGTTTGACCGCATAATAACTCTAATATTCTCTAAGAGGTCTCTTTCTCAAAGGTTAATAGACAGCTGCTTTAAATATATGGCCTGAACCTCCCTGCTTATCCTTCTAGTTCCCATTTTAGCCACCTGGCACTTTGACTGGGGGTCGTGACTGTCCCTACTCCTTGTAAAGCCATGTGGCTCTGTTTGATTGGCTAAGCCTTCGGCCACAATTGTGCAGCAATAACCAACTTGTCTGCCCCGGTGTCAATGAGACCCTCAAACTCTTGACCCTCTTGCAATCTTTAAGGTGGGCCTTTTGTCTGTCATACTTTGAGCCCAGAATGCTTCTCTGCCTGTACTTCCAAATCGCTGGGCACCTCTCGCCCTGGATCGATGGTGACTGGTGGTTCTGTATTCAATTAAGACTAGCTGGGCTATCCTCTCTCCTTTTTGTATACAAAGGGCAGTGGGAGAGGTGGTGGATATGAGTACTTCGATTTTTCCAGTATAGTCAGAATCCACTGTGCCAGGGATTATCATTAAGCCTTTAAGAGAGGTGCTACTCCGGCCAATAATGAGTCCGGCCGTCCTGGGTGGTAGTGGGCCATATACGCCAGTAGAAATTGAGTGCACCCCAGTGGATGAAGATAGTAAGTAATGAATTGTAGAGGAGAGATCGAGACCAGCACTCCCTGGCATGAATAAGGTCGTTCACTGTGAGGGATGAAGTATCTGTGAGGCTGGGATTGTCTGTGGGGGAGCTAGAGTGAGAGTGCTGCCCCTACTGTTTGGCGGGGCCAGGGCTGGCTACAGGAGCAGTTTCCCAACTTGGACCAACACTTGGAGACCCAGTGATTTCCCTTTCCACATTTAGGGCATGGTGTTGCTGGAAGCATGGTTGGATTTCTTTTTATTCCCCTAATGGGGGCTCTGCACTCTTTCTTAAGACCAGGCCTCCTGCAATTGTAACACTTAAGGCTGGATCTGGCAGGTCGCTGATCAAGCACAGCTGCCATCACTTCGGCATTTTAGGCAATAGTGCCTACTTTCTGGCACCTTTGAATCACTTCTGAGATTGTCATAGGTGGGCCCCTCCCAGTAGCCATTTTACAGTCGGGATTGCAGTTTTCTAAAGCTAGTTTTTGTTACAGTACGGTAGCAGCATCAGTATCTCCTACACTTCTCTGAATAGCCTGGGTGAGCCTATTTGAGAAGTCAGGAAATACCTCTTGGGGTCCTTGAAAGGTTTTCGTAAAGGAAGAAGTCTGTTTTTCTCAGAATTCTCTGCCATGCATCTTTTGTGCAGTTCATAATCTGCTCATATGCATGCAGCTCATAAGTGAGTTGGTCCTGGAGTGCAGAAAACTGGCCCGTTCCAGTGAGCTGTTCAAAGCTTATGTTAACCTGTACTCTTTGATTTCTCTTTGCTTGTTCTAAGCATTTTTCAAAAAACTCAGATTTCCAAACCAAATAATCCCCACCCTCTAAGGTGGTCTTTGCCAAGGTGTACCAATCCTGAGGGCATATTGCCTGGCGGGAAATACTTTCAATGATGGTCTGTACATAAGGGCTGTTGGCTCTGTAGTTAGAAGCTTCCTGTTTGAGCTCTTTTAGGGTTTTTAAATCCAGGGCTATATGCTCCCTAATAACCTGCTGATTATTTTGGGGATTCGACTGTTCAGAAACAGGCAGTGCGAGAAGAAATTCTAAGGGGACATCATCCCCACGCTCTGTAGCCCTTCTTATAATCTTCTCTATAACACCTTCCAGTTCTGGGGCTATTTCATGTTCCCAAATGCATGGATTGGATTTATATTGAGGAGTTGGAGGAGGGGCCAAAGAAGACTTCAGTCTTTCCTCTAAGTTGTATTCTAAGTTGCCTTCTTCTGGTATCTTGCACTTAGATTCTAACAAGTGTGTGAGTTCCTCCTCTTGCTCTGTTCCCGTAGCCACATCTGTTTTTAAAATTTTTGTAGCAAGAGGCACTGCTCAGGCTTTTGCAAGCACATTTTTAAAATATTCCATATCGAAAAGGCAGTTATTGAGAAAGCTGCAGATCCTGTCTCCCTAAAATATTCACTCATCTGGTTTCCTACAACCTCCCATCTCTCTAGATCTATAGTACCTTCGGTGGGGAACCAAAGGCAATATTTTTCTACAGTTTCCAAGAATTCTTGTAACTGGCTGGAGGTTATCAAGAGTCCTCTCTTTCTAACTAACTTTTTTAAGACTTTTAGATAATATTCTTGATCCTCTTCACCTGACTGTCCTTGTCCCATTGTGAAATATAATCCCATATAGGCCTGGTGATACTTAGTAAAGAAAACTGAAAGGAAAATGATTATTGCCCTTTCCTTAGTTGACTGTGTTTGCCGACACTGTTGAATGTCCAGGGCCTCTCTCCGGGAGACTCACTCAGAGCCCCTGTCCTCGGAACCCAGCATTCCTGTGTTTGGGCGCCACCTGCCACCTGCGGAGGTGGCACTGTGCTAAAAGATTTCCGGAGACAGTGAAAGAAAGACACGGGCCAGGCAGGAGAGTATAGAACAACTCTGTTTATTAAGCCAAGGTGGTGAGTTTATTTATTCTATGGAATCAGATAAGTGGACCAAGCATTGCATTGCTTTATTACTTTACTGGAACATCCTGACACATTGCTCACGTAGCCCTGGGACATATTGTTACTTAGTTCCACAGATGATAACCATATTGGAACAATACTGTTCTTTCCCATGTGGATAACAGCTGTGAGGGTGATTCCATGCCATGTCCTCTTATCTCTTTATGGTCTTGCTTTGCAGAGACCTTCCCTAAAATGGCCCTGCCTTGCAGAGGCCTAGGAGGCTTAAACAAGATATAGCAGGATCTCCACATGCTGTTCTGCATGTTCTCAAGGGCAGCTGGAAGGGGGTTTGGAGAGCCCACACCCTCAGTATACAGCCCAGAGAAGAACAGGCTCAGGCTCAAAGGAAAAGCTGGCATGTACCTTTCTCACCATGGACTATCTCAGAGCTGGCCTTCTACATCCTAGCACAACAAGAAAGGCCCCCACACTTACGTCCCTACCGTACCCCTCACCAGAAGGGGACACTGAACCATGAACCTAAGTGAGGAGGACATCCTAGGAAAAGAGAGATGTGGGAGGGAGAGTTTTTTAACAACCCAGCCAGCAGCTTCTGTGGGGGCATAAGATCCCCACCACAGCCAGCACTTAGGAGGCTGCCGGGAAGCCAGGAAAGCACAGGTTCTTTTTATCTGCTTAAACAAGGAAAGCATGGTGAAGGGGTTGACCAGCTTACTTTAATCCAGCATTCAGTTAGCATACAGACAACATTTATTTAGTTCAGGGGAAAAACACCAGCATTCAGTTGGCACGCAGTTAGTTCAGGGGAGCAAAGAGACAAGCATCAAGAGATATACCAAATACAGATTCATTCACATACTTCAGGGGAAAAAGCCAGCACCCTGAGGTTCAAAACATTCATTTAGTTCAGGGGAAAACAAACCAGCACCCCGAACCTCAAAACCAAAATACAAACAAATTACAAATATCAACAGACAGACCCAATACAATTCATAGTTACCAACATCTGGACTCGGCCCGAGAGCAAGGGCTGGCCCAGAGTCACACTTGCTTGCCACTGCTCCCACACCAACTGGAAAAGGAAAGAGAATCTTCAAGCTGTCCTCTCCCCTCTTATAGAGTTTTTGACATCATCAAGCTCTGCCTGAATGGTTCTTGAGCTGGCCCCTCCCCCTAGCGTAGGCTAGGTTAACACCCAATAGGGCGTGGCTCTGGAGTTAACAACTCCCCTCAGCCAGCCCCATGACTCATCACACAGGAAGTTCTCTGATTCCTGGCATGGTCGCTGGGCTTCCTGCCCCGGAAGAGCATGCCCCAGCGTCGCTCAATGAGGTAAGCTGAGTCACTCAAAGAAAACAAAGGCCACTCTGGCTACAGAGAGGAGCATAGAAGCAGTTTCTAGTCACACTTGATGATTCCTATGTCATCAAGTCAAAAGCATTTATTAGGCACCCCCTGTGTGCCAAAGAGTGGGTGGACAAAGTGTCAGGATACCAACACAAGGAAAAAGCCAGTTTATGGTTTCCAGGAGCTTCCATTGGAAAGTGAAGACACTGAACAAGAGGGAGCTGGAGGGGGGGAGGGGCATGGCATTTCCAGCCCTAACCTGACGGTTTCTCATACTTTCTTCACAGCAACCCTCTGAGGTCAGGGCTGCACATCTCAGTATTCCCGTTTTACAGATGAGGAAATTGGGACTCAGGTTGTTACTTGCCAAGGATCAGGACTGGAACTTAGGCCTTCTAACTCTAGACCTAAAGCTGTAGGGTCCTATACCAAGCTGCTTCTTTAAACTCTAAAGACTATCTGAAAGGGGAAAATGCTGCAGCTGGGCTCAAAAAGAGCTGAGTTTCCTGGATGTGTGACCATTGCCACAATGAGCCTCAGTTTCCTCTTCTGTGAAATGAGGCCAATAGTCCCTGTAGGACTTCCTTCTCAAGGCTCTTCTGATCCCCAAGGGAGACTATGTGGGCAAAATGCTTTGAGAACCTTGAAACACTTCAGAAATGGCAACTCTTCTGACCACCTGTATATCTGTCCAACTTGGTGCCTACAAACACAGAAATAAACCAGGACAAACAAAGACAAGGGAGAAGAGTGGCTAATGTCTTTAGGTCAGAAGAAATGGTTTTTGAAGGTGACCTTCCATATCTAAGCCATGTATGAATTGAGATCAAATGTTGGTCTATGGTGTGAGATGCTAGCTCTACACTATGGATTCTCTGGTGTTTAGCAAGATTGGAATTAAATCAGAAAACTTCACACTGATTAGGTTCATAAGTTTTCTCTCTAGCATGTATTCTCTTATCAACAGGCAACAAGATTGGAATTTGATTGGAAAGCTTTTACACATTCATAAGGTTTCATTCCAGTAAGAATTCTCTGATGTTCAGCAAATTACTTGTTCTGTTGCAAAGTTTTTCCATGTTGATTACATTCACAAGGTTTCTCTCTAGTGTGCTTTCTCTGATATAGAATAAGGTAAAGGTGTTCACCAAATGCTTTACCAAATTTCTGACACGGATGAGATTTTCTCCTTTGGATACTTTGATGCCATGAAGATTAGAGCTGCATTTAAAAGTTTTTTCACACTGATTATATTCATAAGGATTCTCTCCAGTGTGGATATGCTGATGTTTACCAAGCATACAGCTGCATCAAGAGGGAAAGGAACTGAGTTCTTTTTTTTTAAGTGAATGTTAAAAATTGTTCTTACATATAACTGGGAAAAATAAAATTTGGAAAAAGAAAGGAGTTTCATCTGAAGGCCTTTGTACACTCATTATTTGAAAAGGTTTCTCTCCAGTGTGAATCCTCCAATGGCCAGTAAGGGTCGATCTGTAGCAGAAATCCTTCCCACATGGCTTTTCTCCAGTATGAATTTTCTTATGCCTAATAAGATCTGAGTTCCAACAAAAGGCATTTCCACACTGATTGCTGAATGATAAATCATTATAGAAGATCTTCCATATTATAGTGTAAGCCTGGCTTTTCTTCCTTCCCCCCCCCCCCCCCCACCACGCTCCAGCTCCTGCAAGATCTTTAGATCAGACATTAACCTCTTAGACATATGCTGTCTGGCTGATGGGCCCAGACAATGGAATACACTAGGAGATAGGCCCGAACAAAGAACAGGTAACCCTTAAGACAAAGGACAGGAAATTCCGAAACTGCTTCTTGAGGACGTTGCCAGTTCTCAAAAAGAAAATGATTGACAAGATCTTCCCCTCCCAAGGGGAGTGGCTGGCCCTTCTGGAGGGAAACATCTGGGACAGTTAGCAGTAGGCCCTCCTTGTTCAGGAAGCTATAAAAGTCCCCACATGGAACAAGCTAGTGGGATCTCACTTATGGAGAGGAAGCTTCCTGGGATCAGTTTCCCTCTTGGGCCTTGATTGAGCTGGGCTGTGTAAACCGGGATCCCCCCTCAGCTTTGAGAGGATTAAGTGCTGGAGTTCCCCCGAGAGGTGATGAATCTATGTTGTTTGTGTCTTTGTGTTTGTTGTGTTAACTGTGTTTGTTAGAGTATCTCCCCTGTCTTTCAATAAAAACCATGTTCTCTCAGGAGCGTGCTTTATTGCCAGTGCAAATCCGAATCCAAACCTAACTTAGCTTAACTGAACAATTGCATATATATGTTTTCATCCCAGTATTCAAATCTAGGATTTGGGAAGGAAGAGATGATAGTGTAGTCACACTTTTATTACATTCTTAAGGTTTCTTTTGAGAGCAAATTTTCTGATGGCTAATAATCAGAGTTCATGCTGAAGGGCTGTCTTCCTTCACCACATATGTAAATCTTTTTTGCCAATACAACTTTTCTGATCTCCAATGAGAGCTGAACATGAAGTTGAAGGCCTTTCCCATTGACTGCTTTGATAAATTTGCTTCTCATGGGACTGAATAAGCTCTGTGAAATAAAGCACTTTCTTTTTTTAATTTTTTTTTTTATTTCTTGGAGGGGGGAAGGCAGGGCAATTAGGGTTGAGTGACTTGCCCAAGGTCACACAGCTAGTGTGTCAAGTGTCTGAGGCCAGATTTGAACTGAGGTCCTCCTGACTCCAGGGCTGGTGCTCTACTGACTGTGCCACCTAGCTGCCCCAAGCATTTTCTACGGTTACTGGAAACAGTCATTCCTTGAGGTCATGTTCTTACAGTGATTTAAAACTGAATATCATGTTAGTTTCTTTCCAAATTTATTAAATTTACAGGGAGTCTCTGGATTTTTATCTACCTTGCTATCAGAGTCAGAGATTTCTCACCAACTGAAGTCACAGGGGCCATTACTCATGAACCTAAGGTGGCAAGATTTGTTCTCAGAAATGCCCAGGTTTTTATTAGTCTAATTCACTTCAGACTTGGTCCTTGCATCTGAAGAAAGAAACAAATATAAACAAACACATGCAAATATATCTGCTATCTCTGATGGCAGGAAGGAAACTGATTTTTTCCTCTATTTCCCTAGTCGAAGAGAAAAATTTTCAAACTTGAAGAGGCAGAATTAATCATCTGAAAAAGCCAAGAGCTCACATCAGAAGGATGACTTAATTTACAAAAAGCCTCACATACACAACATTGGATCTTCACAACAGACCTATGACACAGTCAGTGCAGGATTCTCATGACACTTTACAATGTAGGCCATAAGCTCAGGATGGCAGAGTGACAGATCCAAAATCATTCAAACAAAGGAACAAGGAGGGAAGTCTTTACCTTACTTGCAGCAATCGCCAGATCCCCTGGAACATCTCTGGGGTCATCACGACCTGCATGTCCTGGCTTCACACCTCAGACCAGGTCAGAATGAACGCTGACCCCAATCCCTGCAGCTGGAACTAGGATTTAAACCCGGTGACTGGGGGGCTCCTTCCACAGAACTAGAGGGCTTTTCTTCACTGCACTTTCAATATTTTCTCAAATACCTATTTCATTGTACTTTTAATTTTGCCAATCTGACATAATCTTCCTGCTTTTCTGTACTAATCAGTTTTTGGTGCACTATCACATGGTTATTCTTTTTCAACTTCTTCTGATAAAATTAGAAATAGGGTTGCTCTTTTGAATTGTCATGTAATAATATACACCAAAATCATTCAGTGTTGTATCCAACTTTTCTCATATTTCATTAAGAAAAATTGATATTTTGTCATTTACTACACATATCCAAAATGTTCACATGATTTGTCTATTAAATCATTAAGTATAATAATTTCCCTGGTGAAGCTTGTTAATCTTATTTTTTTTTTCTGCTGACAGATATAAGACCACAACATGACTGGCAGGCAATTTTTCTATTTCCCTGAGGTAGAATAGATTATTTTGAACAATGGCTTCTTTAGGATATATATATATTTTTAAAATGTATCTTCAGTGACTCCAAATTATCATGATGAATTCATGTACACTATACAATGATGTGCGTGTTTATGCAATGATTTCATCAAACTCTGTTCACTTCTAAATACAACAAATTCTTTGAGTTTCTCAACCTGACATCAAATTGTTTTCAAACTGCCAGACAACTATGACACACAAGTGCAAATGAATTCCTAAGTGACGGCCAAAGCTATACACAAATCTTCATTTCTTTTCTGTACACTAATCAAAGTAGTCACTTCATTTCAATGTTACTTTGTAATCTTATCTCATCAATGCTGTAATCACCACATCAAGATGCTAGAAATGTTTGTGTTTTTTCCTTGCACAAAGCAGACTCTTTGAAAAACATGATTAATAGGCATGCACCTTACAAACCATCTCAAAACCATCATGGGCCACCCACCCCAAACATTCTTAAAAAACAGACCTTACATTGCCTCCCATTGAAGTGTTAAGGCTACTTTCTGATTTGAACTAATTTTCTGTTTGTTATTATTCTTCTATCTAGGAGATTTCCAAGGGAACTGTTTGGTAACACAAGTCAGTCATTTCAGTTTCTGTGACAGAGTAGCCAGTATGCCAGTTGCAGAAAGAAGAATGTCTGTCAACCAGGGGAAGCCCATCCCTAAAAATGCAGGAGTCCAAGCTGGCTTGAAAGTAGACCAGTTTTATTAAGAAGAAAATCAGACACTAGTACCATACAAAAAGCCAACAGTCCAGGAGGGGCTGGGGAGATTTATGCATGAGAACTGCAAAGGTGAAGTTCCTGGGTATTGGGGAAAAGGATGGACAATCTTTCCCAGGAACAGGGAGACACAAAAACAGGACATTTAGCAGGAACAGTTGACTGCAAACCTGATTTGTTTTAGTCTGTGGAGGGGGGAGGGTGTACAACAGCAAGATCAGCCAGTGAATACCAGCAAAGGCATCTAGGAGTGAGCAAGGCGCACTACAGGCTTTTCCCATAAACATGCTTACTCTGTGGCCAGTGCCAGCAGATGGTGCTAGTGTAGGGTGAAGTAATGAACACAAAAGGACACAAACATGGGGCTAGGGAGTCGTATAGTCGGGGTATAGACTGATTTTAATGGAGTAACTGACAGTATTTTATACAGGTTAATTGCTGAGTCATCCTGACTTCTCAGAAAAGTACAATGAAATAATGGTTAATATATTTTTTATCTCCTTGCTCCTGGGAATGAGATGCTAGTCTCCTACCAGCTAACCAAATTGAAACACTTCTGTTCTTTCCCACGTGGAATAGCAGGTACGAAGGCGGGTTTTCTTTGCCACGTCTTCTCCTCCTAAAATAGCCTTTGCCATGCATAGACCTATCCTCAAGTGACCCTGCCATGAAGAGATCTAGGAGGCTGCTTTGTAGAGGTCTAATGAGGCCTAAACAGGACATAGCTGGCCTGGTAAGGTAACTCATGGAAAATGGACATATTAATTTCAGCGGAACTTCTCAGCAGGCAAGTTCAAATTTGATTCCACCCTGCTTGGTTGGCATTAGTCCAGGTGGGGTAGAGGTAAGTGGGGGAAAGGGCTGAAAGTCCAAAGGTCACTTTGCCCAGCCTGAGTTTGTTAGGTGGCCTGTGTTCAGTGCTGCCACCCCTGCCCTAATAATGCAGAGATGTCTCCCAGGAGAAACTCCTTCTGTTGATCTTGGGGATCTGATCCCTTATCCACCCTGATGCCAGACTGAATCAGATTTTGGACTCCCCAGAGAGATCTCAATTATTCTTCTGTGCCAGGAAGGAAAAAAACCCAAAAACTTGTAGCCTGCTACTGCTCTCACTTACTAAGGGCCCTTTCTGCCTAACAAAATAGTGAATTATAATCATTCACCCACATACTCCAGATTAAGGTTTCTCAATCAGGTTTCAACATAACATCATCACCTCACATCCTATTATATTGAGGAAGGTTGGCCCCTGTTGGGGAAGTGGTCTCCCTTCTTCAAGTCTCTCCCCATTCCAGTCAAGCCCCAAAGTCATTTTCCTAAAATGCAGTCTAACCATGTCACCTCCCCCCTCCACTTAATAAATTCCAGTGGCTCCCTACTGTTTCCAGGAGCAAGTACAAAATTCTCTGCTTGGTATTCAAAGCCCTGCATAACCACCCTCTGGTATGTCATAAAAATAGCCATGTCTTCAGTCTTCTTACACCTTTCTCCCCCATGTCCTCTTTGATCAAATGACACTGGCATCTGTAGGTTTCACAGACAATCATCTCTCAGATCCCAGCATTTTCTCTGGCTGTCCCCCATTCCTGAAATACTCACCACCCTTTGCTCTGACCATTGATCTTCCTGGCTTCCTTTAAGGCCCAGCAAAAATCCTGCCTTCCACCACAAGTCTTCTCCAACTCCTCTTAATTCCATTGTTTTAACTCTACTAAATATGTCCTACTTATCCTGTATATAGCATACTTTCTACATACTTATAGGTTGCTCCCTGAGGGCAGGGGCTGTTGTTTGCCACTTTTTCTATCTCTGGTGCTTAGCACAGTGCCTGGCACATTGTGGTTGCTCTGGTGTTCACTCCTGGCTGACACTTCCATGGAAATTTCTGAGAGGCTTCAACTGGCATCTTGGTTGGATGATCTTGCTGATGTCCCCTGGGAAATGGAAACATCTGATTAACTAGGTGGACCCCCTCCATGAACTGGGTGCTTCAGTAATTACATTCATATGATAATCATTGGTCTTTGGTCATTCCCCCATTTCCTTCTTCCCAGGAACTTTCCCCAGAGGCTTCATTTGTCATCTTAGTTTGATGACCTTGCTGATGGCTCCTAGCATATGGAAACACCTTATTAACTAGGGCCACCCCCTCCACTGACTGGGTGTTTGGCAGTACCATTCATATGATATATGTATATGTGTATAGATGTATATATATATAATAATCATTTCCCCATTTCAATTTTTAAAGCAACCCACATAAAAATATTAATACATTTCAAATAACAGTATGTTTTACAACATACACCACAATTGTTTGAAGAACAAAGGTTGGCTCTGTGCTATTGAGAAATGTAAGCAAATTTCCCTTGGATAAGGTCTAGGACTCTTTGTCTCTGACTGTCTGTTTCTCTTTCTCTCTCCCTCTCTCTTTCTCAGTTGAGCTATCCATTTATTTTAGCCAACTGACTTTACTAAGAGACTGATGATCCAAGGAAAGACAGTCATAAAAATAGCCAGTATTTCCATACTGATTTAATGTTTGCAAAGCATTTAACAAATATTGCTTAATTAAATTCTCACCACAACTCTGGGAGGTAGATGCTCTTATTATCCCCATTCTACAGATGGGGACACTCAGGCAGGATTAGCTAACGTGAATTGCCCAGTGAAATACAAAAAGGAAGTGCCAGAGACTGAATTAAAATTTAGGCCTTGTGGTTCCAAGGACAGTACTTCATTCACCATGTCACCTAGCCCCTTAAAGAAAGCAACAGAGAAATTAATGTCCAACAGGTTCCAAAACATTTAAGAAGGAATTTTTCTGCCAGCAAACAGCAGGAAAAGAAGTAAATACCAATTAATGGAGGGATGGCTAAAAAAATGAAGCCTATGAAAGTCATGTCATATTGAGGAGGGGTGAAAAACATTAGGATTTCAGCTCTCTGTGAAAGACTTTCCACATTGATTATATTCAAAAGGTCTCTCCCTAGTGTGGATTCTCTGATGTGAAGCAAGATTGGAAGTACATCTAAAAGTCTTTCACATTGATTATATCCATAACGCTACTTGCCAGTGTGGATTCTCTGATGGATAACAAGACTGCCCCTGTCTGTACGAGGCTTTCCACAGTGATTACACTCACAAGGTTTCTCTCCAGTGGGGATTTTCTGATGTCCAGCAAGCTGTGATGCGCAGCAAGATTGTACCTGTCTACGAAAGTCTTTCCACAATGATTACATTCAAAAGTTTCCTCTTCAGTATGTATTCTCCAATGTGAAGCAAGATGACTGGTCTGTGTGAAAGACTTTCCACATTGATTACATACACAAGGCTTCTCTCCAGTGTGGACTCTCTGATATCCAACAAGAGGGCTCCTCTGCCTGAAAGCTTTTCCATATGGATTACATTCATAAGGCTTCTCTCCAGTGTGGATTCCCCAACATCCAGCAAGACTGCCCTTGTCTATAAAAGCCTTTCCACAATGATTACATACATAAGGCTTCTCTCCAGTGTGGACTCTCTGATGTCCAACAAGAGGGCTCCTCTGGGTGAAATCCTTTCCACACTGATTACATTAAAAAGATTTCTCTCCAATGTGGATTTTCTGATGTCTAACAAGATGGCTCCTCTGCGTGAAAGCTTTTCCACATTGATTACATTCATAAGGCTTCTCTCCAGTGTGGATTCTCTGATGTCCAGCAAGCCTGCCCTTGTCTATAAAAGCCTTTCCACATTGATTACATTCATAAGGCTTCTCTCCAGTGTGGATTCTCTGATGTATAGCAAGATGGCCCCTTTCTGTAAAAGCCTTTCCACACTGATTACATACATAAGGCTTCTCTCCAGTGTGGATTCTCTGATGTCCAGCAAGTCTGCCCCTGCCTGTAAAAGCCTTTCCACATTGATTACATTCATAAGGCTTCTCTCCAGTGTGGATTCTCTGATGTGCAACAAGATGGCTCCTCTGTGTGAATGCCTTCCCACAACGATTACATTCATAAGGCTTCACTCCAGTGTGTATTCTCTTATGTACAGCAAGACTGCCCCTGTCTGTAAAAGCCTTTCCACATTGATTACATCCATAAGGCTTCTCTCCAGTGTGGATTCTCTGATGTCCAACAAGATAGCTGCTCTGTGTGAAAAGCTTTCCACATTGATTGCATTCATAAGATTTCTCTCCAGTGTGGATTCTCTGATGTATGGCAAGACTGCCCCTTTTTGTAAAAGCCTTTCCACATTGACTACATTTATAAGGCTTCTCTCCAGTGTGGATTCTCTGATGTGTAGCAAGATTACACCTGTTTATGAAAGTCTTTCCACATTGATTACATTCATAAGGCTTCTCTCCAGTATGTATTCTCTGATGTGCAGCAAGCTGGGATCTCGTTCTGAAAGTCTTCTCACACTGATTACATTCATAAGGCTTCTCTCCAGTGTGGATTCTCTGATGTCCAACAAGATGGCTCCTCTGTGTGAAAGACTTCCCACATTGATTACATTTATAAGGCTTCTCTCCAGTGTGGATTCTCTGATGTCCAGCAAGACTGCCCTTGTCTATAAAGGCCTTTCCACAATGATTACATTCAAAAGATTTCTCTCCAGTGTGGATTTTCTGATGTCCAGCAACCTGGGATCTCGTTCTGAAGGTCTTTCCACATTGATTACATTCATAAGGCTTCTCTCCAGTGTGGATTCTCTGATGTATAGCAAGACTGCCCCTTTCCGTAAAAGTCTTTCCACATTGATTACATTCATAAGGATTCTCTCCAGTGTGGGTTCTTTGATGTGCAGCAAGCCTGGAGCTCTGTGTGAAAGCCTTTCCACATTGATGACATTCATAAAGCTTCTCTCTGGTGTGGATTCTCTGATGTGCAGCAAGGTGGCTCCTATGTGTGAAAGCCTTTCCACATTGATTACATTCATATGGCTTCTCTCCGGTGTGGATTCTCTGATGTCCAACAAGATGGCTCCTCTGTGTGAACACCTTTCCACAATGATTGCATTCATAAAATTTCTCTCCGGTGTGGATTCTCTGATGTCCAGCAAGCTGGGATCTCGTTCTGAAAGTCTTCCCACATTGATTACATTCATAAGGTTTATCTCCAGTGTGGAGTCTTTGATGTTCAACAAGATGGCTCCTCTGTGTGAACACCTTTCCACAATGATTACATTCATAAGATTTTTCTCCGGTGTGGATTTTCTGATGTCCAGCAAGCTGGGATCTCGTTCTGAAAGTCTTCCCACATTGATTACATTCATAAGGCTTCTCTCCAGTGTGGATTCTCTGATGTCCAACAAGATGGCTCCTCTGCGTGAAAGCCTTTCCACATTGATTACATTCATAAGGCTTCTCCCCAGTGTGAATTCTCTGATGTATAGCAAGACTGCCCCTGTCTATAAAAGCCTTTCCACATTGATTACATTCATAAGGCTTCTCTCCAGTGTGGATTCTCTGATGTCCAGCAACCTGGGATCTCGTTCTGAAGGTCTTTCCACATTGATTACATTCATAAGGCTTCTCTCCAGTGTGAATTCTCTGATGTATAGCAAGACTGCCCTTTTCTGTAAACGTTTTTCCACACTGATTACATTCAAAAGGCTTCTCTCCAGTGTGGGTTCTCTGATGTGCAAAAAGCCTGGAGCTCTGTGTGAAAGCCTTTCCACACTGATTACATACAAATAGTTTCTCTCCAGTGTGGATCCTCTGATGGCCAATAAGGAGAGATCTGTAGCAGGCAGCCTTCTCACATTCATGACACTCATAAAACTTCTCCCCAGTATGAAACTTACACGATCTATCAAGATGTAAGTTGCAACCAAAGGCCTTCTTACACTGAGGACGTGCATGTCTTTTCATTCCAGCGTGAAATCTAGGATGGTAAGGAAGACATGAGTGATGGGATGAAGTTGCTTCACATTCACTATATTCAACAGGCTCCTTTCTAATGGGAATTTGCTGATGAGTAACGAGCTTAGAGTTCTGACTCAAGGTCTTCCCACCTTTACTACTTACAGAAAGCATTTCTCCAGTATCACTTTTCTGACTTCTCATGAGGTCTGAACTCCAGTTCCAGGCCATTTTGCATTGACTACCTGGATACACTGGCACTTCAGGAGGCTTCTCATGGGACTGAAAAAGCTCTACCTCTTCAGTAAAGCATTTACTATATTCACTATCCTGAACACAGTCATTCCCTGAGGTCAGTTTCCTACAGTGATTTTGCATGGAAGGCTGTCTGAGTATCTTTCCATTTTCATCCAATTCACAGTCACTCTTTGGATTTTTATTTAACTTGATATCACAGTCATGGATTCCTCTCAACTTGAAGTCCCAGGGAACATCACTCACAAATCTTTGCAGGTCATGTTTTGCCAGAAAAATTCCAAGATTGCTAGTGACCTCATTTACTTCGAAACTGGTTTCTAAATCTGAAGGAAACAATCAAACAAACATACATCAAAAGATATACACTTGTAAGTATATGCAATAGCAATGATTACTTGAGAATTATGTGGCTCATGGCCTTCTCATCACCAACCTAAATGCAACAAAACTCTCTGTGCTCTCAAAGAAACCACTGACATTCAACAGACTGTATCATTGTAAACAGAAGAGAGAGCCAAGCTGTGAAAGTGACAAAAGAGATGTACACCCAAGAGTACTGCACACATCAGAGACTCATTCACTCCAAGCTAGACATTCACATTCAACAAAAGCAGCAGCCACATTGCAAGATGGCTACCAGATGTAATGTCAACAGACAAGAGTGATTCATCATGGGAGAACAGTTTGTTACTAACTTGGAAAGAAAACTGAGCCAACACAGGGCTCCTTACATTCCAGCAGAAAAGAAGGGAGGAGATTTCTTGTACAGCAACACATTTACTCATCTGGGTGAGAATACTTGTAAATATCCAAACTAGTTTAATGAAAATGATGGGGAAATGCAAAACCTAATAAAGAAATAATGAAAACTCTACAGCTCCTACCAGTCCCTGGGTTTGTTTTCACAGCTGTACTCCTGGGAATTATATACTGTCTCGAGTTACTTTAAGTGGGGTATCTCTTACTATCTCTTCTTGCACGGCTTTGATGTGATATTTAGGAATGGTGATCATTTAGAAGGGTTTAAATTATATCCTGCTAATTTGCTAAAATTATTAACTACTTTAATAATAAACCTTTTGATTGAGTCCCTGGGACTTTCCAAGTATGTCCTCATATCATCTACTAAAAAAAGTGAGTTTTATTGCCTCATTCCCTGCTCAGATTATTTCTATTTCTTCTCTTATTGTTACTGTATTTCCAATACAACACTGAATAGTATAGGTGACAGTGGGCATCCTTGTTTCACACCTAATCTGCCTGGAAAGGCTTCTAGCTTATCCTCATTACAAATAATGGTTGCTGATGTGTTTAGGTAAATGCTTTTTTTTTTTATCAACTTAAGGAAAACTTTATTAATACTTATACTTTCAGGATTTTTAATAGTAATCAATTTTATATTTGATCAAAAGCTTATTCTTCAGCTATTGATATAACCATGTGATTTGTTTTGTTACTCACTACTGATATAATCAATTATGTAAATAATCTTCTGTAAGTTCAAGCATCCCTCCACTCCCTATTGAAATCCAAATTGGGCTCAATGTGCAATCTTTGTAATATATTGTGCTTATTCCCTACCTACTATTTTATTCAGGATTTTTGCATCTATATTCATTCATAAAATTGGTGTATTATTTTCCTTCTCTTTTTTATTCTTCCTGGTGTGGGTATCAATTCCATATCTGTTTCATAAAAGGAGCTTGTAGTAACCCTTCTTTGCCTATTTTTCCAAATCATTGATTTAATGTTGGAAACAGTTTATCTTCATTGTTTGGCAAAATTTCCTTTCAGATCCATCTGCTCCTGGTGATTTTTTCTCAGGAAGCTCATTTATGGCCTGTTTAATTTCTTTTTCTAATACAGATTTACTTAGATATTCTAGTTCCTCTTCTGTTAATCCCATGAGAATAAGGTTCCAACACTACCTGCCCTCACTTCCTCCACCTAATTCCAAGAGGGTTAATTTCTATGTGACAATTGCTCCATTTTACCTCTCCCTAATTTTTTTTTTACCCTTTAAAACACCTTTTAATGTGCAACACATCCTCCTGTTGTGGTAACTCCTGGGTTTTCTTTTTCTCTCTTTTTTTTTTTAAACATATTTTGGCATTCAGTTCACATACTTTGACACATATTTCATAAATTGTCATGAAACCACACTTTGATCAGATTAGAAATTAAGGAAGCCTTAGACGAAGTGTCCATTTGGCCCATACTAGTGTTGCTTGTAACCCATCACAGGTTTTCAATAGTGCGAATTCACAGGTCACTGAAATATATGATTTCCACATCTTGGAAAAATTACTTTTGAAAATTTTTTTAAAATTTATGTAATAGAACAAGCATTTGAATAACACAGTACTGAAAAAAGACGACTGTACATGAAACAGCAAATGTACTATGAACAACTTCCTATTTCTTTTAAATTTAGAACAGAATTATCATAGCAATTTCTTTCTTTTTTTTTTTGTTCTTGTTTTTTTTCCCACCCCTCAGAATTGGCTCCCATTACATACAAATAGGTAAGTATGTTGTCTGTGTTATGTGTGTTTATATGTGTGTACATAGTTCCAGACACACTGCTTTCCAGTTTTCACAAACATTTTTTTTATCCAATAATGAATTCCTATTCCAAAATACTGTTTTTACCCTTCTCAAATACAAGGTTATGATGTTTATTTGCTGCTGCATGTATACACCATTCCATTGATCTATCTTTCTATTTCTTACCTACTACCAGAGAGTTTTGATACTTACTGCCTTACAACAGAGCATAAGATCTGATACTGCTAAACCTCCTTCCCTGACATTTTTTTTTCATTATTTCCTTTGATAGTACTGACTTTTTGTTTTTCCAAATGAATTTTCTTACTACTTTTCCTAACTGAATAAAAAAAAAAATCGGGGCAATTTCAATGGAATAGTATTGAATATGTACATCAGTTTGGATAAAATTTTCATTTTTATTATATTGGCCCTGCCTACCCATGGACAGTTAATAGTTTTCTAATTATTTAAATCTGATTTTATTTGTATATAAAGGTTTCTATAATTTGGTTTAGATAGTTCCTGTTTTGGGGTATTTTATACTGTCTAGAGTTTGAAGAAATTTATTTTCTCCTTTAAGGAGATTCTTGGAGAGTCAAGTATTTCCTGTCCTATTCTGCCACCTTGCCAAAATACCCTCCCATTCTTTTCAGTGTGACATTTTCAGTGAAGTTGTCAGACACCATCATGGGGGAGGAATATGGCATCAAGGTCAGATACATGATTGATGGTAAATTATTTAACTTGAAAAGGTGACAAGCCAAGACCAAAGTGGATGGAGAGTTGGTGCAGATAAGTGTGCACTCAATGAAGCTTCTGAGCCTGAGTTGCACCAGAATATGGATCCATTCTCTGCCCCTTGTGAAAATTTAGGTCTGACAATTAAAATCAAGAAAAGAGAGGAAATGGTCCTTACCCAGGGATAGCAGGTTCTGGATATTCTCCAGCATGATCTTCTTGTACAGTTCTTTTTGAGAATGGTCCAAGAGGCGCCACTCCTCCTCACTGAAGTCCACGACCACATCCTTGAAGGTCACCAAATCCTAAACCATCAAGTCACATGACTTAGAGTTGAGAGAGAGACCCCAGAATTCATCTAGTCCAACTCTCATCAACTTATAAGAGGAAACTGAAGCAAAGAGAAGGGGTTTGTCTAAATTGCATATAAACTTTATGAGTGTCAGATCCAACACTTGAAATCAGTTATCAAGATTCCAATGGAATATTAAAAAAAGCATTTTATATTTGAAGTGAGAATCATGAAGGAATCATAAAAGCTAGAAAAATGTCTTACTATACAATGCTTTTCCTGATTGAATTAGGGACAAGATATGTGCTCTATTAGTGATGCACAAAAATCTGTGGAGGAGAAAGTGAGGTCATGTTTAATTCCTCCTGTGTCCTAAGTGACATGTTAAGAATAGCCTATGAACAGTTTGTGAGAAATTGGTAAGTACTGTGCATTCTGGGAGAAAAAAAACAACTTAACAGTGATCCCTGAGCAGAGAACAAAGAAATTATCAAGTAAATTGGTCCAATGAGGCCTCAGGCACTGGCTGGTTGTGTGACCCTGGCCAAGTCACTTCATTTCTGGCTGCCTCAGTTTCCCCTTCTGTTAAAGGAGATGAAGCTTACTGTGTTGGTAACCAAAAATGGGCTCCTTAGCACTTAGTTCAACAAGTGCCCTTGAATAGTTTGGCTTTTGTTTGCTTTGAGTAATTCATTGAGCCTTACTAGGTGCTAAGCCCCAGGCCCAAACCCCTATTAGGTGTAAAACCTTAGTGGGTGTGGATTGGCAACTAAGGTGGGGCCCAAGGTGGGGCTAACTCCAGGGAGGGCCTAGTTTACATGTCTGGGAGAGCAGAGGCTTTTAGACCACATGGGTTTAAGTCCACCTCTTTGTGAGGATTCTAGGTCACGTGAGTGAGTCGCATGTATGACTCACCCCTGATGCTGAAAAAGATATAAAAATCAGGAGTTGGCTGTCTGTTTTTTGGAGCTCTCTTATTCACAGCAGTGGTGGCCCGTGACTCTGGGCCAGCCCTTGTTCTGAGTTCCCGGGCTGAACCTAGATGTTGGTAACTATGAATTGTATTGGGTCTGTCTGTTGATATTTGTAATTTGTTTGTATTTTGTTCTGAAGTTCAGGGTGCTGGCTTTTTCCCCTGAACTAAGTAAATGCTGTCTGTATGCTGGATTAAAGTAAACTTGTCAACCCCTTCACCTTGCTTTCCTTAGTTAAGCAGATCAAAAGAACCTGTGCTGTTGGCAGCTTTCTGGGTGCTGGCTGTGGGTAGATCTTACACCCCCACAGAAGCTGCTAGCCAGATTGCTGAAACACTTACTTGGCTCTCTTGGATTCCAAATTTGCTGATGCTGTTTCAGTCTGTGGATGGACTACACTCACCTGGGATGAGGGTCTCTGGCTCCCAGGGGCCATTCTTCTTGGTCTCTCTCCTAGGAATAGGCTTTGGTCCTCAGCAAGCTGAGCTGGGGAGAGAAGAACCTCAGGATGGGAGAGACAGGGACTTTACCTTCTCTTCCTAGAGTGGATGCTGGAGTGACAGCAGGTGAGCTCTAGGAGCAGTTACAAAGACCCTGCCCTGCCCTCAGGGGAGAGACTCCACCCCTGGAATAGGGAAGCACAGAGGGTCAGGCTTGGAAGTGAACTTGGTCTTAGCAGGAAGGGAACTTGCTACTCTCTTGAACTCCTTCTGTTTTGCCTCATGCCCCTCCCCCATCCTCCTACAGGGACCCAAGAAGCAGAGGGGGCTTGGGATCTCAGATGGGATGAGAACAGTCACAGCCTCAATTACTCCAGATCCAGAGGTCTGGCTCCACCTGATACTATGGGTGAGATATGTGGGTCAAGCAACTGTGACCCAATGGTAGAACTGGGGATGGCACAATTGGACTTTTGGGAGGTGACAGAGAGCCTGGAAAAGTAGAAGGGACAACCTCCAGAGAAGGACTTGCAGGGAGGCCTGCTCCTGGAAAGCCTGGGGGACACTCAGCAAGAAGTCAGAGAGGGAAGATGAAACCCAATGGAAAGGTCAGCCAGCAGATGAGCTGTGCAGGGAGGGGCCCTTGTTTAGACCTACCTGGCACCTGCATGTGCAGACCTGGCTCCCAGAAGGCAGAGAGATCTCAACTCCAGGGATGGTAGAGAGATCTCTGTTCTGAGGGAAGAAGGCAGATAGACTTTAGCTCCAAAGAAAGAGGGCAGAGAAGCTTTGGCCTCAAAGGAAGATGGCAGAGAGATCTTAGCTCTAAAGAAGGTAGAGTGGTCTTAGCTCCATACGAAGAAGGCAGAGAGACCTTAGCTCCAATGGAAGAAGAGAAAGAGACCATAGATCCAAGAAAGGCAGAGACATCTCAGCTCCTAGGACTTCTGTTCCCAGACAACCTGCTCTGGCTAGGTCTTCCCAATCCCAAGAGTTCTGCCCATCCCTGCTGTCCATCCTACAGATTGACCCCTCTTCTCTCCTGCCCTCCTCCCAGGCTTCCAAACTTCCCCCACGGACAGAATTCCACCATGATCACCAACCACCAGGTTTCTCATCTCTGAGATCACCTTTTCATGTTATTAATTTAGCTATCATCAAATAAGGCTGCATTCAACAAACTTCAATGAGATATATTTAAGAAAGTAGATTCCTTTGTAAAACTCAAACTACTATGAATAATTTCAAAAAATGAAAACTATTTGTTAATTTTTCAGTAACAAAGGCCACAGGTTCCCACTCCTGGGTGAGGGTCTTTACAAATAAGGAGACCATTGCTTTTAGGTGCCTGCATGATTTGCAGGAGGTGGAGAATGGGGCAGGGGATGGAAAAAGCTGAGACCATCCAGTACAGGGAGCTTTTTCTAGCAAATTACCTGTAAAAAGGAGGAAAGAAGATAGCTCAAGGACGAGAAGGTTAAGTGAAGGTCATTTTAAGGTGGGAGAGATCTGGGCATTTCATGTTTTTTGTTAGCAGTTCAGTGGATTCAGTGCTGAAAGGCAGGTGTAGTTCGGTCATTTTCAGTCTGGTTGATGGGGTGCTTGACTGCCTCAGGCAGTTTCTCTCCAGGCTGAGGGCAGCATGCCCTAGCTAAAAAAAAGAAAGTTTATCTCTCTTCCTGACACAGTGGCCAGCTGCCCCTATAGAATGTATTAGCTCGAACCAGCTGTTCCCTGGCTGACCTGGCCTTGTCCTGGGTCACTGAGACATTTACTGCTCACTGACCCAACACTAGTATCCTAAACCTAAGCCTGTCTAACTGGACCCTGATGGGACAACCTGGGTATTTCCCGGTCAGTCTGACCTCGAGTTGACTTAGTGATGTTTCAGACCTAAAACCTTGTGGCAGCCTCCCCCCTTCCCAGGTCCATTTCCCAGAGAACTCTGGATAAGACGCCCGCGCAGTAGATACTCAAAGTGCACATAAAAGAACTAACCATGCGCTGACCCTGCCCCCATTACCTAAGCAGCACATTGGGCACTCATCTTTCTATGGTTTAACCTAAGAACTCTCGCCCCTCTAAAGCCTAACGATGAACTTTTGCCACCTTGACTTAAAGCCTGCTCGGGTCCCAGTATCCATCCAGGCCCTAGCCCCGGTATCTTGATCTCTGGGTTCTCATATCACCGGCATCGCCCTCCACATTTCGGGGCCAAGGTGGGCGCAGTGAGAGGTCTCCAGGCTTTTTGCAGACAAGGGAAGCCCCCTCCCCCACCCTACGGTCGGGTTTCTCCCCTTCCCCCCAAGGCCTGCAGGGGACGCTGGGCTGAGCCCTCCCACAGGATCGGGCATAATCCCCCTTCCTGACGGGGCGCCTTGTTTGGGGACACACCGCCCCTCTCTCCGTCTCCTCCATGACGCTGCTCGGCCCAGGTGGGCTCCAGGAGCTCCCTGGGCTTACAGGCCGACAGGGCAGACCGGGCTCCCTGCACACCCGGGCTTCACCCCCACCGCGTCTCTCACACAACCGGAACACCTCAGTCTTCCCGCCCTTACGCAGAAGCACCTCGTGTCCTCTGGCGACACTGCCTGGTCTGGAACCTCCGGAGCACCGGGACAAACGGCCTGAGGCTGAGCTCTGAATTCCGGAGCCTTTTTTTTTTTTTTTGCAAGGGGAAATGCCAGGCAATTGGGGTTAAGTGACTTGCCCAAGGTCACACAGCTAGGAAGTGTGTCAAGTGTCTGAGGCGGGAGTTGAACTCAGGTCCTCCTGACTCCAGCGCCAGTGCCCTACTCACTGCGCCACCTAGCCGCTCTAAAATACAAGGAAACCTCCCAGTCGGGGAATGGAACCCCAGCCTTCCGCGTGACAGGAGGGAATGCTGAGCACTGCACTAACGAGGAAGGTTTCCGGAGCCATTCTAGGGCGCCATCGGCTTTGCCTCCGGGAGGGAGATGGACACAAGTTCCCCCCGACTGGCTTTGACTTCCCTTCCCCAGGACCCCGGAGCGGCAGGAACAATGCAGAGAGCCCCCTGTTAAATTGGCTTCAGCAAATGGGCAACGAGGCGTACCTCACTCACCTGATGATCCCCCTCTCTCGGACCCACGAGCTCCGGCTCCTGGAGCAGGATGGTACACAGTCTCATGTCTCCCCCGCTCCTCTGTCAGACCCTTCCTCCTAAGAGGTGAGGCATCCCACCTCACCAGGAAGCTAACAGATTTCTACAGGATGTCCCGTGGCCTTACTCGCCGGTGCCGCCTGCCCACTGGTCCCGTAAACCTCCACTTCCAGGGCGTTCCCCGCCAGTAGCACTTCCGGACTCCATTTCCCAGCAGCTCATGAGCCTACCGGATCGCCTGTTCATTGGTGTCCTAGAACTCTACGGCTGGACTCGGTTTCCCAGAACTCCCTCGCTTCCTATTCCTTCCCTTGCAAGGGACGGAACCTCTTATCTCCCTCCATCCCAAGCTCCTGATTCCTCCATTCTGTCTCAACTATTCCCTTTATAGGAAGTAGCAGATTCCAGTGGGGGTACATTTGGGCTGCGTGTTCCTTTTTCAGTCATTGATCTCAGCCCACGTGGGTACAGTGAGAGGTCCCCAGCTTCTCGGAATCAAGGGAAGCCCCCTCCCCTTAACCTCGGCCCTTACAATGAAAACGCTGCTAAGTTTGTCGAGGGTTACACAGCGATCCCTCTCTAGCGTGATTTGTCGCAGGGAGACGTGAATTCCTTCTCGCCCTTTCTTGTAATACTGAGGCTAACCCAGGTTGAGGGTAACCTGGGGATCTTTTTTTTTTTTTTACTTTATTTTTCATTTTTAGTTTACAGCACTCAGTTCCACAAGTTTTGGGGTTCCAAATTTTCTCTCCCTCCCGCTCCTCCCCCCAAGCCCCCAAGATGGCATGTAATCCAGTGTAGGTTCTATATGTACCTTCACATTGAACTTATTTACATAATAGTCCAGTTATAATAAAGAATTATAAGCAATGAAATGAATCATGAGAAAGGAGAAACAAAACAAAAACAAAGGAAAAGGAAAAAAAAAAGCAGAAAGTTTGCCTCAATCTGCATTCAGACTCCGTAATTCTTTCTCTGGATGTCCATAGCATTTTCCATCATGAGTCTTTTGGAGCTATCTTTGAACCTTGCATTGAGAGGAGTCAACTCTATCAAAGTTAGTGCTTAGAGATGCGGTGAGTCTGTAATCCTGTATAATGATCTCCTGGTTCTGCTCCCCTCACTATCAGTTCATATATGTCATTCCAGGTTGTAATGAAGTCCATCTGCTCTTCATTTCTTATAACACAATAATATTCCATTAATTTCATATGCCACAATTTGTTTATCCATTCCCCAATTGATGGGCATCCCCTTGATTTCCAATTTTATGCCACCACAAAAAGAGCTGCTATAAATATTTTCATGTATATGGGTTCCTTTCCCACTTGTATGATCTTTTTGGAATACAGCCCCAGAAACTGTATTGCTGGGTCAAAGGTATGCACATTTTTTTTAGCCCTTCGGACATAATTCCAAATTGCTCTCCATAATGGCTAGATTAGTTCACAACTCTACCTACCAACAATGTAATAATGTTCCAATTTTCCCACATCCTCTCCTGCATTTATCATTTTCCTGTTTTGTCATGTTAGCCAATCTGACAGGAAAGATACGGTACCTAGGAGTTGTTTTGATTTGCATTTCTCTAATTAAGAGTGATTTAGAAGATTTTTTCATATGCCTATAGATATCTTTAATTTCTTCCTCTGAAAACTGCCTGTTCATATCCTTCGACCATTTCTCAACTGAGGAATGACTTGTATTCCTATAAATTTGGCTCAGTTCCCTGTGTATTTTAGAGATGAGGCCTTTATCAGAGACACTGGTCTTATGGTGGGGAAGAGAGAATGTGGGAGGATGAAGAAGGAAAGACAAGTCTGAGAGCTTCTGAAATGAACAAGCTAGGGATTCTAGAGAGGAATTATCAAGGAATAAAAGCATGGTCTTCTATAGTGATTGTTCATACTGTGAATAAATACAATACAATGAAGGATTATGACCCAGAACACTCAGTGAAAAGGAAAATTTTGTAAATTCTTGGGAATCTAAAAGAATCAGGAAAAGACTAATAACGGACAAGAAAGAGAGCTGCTCCTAAGTAATAAAGCTCCTGAAAAGGTGAATCATATCATTCTCCTAGAAATAAGAAAAAAAAATGAAATGTAAGAACATGAAATACTGAGTGCATTGGCTAAATATGTGTTCTACATGTAGCAGGTTGGAACAATAGATGGCCCATTCAAAGTATCAAAGGTGGGGCCACTCTCTTGTATGTTATCCAAGTCTGTCTCTTGACTCCTGATCCCTAATATTAAAGAATTCTAGCACTATCTTTACATAATTTATTCCATTGGGTTCTTAATGACTGGTTTCAAGTTCGAGCTGTGACACTCATAAAGATTGTATGAGTTTCAAAAAAAAAAAAGATTGTACGAGTTTCAGAAAATCCCTTCTCTTCAGTTCCCTTCTCTAAGTTGAAGATTGTTGGACTAGATGAATTCTGGAAACTCTCAGCTCTAAATGATGTGACTTTTCCCATTTTAGGAATTGGTAACATTCAAGGATATGGTCACGGACTTCACTAAGGAGAAATGGGACATCTTGGACCATTTTCAGAAAGAGCTGTACAAGAAGGTTGTGCTGGAAAAGGTCCAGAACCTGCTGTCCCTGGGTAAAGATCATTTCCTCTCTTTTCTTGGTGTTAACTGTCAGGCCACAATTAGCACAAATGGTAGAGAATGGATCCATACTCTGGTGCATCTCAACCTCAGAAGCTGCACTGAGTAAACAGTCTTCTGCAGGCACCAATTCTCCATCTACTTTAGTCTTCCCTTGCCACCTTTTCAAGGTAAGTAATTTACCAGCAATCTGACCCTGAGCCATATTCATCCTCTATGAAGGGGTCTAACAATATCACTGAAAATGCCATGCTAAAAATAAAGGGAGAGGATTCTGGCAAGGTGGAAGAAGAGGATGGGAAATACTTGGCTGTCCAAGAATCTCCTTAAAGGAAGAAAACAAACTGCCCCAAACTCTAGACATTATAAAATACCTGGGAATGCAACTGCCAAAACAAAAAGAGGAAGTATATAAACCAAATTTTAAAAGCCTTTGTATACAAATGAAATCAGATTTAAATAATAAAAATATTAGTTGTTCATGGGTAGGCAGGGCAAATATAATAAAAATGACAATTTTATGCAAACTGATTTATCTATTTAATACCATTCCACTTAAACTGGCAAAATTATTTTTTACTGAATTAGAAAAAATAACAAGAAAAGTGATTTGGGAAAACAAAAAGTCAAGAATATCAAAGGAAATAATGAAAAAAAATGCAATGGAAAGAGGTTTAGCAGTACCAGATCTTATGTTGTATTTTAAGGCAGTAAGTATGAAAACTCTCTGGTACTAGGTAAGAAAAATAGAATGATAGATCAATGGAATAGTGTATAAATACAGCAGCCAATACACATCATTACCTTGTATTTGACAAATGTAAAGACTTCATATTTTGGAACAAGAATTCATTATTTGGTAAAAATTGTTTGGGAAACTGGAAAGCAGTGTGTCTGAAACTCTGTACACACACACACACACACACACACACACACACACACATCTTTTTGTGTATATAATGGTACCCAATTCTGAGGGGAGGAAGAAAAAAGATAATTTTGTTGTAAATTTGAAAGGAAGATGAAGTTGTCCATAGTAGATCTGTAGTTTCATGTACAATCATGTTTTTTATCGTACTGTACTACGGGAATGTCTTCTATTAGTATCAGAAATGCCAACAATGAGAAGAGAAGAAATAGAAGTCATCATAATAGGGAATGAGGTAGTCAAATTAACTTTTTTTGGGAAGATGATATGATGATAAACTTGGAAAATCCCAAAGACTTGATCAAAAACTTTATTAAAGCAGCTAAAAATTTTAGCAAAGTAGCAGAGTATAACATAAACCCACATGAATCATAAGCATTTCTATATATCACCAACAAAATCATGCAGGAATAGATAGTAAGAGATACAACATTGAAAATAACTCTATACAGTATAAAATTCCTGGGAGTACAACTGTGAAAACAAACCCAGGAACTATGTGAACACAAATATATAAAACATTTTATAGAAATGAAATCAGATTTAACTAATTGGAGAAATATTCATTGTTCTGGCATAGATGAGGCCAATATAATAAGAATGACATTTTCCCCTAAACTATTTAATATCATCAATGCCAACCCGATTAAATTACCAAAAACTTATTTTACTGAGTCAGAAATAAAGAATAACAAATTGATCTGTAAGAACAAATGGTCATGAATATGAAAGGAACTAATGAGAAATAATGAAGAGGAAAGAATCTTAGTAAAACCAGATCTTGAACTCTGTTATGAGCCCGTCATTTTCAAAAGCATGTGGCACTGGCTAAGAAATAAAAAGATAGGTCAGTGGAACCGAGAAGACACGCAATTTACAGTGGCAAACAAATACAGAAATTTTGTATTTGACAATTGGAAAGACTTAAGATTTTGGGGTAAGAATTCATTACTCAGTAAAGTTGTTGGGAAAACTAGAAGGAAATATGACAGGAATTGGGTAAAGACCCATATCTTAGACTATTTATCAAGATCAGGTCGAAATGGATATATGAGCTAGACCTAAAGAGAGATACAACAAGAAAACTGAAGAACAAGGAACATAGTACTTTTCTTACTAACCGATAGGTGAACAATTTCTGAATAAACAAGACATAGAGAGCAGAGGGAGGTGTGAAATAAGCAATTTTGATGACATTAAATCAGGAAGGTTTTGTGCAAATAAAACCAATCAGACAGCAGAAAATTGGGGAAAATTTTATAAATGTTCTCAGATAAAGGTCTCATAGATCAAATTATACAAAGATCTTTGCAAGATCTATAAGAACATGAGTCATTCCCCAATTGGTAAGTGTTCAAAGGACAGGAACGCTAGTTTTCAGTCAAAAATTCCAAAAGGGAAATCCAATATAGAAATTCAAATTCAAAAAACCTCAGGGTCCTATTTTATAACTATCAGATTTGCTAAAGTAATTAAAAAGGGAAATGACAAATGTTGGAGGGGATGTGGGAAAAATGTAGACATTAATTCATTGCTTGCTGAATCATGAACTGATCCATGTATTTTGGAGAGCACTCTGGAATTATGCTCAAATTATGACCCAGTACCACTACTAGGTCTATTTCCCAAGATGACTAGAGCAAAAGGAAACAAACTTACATGCTTTAAAATATTTCTTTTTGTTGACAAAGAACTGGAAATTGCAGGGATGCCCATCAATGGGGGATGGCTAGAGAGGATTGAGTACAACCAGAGGTAAATGGTCAGTGGTTTCAGCAGTGATTCAGGATATTCTGTTGTGAATCCTATGGAAGTGTTCATGCCATCTCTCCAGGATCATGAATTTTCACTAGTGAATGTGGCTTTATCAAGCACTGACTAGTTGAGGTGCACCATGGGTCTTTGGTCCATAAATAGACTTAAGGGCGTCATGTGAGTTCTTTGGATTGTGTCTATCAGCATAAAACTGAATTTCATCATTGCATCTCTAGAAGCTTTACTGGTACTTAACTTCTAATGGAGTTAAAGGCTGTCTTCCCAGATGTGGGTGAACTAACAGGTACCCCTGTAGCGTTTTCATTATTTCTTTATTAGGTTTTGCATTTCCCCATTGTTTTCATCAAACTAATTCGAATGTTTACAAGTGTTCTGGCCCAGATGAATAAATGTGTCACTGTACAAGAAATCTCTGAACTCTCCTCACTTCTTTTCAGCTGGAATGCTGCAAACCCTGTGTTGGCTCAGTTTTCTCTCCAAAGCAGTAACAAACTCTTCTCCCATGGAGAATCACTCTAATCTGTTGACATTAGGTCTGGTAGCCATCTTGCCTTGTGGCTGCTGCTTTTGTTGTATGTGAATATTTGGCTTGGAGTGAAGGAGTCTCTCATGGGTCCAGCACTATAGGGTGTACACCTCCTTTGCCCCTCTCACAGCCTGTCTCCTCTCCTTACACTGATACAGTCTATTTGATGCCAGTGTCCCAAATTTTTTTGCATTTAGATTGGTGATGAGAAGGTCATGAACCACGTAAGTCTCAATAACCCATGCTATTGCATATACTTATGTGTGCATATGTTTTGGTGTGTGTATATATACGTACATGTATATGTATATGTTTGATATGTTTGATTGTTATTTTTCTTCAGACATGGAGACCAGGTTTAAAGTAAAGGAGGTGATGAGAAATCTTTAAATTTTTCAGAAAAACATAATCTGCAAAGATTCCTGAGTGATGATCCATTGGACTTCAAGTTGAGAGAAATCTGTGACTCTAATAAGGTAGAGGGAAATCCAAAGAGTGACTGTGAATTTGATGAAATTGGAGATTCAGAAGGTCTTCAATCCTATATCACTGTAAGAAATGACCTCAGGGAATGACTATCCTCAGGATAGTGAATATAGCAAATGCTTTGATGAACGTGTAGAGCTTTTTCAGTCTCAGGAGAGGCCTCCTGAAATGCCAGTGTATCCAAGTAGTCAATGGGAAATGGCCTTGAGCTAGAGTTCAGACCCCATTAGACATCAGAAAAGTGATACTGAGAAATTCTTTCTGTAAGTAATAAAGGTGGGAAGGCCTTGAGTCAGAACTGTTGGCTCATTACTCCTCAGCAAAATCCCATTAGAGAGGAGTGTGATGAATATAAAGAATATGAAACAGGTTTACCCCATCACTCATCTCTTCCTTGCCAGCCTAGATTTCACCCTGGAGTGAAAAGATATGCCTGTCCTCGGTGTGGGAAGGCCTTGGGTTGCAACTCAGATCTTGATAGATCTTATAAGAGCCATACTGGGGAGAAGCTTTATGAATGTAACGAATGTGGGAAGGCTTTCTCCTACAAATAACTCCTTAGTGGCTTTCAGAGAATCCACAGTGCAGAGAAACCTTGTGAAAATAATCAATGTGGAAAGACTTTCAGACACAACTCCAGTCTTGCTACCTATCAGAGAATCCACATTGGAGAGAGGCCTTATGAATTTAATCAATGTGGAAAGAATTTCACACTGAGCTTCAATCCTGCTGCCCATCAGAGAATCCACACTGGAGAGAAGCCTTCTGAATTTAATCAATGTGGAAAGACTTTCAGAAAGAGCTCCAGTCTTGTTACTGATCAGAGAATCCAGTGGAGAGAAACCTTTTGAATGTAATCACTGTAGAAAGTCCTTCAGACAGAGGTGCCATTTTACTTTACATCAGAGAATTCACATTGGGGAGAAGCCCTATGAATGTAGTTAATGTGGATAGGCTTATCACACAGAGCTCCAGTATTGTTAGACAAAAAAAATTGATAATGAAGGAAAGTCTTATGAATGTAATCAATATGGAATGATTTCACCCTGAGCTCAGATTTTGCTGAACATCAAAGAAACCACACTGGAGACAAACCTCATGAGTGTGATGAACATGACAGTTTTTTAGCTCTTAGTATATTTAACAGAAGAGGTTCCACATTTGGGAGAAACCTTATGAATATAATCAAAGTGCTGATGCCTTCAGGCAACATTCATCTTTTATTTCCCATCTCAGAAGTCATATGAGATAGAAATCTGATCATTGTCATGAATAAGGAAAGGCATTCAGATGAAGTTCTGAGTTTCTTCAGTTTTAGAGACACCATTCTGAGAAGCAGTTCCCTATGGACTCTGTGTGGGAAGGCTTTCAAGTAGAGATCACCTCTTACTTTCTATCAGAGGCTTCAGTGTGGAGAGAAGCCTCACAAATGTGCTCATGGGGCCATGCTTTTCTCTGGAGTAGGGTGATCAGTGGACAGCCTTGTTCCTACCGGAATGAAGGTAGAAAAAGGCAATGGATGTGAGAAGGGCTTCCTCTAGAGCTCCTACTTGACTGTACTTTGGAGAAATCATGCTGGAGACAAAGCTTTGGGATCTAATTAACAAGGGAAGGCCTCCTGCTGCAGCAAAAACTTCATTAGACCTCCCAACAAGACCATCTCCAAATTCTATCCTGTACAGAAAAACCTACACATGTGATGTTTTTTCTCTGAAATCCTAACGTTTGCCAGCCCTCCTCAATATTTCATGACATTCATAGACTTCATTTCTTCAGCCATCCTCCTGTTAATTGGTACTCACTTTGTTTCCTCTTGTTTGCTGGCAGAAAATTCCTTCTTTCAATGTTTTCGTATCTGTTGGACATCAATTTCTGTATTGCTTTCTTTTTTTTTTTTACAATAATTTGTCTTTTTATTGAGCACCTTAACAAATCATGCCTTAACAGCAAATTTCTGAAGGGGGTACAGGCATTCCTTCCTCTGCTGTTTTTTGGTCTTCAGGCTTTCCTCGTGCTTATTAAGCCTGCAGCGTGTGGCACGGGTCTTCTTGGGCCTAAGGTCCAGAGTCTTGTATTTCTTGCCCTTATAGAATTTCCTGAGATTCTCTTTCTGTGTCTGGTTGATGACAGTTAGGACTCAGGCAATAGATTTTCGGACAACTCAGATCTTAGATAACTTGGATGCAGCTTCTCCAGTGACCTTGGCCACTCTCAATTGGGAAAGTTCCACCTTTAAATCATCCAACTGTTTGAGCAGCTCCTCCTTCTTCTTCCCGCAAAGATCCCTGGCCTTGATTTTTGCCATGATCGCCGATCACACACGCTGCCACCGCCTCCGAGGGGAAAGAGCCTGTACTGCTTTCTTTAAGGGGCTAGGTGACACAGTGAATGGAGTGTTGTCCTTGGAACCACAAGACCTGAATTCCAGTTCAGTGTCTGGCACTTCCTACTTTTATGTCCCTGGGCAAGTCATGTCCCCTAATCCTGCCTGAGTTTCCTAACTATGGAATGAGGATAATAAGGGCATCTACCTCCCAGAGTGCTGTCAAGATTACATTAAACAATATTGGTTAAATGCTTTGCAAATATTAGATCACTCAGGAAATACTGGTAATTTTTATGATTTTCATTTCTTTGGACTATTAGTCTTATAGTAAAGTCAGTTGGCTAAAACATGGATACTAAAACGAGAAAGAGAGGGAGACAGAAAGAGAAAGAGATATAGTCAGAGAGACAGAGAATTCCAGGTCTTCCCCAAGGGAAATTTGCTTACATTTCTTAAAACTACAGAGGAAACTCATTTTTCTTCAAACAATTGCAGTGTATTATGTTGTAAAATGTACTGTTTTATTTGACATATATTGATTTTTTGGAGCAAGTGGGTCTTTTTTTAAGAATGGGGAAATTACTGAAGACAAATGATTATCATACAAATATAACTACTGAACCCCCAGTCAGTGCAGGTGATGGCCTTAGTTAATCAGATGTTTCCACATCCCAGGGCATGTCAACAAGGTCATCACACCAAGATGCCAATGAAGCTTCTGGCAAATATTCCTTGGAAGTATCAGACAGGACTGAACTCCAGAGCAACCACGATGTGCCAGGCACTATGCTAAACACTGGAGATAGAATAAGTGGCAAACGACAGTCCCTGCCCTCAGGGACCTTACAATCTAAGAGGAGACAACTTACAAGTATGTACATAGCAAGCTATAGACCAGATAAATAGCACATACTTCGCAGAGTGGAGGCACTGGAATTAAGAGAGGTTGTAGAAGACTTGCTGTCGAAGGAAGGATTTTAGCTGGGACTTAAAGGAAGCCAGGAAGGTCAGTGGTCAGACTAGAGGGTGGAGAGAATTTCTGGAATGGGGGACAGCCAGAGAAAATGCTGGGAGCTGAAACACAGAGGGTCTTGTGAGTGAAACCTCCAGGAGGCCAATGTCACTGGATCAAAGAGGACATCTGGGGGAGAAAGGTGTAAGGAGACTGGAAAGGTGGAAGAGGGCCAAGTTATTATGCAGGGCTTTGAATGCCAAGCAAAGAATTTTGCACTTGCTTCAGGAAACAGAAGGGAGTCAATGGAGTTTATTGAATGGAGGAGAGAGGTAACATGGTTAGATCTGCATTTTAGGAAAATGACTTTGGGGCTGGACCAGAATGGGGAGAGACTTGAGGCAGGCAAACCCCCTCCCCCAGCAGCTATTGTAATAGTCCAGATATGAGGTGATGGTGTTTTGTTGAAAGCTGATTGAGAAACCTTCATGTGAAGTATAAATGTGAATCATTCTAATTCATTATTTCGTTAGGCAGAAAGGGGCCTGGGTAAATGGGGGCAGTACTGGATTGCTTGTCCTCTTGGGATGGGGGAAAAGGTGAGAGGAATAAAGAATATGAAACTCAAAATCTTATAGAAGTGAATTTTGAAAACTAAAAAAATATATAAATCAAATTTTAAATAAATGCTATTGTTATTCAGCAAAGTCTATAAAACCAATTTAAGTTGAAGTCTTTAGATAATAGTAAGTATGGGGTCTTTCCAGATTAGAAAAAAAAAACATTTACAGAAAGCCCCACAGTACATTTTCAGAATTTAAGATAGAATAAAATTTTATATTTTATAATTACACAAAGGAATGAAATGATTAATTTGGGGTTTTGGAGGCCACAACTGATCTAGGTCATTGTTATAAGTCTTTAATGCATAAATTTAAAAGAATATTATCAGTAATAGATTAAAAATCTGCAGAGCTCCACAACAAACTTTTTGTTGATCTTGTTAGGAGTTCTGAGAACAAAATATTTGGGGAACCAGAATTCTGGAGTCAAGGTTGTTCATTGTATTGATCCGTGTTGCTACAGACTCTAAACTGTTCTCCTGGTTCTGCTCACTTCTCTCCATATTATTTCAATCAACTTTTTCCAGGCTTCTCTGACACTGGGTCTGTTGTTACTTCTTATGGCTCAATTATCTTCTATTTTATTGTCAGACCATCATTTGTTCAATCACTTCCCAATATATGGGCAGCATCTTTGATGCCAGATCTTTGCAACAACAGATACTCTCTTTTTGTGTTTCTTATATGGTTCTTTATGGTTTTGGGTTACTTGTTGAGTTTAGAGGTCTAGCGGTTATCACTGGGTCAAAGGACTTCTATTTGAGTGAGTTTGGGGGCATAGTTCCAAATTGAATTATAGACTGCCATCCTTTCATTTTAGTTCTATGTACATTTTCCTGTCAAAGGTGTTTCTTATACACATGTTGTCAGGTTCTGCTTCCTAATGCATTCTGCCACCCTCCTTTTTTTATGGGTGATTTCATCCCAAGCACATTTTGTTAGGATAATTGTGTTTTCTCCATCATATCCTCTTTCCTCTTTGTCTGGCCTTGATCTTTAGAAAGAAAAAGTAGGAGGGAGAGTGGAATGGGATCAACAGTAGTCATCTATACTTCAAATGGCCTGATCCCCACTCCTCCCCCAACCTTGTCTTCCCTCCATCCCAATCTCAGATGCCTGGGTATAACACTATCTTCCTCATCCTCCCCCTCTCTGAATTTGATATATTTAAGCTCAAAATAAACAAGAAAGAAGTTAAGGAAGTGAATAGAATTTTAGAAAAGACAGATATGATAGACCTCTGGAGAAAACTGAATGAGGATAAAAAGGAATATACCTTTTTCTCAGTGGTACATGGCACATACTCTAAAATTAAGCATGTACTAGAGCATAAAAGCCTCTCAATCCAGGGTAGAAAGGCAAAAATATCAATGCATCCTTTTCAGATCATGATGCAATTAAACTTATTTGTAATAAAGAACCATGGAAAGAGAAACTAGAAATTAATTGCAAACTAAATAATCTAATTCTAAAGAATGAGTGGGTCAAAGAACAAATCATAGAAACAATTAATAACATCATTCAAGACAATGACAATAATGAGACAATATACCAAAACTTATGGGCAGCCAAAGCATTTCTGAGGGGAAGTTTTATATCTCTACATGCTTACATGAATAAAATAAAAGGAGATCAATGAATTGAGCATGCAACTGAGAAAGGTAGAAAAAGAACAAATTGAAAATCATCAGTTAAATACTAAATTAGAAATACTGAAAACCAAAGGAGGGATTAAAAAATTGAAATCAAGAAAACTATTGAACTCATATGTAAAACTAAAAGCTGGTTTTATGGAAAAACCAATAAAATCGATAAAATTTTGGTTAATTTGATTAAAAAAAAAGAAAACCAAATTACCAGTGTCAAAAATGAAAAGGGTGAATTCACTCCCAATGAAGAAGAAATTAAAACAATAATTAGGAATTATTTTCCCTAATTGTATGCTCATAAATGTGACAACTTGAGGGAAATCGATACACTAGGACCAGGTAGGATTTATTCCAGGAGTGCAAGGCTAGTTCTGTATTAGGAAAATTATCAGCAAAATTGACCATATCAACAACAAAACTAGCAAAAACCATGTGATTATCTCAAGAGATGCAGAAACAGCTTTTGGCAAAATACAACACCCATTCCTATTAAAAACACTAGAAAGCATAGGAAAAAATGGTATCTTCCTTAAAATTATTAGTAGCATCTAACCTAAAACCACCAACAAGCATTATAGGTCATGGGGATAAGTTAGATGCATTTCCAATAAAATCAGGGGTGAAACAAGGATGTTTATTATCACCCCTATTATTCAATTTGGTACTAGAAATGTCAGCTTTAGCAATAAGAGAAGAAAAAGAAATTGAAGGAATTAGAATGGGCAAAGAAGAAACTAAGTTATCACTCTTTGCAGATGATATGATGATTTACATAGAGAATCCTAGAGAATCAAGGAAAAAACTACTTCGTATAATAAAAATCTTTAGCAAAGTTGCAGGATATAAAATAAACCCACATAAATCCCCAGCATTCCTATAGATTACTAACAAAGCCTAAAAGCAAGAGTTAGAAAGAGAAATTCCATTTAAAGATACTGCAGACACTATAAAATATTTGGGAGTCTATGTGCCAAGACAAATGCAAGGCCTATAAGAACACAATTATGAAACACTTTTCACACAAAGTCAGATAGAAATAAATGGAAAAACATCAGTTGTTCATGGTAAGGCCAAGGTAATATAATAAAAATGACAATTTTACCTAAATTAATTTATGTATTTAGTGCCATACCAATCAAACTAACAAAAATTATTTTACAGAGCTGGATAAAATAATAACAAAATTCACCTGGAAGAACAAAGGGTCTAGAATATCAAGGGACTTAATGAAAAGAAATGCTAGGGAAGGTAGCCTAGCCATACCAGATATTAAACTGTACTATAAAGCAGGTCATCAAAATTACTTGGTAATTGGCTAAGAAACAGAGTGGTGGATCAGTGGAACAGGTTAGGTATACAAGACACAGGAGTCAATGCCTATAGCAATCTACTCTTTGATAAAGTCAAAGAATTTGGCTTCTGGGCTAAGAATTCACTATTTAACAAAAACTTCTGGGAAAATTGGAAAATGGTACGGCAGAAAGTGCGCATAGACCAATATCTTACACCATATACCAAAATAACACCAAAATGGGCTCATGAGTTTGGAATAAAGGCTGATACTATAAGCTATTTGGGAGAGCAAGGAATAGTTTACCTGTCAGATTTATGGGAAAGGGAAGAATTCATGATCCAACAAGTGATAGATAGACAAAATGCAAAATGGATAATTTTGGTTATGCTAAATAGAAAAGTTTTTGTATAAACAAAGCCAATGCAACCAAGCTGAGGGAGGAGAATATCTTTACAACCAGTGTCTCCGATAAAGGCCTCATATCTAAAACAAACGGGGAACTGAGCCAAATTTATAGGAATACAAGACATTCCCCAGTTGAGAAGTGGTCAAAGGATATGAACAGGCAGTTTTCAGAGGAAGAAATTAAAGATATCTATAGGTATATGAAAAAATGTTTGAAATCACTGTTGATTAGAGAAATGCAAATCAAAACAAATCTTAGGTACCATATCTCTCCTATCAGATTGGCTAACATGACAAAACAGGAAAATAGTAAATGCTGGAGTAGATGTGGGAAAATTGGAACATTATTACATTGTTGCTGGAGTTGTGAACTGATCCAGCCATTCTGGAGAGCAATTTGAACTATGCCCAAAGGTAATAAACATGTGCATACCCTTTGACCCAGAAATACCACTTCCAGGGCTGTTTCCCAAAGAGATCACGCAGGTGGGAAAGGAACCTGTTGGGATTTGGGTGGGGGTGGGACACCGCTTAGGGCTGGGTGGAGGGTGGGGCAGGGACTACAGCTTTCCGGGTATAACGCTTTTCCGGGTATATCGCTGGGCGGTGCCGGCTTAGGATGAAGCCCGTCCATATAAGGCAATGTTATAGCTCTCGCCACTGGATTGGCTGCAATAGGTTATATAATGTACGGGGATAGGGGAAGAGAGTCAGAGTCGAGCAGTCGCCGTGGAAGATGTACCAATAAAGACCGTGAGCGAGATCCTCTGGCGTTCTGTCTGGTGAATTCAGGTCTGGGTGGAGGCCAGGCCGGCCGGTGACGACCGAAGGCTCGGTGTAGGAGCAGAAGAGGTCCCCCGGGGAGGACTGCCCGCGACCCCCGGCCCAGGAAGAGGCCTAGGGGGAACGCGGCAGGTTGGCGCCCGAACAGGGACCGGCCTAGGACGGCTGGACCGTTGCAGAGTTCCGGAAGAGCCCCGGTGATAGGGGGGACTAGCCCGACTAGGGCGGACCAGACAGCTTCTCCGTGCAGGTAACGGGGGAAAGGCCCGGAGATGGGGCAAGCGCGCAGCCTCCCTTTGCTGCGGCCAGAGGATCGGGACTTATTAACTTTACAGGTCAGAACTGCTTTGTCTAAACGGGGGTTGTCCGCCTCCACGGAGCAGCTAAAGCGGCTCGTGGAAAAGTTGCTGGTGGTGGCTCCGTGGCTCATACACTCGGGGTTTCAGCCGGACCGTTTTCCGGTCTTACAGCAGCAAATGCTGTCTTATCAAAAACAGTGCCCGGGTTTTCTTCTTCCGGAGGACTTTGGCTTGATGGCCGCCATTAAGGGGTTGCTCGACCCCAGGCCTCCTCCGGACACCAGCACGGCAGAGACTCAGACGGAGACCCGGCCGCTCGGTGGGGGCCCGGGAGGGGAGACTGATCTGACTGAGGTGGTGGTAACTGGGCCAAGGCCCGCGGCCTCTGCTCCCCCGTTGTACCCTTGGGAGGATATGCAGGAGGCGGGAAATGAGCGGCCTCAGGCGGAACATACAGGACAATGGCCCCTTTTAGAGACGAAAAGACTAGTCTCGGAGAACTGCTACCACGCTTCAGGCGCAGTTCGACTTTTTGGAGCGGTGGGCGCACCCAGCAAAGATGGCGCCGGTTTCCGGCCGAGGGAGGAGTCGCGGGCGATTCCCTCCTGCGGGGAAGGGGAGGCGCGAGGGAGGGGTGGTGTGCCAGAGGGCCGCCCACTGCCCCGCCCTCCAGAACAGGAACGCAGATCTACTTCCTCTTTTCCCCACTCTGACGGCGAAAGCGAAAGCCGCTATGAGCGGCTCAGCCCGGGGGATAGATCAGGCGGGTACCTTCCTCTGATACCTCGCGCGATCCGCGAAGCTATGCGGTCCGGAGAGGTGGTGGACTCAGAAATCTCTGAGGCATTTCCATTATTTCTGGATAATGGTACCCGAGTTTTTCAGCCCCTGCCGCTGAAGACCATTAGGGAATTTAAGCAGGCGGTGCAGGAGAATGGCCCCGCTTCCCCGTTGGCACAGCGCCTTCTTTCTAATATGACTGTCTCCACAGTCTGGACCCCGCGTGATTTCGATGACCTCGCGTTGGGGGTCCTGAGCCCTGTGGACTACACGGCGTTCCAGGCTATCAAAGAATCGGAGGCTAGAGCGCTCCAAGCGCGCACCGGGGGGCCCCCGGGGCGGGTAGACCTGTTGTTGGGCCGGGGACAATACAGTGATCCCCGGGTACAGGCCACTTTTAGTAACCAGGAGCTGGAGGATGTGCGGGTAGTGCATCAACAGGCATGGCAAAGGCTGGGGCGTACCTCTGCAGGAACCCCAGCTGGCCTGGCCGATATGCGCCAGAAGCCAGGGGAGAGCGCACTTGAGTTTGCCACGCGAGTGCGGAGATACGTGGACAGCACGTTTGCAGGGCCGGGCCGGGAACTCATCATTAAGCAGATCCTCCGAGAGGGGTTCCGGGGGGAGGCGAAGACAGCTCTGGCGGCCTTGCCCCCCGACGCCACCCCGGACCAAATGATAGAAAAGGTGATGTCCCTCGCTCCTCCCTGTCCCATGGAAGTCTTGGCGACGGCCATAGAACGGGACCGGAGGGATCGCTTGAAAGAGGAGGCCGCGAGAAATGACGCCCTGGTAGAGGCTTTGAACCGCCTCGCGGTCTCCCGGGACTCCGGATCCGACCGTCGGTGCTTTAAATGTGGTCAGCTGGGTCACTTTCGGGCCCAGTGTCCACAAAGCTGCGGGTCGGGACGAGGCACCCCAAATTGCTTCCGCTGCGGAAAGCCTGGCCATATGGCGAAATTTTGCCGCTCCGACCAAAGGAACCCCACCCAGGAGTCGGGAAACGAGCACGGGGGGCCGAGAAAGCGGGCAACTCGCCCCCCCCGGGTCCAGTCCTTACGGCCCGAGACTCAACCACCCTTCCCTCGTGGGGGGCAATAGAAATCCCGGTCCAAGGGCCAGCAGGAGTGCTCCTGGCCACGGGGAACCCTTTTCAGTCCCGCTATACCGTTCCCACCCAGGTGCTGGCCCCCGGTGACCCGTTACTAGTAGTTAACCCACACCCTATTCTAGTTGATATTTTCCCAGGTGAGGTCCTCGCTCAGGCAGTGCCGTTCCAGGACACAGAGGCTGATTCTTGCCTTTGGATGGAGAAGATCACAATGGACCGCCCCATGATGATCCTCCTGGTGGAGGGACAGCCAGTGCGGGGTCTCGTAGACACGGGAGCCGATCGCTCCGCGCTGCCCCGCAACCAGTGGCCTCCTCAAATTCCACGCCGACGAGCTGGCAAGCCAGTAAAGGGAGTGGGAGGAGTAGTGGAGGCATGGGAGGCCGCCAGGCCTATGACTTGGAGACGGGACGCGCTTGAGGGCCAGTTTAGCCCTTTGTGCGTTCCCGGTCTCACCTATGCACTATGGGGTCGTGACATCCTTGCACAGCTTGAGGTTACCTTGTCCGGCCCGGATACTTTAAACTCTTGAGGGCCACTGATCGTGACACGGGCACCCCCACACCCCGAATCACTTGGACATCTACCACGCCAGTGTGGGTAGACCAGTGGCCCCTCCCGTTGCAAAAGCTCGTCGTAATGGAGGAGATTGTCCAGGGTCTGCTCCTTCAGGGCCAAATTAGGCCCTCCACTAGCCCTTACAATTCTCCTGCCTTTGTCATTAAAAAACGCGGTGGAAAAGGCCGCTGGAGACTCCTGGTGGACTTGCGGGCCATCAACCGTATTATGTTACCAATGGGGAAGCTCCAGCCCGGGCTTCCTTCTCCCACGGCCATTCCGGCTGGATGGCCTTTGGCCGTGGTGGACATAAAGGACTGCTTTTTCTCCATTCCCCTCCACCCGAAAGACACCCCCAAGTTTGCGTTCTCTCTGCCATCTACTAATGTTTCTCGTCCCCACAGGCGGTTCGAGTTCAAGGTTCTCCCGCAGGGAATGGCCAACAGCCCTACGCTGTGCCAGAGACATGTGGACGGGGTGCTGGAACCGGTCCGTCGGGACCACCCTTCAGCTCTCCTTCTTCATTATATGGATGATATCCTGGTGGCGGCGCCTACTCAGCAATTGTTGGACCCTTGCTTGAGAGATGTTCGGAGGACGCTACATCGTGCGGGCCTGTTCCTGGATCCTGAGAAGGTCCAACTTACGGTCCCGGCTAAGTATCTTGGCTCGGTGGTGGGGGAGACCTCCGTGCGGCGCCCCTTTCCTGTGCTACAGGAGGCGCGCTGCAAGACTCTTAATGATTTTCAAAAACTTGTGGGCTCGGTGCAGTGGGTCCGCTCTTATCTTCCTATTCCCCCCGGGGATATGCAACCCCTTTATGACCTTCTCAGAGGACCCACGGACCTTAAATCTCCTCGAGCTTGGACCCCTGCAGCCCGCGATGCACTGCATCGCATCATTGCTCGAGCAACGTCCGCGCTGACACGATATGAGCCAAATAAGACAGTTTATTTTAGGCCCCTGCAAGACGGCCTATTACCATGGGGTGCCTTGTATCAGGCCCATGGAGTAATTGAGTGGATCTATGTTTCAGGCGCGGCCTCCTCGCTGGAGGGGCGCTTGGACGCTTTGGCTCGCCTTGTAATAGCAGCCCGGCGTCGCTGCCTAGCGTTGCTAGGCTGTGTGCCCACCCTGGACGCACCGTACCTTGTTCCCGTCCTTCCTGAACTGATGCAGGCGTCCTGGGCGTGGGCGGTGACACTGCTTGACGTCCCGGTGGGCGGCGGCCCTTTGCCCAAACTCTTGGAGACCATCCCCCTTTTCCCCATCTCCCTCGCCCCGTCCCCGGTGAGCCCGCAACCGGTACAGGGGCCCCAGATTTTTACCGATGCTTCTAAGGACCACAGAGTGGCGCTGTATATCCCCCATTTGCAACAGTGCCTGCGACTGCGCTCTCCATATCCCTCGGTGCAGCCCAGTGAGTTGTGGGCGATCCTTCAGGCGCTCCAGTTGTTCCCTGATACGCCTATTAATGTGATTTCAGATAGCAAATATGCCGTGGAGCTTGTTTCTGGCCTCCCAGACTCCTTTATTTCTCCCGGTGTACCGCTCCACCCACTCTTTTCACAGGTCCAACAGGCTCTGCAGACTCGTTCGGCCCGCGTTTACCTCCTCCATGTCCACTCTCACCGGACGACCGCGGGCCCCATCTATTCGGGGAATGCTGTTGTGGACGCCGCCCTCCGGTCGCCGCCTGAGACTTTCCTTGCTGTCGCGGATGAGGTTTCCGAAGATCCGGCCCAATTGGCCCATTCCCGTTGGCACCTCTCCGCCCGATCTCTCCGTCATCTGTACGGAATATCTCGACAGCAGGCCAGAGACATTGTCAAAGCTTGTGCCTCTTGCGCCCCCTTTCAGCCCCGCATCCCGGAAAGAGCTCGCAACCCCAGAGGGGACAGTTCTAACGCTCTCTGGCAGATGGACATGACGCACATTGCCTCCCGGGTTCTCCACGTCTCAGTGGACACGTTTTCGGGATTTGTCAGCGCCTCCTTTCAGCCTGGGGAGACGGCCCGCTGTGTTATTGCTCACCTCTACCAGGCGTTCGCACACATCGGCGTTCCTACGGAGATCAAGACGGACAATGGCCCTGCCTATGTCGCAAAGGCCTTCGAGGACTTCTGCCGTGAGTTCGGCATCCTACATACCACGGGCATCGCTTATAATCCGCAGGGACAGGCGGTGGTCGAGCGCACCAACCGCAGCCTGAAGGATTGTTTTACTAAAATGTTCGGCAAACTCCCTCGTCGACCGTCGACCCCAGACCTCGCCCGCGTGCTCTTCGCCCTAAACTTTTTGTCTGTTCGCGCAGACGGGACGACACCGGCGGCCCGTTTTTACGCCGGTCTCGTCGGACACTCAGACCCCACCTCCATACTTCCGCCTCCGGTTCGCGCCCGGGAGGGGTCTTCAGTTCTTTGGAGAGACCCCCAAGGACAATGGCACGGCCCAAGTCGGGTTGTGGCCCGACGCCGCGGGTGCCTGGCTGTACAGGGCCCCCAGGCCGGGGACGGGCCCTTTTGGGTCCCTCTCCGTCAGGTTCGGGACATCCTCGTCAGGACGGACCCTAGTGACTCTGAAGAGGTAGAGCAGCCCTGACTAATTCCTTTTCTTTCCTTTTTCAGCCATGTGCCCGACACCTGGACTTCGCCTGCTCTGGGGGTTCCTCATCGTTCACCGGGAGCGGCGGTTCTCTCTTGGGAGAAAGAGGGAAAAAATTGGACCTTGACTCCTCAGACTGTTCCCCCCCAGGACGTTTGCGTCCAACCCCCTTTCTTCCCCCCCAGGACGTTTGCGTCCAACCCCCTTTCTTCTGGCTCTCTCTCCGACCCCCCTTCTCAACTGTTCAAAGGTTGAATGTTACCTCTCCCCTTGCTGGAATGGCTCCTTTGCGCCGACTGCGGTGGTGGTCCGCGCCCCCGAATTCGTCCCCATCCCTCTGTCCTCTCAGAATCCGGCTGCGCCCCCCCCCCCGTTCCCCGTTACCGCCAGGGAGGAGAAAACAGCGTAAGCCGCGGGCGGTGGGGGTGATTCTCCTCGTGGTGGGACTCCGTATCAGCTTTTGCCTCCCTTGGCCTTACCGCGACGGCCATGGCTGGCTCTGCGGTCACGGCCGAGGCCCTCAACAACGCCACCGCCCAGACAGCGCAGGCCCTGCAGACTGTGGAGACATCCCTCCTCCATCTTCGGGGAGGACTGCTCACCCTGAACACGCGCCTCGATCTGGTCGTGGAGCGGTTGGACTCCTTTGTAGATCACTCTTGTCGTCGTCGCGTGGGCGAAGGCCTCTGTGTGACGAATGCCCCTTATTCTAACTCCTCTATCGCGGCCGAGCTCAGCCGCAACCTTTCCCGGGCCCTGACCGGGACCTGGGATGAGGATTTTTGGGACACGCTGCACAACCTTCGGCGGGAGTACCAGGCCATCAACCTAGGGTCTCCCCATGGGTCCCGCCCAACCTCTCCTCCTGGTGGCCTTCTTGGCTTTCAGGTCCGTGGTTCTCCTGGTGGCCCTACCTGGCTGCTGCGGCGGCCTTCCTCGCCCTGCTTATTGCGGTCCGCGTTCTTTGCGCCCGCATCTCCCTGCTTTCTCGCCGCCAGCGGGTTGGTTACCGCGCCCTGCGGGCCGTAGGTGTGGGGGAGGACCCCTCAGGTTGGTTGGATCTTGATTCCGCTTTGTGAGCACTGCCCTATGTTTCCCCTTCTTCCTTTTAATTTTAGTTTAAGGGGTGAATTGTTGGGATTTGGGTGGGGGTGGGACGCCGCTTAGGGCTGGGTGGAGGGTGGGGCAGGGACTACAGCTTTCCGGGTATAACGCTTTTCCGGGTATATCGCTGGGCGGTGCCGGCTTAGGATGAAGCCCGTCCATATAAGGCAATGTTATAGCTCTCGCCACTGGATTGGCTGCAATAGGTTATATAATGTACGGGGATAGGGGAAGAGAGTCAGAGTCGAGCAGTCGCCGTGGAAGATGTACCAATAAAGACCGTGAGCGAGATCCTCTGGCATTCTGTCTGGTGAATTCCGGTCTGGGTGGAGGCCAGGCCGGCCGGTGACGACCGAAGGCTCGGTGTAGGAGCAGAAGAGGTCCCCCGGGGAGGACTGCCCGCGACCCCCAGCCCAGGAAGAGGCCTAGGGGGAACGCGGCAGGAACCCATATGTACAAAAATATTTAGGGTAGCTCTTTTTGTGGTGGCAAAGAATTGGCAATCAAGGGGATGTCCATCAATTGGGGAATGGGTAAACAAATTGTGGTATATGAATGTAATGGAATATTATTGTGCTATAAGAAATGAGGAGCAGATGGACTTCATTACAACCTGGAATGACATATATGAACTGATGCAGAGGGAGGGGAGCAGAACCAGGAGATCATTATACAAGATTACAGACAAATGGTATCTGTAAGGACTAACTTTGATAGAGTTGACTCCTCTCATCAATGCAAGGTTCAAAGACAGGTCCAAAAGACTCATGATGGAAAAAGCTATGCACACCCAGAGAAAGAATTATGAAGTCTGAATGCAGATTGAGGCAAACTTTTTGCTCTCTCTCTCTTTTGTTTCCTTTTCCTTCTTTTTTGGTTTCCTTTCTCCATTCTCATGATTCATTCCATTGGTTATAATTCTTCTTTACAACTGAACTATTATGTAAATAAGTTCAATGTGAAGGTATTTGTAGAACCTACATTGGATTATATAGTCTGGGAGGGATGGGTGAGGAGTGGGAGGGAGAGAATATCTGGAACCCAAAAACTTGTGCAACTGAGTGTAGTAAACTAAAAATTAAAAATAAATTGTAAAAAATAGATCCCTTGGTTACCCTCAACTTGGGTTAGCCTCAGTGGTTCAAGAAAGGGCGAGAAGGATATTCACGTGTCCTCCCGAGAAATCAAACTGAAGAGGAATCCATCGGAAACCCTCTACAAACTCAGCCGCGTTTTCAGAGTAAGGACGGAGGCTAAGAGGAGGAGGCTTCCGTTGTCTCCGAGAAAGCTAGAGACCTCTCACTGTGTCCACGTGGGCTGAGATCAGTGACTGAAAAAGGAACAAGAGCCCGAATGTTCCGCCACTGAAATCTGCTTCTTCGGTAAAGGGAATAGCTTAGACAGAACGGAGGAATCAGGAGCTCGGGCTGGAGGAAGATAGGTTCCACCGCTTGCAAGGGAAGGAGTAGGAAACGAGGGATTCTGGGAAACAGGTCTAGGAGACCATTGAGCCGGCGAATCCGGTAGTCTCAAGGACTGCTGGGAAATGGAGTCCAGGAGTGCCTCCGAGACAAACGTCCTGGAAGCGGATGTTTAGGGGACCAATGGGCGGGCGGTGCCGGCTGTTTAGGGGGCGGGACATCCTGTAGAAGCCCGGTAACTTCCTGGTACCGTTCCACGCCTTACCTCACAGAAAGAAGGGCTAGAGAGAGGAGCAAGAGAGACGTCAGACTGTGTGGGATCCTGCTTCAGGAGCCGAGGCTCGTGGGCCTGAGAGAAGGGGATCATCAGGTAAGTGAGGTATGCCTTGTTCCCCTTTTCTTCATTAAATTTAACCAGGGGCTCCCTACTTTGTTCCCTCAGCTCTGGGTCCTGGGGAAGGGACGTTAAAGCGGGTCGGAGGGAACTTGTGTCCGTCTCTCTCCCGGCTACAAAACCTTGGCGCCTTCAAATGGTTCCGGAGATCAAAGCTCAGCCGCAGGCCATTTGTCTGGGTCCTCCGGAGGGTCTGGGCCGGGCAGTGTCGCCAGAGGACACAAGGCGCTTCCGTGTAAGGTCCGGCAGACCGAGGTGTTGTGGTTGTGTGAGAGACTTGGTGCGGGCGTGGAGGGATCCCGGCCGGCCTGTCGGCTTGTAAGCCCGGGGAGCTCCCTGAGTCCACCTACGCCAAGCAGCGTCCTGGAGAAGGCAGAGAGAGGGGCCTGTGTCCCCAGACAAGGCGCCCCATCAGGAAGGGGAACTATGCCCGAGCTCGTGGTGGGCTCAGCCTAATGTCCTTGTAGGCCTTGGGGGGGGGAGGGGAGAAACTCTAGACCCTTTAATTTGTCTAAGTCTGAAAGCGGTATGTTGTTGTAATAGCAATTTAGATTTGAAGATCTTTCCCACCCATCAACAGGCCGTGTGAACTACTCACATCACAGGGAGCCCAAGTCACATGTGGTGGGAGGAACTTTCTGAGAGGAGAAGAAGTTGTGTCACAAGAAATGCAGAGAGAGCCCATTGTGGCTGTTAACGGCTGTTAGTGACAGAACTGAGGGAAAGTCAATCTGTGATAGCTGTACTGTGAGTTTTGGGGAAGGCCCCAGCAGGGGCCAGAGAGGTTTTGGGATGGCCAGGCTCCATGCTGTGATAGTGTGTTTTAAGTTTCTTGATGTTATGTCAAAGTGGGCTCAGTGGTTGTGGGGTATGGTTATCTGGAGTCTGAATAAATGTTTATTTCTTCTACCTTCTATGTGGAGAGTCTCTCATCCTTTGTGATAGAGAACTAGCTAAGGCATGTTCACGAGTATCATCGATGTTGTGTTTATTGCCTTGCTGTTACAGTTGTTACCTCCAAGCATTATAGTTTTACTGTCTATTTTTGCCTTTCATTTTTTTTCCTTTCAAGAACTATCAGTCCCTCTCCATTTCACTATTTTGCTGAGCCACGTTGGAATGCTGACTACAAAAAGAATTCTCTCTTATGGGGCCAAGTCAGTAAAACTGCCCGTATGAGCCATTGCCATTCAAAAGCCCTGTCTAGCAATTTAACTGGATTGATTTAACTAAATAGGCATGGGGGGGGGGGGGAATCTACCTGGAAGTCATGGGATTTCTACAGCCCTACAGTTCAGCCCTCCCCACATCACTTCCACTCAGTAAATTCCAGTGGCTCCCATAATATCTATGTTCAGTTGCATTTGTATCTGTTTGCTGTTGCAGAGCTCTCAGAACCTGGCCCCAGCTATGTCTCCTAGTTGGTTACACACAGTTCCTCTTCACACAGCAATGAGCTACCAAACTGGCCTTTTGGCTTCTCCTTTGTGATGCTTCATACCTGGCTTTGTATTTACCCTGGTGATTCCCATAGTTAGAATGCCATTATTAGGATGCTCTTAAAATCCCTGAGTTCCCTTGACAAGCTCTAGAAAAGCTCTTATTTCACAAATGAGGAGTAAGTTTTACCAGTAAGCCAAGCAGACATATAGATATATGTGTCTACATGTGAATATACAAATATGTGTGTAGGTATGTATGTATGTATACCCTTTCTTTTGTCTTTATTTTTCATCCCCAAACTTTCCTTTTCCTCTCCAGTTGAGGAAAGGAGAACCAAGGTGATATTCCCCTCTGCTCCTGTACTTGGGGGATGAGTGTCACTCTGTTCCCTAAGGCCTCACTGCGCAGCCCAGTAACATTTTCAGCCATAAAGCCCCTCTCTGCCCACCATTCCCCATTGCCAGATAAGGTCCAGGAGACTGGGGACTGTTTTTACTTTTGTAAAAAAAAAAAACAAAACCAGAATGATCATTAAGGATTCTGTGCTGGGATTTTGAACTCCCTTCCCCCCTCCCCCCCCAGCAATCCCACATTAATGGTCTCTGGTCTCTGGCTGTTCTCTGGTCTCCTTCTTAATTTCCTGCCATGCTTGTATGCCAGGACCAACATGACACACTTCCCGCACCACTCCCCTTCCCATTGGAACCTGTGTTTTGAGGGGTGAAGAGAAAAACAGTCAGGTCTCCCAGAGGATAGATTTCAGTTGCGTTATCAATCAGATAAGAGCCAAACCCCTAGACTTAGAGGCAGATATGAAGGTTATATCAGTAGATAGAAGTTGATAATGTGACTTGCAACATATGACTTGGGACCCAGGGCTCCTGATATCCTGGCCTCAGCTCCTCATTAGGATGCAAGCTCTCTTCCAGTGAGAGAATATCTCTTGGGTTATAAAAACAAGATAGAGGCAAAGACCACCTCAGTGTTAGGATTGAGGCATGGAAGGTCAGGAATGGAGATCGACCAAGGGGGTAAATGTTTCCAGTATGTAGGAGAGTTCAGTGGGGGTGGGCAGGTCTGGACCCAGGCTGCAGAGAAGAAAGAGGGACCTGAGCGGGGGAGGGAATCAAGGTAAGGGAATGGCTGGGAGAGCCAGGAGGGATGTAGGCTGGGCATATCCTTGTGGGGAAGAAGATGAGTGTAACAGGGGCAGACCTGGAAGACCAGGATATTCTGCTGAGAAGAGTTGGAGTCTCAGAGGAGGCTAAGGGAGGTGAGAGGACAATGGGGAAGGGTACCTCAGAGAAGAGTAGCCTGGTGGGTGGTGATAGTGGTGGAATTCTCTCCCTGGGGGAAGTTTGGAAGCCTGGAAGGACAGAGGAGAAGAGGGGTCAATTTGTAGGATGGACAGCAGTGCTGGGCAGGACTCTTGGAATTGGGAAGACCCAGCCAGAGCAGATTAGTTGGGAACAGAAGTCCTAGGAGCTAAGATCTGTCTTCCTTTGTTGGATCTAAAGTCTCTCTGCCTTTTTCCATTGGAGCTAAGGTCTCTCTGCCTTCTTCCTTTGGAACTAAGATCTGTCTACCTTCTTTAGAGCTAAGATCTCTCTGCCCTCTTCCTTTGGGGCTAAAGTATCTCTGCCCTCTTTTTTTTTTTTAAATTTAATTTATTTAATATATTTACTTTTCAGCATTGATTTTCACAAGAGTTTGAATTACAAATTTTCTCCCCATTTCTACCCTCCTGCCCACTCCAAGATGGCGTATATTCTGGTTGTCCTGTTCCCCAGTCAGCCCTCCCATCTGTCACCCCACTCCCCTCCCATCCCCCTTTCCCTTCTTCTCTTGTAGGCAAGATAAATTTCTATGCCACATTGCCTGTGAATCTTATTTCCTAGTTGCATACAAAAACATTTTTTGTTGTTGTTGTTTTTGAACGTCTGTTTTTAAAACTTGGAATTCCAAATTCTCTCTCCTCTTCCCTCCCCGCCCACCCTCCCTAAGAAGGCAAGCAATTCAACATAGGCCACATTCGTATCATTATGTAAAACCCTTCCACAATACTCATGTTGGGAAAGATTAACTATGTTTTGCTCCTTCCTAACCTATCCCCCTTTATTGAATTTTCTCCCTCGACCCTGTCCCTTTTCGAAAGTGTTTTTGATTACCTCTTTCCCCTGTCTGCCTTCCCTTCTAACATCTCCCCTTTTTTTATCTTCTTCCTCCTCCTTTCCGGTGGGGTAAGATATCCAATTGAGTGTGTATGGTATTCCCTCCTCAGGTCAAATCTGATGAGAGGAAGATTTACTCATCCCCCCTCACCTGCCCCCTCTTCTCTTCCTAGAGAACCGCTTTTTCTTGCCACTTTTATGCTAGATAATTTGCCCCATTCTATCTCTCCCTTTCTCCCTCTCTCAATATATTCCTCTCTTATCCCTTCGTTTGATTTTATTTTTTTAGATATCATCCCTTCATATTCAACTCACCCTGTGTCCTCTGTGTGTGTGTGTATGTGTGTGTATATATATATGTGCACATACATACATACCCCCATGTATATATATATATATATACACACACCTCCGTATATACATACATAGACACACATATGTATGTATTTGTATACACATGTGTGTATATATATATATATATATATATATGTATGTATATATATATATTCCTTTCAGCTACTATGATATTGAGGTCTCATGAATCATACACATCATCTTTTCATGTAGGAATGTAACCAAAACAGTTCAACTTTAGTAAGTCCCTTATGATTTCTCTTTCTTGTTTACCCTTTCATGCTTCTCTTGATTCTTGTGTTTGAAAGTCAAATTTTCTATTCACCTCTGGTCTTTTCACTGAGAAAGCTTGAAAGTCCTCTATTTTATTGAAAGTCCATATTTTGCCTTGGAGCATGATACTCAGTTTTGCTGGGTAGGTGATTCTTGGTTTTAATCCTAACTCCATTGACCTCTGGAATATGGTATTCTAAGCCCTTCGGTCCCTTAACGTGGAAGCTGCCAGATCCTGTGTTATCCTGATTGTTTTTCCACAATACTCAAATTGTTTCTTTCTGGCTGCTTGCAGTATTTTCTCCTTGACCTGGGAGCTCTGGAATTTGACGACAATGTTCCTAGGAGCTTTCTTTTTGGGATCTATTTGAGGAAGCGATCTGTGCATTCTTTCAATTTCTATTTTACCCTCTGGCTCTAGACTATCAGGGCAGTTCTCCTTGATAATTTCTTGAAAGATGATATCTAAGCTCTTTTTTTGATCATGCCTTTCAGGTAGTCCAGTAATTTTTAAATTATCTCTCCTGGATCTATTTTCTAGGTCAGTGGTTTTTGCAATGAGATATTTCACATTGTCTTCCACTTTTTCATTCCTTTGATTCTGTTTTATAATATCTTGATTTCTCATAGAGTCACTAGCTTTCTCTTGCTCCAGTCTCATTTTTTAGTTGGCCTTTATATTGCAGCCATGTGCCTGGCACTGCCAAGAACTTAACCTATTGGTTAAGGAATTGAATCCTTAGAGCACCTTTTGGGGGAAGGTGCCATTCTTCTCCCCACTTTATAATTGAGGAAAGTGAGACAAACAGGTCAAATGACTTGCCCAGAGTCACACAACTGGGAAGTGCCTGAGGTCAAATGGGAACTCAGTCCTTCTTGAATCCCGGCTCAGGCCTCTCTCCCCTGTTCCATTTAGCTTGAATTCCTCCCAGAATATGAAGTAGCATCAGCTCCCTGGCAGTTCCCTGTGGGTAGCACCTCAAGAAAACAAGGGGAAATAGAGACATGAATAGAGTTTGGCCCAGCTGCAGTCCATCTGCGGAGGCTGAGTAGCCACTTTCCTCATTGGGGAGGCTGGGTAATAGAGACAGGACATCAGGTGATTTGCCTTTGAGGAGAATGTTAACCTTGGGCTCAGGAGTTGCAAAGATTGTTTCGGTGGGGATGTTTTCCCTTGCCCAGAATGTCTGTTGGGCTAGGGGAGGTAGGTCTCTAGTTCATTCCCTCAGAATATCTTGGTGGGTTCTGCCCAGTTATTGGAGGCCTCCTCCAAGATGGAATCAGTGGGCTTATGCTGTGAAAAAAAGTACAACTGAGGGTCTGTCTCTGTTTTCATAACCATATAAGGAATCTCAGTTTCTTTAGATTTCACTAAGGTAACTGCTTCTGGAGAGAAGCTATTTCCCCCAAATTCAGTTTATTTCTTCCACGTTAGCAACCTAGAAGCCATCCCTGACTCTTTACCCTTGGCTCCCTTTCCCAATAGCACATTAGGTGCTAAATCTTTTTGTTTATCCTTTTAATTTGTCTAAGTCTTAAAGTGGTATATTGTTGTAATAGCAATTTAGATTTGAAGATCTTTCCCACCCATTAATAGGCCATGTGAATTGCTTACATCACAGGAAGCCAAAGTCACATGTGGTGGGAGGAACTCCCTGAGAGAAGGAAGTTGTGTCACAAGAAATGCAGAGAGAGCCATTATGGCTGCTAATGGCTGTTAGTGACAGAACTGAGGGAAAGAAAGTCGACCTGTGATAGCCGTAACTGTGAGTTTTTGGCAAAGGCCCCATTAGGGGCCAGAGAGATTTTGGGATGGCCAGGCTCCATACTGTGATAATTGTGTTTTAAGTTCCTTGATGTTATGATAAAGTGGGCTCACTGGTTGTGGGATATGGTTATCTGGTGTGTGAATAAATGTTTCACTTCTTCTACCTTCTATATGGAGAATCTCTCCTTTGCAGTAGAGAACTACATAAGGCATATTCATGATTATCATCAATGTTGTGTTTATTGACTTGCTGTTACAATTGTTATCTCCAAGTATTATAGTTTTATTGTTTATTTTTTGCCTTTCATTTTTTTTTTCCTTTCGAGAACTATCTGTCCCTCTCCATTTCACTATTTTGCTGAACCACATTGGAATACTGACTACAGAAAGAATTCTCTCTTGTGGGGCCAAGTCAGCAAAACTGCCCATATGAGCCATTTACACTCCAAAGACCTGTCTAGCAACTTACTGGATTGACTTAACTAACTTAATAGGTATTGGGTGAAAAAAAAATCTACCTGGAAGTCGTGGGATCTCTACAGCCCTACAGTTCAGTCCTCCCCACATCACTTCCACTCATTGAATTCCATTGGCTCCCATAATATCTATCTGCAATTACAGATGCTTCTCTTTGCTATTTCAGAGCTATCACACCTGGCCCCAGTAACCTCTCCCAGTTGGTTACACACATTTCCTCTTCACACAGCACTGAGCTCCCAAACTGGCCTTTGGCTTCTCCTCCGTTGTGATGCTCTATCCCTGGTTTTGTATTTACCCTGGTGATTCCCGCAGTTAGAATGCCATTGTTAAGATGCTCTTAAAATGCCTGAGTTCTCTTGAAAAGCTCTTATTTCTCAAGTGAGGGGTAAGTTTTACCAGGAAGCCAAGCAGATATGTAGATATATGTCTTCTTGTAAATATATACCTGTGTTTATAGGTATGTATGTATGTATGCGCCTTCTTTTGTCTTTATTTTTCATCCGCAAACTTTCCTTTTGCTCCCCATTTGAGGAAAGGAGAACCAAGGTGATATCCCCCTCTGCTCCTGTACCTGGGTGATAAGTGTCACTCTATGCCCTAAGGCCTCACTGCCCAGCCCAGTAATATTTTCATTAATAAAGCCCCTCTCTGCTTACCATTCCACATTGCCAGATAAGTTCCAGGAGACTGGGGACTGTTTTTACTTTTGTAAAAAAAAAACAAACAAAAAAAAACCAGAATAATCATTAAGGATTCTGTGCTGGGGTTTTGAACTCCCTCCACCCCCCACAGCACACACACAGCAATCCCACATCAACAGTCTCTGGTCTCTCTCTGGTCTCTATTCATTCTCTGGTCTCCTTCCTAATTTCCTGCCCTCCTTGTATGCCAGGACCAATATGACATGCTTCCTGCACCTCTCCCCTTCCTATTAGAACCCATGTTTTGAGGGGTGAAGAGAAAAAAGTTTATAATGTGCGCTGTAACATATGACTTGGGACCCAGGGCTCCTGATATCCTGGCCTTAGCTCCTCATAAGGATCCAGCTGCCTTCCAGTGAGAGAAGATCTCTTGGGAAAGAAAAACAAGATAGAGGGAAAGGCCCCCTCAGTGTTAGGATTGGGGTATGGAAGGTCAGGAATGGAGATCGGCCAAGGGGGTAAATGTTTCCAGTATGGAGGAGAGTTCAATGGGCATGGGCAGGTCTGGACCCAGGCTGTAGAGAAGAAAGGGGGACCTGAGGGGGGAGGGAATCAAGGTAAGGGAATGGCTGGGAGAGCCAGGAGGGATGTAGGCTGGGCATATCCTTGTGGGGAAGAAGATGAGTGTAACAGGGGCAGACCTGGAAGACCAGGATATTCTGCTGAGAAGAGTTGGAGTCTCAGAGCAGGCTAAGGGAGGGAGGGAAGTGAGAGGACAATGGGGAAGGGTACCTCAGAGATGAGGAGCCTGATGGGTGGTGATCGAGGTGGAATTCTCTCCCTGGGGCAAGTTTGGAAGCCTGGGAGGAGGACAGAGGAGAAGAGGGGTCAATCTGTAGGATGGACAGCAGGGCTGGGTAAATACTCTTTGGATTAGGAAGACCCAGCCAAAGCACATTTGCTGGGAACAGAAGTCCTAGGAGCTGAGACTCTCTTCCTTTGTTGGATCTAAGGTCTCTGTGCCTTCTTCCTTTGGAGCTAAGATCTCTACCTTGTTTAGAGCTAAGATCTTTCTGCTCTCTTTCTTTGGGGCTAAAGGCTCTCTGCCCTCTTTCTTTGGAGCTAAAGTCTCTCTGCCTTCTTCCCTCAGAACAGAGATCTCTCCATGATCCTTGGAGCTGAGATCTCTGTGCCTTCTTCTCTTGGAGCCGAGATCTGTCTGCCTTCTGGGAGCCAGCTCTGCACATGCAGGTGCCAGGTAGGTCTGAACAAGGACTCCTCCCTGCTCCCCTCATCTGCTAGCTGACTTTTCCATTAGGTTTCATCTTCCTCTTCTGACTTCTTGCTGAGTGTCCTTCAGGCTTGCCAGGAGCAAGCCTCCCTCCAAGTCCTGCTCAGCAAGTTGTCCCTTCTACTTTTCCAGGCTCTCTGTCACATCCCAAAGGTCCAATGGTGCCATCCCCAGTTCTGCCATTGGGTCACAGTTGCCAGACCAACACATCTCACTCATAGTATCAGGTGGAAGCAGAGCTCTGCGTCTGAAGTCATTGAAGCTCTGACTGTTCTCATGCCATCTGAAATCCCAAGCCCCATCTACCCCTGGGGTTCCTGTAGGAGGATGGGGGAGGGGCACGAGGACAAAGAGAAGGAATGTGGGGGGGGGGGAGGGGGGGGGTGAGGCGGGGAGCTGGCAAGTCCTCTTTCTGCTCAGATCAAGTTCACTTCCAAGCCAAACCCTCCCTGCCTCCCTCTTCTAGGTGTGGAATCTCTCCCCTGAGGGGAGGGCAGGGCCTTTGTAACTGCTCTGAAAACTTACCATCTGTCACTCTGACATCCACCCTGGGAAGAGAAGGCAAAGTCAGTGTCTCTCCCACCCTGAGGTTCTTCTCTCCCCAGCTTGGCTTGCTGAGGACCAAAGCGTATTCCTGAGACCAAGGAGAATGGCCCCTGGGAGCCAGAGACCCTCATCCCAGGTGAGTGCAGTCCATCCACAGACTGGAACAGCATCAGCAAAGCTGGAATCTAAGAGAGCCAAGGAAGCTTCATCCCCTTTTACAGAAGGGGAAACTGAGACAGCCAGAGATGAAGTGACTTGGCCAGGGTCACACAGCCAACCAGTGCCTGAGGCTTGATTGGACCTCAAGTCTTCCTGCTTCCATCCATGTACCCTTTCCAGGGATTCAGATGAAGACCCTGTGATCTTGAACCCATTCCTGCTGGGGCCCCAGGGCCTGGCCAACAGTGAATGTGAGTGAAGCCTTAGTGAAGGAATATTAAATTAGCAAAGCTAGTCATATAATTGAGGTCCTAGAAGGGCCTTCCTGGCCAGCCCAGCTGAGGCCCAGGCAGTGATGGTGACCTGATTCCAGTGACAGCTGTAATAAGTGGCAGGGACAGGCTCTGAATCCAGGACTCAACAGTCTGAGGCCAGTGGGCAGTGGGTTTGCTTCCTATTGCTCCGTGCTGGCTCCCACATATACATGTGTACTAGGACAAGTGTGGGCATGCTGAGGGGAAGCAAAACCATCTGTAAAGGTAGAGAAATAAAGCCACTTTCCTTGAAGAGCATCCATTTTCAAATGCAGTGGAGGGCAGGTGGGCAGAGGTGTCCTAGAAGAAAAGGGAGTTGTTAACTGGATTTTACTGAGCCAGTGTCTACCCTGAGAATGACAGAAACAACAGGCCAGAGACAAAGTGATATTAATCAGGTAGCCAACTAATTAATTTCATTATGAGGCACAGATTGCAGATCATTGGCACTATGAGAGAATAGGGACCAGGAACAGCTTGTTTTGCGAAGGTGAGATCTTACCTGAGATGTGAAGGAAGCCAGGAAGCCCAGGTGAGGGGGGAGGACATTTCAAGCTTGAGAGACAGCCACTGAGAAGGCACAGGGTCAGCAGATGGAGTGTCTTGGTCAAGGATCAGCCAGGAGGCCAGTGTCTCTGGGTCAGAGAGGAGAAGAGGGCCAAGGTGTAAGAAGGCTGGAAAGGGTTGAGGGTCTGGATACATAGTGTCTGCTATATGTCAGGAGCCATATAAATACTGTCTCGTTTGATCCAATTGTAGGAATTGTGAGGGTTTTTGCCAGGGACAGTCAGAATAAGGGAGCACAAGGTACAGACAGGCAGTAAACTGTGGTTCATTTATTCACTCTAGAGTGTGACATCCTCCCTGGTGGACATGTGTGTCTCACAGATCCACAGAGGACCTAGAGACAGGCTCTCCCCCTAAGGTACAGGAATTCTCCTTTCCCTATATAGTTACTCTTATTTCTTTTTAATTAAATATTAAAATGAATGAATGTATGCCATGAGCATGAACAATCAAAAGCAGTCATAAAGCAAAGACAGAAGATGTTTGAGTATGGCTCATCATACCCTGGGTGATCTCACCCCCTCAGTATAAGAATGGAGAACTCTTCCTCACTTGGCTGGAAACAGTCCCATACCACTCAACAGAGGCCAGATTGTGAGCAGTCTCTCTTTAGAATCCTTTTCATGCTTTTCTCTACTTCATAGTTTATTATGTTCTTTTAGGCAATTTACTTGATAATTTCTTTGTTCTCTGCTCAGGGATCACTGTTAAGTTGGTTTTTTCTCCCAGAATGCACAGTACTTAGCAACTTCTCACGAACTGTTCATAGGATATTCTTTTTTTATTTTTATTTTTTTTGGAGGAAGTAAGGCAGGGCAATTGGGTTTAAGTGACTTGCCCAAGGTCACACAGCTAGTAAGTGTGTCAAGTGTCTGAGGTCAGATTTGAACTCAGATCCTCCTGACTTCAGGGCCGGTGCTCTACTCACTGTGCCACCTAGCTGCCCCCTTTTTTTTTTTTAATTTCATAGGATATTGTTAATATGTCACTTAGGACACAGGAGGAATTACGCATGACCTCACTTTCTCCCCCACAGATTCTTGTGCATCACTAATAGAGCACATATCTTGTCCCTAATTCTATTAGGAAAAGCATTGTATAGTAAGACATTTTTCTGGCTTTTATGATTCCATCACGATTCTCACTTCAAATGTAAAATGCTTTCTTCAATATTCCATTGGGTTCTTAATGACTGATTTCAAGTGTTGGATCTGACACTCATAAAGGTTATGCATTTTAGACAAATCCCTTGTCTGGGCTTCAGTTTCCTCTTCTAAGTTTATGAGAGTTGGACTACATGAATTCTGGAGTCTCTCAACTCTAGAGTCATGTGACTTTTGATGGTTTAGGAGTTGGTGACCTTCAAGGATGTGGTTGTGGACTTCACTGAGGAGGAGTGGCACCTCTTGAACCATTCTCAAAAAGAACTGTACAAGGAGGTCATGCTGGAGAATATCCAGAACCTGCTGTCCCTGGGTAAGGACCATTGCCTTTCTTTTCTTGATATTAATTGTCAGACCTAAATTTTCACAAGGGGAAGAGAATGGATCCATATTCTGGTGCAGCTCAGGCTCAGAAGCCTCATTGAGTCCACAGTCATCTGCATGCAGCAACTCTCCATCCACTTTGGTCTTGCCTTGTCACCTTTTCAGGTTAAATAATTTACCATCAATCAGGTGTCTGACCTTGATGCCATATTCCTCCCCCATGATGGTGTCTGACAACTTCACTGAAAATGTCTTAGTAAAAAGAATTGGAGAGTATTTTGGCAAGATGGCACAATAGGACAGGAAATACTTGACTCTCCAAGAATTTCCTTAAAGGAAGAAAACAAATTCCTTCAAAATCTAGACAGTATAAAATACCTGGGAATCCAGCTGCCAAAACAAAAACAGGAACTATCTAAACCAAATTATAGAAACCTTTATATAAAAATAAATTCAGATTTAAAGAATTGGAGAACTATTAATTGTTCATGGATAGGCGGGACCAATATAATAAAAATGAGAATTTTATCCGTACTAATTTACATATTCAATACTATTCCAATGAAATTACCCAATTTTTTTTTACTCAGGAAAAGTAATAAGAAAATTCATTTGGGAAAACAAAAGGTCAAGAATATCAAAGAAAATAATGAAAAAAAAATGTCAAGGAAGTAGGTTTAGGAGTACCAGATCTCACGTTTTGTTGTAAGGCAGTAAGTATCAAAACTCTCTGGTACAAGGTAAGAAATAGAAAGATAGATCAATGGAATGGTGTATACATGCAGCAGCAAATGTTTTTGAGAAGTATAAAGACAATATTTTGGAATAAGAATTCAATATTTGGTAAAAAAATTGTTGTAAAAATTTGAAAGTAGTGTGTCTGGAATGGTGTACACACATACAAATACATGTACACAGACAGCATACTCACCTATTTGTATGTAATGGGAGCCAATTCTGAGGGGTGGGAAAAAAACAAGCACAAAAATAAAAAGAAATTTCTATCATAATTCTGTTCTAAATTTTAAAGAAATAGGAAGTTGTCCATAGTAGATTTGCAGTTTCACATACAATCATCTTTTTTACAGTACTTTCTTACTCAAATGCTTGTTCCATTACATAAATTTAAAAAAAAAATTTCAAAAGTAACTTTTCAAAGAAGTGGAAATCATATATTTCAGTAGCTTGTGAATTCATGTGATCTAAGCACCATTGAAAACCTGTGATTGGCTAACACTAGTGTGGGCCAAGTGGACAGTTTGTCTAAGGTTTTCTTATTATCTATTCTGATCAAAGTGTGGTTTCATGATAATTTATGAAATATATGTCAAAGTATCTGAACTGAATTCCAAAGTATGTTGAAGAAAAAAAAAAGAAAGAAAAAAAAAGAAAAACATAGGCGTTACCACAAAAGGAGGGTATGTTGCACAGTGAAAGGTGTTTTGCAAGGTAAGAAGAAAAATTAGGGAGAGGTAAAACGGAGCAATTATGACATGCAAATTAATCCTCTTAGAATTAGGTGGGAGCGAGGGCCAGTTGTGCTGGAACCTTATTCCCTTGGGATTAACAGAAGAAAAACTAGAACATCTAAGTAAACCTATTTTGGAAAAAGATATTAATCAGACCACAAGTGAGAAAGATCAACTATTTCCAACATTAAATCAATGAGTTGGAAAAATAGGCAATGAAGAGGTACTACAAACTCCCTTTATGAAACAAATATGGTGTTGATACCCCCACAAGGAAGACTAAAAAAGAGAAGGAAAATAATGCACCAATTTTATGAATGAATATAGATGCAAAAATCCTGAATAAAATAGTAGGTAGGGAATAAGCACAATAGATTACAAAGATTGCACATTGAGTCCAATTTGGATTTAAATAGAAAGTGGAGGAATGCTTGAACTTAGAGAAAATTATTCACATAATTGATTATATCAGTAGTGAGAAAACAAATCACATGGTTATATCAATAGCTAAACAATAAGCTTTTGATCAAATATAATATTTATTTCTATTAAAAATCCTAAAAGTATAGGTATTAATAGCTTTTTCCTTAAATTGATAAAAGAAAAAAAAAGCTTTTACCTAAACACATCAGCAACTATTATTTGTAGTGAGGATAAGCTAGAAGCCTTCCCAGGCAGATTAGGTGTGAAACAAGGATGCCCGCTGTCACCTATACTGTTCAGTGTTGTATTGGAAATACAGTAACAATAAGAGAAGAAATAGAAATAATCTGAGCAGGGAATGAGGCAATAAAACTCACTTTTTTTAGTAGATGATATGAGGACATACTTGGAAAGTCCCAGGGACTCAATCAAAAGGTTTATTATTAAAGTAGTTAATAATTTTAGCAAATTAGCAGGATATAATTTAAACCCTTCTAAATGATCACCATTCCTAAATATCACATCAAAGCCATGCAAGAAGAGATAGTAAGAGATACCCCACTTAAAGTAACTCTAGACAGTATATAATTCCTGGGAGTACAGCTGTGAAAACAAACCCAGGGACCGGTAGACCCTGTAGGGTTTTCATCTTGCAATCTTGCCATCTTGCAATGTGGCTGCTGCTTTTGTTGAATGTGAATGTCTAGCTTGGAGTGAATGAGTCTCTGATGTGTCCGGTAGTCTGCGGTGTACATCTCCCTTGTCACCCTCACAGCTTGGCTCTCTCTTCTTACAATGATACAGTATATTGAATGTCAGTGGTTGCTTTGAGAGCACAGAGAGTTTTGTTGCATTTAGGTTGGTGATGAGAAGGTCATGAGCCACATAATTCTCAATTAATCATTGCATTTGCATATACTTACAAGTGTGTATCTTTTGATGTATATTTGTTTGATTGTTTTCTTCAGATTTAGAAACCAGTTTCGAAGTAAATGAGGTCACTAGCAATCTTGGAATTTTTCCGGCAATACATGACCGGCAAAGATTTGTGAGTGATGTTCCCTGGGACTTCAAGTTGAGAGGAATCCATGACTGTGATATCAAGTTAAATAAAAATGCAAAGAGTGACTGTGAATTGGATGAAAATGGAAGGAGATTCAGACTGCCTTCTATACAAAATCACTGTAGGAAACTGACCTCAGGGAATGACTGTGTTCAGGATAGTGAATATAGTAAATGCTTTACTGAAGAGGTAGAGCTTTTTCAGTCCCATGAGAAGCCTCCTGAAGTGCCAGTGTATCCAGGTAGTCAATGCAAAATGGCCTGGAACTGGAGTTCAGACCTCATGAGATGTCAGAAAAGTGATACTGGAGAAATGCTTTCTGTGAGTAATAAAGGTGGGAAGGCCTTGAGCCAGAACTCTAAGTTCATTGCTCATCAGCAAATTTCCATTAGAAAGGAGCCTGATGAGTGTAATGAATGTGAAGCAAACTTATCCAATCAGTCATCTCTTCCTTGCCAACCTAGATTTCACCCTGGGATGAAAAGATATTCATGTCCTCAGTGTGAGAAGGCCTTTGGTTGGGAATCAGATCCTGATAGTCCTCAAAAGAGTCATACTAGGAAGAAGTTTTATAAATGTAATAAATGTGGAAAAACTTTCTGCCCCAGATCACACTTTATTAGCCATCAGATGATCCACACTGGAGAAAAACCATTTGAATGTAATCAGTGTGAAAAGACTTTCACACAGAGTTCCAGGCTTGCTGCAAATCAGAGAACCCACACTGGAGAGAATGAATGTAATCAATGTGGAAAGGCTTTCATAGACAGGTGTAATCTTGCTGCACATCAGAGAATCCACACTGGAGTGAAGCCTTATGAATATAATGAATGTGGAAGGACTTTCAGAACAAGATACCAGGTTGCTGGACATCAGAGAATCCACATTGAAGAGAAGCCTTATGAATGTGATCATTGTGGAAAGGCTTTTGCAGAAAGGGGCAGTCTTGTTAGACACCAGAGAGTCCACACTGGAGAGAAGCCTTATGAATGTAATCGATGTGGAAAGGCTTTCACACAGAAGGGCAATCTTGTTGGACATCAGAGAATCCACACTGGAGAGAAGCCTTATGAATGTAATCAGTGTGGAAAGGCTTTCACACAGAGGAGCCATCTTCTTGGACATCAGAGAGTCCACACTGGAGAGAAGCCTTATGAATGTAATCAGTGTGGAAAGGCTTTCACACATAGTAGCCACCTTGCTGCACATCAGAGAATCCACACTGGGGAGAAGCCTTATGAATGTAATCAATGTGGAAAGGCTTTCACACATAGAAGCCAACTTGCCAGACATCAGAGAATCCACACTGGAGAGAAGCCTTATGAATGTAATCAATGTGGAAAGGCTTTTACAGAAAGGGCCAGTCTTGTTACACACCAGAGAATCCACACTGGAGAGAAGTCTTATGAATGTAATCAATGTGGAAAGGCTTTTACAGAAAGGGGCAGTCTTGTTACACACCAGAGAATCCACACTGGAGAGAAGCCTTATGAATGTAATCAATGTGGAAAGGCTTTCACACAGACCAGCCATCTTGCTGCACATCAGAGAATACATCCTGGAGAGAAACGTTTTGAATGCAGTCATTGTGGAAAGACTTTCACAAATAGGTGTAATTTTGCTACACATCGGAGAATCCACAATATTGAGAAGCCTTATGAATGTAATCAATGTGGAAAGGCTTTCAGGCAGAGGAGCCATCTTGTTGGACATCAGAGAATCCACACTGGAGAGAGGCCTTATGAATGTAATCAGTGTGGAAAGGCTTTCACACATAGTAGTCACCTTGCTGGACATCAGAGAATCCACACTGGAGAGAAGCCTTATGAATGTAATCAATGTGGAAAGGCTTTCAGGCATGGGAGCCAACTTGCTAGACATCAGAGAATCCACACTGGAGAGAAGCCTTATGAATGAAATCAATGTGAAAGGCTTTTACATATGGCAGTCTTGCTTGACATCAGAGTCCACACTGTTGAGAAGATTTTCACACAAACCAGCCATCTTGCTTCACATCAGAGAATACATACTAGGGAGAAAACTTGAATGTAATCATTGTGGAAAGACTTTCATAGACAGGTGTAATCTTGCTGCACATCAGAGAATCCACATTGGAGAGAAGCCTTATGAATGTAATCAGTGTGACAAGGCTTTCACAATGAGGCAGGGACTTGCTGCCCATTAGAGAATCCACAGTGGCAAAAAATCTTTTGAGTATAATCAATGTGGAGTGACTTTCAGAAAAAGATGTCAGCTTGCTGGACATCAGAGAATCCACACTGGAGAGAAACCTTATGAGTGTAATCACTGTGGAAAGCCTCTTACAGACAGGGACAGTCTTGTTATCCATCAGAGAATCCACACTGGCAAGTAGCCTTATGGATGTAATCAAATGTGGAAAGACTTTTAGATGTACTTCCAATCTTGCTTCAGATCAGAGAATCCACACTAGGGAGAGACCTTTTGAATATAATCAATGTGGAAAGTCTTTCACACAGAGCTGAAATCCTAATGTTTTTCAGCCCTCCTCAATATGACATGACTTTCATAGGCTTCATTTTTTTAGCTATCCCTCCATTAGTTGGTATTTACTTCATTTCCTGTTGTTTGCTGGCAGAAAAATTCCTTCTTAAATGTTTTGGAACCTGTTGGACATTAATTTCTCTGTTGCTTTCTTTAAGGGGCTAGGTGGCATGGTGAATGAAGTGCTGTTCTTGTAACCACAAGGCCTAAATTTTAATTCAGTCTCTGGCACTTCCTTTTTCTATTCACTGGGCAATTCATGTCACCAAATCCTGCCTGAGTTTCCCCATCTCTATAATGGGGGTAATAAGAGCATCTCTCTCACAGAGTTGAGGTGAGGATTTAATTAAACAATATTTGTAACCATTTGTTAACCATTGCAACCATTAAATCAGTATAGATTTACTGGCTATTTTATGACTATTTTTCCTTGGATCATCAGTCTCTTAGTAAAGTCAGCTGGCTAAAATAAATGGATAACTGAGAAATAGGGAGACAAAGAGAAACAGAGTCAGAGACAAAGTCCCAGACCTTATCCAAGGGAAATTTGCTTACATATCTCAGTAGCCCAGAGCCAATCCTTTTTCTTCAAGCAGTTGCAGCGTATGTTGTAAAACATACTGTTTCATTTGAGATATATTAATATTTTTAAGTGGGTTGCTTTAAAAGTTGAAATGGGGAAATGATCAAAGATAAACGATTATCACGTATATATCATATGAATGCAACTCCTGAACACGCAGTCAGTGGAGGGGGTGGCCCTAGTTAATAAGATATTTCCTTATGCAAGGAGCCATCAGCAAGGTCATTGAACTAAGGTAACAAACAAAACCTCCGGCACAGGTTCCTGGGAACTGTCAGCCAGGAGTGAACACCAGAGCAATCACAATGTGCTAGACACTATGCTAAACAGCAGAGATAGAAGAAGTGGAAAACAACAGCCCCTGCCCTCAGGGAGCAACCTACAAGTATGCACAAAGGACATAAATATATGTTTAATTTATAATGTATTAATATATAATAAAAGTATAAATAGGACATATTTATAAGAGTTAAAACATTGTGATTAAGAGGGGTTGGAGAAGACTTGTGGCAGAAGGCAGGGTATTAGGTGGGATTTAAAGGAAGCCAGGAAGATCAGTGGTCAGAGCAAAGGGTGGTGAGTGTTTCAGTTATGAGGGACAGCCAGAGAAAATGCTGGGATCTGAGAGAGAGAGAGAGAGATAGTCTTGTCTGTGAAACCTCCCGGAAGGCAATGTCATTTGATCAAAGAGGACATGGGGGAGAAAGGTGGCTGTTTTTATGACATCCCAGAGGGTTGTTATGTAGGGCTTTGAATGCCAAGCAGATTGTTTTGTACTTGCTCCTGGAAACAGGGAGCTACTGCAGTTTATTGAGTGGAGGAAGGAGGTGACATGGTTACACCTGCACTTTAGGAAAATAACTTTGGGGCTTGACTGGAATGAGGAGATACTTGAGGAAGGCAGACCCCTCCCCCAGCAGGGGTCCACCCTTGTCAATGTAATACTCCAGTTGTGAGGTGATGGTGTTTTGTTGAAACCTGATTGAGAAAATTAATGTGGAGTTTATAGGTGAATGATTAGGATTCATTATTTTGTTAGGCAGAAAGGGCCTTTAGTAAGTGGGAACAGTAGCGGGCTACAAGTCTTTTTTTTTTTTTTTCTGGCGCAGAAGAATAACAGATCTCTGGTGAGTCCTAAATCTGATTCAGTCTAGCATTGGGGTGGATGGGGGATCAGCTCCTCAAGCTCAAAGGAAGGAGTGTTTCGTTAGAGACCTCTGCATTATTGAGGCAGGGTGACATCACTGAACACAGGCCACCTAGCTGACTCAGGCTGGGTAAAGTAACTTGGAATTTCAGCCTTCCCCACCCCCACTTACCTCTCTCACACCTGGACTAAGAGCAGGTCAACCAAGCAGGGTGGGATCAAATTTGAACTTGCCTACTGAGAAGTTTCCCTGAGATTAAGATGTCCATTTTCCATGAGTTACCTTACCAGGCACATGCACTGGACACAAGAGTAAGTGTGTTTGATGGAAGGAGCCTGCAGTGAGCCACGGTCTTGCTCACTTCTAGACACCTTTGCTGGTGTTCGCTGGCTGACCTTGCTGTTGTACACCCTCTCCCCACCCCAGAATAACCCAAACCAGCCTTGCAATCAACTGCTGCTGCTAAATGTCCTGTTTCTGTGTCCACCTGTTCTTAGAAAAGATTGTCCATCCTTTTCCCCAATACTCAGGAACTTCACCTTTGCAGTTTTCATGCATAGATCTCCCTTGCCCCTCTCAGACTGTTGGTTTTTGTATGGTACTAGTGTCTGATTTTCTTCTTAATAACACTGTTCTGCTTTCAACCCAGCTTGGACTCCTCTGCATTTTCAGGGATGGGCTTCACCTGGTTGACAGAATACAGCCACTTTTGGAAGGAAAGAATCCATCAGACATTCTTCTTTCTGCCACTGGCATACTGGCTACACTCTCACAGAAACTATGAAATGACTGACTTGTGTTACCAAACAGTTCCCTTGAGATCTCCTAGATAGAAGAACAGTAACACACAGAAAATTAGTTCAAATCAGAAAGTAGCCTTAATACTTCAGTGAGAGACAATGTAAGGTCTGGTTTTTAAGAAGGTTTAGGGTGGGTGGCCCAAGGTGGTTTCAAGATGATTTGTAAGGTGCATGCCTACCCATCATGTTTTTCAAAGATTCTGCGTTGTGCAAGGAAAAACAAACATTTCTAACATCTTAATGTGGTAATTACAGCAGGGATGAGATGAGATTACAAAGTAACCTTGGAATGAAGTGACTACTTTGATTAGCGTACAGAAAAGAAATGAAGATTGTGCATAGCTTTGGTCATCCATTGGGAAATCATTTGCAGTTGTATATGTTCTTTCTCTTGGCATGTACACACATTTCTGCTCATACAGATGTGTTGTATGTGTGGGAGCCAGCATGGAGCAATGGGATGCAAACCCACTGTCCACTGGCCTTAGAGTGCTGAATCCTGGCTTCAGATCCTGTCGCTCTCACTTGTTACCTGTCACTGGAAGGAAGTCACCCTCCCTGCCTGGGTCTCAGCTGGGGTGGAAGGCCCTTCTAGGACCTCAAGCATGTGACGAGCTGAAACAGTAAAGCAATAATAACAATGTAGATGATAATTATCAAAATGTCTATGTAGTTCTGTATCTCAAAGTATACTAGACTCTCCACATAGAAGGTAGAAGAAGTAAACCGTTTATTCAGACACCAGAGAACCATATCCCATAACCAAATGCTCAACTCCCACAGCCAGTCAGTCCACTTCATAACAGCAAGGAACCCAAAACATTCAATACAGAATATCACAACATGGAGCCTCAGCATCCCAAAACCTCTCAGACCCTCTGCTGGGGTCTTCCCCAAAACAAACTCACAATACAGCTAAGTCAGCCTGTTCAGTTCTAACAATCATGAGGGCAGCAATTAGCAGCCACTAGCAGCCATAACCCCTCTCTCTCTCTCAGAGCATGTTTGTGTGACATAACTTCCTTTTCCTGTCAGGAAGCTCCTCCCACCATGTAACTTAGGCTTCCTGTGACATAAGCAGGTCACATGGCCTATTAATGGGTGGGAAAGATCTTCAAATCTAATTGCTACTACATAAGGCCCCAAGATCTTTGTTACTCATTACATAGGGCAATGGGAATTCTAGGATAACTGGTGTCAACAGAACTTTACACAACAATGTGATAGGGATAACACAAGAAAAGCATATAAAACAATGTCATCATTCCCCCCCTCATATGCATGGGTCTCAAAATCTTGGGGTAAGGGGCAAAGGTCTCATCTTCCAAAGCTTCTTCCTGCTGAAATTGGATATAGAGCTGTTCCTGCCCCAAGAGATAAAAAGTCTTATTTGAGAGGTCAGTTCTTTAGCCAGCTGGTATATAGAACTCGGTTGATGCCAGGTCCAGGGATGACACATCACAGTCACGGACAGGTCCAGAGGTGATGTCCAGACACATCGGACGGTGACATCTGGCTTAAGCGATCAAGCATCTGCAGGTGGATGGTACTAAGCCTGCAGGAAACAAATCTCACAAATTTAATAGACAAAAGCCAAAAAGAAACAGATAGACTATCATAGCTTCATTCAGGATAGAATACATGAGTCAAAGATACAGTTTCATAACCATTTTCTCCTGGGTAAACAACTGTTACAGTATTGTCTTTCCCACGTGCTATAATTTCTGCAGCCTTTAGAACATCATCTGACTTCCATTTTCCTCAGACTTTAACTCCCAATTTTATTCTATCAGTAGAACCAAATCCTTCCTTTCCTCTGATAGTTATTTTGGAAGGAGGGTCAGTTTTCACAAGAGGTATTGTTTCACAAGGAATAATAACCAATTGAACTATTCTATCATTTTTACCCAACTGTATAGTTTCTTCACCTAACTTCTGAAGTGTCACAATAGTTTCTTCTTGATAACCAGCATCAATCACTACAGCCAATACATGTATTCCTTGAGTTGCTAATCCTGGTTTAGGTAATATCCATCCAAAATATTTCTTAGGGATTATCATACATATCCCAGTAGAGATTTTTCTTATCTCTTTTCTGTCCAACCAGAAATTCTCTAAACAATGTAAGTCATTGTCCTGCCAAACCAGGTATTCCTGGATATGGTGGAGGAACAGCTTCCCTCACAGCCCAATACTCAATATTTTGGATCTTACGTGTTTGCTGTTTTCTAATCTGCAGATTCGGGGTCATCATTCTGGCCAGAAGTGTACTTCCTCCTAATGGTCTATTATTCAAATTATGTAAAGCAGTGAACAAATCACCCTTCCAATGTTGATATGAATTATTAGAACTTAACTTTCTTAACTGCTCTTTCAACAATTCATTCTATCAATCCAGTTGCTTGTGGATAATATGGAATATGATATATCCACTCTATATTGGTCAATACATAATGTCTCTTCATCTCATTGCCTTTGAAATGTGACCTACTGTCACTTTGAATCTGCATTGGGGTTCCATAATATAGACTTATAATATCTAGAGTTTTACAGGTTTTTTTCTGGGTTGCATTCTTACAAGGACAAGTACTAGTACACCCGAATAGGTGTCAATACAAGTACATATAAATTTAGATCCTTTATCTTGGGGTAGTGGTCCAATATAATCTATCTGCCAAATTTGGGCTGGAACTTTTTCCCTTGCTATTTCTCCAGTTACTACCCTAGGAACAGTTCACTCCTTTTCCAATTGACATACATGATATTCCTCTGTTACTTGCTTTAAGAATGAATAAGAGATACTAATACCTTGATCTTGTGCCCACCAGTGTGTGGCCTGGACCCCTAAATGTCTAGGAGTTTGGTGGACCCATTTAGCTAGTACTGGATCATAAGTAGGTGCCAGAGTAGGGACAATATGTTCAGTAGCAATCTTTGCTCCTCGATCAGCATATGCATTGTACTCACGTTCTGGCATAGTGAGGGGCACATGAGCATGTGCCTGAAAAACTGACAAATTAGTAACCAAAGTCATGTCCCATATATCTAACTATGGTTCTTTGCCCCAAACTTGTTTACCATGAATTTCCCAATTTTGGTTTGTCCAAATTGGCATCCATGTAGCTAACCCATTAGTTACAGTGAATCAGTGAATATATGATACTGCTCTGCTTTTTCTGTTTTAATAGGTTTATGTACTGCCATAAGTTCAGCATATTGACTACCACCTATCCCACTACTTTCCAAAGTTCTCTTAGTACATGGGTTATAGGCTACCGCTTTCTGATGTCTTTTATGGCCCAAATATGTTGCTGTCCCATCTGTAAACCATGCATGTTTCTTCTGTTCTTCATTCAGTCCATCATACCCATCATTCCATTTTACCAAGGATTATACCAACTGTTGCCTTGGTTCAGAGGTTTTGTCATTTTCATCGATGTCGATGCTTGCAATAGATTCATGAAGAACAGAAACTCTACTTTTGCCTGTTTTTGCTCTATTTTGAATATACAATTTCCATTTAATTATGCCAGCCTCTTGCACATGTCCAATTCTGTGAGATGCTGGGGTACTTATTACCCAAATCACAATCAGGATTCCAGGCCTTAATATCCCTTCATGACTCAGAGTCAGTTGTTCAGTCTCTACCAAAGCCCAATATGCAGCTTTTCAAAAGGTGTACATTGTAATCCAGATGAAGGTAGTTTCCTTGACCAAAATTCTAAGGGTACATTTTGGCTTTGTTGTTTCTGCCATAAACTCCAATTCACATAGTCATCTTGTACAGTCACTTGTAATTCCACCGGTCCACTTTGCATAGGCCATTTGTATAACAGCTTTAGCTTCTTCAAAAGCTTTACTCTGTTCAAGTCCCCAATCAAATTCATGTTTCTTCCCTGCCTCCCCTCCCCCAGGACCCCCTAATCTCCCATTCCCCCCAACCCCCATCTTTTGGTAACAGGAAGGGGAGCAGCCCCAGTCCCACATCCCATTGTCAGGGCCAGTCACAGGGTCCCAGAGTCACAGGTGTGTCCTGGCTCTGTGACCTTACTTGCCTCAGTTTCCTCATCTGTAAAGTGGAGATGACAGCAGCCCCTCCCTCTCCCACCCACCCCAGGTGGTTTCATTAAAAGAAAAATGCACCTTTTCTCTCCCTGTTCTTGCCTAAGGGCCCTAACTAGTGTTACCCAAAAGTCTTCTGTCTTCTCTCTGGGTCCAGGAGCACAGGAGGAAAGAATTAGACACATACACACACACATGAACACACGCACAAGCACACATACATAAATAATATACATAGGTGACCTCTGAAACTGAAGGACCCAAGTGTCCATCACCTCCTGAGGATGTGGGTCACACCCCAGAGCAGATATAAGTACTGCCATGCCCCTGTCTGGCTGCATCTTGTGCTGCTTTACTCTGGCTGTCCCGAGCAAGGATCCTGTCAATTCTGGCAACAGGAGCAAATGCCTGCCTCAGTTTCCTCATTTGTAAAATGCAGATAATGGCACCCACCTCTCAGGCTTGTTGTGAGGATCCAAGGACATAATATTAGCTAAGCTTTTAGCACTGTGCATGCCACATAGTAGGTGCTGTTTAAATGTTAGTTATTATGGTTAGGGGAGTTGGTTCTATCCTTTTATTGCTCTGGCCACTTTTGATTAACTCTAATCTCACCTGACTAAAACCTGTCCAATGGAATGCGAACATTTGCTTAGAGCCTTAAACATTCCTTAGAAAAGAAATGAGAGGAAGAATCTCAATTGTCCCTGATGCCTTGGCTACAATGTAAATCCTCTTCCTCATTCAGCTTATTTGAGAACCCACTAACTTTAGTATACTGTGTAACCCAACTCAGTTTACCTGTATACAGTTTATTTCCTTAGGGAATGTATGAGATTATGACTCTGTAACTGGTTCAACCTTTACAACACTGAAAGAAGTTTGGGATTATAGATCTAGCTTTCCCTTGAAATGTTATGGCCTAAGGGGAATGCACAAGTTTGGGATACTGAAATAAAGGATTTCTCTCTGTCATTCTGATGTAATTTCATCTCTAAAAAGCCTTTTCAGAAGCCTCTGGATGGTTTGTGTTTTCTCTGAGACCTGAACCTGTTCTTGAGCATATTCATAAGACCGAGGCTTTTACCTTTTTAATTTCTGTGTTGCTTTCTGTGCTATTTGGCAGCAGTGACCCCCAATTCCTGGCTCCAATTCCAGCCCAATCCAGTCCCCTAGTTCTCAAAAAAGGCAGAGGGAATCATAAATTGGAGCAGGTTTAGGGAGCTTAGAATATTGGAGAAGATGACGTTGGGGAAGGTAGGTGGCACAGTGGATAGAGACCCAGGCCTGGAGTCAGGAAGACTCCTCTCCTTGAGTTCAAATCTGGCCTCAGACCCTTCCTAGCTGTGTGACCCTGGACAACTCACTTAACCCTAATGGCTGTCATTTCCTCCTCTGTAAAATGAACTGGAAAAGGAAATCCCAACTCACTCCAACATGTCTGCCAAGAAAACCCCAAATGGGGTCATGAAAAGTCTAATAGGATTCAACCACAATATATTGATGCCACCCATTTGATATTAGCCTCCTCAAAGTTGCTTGCATCATAGGAGATGATAATTTTTAAATCAAAGTCTTGGATGAGTTTAAGTTAATAAAAGTTCATACTTGGAATAGCTCTCTGTAATCTCTGTGACACACTGCATGCAGTTCTGATGATAAGTTCTCCTTCCCAAAATACAGGGACTTCCTTCCCCTGGCACTCTGATAAGACTTTCAGTGGGATATAAAGAAAAAGGGACAGATGATCTCTTCTATGCCTTAACCTTGGCCAGGAAAAGGTGCAGAGATGTGGACAAACAACAAAGAAAGAAGAATTTTGGGCACTGGAAATTGGTCAGAGACTAAGTTAAATGTAATGTCTTTACTGTAAATTTCTAAATTATACTTTGAATGTTTTTGGAAATACTGAAATATTTTCTTGGATTTTTTTTTTTTTGGAGGGGAGGTTTGCAGGTCTGTAGAAGCAAGATTACATGCAATTAACCTATAAGATTTTTTTCCCCCACTCTTTCCCTTGGAAGGTGATAGATTCCTTGCTTTGGTAGAAGGTAGTATCAAGAGTTCTACAATGTTATAAATAAATAAATGAAGGTTTCAATCTACCTCCTCCAGCTCTTATCAGATTGGCCTCATCATTGCATTTTCTTCTGTGAATGACTTAACTAAACTTAATTGTCTAGGTAAACTAGAGATAAAGTCAGCTAAAAGAAACTGAAAAGGACTATGTAACTCAAAATATAAAATGTAAGAAAATTTTTATACAAAAGTTTCAGTGGAGTATTAGACCAGGATCGCTAACTAAGGATGAGATGGAAATAAGGGAAAGAAGTGTAGGTAAAGTCAAGGTGTAAATCAGAGTGGAACAAGAAAGGGGCCGTTTTGAAGTTTGTAGGGCTTTAATCAAAGTTCCCTGGAAGGCAAAGGAGTGAGAAGATTTAAAGAATTATGGATAAGAAGAGGCTGGATGGAAAATGAAAAGAAGTTAGAGTCTCTTTGCCCTGTCAATGGAGGATTTGAAGGTGAAAGGTTTGAAGCTTGGGAAAGCCAAGTTTGAGGAGGGTTTTGATCTCTTTGGTATAAGCTTGTAATATTGTGGGCTCCAGTTGAAGAAATGCCTGTTTTGACAGAATTCTTTCAAGTTGCACCACTTACCAAATGGAAACTATAGTAACAAATCTGTGGGATGGAATTGAGTATAACATAGCAAAATTCTGTCATTCAAGGTCCATTAGAAGGGCATGTTCCAATCTTCACGTGGTAGATTGATATTCAGTCATAATGTCATTATGTTTACACTTTTCACATTTTAGAACCATATGTGTTCAAAAAAATGGGGATAAAAGTGTGAGACTGCCTCCACATATCTTTGGAAGTAAGGTAACTGAAAAATGTGGGCCATATAATTTGAGGTCCTGGCAGCTAATGGACCTTGGGGAAAATGAGATTTTAAAAGATACCATTTGTGATTGTAAATCCAGATTTGATTGGATTGAGTCTGTCCTAAAAGTAAATCATTTTGTGGTTTCCTTTGAAGAGAGATAAATTTTCCTATTAGGGCAATTAGGTAGATCTTGTAAGATTCATTCAGGCCCCAGAAGTGCTGATCTAGAGGACCCTATGATCAGTCTCTGGGTGGGCAGAGCTTAGGCATAGGTTCCCAAAGTGGGTGACACCACCCCCGGGGGGGGGTGCTGGAATGATACAAGGGGGGTGATAGTAGCCTCAGGTGCAATTGCTGGGCTTTGAATAAAAAGAAGCGGGGGTGGAAGCATTAGGAAAGGAGAGAAGAGAATTTTTAAAAACTGTACATGTTTCATCTGTTGTGTAACGGAACTAAAATTGTAGTGATTACATTATTTTCCAAATAATAATACAATAATACAATAAAACAATCACAGCAGTTTGCTGTGATTCCATGGACTAGTGATTATAAGTTCTATATATTAGGTCTCAGAGCTATGAACTACAGAGTGTATGTTCACTTGATTAATCATAGGAAGCTAACCAGAACCCCCCCACCATTCTTTTTCCTTCTCATTGGTGACCAACCCCAGCGTGGCAGGGGTAACTCAATTACATGGAAAGTCATCCACCTTATTTTTGTTCCTCTGTACCATTCTCTCTTGTCCAACAAGAGCAGTTGACCATTTTGTGACCATCCTGAGATGCCCCATGCTTCACCCAACCCAAGACTTGCCCTGCTGACATACCACTTCTATCTGATGCATCATTTTTAGCCCACAAAGCAAGGTCTATCAACCAATGGGATTCTGTCCTTTTATAGCCCCTCTGGAATGTTCAAATATTAAATTTGTTGTCAAGTCTTATAAAAATAAGGCACTAGAAGAAGGCCTGTCTCAGGTCATGAGGGAGATCTGAGGTCTACTTCATTAGAGGGGACCGTGAACCCCTTAAGAAAGTACCATTGACTCAGAGCTCTGCCTCAGTCTCTTTTATTGTAGGTTGGAAAATTTTAAACTCCACATTATTTGCACCCTGAAGAGGGACAATAATGAATAGACCTCAACCTATTTAGAGCTTCCCCTGCAAGGGACTCAAAAATGAAGTGCACACCAGGATCAATTTTCACCAATGGCTCCCCAAAGGACACCAGCCCTTGGAGGTTGGAGTTCTTTCACTTTCAATACCCAAATTTTCTGGTCCTGAGGTAAGTCTCTCTAAGCTGAAGATTGGTGAGTTTGCCTTGTTTTACCCTAAATTCAATTGGGTTAAGGGGCTGTCTAAAGTCATAAGCTCTAGAGCACTCAGATTCTATTTTTCTAAAAATTATATTTTTTCTATATATAAAATATATAAATGTATAAAAATTATATGGCCATAATTTTAACCTTTTAAACATAGTCTATTGTTTTATTCTCCTCCTTTTTTCTTACTTTCATTTACTTACTTATATTTCATTCCACTCATCAGCAGTAGCATTGATAGGTCTTCATTTTCAGCCAACTAGCCACCTAGCTAAATTTAAAACTTTAGCAAGGTTAAAAATAGGTATTTTTTTTTGCCTTTAAATTCTTTTATCAAGGAGTAATTAAGCCATGTATGTCATCGGTAGAGAAATCTCTCAAATTGGATGAGGGGGAACTTTTGGTGGCTCACAGTGAGGTGAGGAACCCATCTAGAGTAGGGCTTCTTAAACTTTTTCCACTCACAACACTTTCAGCACTTCTTAAACTGTGAGTCATGACTCCATATGGGGTCAAAATCCACATTTTAAGAAGTGCTGATCTAGAGGACCCTATGATCAGTCTCTGGGTGGGCAGAGCTTAGGCATAGGTTCCCAAAGTGGGTGACACCACCCCCGGGGGGGGGTGCTGGAATGATACAAGGGGGGTGATAGTAGCCTCAGGTGCAATTGCTGGGCTTTGAATAAAAAGAAGCGGGGGTGGAAGCATTAGGAAAGGAGAGAAGAGAATTTTTAAAAACTGTACATGTTTCATCTGTTGTGTAACGGAACTAAAATTGTAGTGATTACATTATTTTCCAAATAATAATACAAAATGGAAGTTATACCAATAAGTAGTCAAGTCTGCTGACAGGTCTTAACAAGCAAGTGTTGGCAGGTGAGCATGTTGTGCATTGTTGGGAAATCCAGCCTGTTTTGGCAAGAATATGTGCATGTAATGACTTGTTTACAATATGATACTATATGGTTACATGATGCAATATTGCATCATCAATATTTCAATGCAGGAAAAGCCCACAAATTTATAATAAATTATTAAATTTAAAATGCATCATTAAAAACTATTTTAAATATTTTTGAAATGACCCTTATTTTTAAAAAAGACAAAACATTAAGCAGTTAAAGAAAATAGATTTCCAGGAGGGTGCTGAGTAATTTTTTTTAAAAGGGGCTGTAGGCCAAAGAAGTTTATGAACCTTTGGTTACAGGAATGATTCCCCATTACAGCTCTCTTCCACCACCTTGAGGGAACAATAATTCCAGCTAGACCCTACAGCCTTAGGGGAGAGATTTCTCACCTCAACAGTAAGCTGTCAAGGCCTGTGGAGCAATCCCACCTTCTTCTGACAGGAGAAGAGGGCTTATTTTAGTTTTACACAGATGAAGAGAGGAAAGAGGAAAAGCCTGTCTTTCAGTGAGTAAGATTATTTTCACTTATATTTCCTTAAGGACTGATAAGGTGTCCCCTGAATTTGTCTTTCTGAGTTGCAGTATTATCCAGAAACACTGGACACAGAGCATGCAGGAGGCCCTGAATATATCAAGGATGAAGCTCCCTCTGAGCTGACATAATTTGTTGTTTGCATCCCAAAATGGACTCACTGTACGTCCTTGGTAGGCAAGACAGATGCCATCCAGTCTTTGCCAAGATGGAATAATGATTGTATAGCTGGGGTCCTTTGCAGATAAGCAGACCATAGTCTATCCAGTTCCCCAGGGAGAAGAATGAGGCTTTTGTCATCACCTTGCTCCTCCCTGTGGGGAGTGGTCTTGTCTTTCTTCCCAACTTTGTTGCATTGTTCCCTCTCCAATGTCATACTCTTTCCTGGTATCGTCTCCTCCCTTTGTCCTATTACAAAAATGAAAACTTCTGTAAAGACTTGGAACCCTTTGGGTTCATTTCTCTTGTAATAAACTTGGTTTTCACCTAAGTCTTCTGACTGAGATTGCCTGTTGACAATTTTCTTAGGATTAAGTCAGTAACTGGCAATCAGAGGTAAAGTCATAAAGGAAAGTTGGTACAAATTTTGCTGAATATTCACTTGTAGAGAGCCTTTGGGCCCTAATTGCTCAGTCTTAGGATCCTAGAGGTTAAGCCCAGAAATTAAAAATTGGAAATTGTGGACAATTTGCCAAAATGAATCCCTGAATATTACAGTGTTAAAGTTAAAGAACTTCCATATAGGCAGAACTCAGGCAGATAGAAGACTGTCTTCCATGATCCACAATCAAAGAGTGGACATCTCTAGCATCTTCAGTGGACAACTTCTCAAATAGAATAGCCAAGACAGTCCTAGGGAATCTAATTCAATTCTCTCAGGAGGAGTTCCTCTGAGAAGTGTCACTCCAGGTTAGGGACACTGCCGTAGGAGAGATGGGATCAGAAGTAAGAGGAGAAATGCATACTATGGGATCCCAATTGGGACAAGCGTGGATGCTCTATCTAGGGAAGTGTAAAGAAAGAGCTATTGAGCTATGAATAGTTTGGTTTGAGAATACAAAGGGTTTAGGGATTGTTTTGGCCAAAGCATGGAATTTTTGATTATGTAGAAAGTTATGGAATTTTATTGAACAATCTCCCAAATCTGCTTAGAATAAATGAACTACTGAAATTGCTAAGTTCTTCATCATTCTCAGTTTTTTTCTTCATGTGGTTATACTTTGGGAAAAAGTCTAGAGGAATGGAACATTAATCAGATCTTCTGTTTCTTAGGGACTTGTTCTAAGTACAAAGTACACTTTTTTTTGAGGGGCAATTGGGGTTAAGTGACTTGCCTAAGGTCACACAGCTAGCAAGTTTGTCAAGTGTCTCAGGTGACTTGGACTCAGGTCCTCTTGATTCCAGGGCTGGTGCTCTACTCACTGTGCCACCTAGCTGCCCTCAAAGTGTATTTAAATTGTGTGAACCCAATTGACAAATTACACTAAAGCAATTTTGTATTGTTACTAAATTAGGATTTTGTGGGTTTTTTGGTGAGATTCTGAGAGCATTAACATAATTAGGAAACAGAAGAATTACCTTAGGCTGACAGCAGGACCCCAGACAGAAGATGGTCACAAGTTCTACGCTTAGAGAAGACAGGTAAGATACTGACTTCAAAAGCTCTCAGAGAAAAACTTAGGAGAAGTTCAGGCCTTACTTAATCTTGTGCTTGGTGTATGTTCTTCATGTGTCTGTTTTGTAAATGATGAAACTAAGGAATTACTTCAAGAAACAAAAAAGACCTTATACAATTAGGCAAATCTGTAAGAGAATGGCAAATAAGTGTCTGTATTGCCTGTGCTATATGCTATTTGTGCTAAACCAAAGCTAACAGGTGTTTTATCTATTCCTTTTCTTTTGGCATGGTCAACCAAAAGAAACAGGTTCTTAAAAACAAACAAACAAATAAAAAAAATCTCCATGTTGGAGATTGCTGAGATGAAAGACAGATGCAGGAATTAATGGAAAACTAAGATACGGAAAATTGATTGGAAACCAAATATGTAAAAAAGGAATAATCAAATTTCTTTCATTTCTAAATTATAATCTGGATATCTTTATATTTTGATGAGCTTATGGGGTATTACCCAACTCTGTAGAGCTTAATTAATGAAATCAAAACTTTCACAGATTAATTATTCCTACGTTCCCACAGGTTCCTCTCTACAGGGCTGGACAGCGCCGGGGTTTCATTGATTCCAATTGCAGTATGGCCGTGAGAAAGCGGGACACAGAGACAGCTGGCATTTATGCGGCAGAAGGGGCCTTGGACTCAGCTTCCCAGGCCCTCCTTGCAGCGCTTGGTGCTCTTTTAATGAGATGAGCTAAAAGAACCCAACGTCCTCCCGGGCCTCGCGGCTCGGCACGTGGCCTCCAGGTCCGGGTGGCAGTGCCTCACGTGCGGACTCCATTTCCCACAATGCCTGCGCCGTGACGTCACCTTCGCCCCAGCACTTCCTGTGGCTGCGGCAGAACCCCAGGGCATGCCGGGAATCTCAAGGTGCGCAGGCGCAACTTTCCCCAGGAACTCAGGTTTTTTTTTGCCCTTTGTTCTTGGGTCCCTGCTGGTTGAATGTGGGCAGGGCAGGGAGGTGTTGGAGGGAGTCATTGCGCAGGCGTGGCCCCACCCAGCGCTTTTTAGGGCGCCTTCTCTCTTCCCCTCCCCCCCCTTGCCCCCACCCAAGAGCGAAGACTGGGGCTGACCCTGCCAGGTTAGCGAACATGGGAGTGTCCGTGCAAGCATGTGCGTGTGTGCAAGCTTCTGAGTGTGGGATTGAGTGTGCAAGACAGGGAGGGTCTGGGACCAGTGCGATGTGGGAGGGGCGGGGCTGGTGGTGAGTGTGTGTGCAGTGGGAGGGTGTCTGAGTGTTTGCACGTTTGGCCAAGAGTGTGATTGCACGTGCAAGTGTGTGTGACAGGGAAGGAATTGGGGGCCAGGGAGTGTGTGCACGCTGCCAAGATCGGGGAGGGGCTGGGGCGGCTGTGTTTGCCCAGACTAATTGTAAGGGAAAGTATGTGGGTTTGATGGGGGAGCGGCTGGTGAGTTTAAGCTGGGCCAAGCACCCCTAGGGGGCAGAGGGAGGGGCGGGGCTCCCTCCTCCCCACCCTCTTCCCCAAGCCCCCTCCCTCTGCTAAAGAAACCAAATCACACCACCCCTATCCCTTGGCTTCTTCCCTTTAACAGGGGGAGGCGGGGCAGCCCCAGCCCCGCATCCAGTTGTCAGGGGAAGTCACCGGGCCCTGGAGTCACAGGTGTGTCCTGGCTCTGTGACCTCGCTTGCCTCAGTTTCCTCATCAGTAAAGTGGGGGTGACAGTAGCCCCTCCCTCTCCCGCCCAGTGTGGTTGGGAGCATCCAGTGAGATCACGAAGCTCTTAGCACAGTGCTTGCATACAGTAGGTGCTGTATAGATGTTAGCTCTTACTGTAAATAACCCCCTCATTTCCCTGGAGGAAGTGACGGCATCCGAAGGAGTGGGGGTCCTGGAGGGACCCCCCTGAGGAAGGAGGGGGTGAGGGAATAGCTGGAGAGCTCCTGGGGAGGGGTCAGGAGGGAAGCCCTCTCCCCCCAGGGTGCTGGTCGCTGTCTTGGCATCCGGTCCTTCCTGGCCAGCTCTGCCCGGGATCTGGCCCTCCTCAGACCACCCAGCCCTTCTGTCCCTGGCCTCCTTGGGCCTCAGGCAGCATTGCTCTGTCCCTTATTCAGGAGGACAGCTGGCATTTCTGTGGCCCTTTGGGTGCACCTCGGACTTTACAAATCTCATGTCCCTGATTCCTTACAGCAGCCCTGTGAGGGAGGTGCCCATTTTACAGAAGGGGAAACTGAGGCAGCCAGAGATGAAGTGACTTGGCCAGAGTCACACAGCCAGCTGGTATCTGAGGTCTGATTGGACCTCGGGTCTTCCTGCTTCCATCCATGTTCTCCTTCCAGGGATTCAGATGAAGGCCCTGTGATCTTGAACCCAGTCCTGCTGGGGCCCCAGGAGCTGGCCCACAGGGAATGTGCATGAAGCCTTAGGGAAGGAATGTTAAATTAGCAAAGCTGGTCACATGCTTGGGGTCCTAGAAGGGCCTTCCTGCCACCCCAGCTGAGGCCCAGGCAGTGATGGTGACCTGATTCCAGTGACAGCTGTAATAAGTGGCAGGGACAGGATCTGAAGCCAGGACTCAGCAGTCTAAGGCCAGTGGGCAGTGGGTTTGCTTCCCATTGCTCCATGCTGGCTCCCACACATGCAATGCTTGTGTGTCAGCAGATGTGCATGTGTGTGTGTTAGGATGCTAACTGTCTCATAAAGTCACTAAATTTTAACTAGAAGGGACACTAGAGGTCATCTGGTTCAACTGCATTGTTTTACAGAAGAGGAAACAGGACCAAGAAGAAACAGACATATGAGAAAGGCAGAATTGGACTCTGAATCCCAGGTCCTCCTACACAGGGTAGGACGGGGGCTCCTGGAGCCCTGTGGCTGAGTCAGCCCCTTCACTGACCACAGCAGCTCTACCAGGGCCTTTGCTGGGAGCATCAGAGGGCGTTCTGCTGGGAAGGCAGAATCTGGAACCCTGTGTGGAGGTCTCAGCTAAAGGGGCCCTTGTCTTTGAGCCCCAGGCACTATCTCTGAGAAGGATCGATCCCTGCTGATCTCTTTGACCCAAGTGTCCAAGGACAGATGCCCCTCCTGAACCCACGTCAGGCCCGAAGAGACACAGTGGGGGTGCCTACGGAGGCCTTGGCCCGAATGTTTGGGAAGAGAGGTGAGCATCACGGAAGGCTTATGAGGGACGGGGGTTGTTAATAGGATCCGAGAGCTAGAAAGGACCCCCAAAGGCTGCTAGTCATTTTTTTTTTTTGCATGGGGGAAGACAGGGCAATTGGGATTAAGTGACTTGCCCAAGGTCACACAGCTAGTAAATGTGTCAAGTGTCCGAGGCTGGATTTGAACTCAGGTATTCCTGATTCCAGGGCTGTTGCTGTACTCACTACGCCACCTAGCTGCCCCACCAGCCCTTTCATTTTAAAGATGAGGAAAATGAGATGCCAGGATGTGAAGGGATTTGGTCATGGTCATCCTGTTTGGAAGGTGCAAAGACAGGATTTGAACCAAGCACCTCTGACTCCAGAGTCCGTGTTCTTTCTACTGTACTACCTGAGAATACCCATTCTAACACTGGAACTCTCCATGTGCTATTCCTTTTCTCTCTTTAAATTATGTTCCCCCTTTTTATAAATATTGCTGACACTGCCCAATGATACTTAACCTTCCTTCCTCTGTCCCCTGCCCTTGTGACAAACAGATTTTGGGTGGACTTTCTTGAGATGGTTGCTTGATTCTCTCCATCTCCATCCAGCAACATGCAGATGACCGAGAGCAAGAGGGAGCCCAGCTGAGGCTTGGCCAGTCTAGGTCAGGGGTAGGTGAAGGGGGCCCTGACTCAAGAGAAGAGGAATGTAGTGTTGAATTGATTCACCAAGGGTTCAAGATGGGGAAAAGAGGGGAGAGAGAAGCCTTGAGAGATAACCTGAGGGCTTGTTGGAGGTCACAGCGTGGGCAGACCACAGACCAGGGAGGGCTGGGATGACAATAGGTTTTAGTCAGGTGAGGGGATGGGGGCCTCAGAAGTGTGTGCATTGGTGGACTGGAGGAGGAGGAGGTCATGGGAGCTTGGGGGATTTGAGGGAGGATCAGTAGAAATGCTGATGTCCCCTAGTAGGGGCAGGTATTGGGGAGGAGAGAAAGCCTGCCCTGTGAACCAGGTGCCGAACTCCCTGAAGAACAAAGTTGGTGGGGGGGACGGCTGTCCTGGAGGTCAATCATTTATCTAATCCTTCGTTTTTTTCCCTCAGATTTCTTTTTTTTAACATTCTTTTTTAAAATTTTGAGTTCCAAATTCTCTCCCTCCTGCTTCTCCCCCACCTGTTAAGAAGGCAAGCAATTCTCATACATGTGAAGTCATGTAAAACGCTTTCTGTATTAACCATGTCGCAAAAACACCAACCCAAGAAAAGTCAAGAAACTAAAAAAGTCAGGCCTTTAGTCAGCACTCAGAGTTCATCAGTTCTAACCCTGGAATGAGAGAACGTTTGTCATCATAGGTCCTTTGGAATTGCCTTAGATCGCTTTTGTAGTCAGAGTGGCTAGGGCTTTCACGTGTAGTCATCCTTACAATATTGCTGCTGCTATGTGTAATGTTCTCCTGGTTCTGCTCCCTTCACCTTGCATCAGTCGTACAAGTCTTCCCAGGCTTTTCTGAAGTCATCCCCTTTGTCATTTCTGACCACAGCTTGTTCAGCCATTCCCCAGTTGATGGGCATCCCCTCCATTTCCAGGTCTTGGACACCACAAAAAGAGCTGCTATAGATATTTTTGGCCCAATAGATTCTTTTGCCTTTTCTTTGCTTATCCCTGATCTCTTCAAGTGAAATCCCACCGTAGGGTCTCTGTTTCCTCCAGCCACTAAACCGCACTCAGGTCCATCTGGACTGTTCTCTTTAATATTGGAATAATAGCTACAGATATTACATGTACTGTATATTCTATATAATATATATTATAATATAATGTGTAAATGACTTTCATATGCCTTACCCATATCATCCCGTAGGTGTGGGTGCGGGTGGGTATTACATCTTTACAAATGCCCTGTGACTAGTTAGTGGAGTGACCACTTCTCTGCAGAGGTGGGGAAGCAGAAGCTTGGGAAACTGCATATAATGCCAGACTTTGGATAAGCTGATGAGTTTTGAAGTTTGCTTTACTTTCTTCCTCTTGTTTTATTTTTAATAGAAGGGATGGTTCCCTGGGGGAGATAAAGTGGGAAATGTAGGTGACATCAATACCAAAAAATATCAAGACAAATTTTTTCGAAGAGTCATGGTGATGTAGGGTTTTCCCTGGGGAGGGGAGCACTTGGGAGTCCCAGGGGGGCCCATCCTCCAGCCCAGTGTTCTTCCTTCTTTGCTCTCAGGATTGTAGTTGGGTGGCTCTGCCTGTCTTGGGATGGTGAGCAGGGACCAGTGAAGTCTTCCTGGTGAGCCTTCTCCTCCAGAAACTCTAGCCTTGGTACCCTGGGTTGGTGTAGGAGAGGTGTCCCATCCCCAGCTGGGCCTGGCACTCAGCTCTCCCTATGGCCCCCCTAGCTCATTCCCCCAGGTGGCGCTGCCACTACATATTTTTGCCCAAGCCCCACCTGCCATTTTGTCAAAGTCAGAAACTCTCCATGACCAGTCACTGGGGGCTCACAACTCATAGATAGCTTGAAGTCTTGGAGATTTCCCTTGGGCACTGTGCTGTGCTCAAGAAGCAATATCTTGGTGACAGGACCTGTACCCGGGGCTTCCTGACTGCAAGGCCAGCTACCTCTCTACCAGGTGGCTCCTTACCTCTCTGGAGGGGAATGCTAGGGGCCTCTGAAACCCTCTGGGACCACAAGGGCATTTGGGCTGTCAGGTGTTTAAGGCCAGAACCCATCTGTCATGCCGCAAGGCAGCACACATATTCCTCAGCCCTGTTTTTGTCTTGTGCTCTGCCCATGGGCATTTAACCAGCTTCTCTGAATAGAACCCACCCTGGGGAGCTTGGCATCTACAGACCCATCTTGGTCTCTCTCATGGCTTCTCTTCCTTCTGCAGCTCAGCATTCTCAGGACTCTGCCCTTCCCCAGAAAAGGACCCTGAAGGAAGAGGAGACAGAGCACAAAGCAATGGCTTCTGGCGTCCTGACCAGTGGCGGGTCACAGGTAAGTTGGCTTTGACTCTGTCCCAAAATGCTGTCTCATTTCTCAAGATGTGGGTACCACTGTCACTTGCTGCACCCTGGCCCAGCCAAGTCCCATCCAGGGGCCTGAACCTCAGCCGTCTTTCCCCAAAAGACTCTTGACTATCTCGGTGTGTGATGGAGAGCCCATAGTCATTGGAGCTGGAAGGAGTTTCTCACTTTCTCTTGTGTCTTAGACGCCCTCGGCAGGCGGTCTGGTAAAGCCCATGGACTGTTTCTCGGAGTGCTTTTACATGCAAAAACTGAAACACAGATTAATAGTAAACGCTCCTAATTAGCATTTCTGCGGTGCTTGGAACTTCGCAGTGATTGTCTAACTTTATCCTTGTAACCACTCTGGAAGGAAGGTGCTATGATGATCCCCATTTTACAGGTGAGGAACTGAGGCAGAGGTTAAGTGACCTGTGCATGGTCACGCAGCTAGTAAGTGTCCAAGGCTGGATTTGAACTCAGATCTCCCTGATTCCAGGCCACTGCTCCACCTAGCTGCCTTTAAAAGAAAACCAATCATATTTAGATATAGTTGTCAAATATACATATTTTTTTAATTCACAGACCCCAGGTTAGGAACCCCTAATGTAACACCCTAGTTTCAGGAAGCTGAAAGCCAGATAGATGAAGTGTCCAGGCCTCAGACCTTTTCAGGAAAAACAGGCCTCAAACTCATGGCGGAGGGTGCTAAGATATTGCTACCACCACCCCCTCCCCCCCCAGCAGCAATGAGCCACTTCCTGTCTTTAAAAAGACAGTTTTATTGTGTGATGTTATCTGATGCTCTCCTGGTCCCTTGGTCACCTGGTGTTTTCTTTAAGAAATCAATCTTGACCACATGATGATCTAAGCCAGTTCCAAAGGACTCACGACAAAAAGTGCTATCCACCTCCAGAGAAGGAACTGAAGGAGTCTGAATGCAGATTGAAGAAGACTTTTTAAACCTTCTTTATTTTTCTTTTCTTTTTGTCTCTGTTTTCTTTTGTAACATGGCTAACAGGGAAATATTTTATACAGCTGCACATGTATAATAGGGGAGAAAGGGAGGGAGAGAATTTGGAACTCAAAATTTAAAAAAAAAAGTTAAAAGTTAAAATTTTTTGCTTACATGTAATTGAGAAAAAATAAATTAAAAATTAAATGTAAAAAAAAAGAAAAGACTGTAAGCCCCTTGAAGGCAGAGGCTGTTATTGTCTTTTTATTCCCAGGACCTAGAGGAATGCCTAGGACAGAGTAAGTATTTTAATAGCTGGTTGTTGTCCTTCGTTCTCGAAGAGGACCAAAACGACATCACTGTGCTACGGTCAATTTTCAGTATATGAGCTCAGAATGCTCTACCTCAGGTCGGGCACAAATAGTCCAAGGTATTTTAATAAATGTTGATTGAGAAAAAAAATTAGTCTTGTTACCGAAGATGGTGATCTCCTAGGTTTCTAGCTGGTTCCACGCCCTTCCTTTTACAGATCAGCAAACCAAGGCTCTGAGGTAAAGGGACTCCCACATCTCATGGCTCTAGGCCCAGCATCCTACCCACAAGGCCATGGAGAGGCGGCAAGTCTTTGGCCTTGCTGGGTTTCCCAGTGGCCACCATGGCAGTGAAGTCACTGAGTGTCAGAGGGTCTTTGGAGTCTTGTCAGAGCTGCCCTACATCCCTTCATCTGCTGCGGGGTGGGGGTGGGGGGTGAGGGCGCAGTTTGAACCTAAGCTCAGTCATCTCCCTGCGGGTCTTTAAGAGGCAGCTAGGTGGGACACTGGGTAGAACTCTGGGTCAGGAAGCCCTGGGTCCAATCCTGCCTGAGATATTTACCAGCTGTGGTCCTGGACAATTCATTTTACCACTGCCTGCCTCAGTTTCTTCATCTGTAAAATGAGGATGATGATAGCCCCTACCTCCCAGGGTGGGTGTGAGGATTAAATAATATTTATGAAGCTTATTTGCAACCCTAGAGCACTATATAAATGCTAGTTATCGTTGGTGTTATAATTATTATACAATTATTACCATGAGCCCTGCCTGTGTGGGAGCGAGTATTGCTTCCTCTTGTCTTTGGTTACTTGATAAAAACCAGCCTCTCTCTATGCAGTGGGAAGTTGTGAGTGACCTTTCCTTGTGCTACATTTCCCTTGGGCCTCTGTTTTCATTTATAGCAAGAATGTCAGGTCAATGTGATTCAGTTATGGTCTATCTTTGAATTGCCTCCATTTTTAATGGTTTTTGTTGAAGCAATCAAGATAAGAGTTTGTCATTAAGAAATTATAAAGAAATTCCTAATTTTCCCCCCCCAAGGGACAGTGAAAAGAGAGTTAACTAAAAAGGCCTGCATTTAAATCAAATTAGGTGGCTAGGATGTGCTGCCTCACAGACCTGTGTGACCTTGGGCCACTCAACTTCTCCCAGAGCCTGTTTCCTTACCAGTAAAATGAGGCAGTTTGACTGGATGGTTTCTGAGGTTCCCTGCAGCTCTGGATGTATATTCCTATGGAATGACTTTAGATTAGTCCTGGAGAGAGAGTTTTATGTCTTATCTAATCGAAAATTTGCCTTGGGAGTATGATTTGGTTTTATTGGCATTCTGAATGCTGAACACTGTGAGAAACCACTTCCCAGCTTCCTCTCTGCCTCCATGGCTGTGTGAGGGGTAATGGGCCTTGGATGAGCAGGAATCTGTCTGGTGTTTCAGGAACTGGTGACATTCAAGGATGTGGCTATTGACTTCACCTGGGAGGAGTGGGAGCTACTGGACCCTGGTCAGAAGGCCCTGTACAGAGATGTAATGCTGGAGAACTATAGAAACTTGGTCTCCTTGGGTAAGGAAAGCTTCTTCCTTTAATAAACATAGATTTTTATCAATACCCTTTGCTTTTATATTATCTAGATTCTCCTCTGCATCCTGCTTCTTTCCCCCTTTCCAGATAGCTATCCCTTATAACAGGGCTATCCAACTTTAGGTTTTTATTGAAACAATAGACAACATATTTTGATTTGCAATTTTAGTGAGAGCTCTGCGGTAGCTCGGCTTCATTTCCTAAAGCATTTATGTAAATCTCTATGCTTATAGGTGGCATGTGGCCGAATTTTGGACAGTCCTGCCTTATAAAGAATTTTTAAAAAGAAAAAGAAGTGGGGCAGCTAGGTGATGCAGTGGATAGTACACCAGCCCTGGAGTCAGGAGGACTTGGGTTCAAATGTGGACTCAGACAAATGACACTGAGTAACTGTGTGACTCTGAGCAAGTCATTTAACCCTGATTGCCTCACAGAAAAAGAAAAAGGGGGAAAAAATTTGACAAAATTGATTACACCTTCAAAAAAATAGGATTTTATATGTAGTGTCCCACACCTATGGATCCCAGCTTCTGCAAAGGCCTGGGAGGAGGACGTGTCTTTTTATGCTTCTTTGAGGCCAAGTTGGTTTGTTACATTTTTGCAACATTTTGTTTTGTTTATTTTGTCTTAGTCTTTCTCTCCAGTTACATTGTTATCATTGTATAGATTGTTTTCTTGGCTCTGGATCAGTTCATGGAAATCTTCCCATGCTTCTTTGTATTTACTATGATTGTCATTTCTTACAGCGCAGCAACTTTCTGTTACATTATGTACCACCGTTGGTTTAGGAGTCTCCAGGGCAGCCTTGTTCTCTGATTTAGAATCTGCCCCTTACGATTGTAGTGCCTCCTGTGAGGTGTCAAACATCATAGACTAGCCATGGGGTGGCAAGCAAGGACCAGATATTCGTGATGCTTCAGGAGTAAGAGGCAGACCATTGTTTTCCACTGTTTCCAGATGACAGGTCTTGACATTGTACGATTAGTACTTGTCACAACTAGGCCCTCGTGGGGCCTTCCCCGAGGCTTTACATTTCCCATCCTCTGTTCCTCATGACATTCCTACTATCCCAGCATCTCAGTGCGCATGCCTGAAAACGAAGCTTCCAGTGAGTTCCACAGGTTTTATCAAGCATATGGATACAGGGAGAGCCCACATTTAGGCAAGGATGAGTTCTGATGAGTCTTTGGACTCACAGTATATCTGGGGGATACAACACTGACCCCAATTTTTTGTCATTTTGATTCTTCTAACATGGTGATGTTCTTTGATGGGAATTCACAAACCACTTGTAAAATATTACACAATAAGGGTGCCTTGGAGAGGTGCAGGGTGCTTTCTGTCATCTGAGGTATGGAAGGTTATTACCATCACATGATTTATGAAGGCTTCTGGGAACAGTAGCATTTGAGTTGAGCATCAAAGCTTGGGAAATATTGGGCAAGTTGGAGCTGTGAAGACATGGAGGAACCAAATTGTGGAACTTGGACTAGGGATACAGGCAGTGAGCATCATCTAAAGTTCAGAGTGCATGGAGGGGAGTTTGAAATAAGATTAAAACATAAGTTGGTGCCAGAAATCTAGAGGACACTGAATTCCAGGCTGAGGAATTTGAATTATGCTCAGTAGCAAATATGGAGTCATCCAGAGATTTTGAGTAGAGAAATTATGTGTCCAGTCCCATGCACAAGGAAAATGAGTCTGACATTGGTGCAGAGTCTAAACTGGAGGAGTGAGAAAGTGATAGGCAGGATGACCTGCCGGGATATTGTTATCATAGCCAAGGTGGGCTGTAATGAGGGCCTCTATGAAGAAAGTGGCCATGGAAATAGAGGAGTGAATGGGACAGATGGCAATTTGGTTCTGGAGAGGACTTGGAAGCTGAGTCGTAGAAGAGGGAAAAGTCAAAAGTAATATCAGAGTTTCAAATGTGAGACACTGAGTGAACCACAGGGCTATTGAGTGAAACAAAGTCAGAAAGAGAAACAGCTGTGGGAGAGGGACCATCGTTTAATGAATCAATAAGCACTTATTAAGTATGTGCTGGGCACTGTCCTAAGTACTGGCTCTGGACATGATGCTTTTGAAGTGGCAGCACACTGGGGAGAGATCTTGTAGGAAACTGGAGATATGTGTACAGAGCTTGGGACATGGAGAGAGTGTGTGGACATGTGAAGAGAGGTGACCGTCGATGCCATAAGAGGGACTGAAGTTACTTAAGGGAGTGGGGGAAGGCAGCTCAGGGCAGAATCCTTAGGAAAGGTTCTCACCTGCCGGGCCCTGATTGCAATCCCATCCTTTGCCTGCCTGGCTGTCATTTAGAGTCCCTTTGTATCATTATTACCAAGTCTACCTTCCCTGGGGGAAGAAGAGAGGAGAACTCCCTTTGGAGAAAGCTCTGTGTTCCCAGAATTTTCTTACTTCTTCCTCATGAGCAGGACATCCTGTTTCCAAACCAAATGTGATCTTCCAATTAGAACAAAGTGAAACACCCTGGATGCTGGAGAGAGAAGCAGCAAGAAGCATTTTTCCAGGTGAGGGGATAAATTTAAGGTAGGTGGGAGCCAATGCAAGCAACAGGTCACAGGGTGAGTGGGGCATGAAATCTCTAAAACCTCTCCTCAAACACGCAGTGCAGAATTAAAATGTGATATGTTATGTACATACATATTTATTCATGTATTGGGAATATTTATTTTTTACATATGTTTGTATATATATTATATATGCATGTACATATAAAAATCATCTATAATTAAGTGAAGCAAATCCCCACATTGAGAATATACATAGCAATATTTATATATAATGATACACAAAGATAATGTACATATATAAAATATATGCATATGTTATATATAATATACACACGTGTGTGTGTGTGTGTGTGTGCGTGTGCATGTGTATGTGTGCAGGTACAAGTGTAAAATATTCCCAGTGTGGGGTTTATTTTATTGAGCTATACATGGTTTTTGTAATGGGTATTTTTAAAATGTATTTTCTCAATGTGTATGGGGGAGGGAGGGCAGGGGTTAGAAAAAAAGATAGGAAGGAGAGGATTCCTTTGAAAAAATAAATTTAAATTAAAAAGAGACCTCTTCTTCAGTTAAGTAGCATTTCTGAGGTGCTGATTGTGTGACCCCAGCCACGTTGAGAAGGTCTGAGGCTGTGACATAAGTCCTTTCATAGACCGTTGACTTTTGTTTCCAGTGCTTTCCCTCTGGTGTCTGGTATCCTGTCTATAGCTTGTGTGGATCATGTTAGGTCTCCCTTTATCCTGTGAGTTCTGTAAGGGCAGAGACTATCTTTGCCTTGCCTGGCAACTCTAGCACTCAGCACAGCGCCTGACCCATAGTATGTGCTTAATAGATGTTTGTTGACTGACTTATTCTTTGCCTGGATCACTAACTTTCCTGGCTTTTTCCCAGTATACTTCCCTCTCATCTCTGAGATACTCTCGTGCTTCCTTATTTGTAAAGCTTCCCCTTGTGCTCAGTAATTCCCCCCACACCTCCCACCTCCCTCCCTTAAAGGACACTGTTGCCAGGATCATTTCCTGTTGGTCTCACTGGTCTTACATTCTTGTTCCTTTTCTTCCACCTGCTGGGATCCCTAGTCTGCCCTGTACTTAAAATGAACAAGTGAAATCCTTCTGTCTCCTCTCAGCTCCTTTCAATTTTGCCTTGCTTTCACTTCGTGAAATCTTCCAGTGAAGCAGCTTTATCTAGTTTCTTCATGCCCTTGGTTCCATTCTGTTCTCTTAAGTGCCATGATCTGATTTCTACTCCCAACTAGTCTATAGAAAATACTCTTTCAAGATAAGTCATTTTACCTAAATTACCTTCAGAGGAGGAAGCCAGTGGCTTAGTGGATTGAGTGCTAGGCCTGAAGTCAAGAAGACCTGAGTTCAAATCCAGCCTCAGACACTTCCTAGCTGTGTGACCCTTGGCAAATAACTTCTTCCCTTCACAAAATGGATGTACTAGTTCCATTGGAGAAGTAAATGGCAAACCACTCCAGTATCTCTGCCAAGAAAAGCCCCAATGAGGTCATGAAGGGTTGGACATGACTGAGCAACACACCTAAATTTGAGGGATTCTTGTATTCTCATCAACCTCCGGTTTATATAATGGTATTAAGCAGCCCTTTATCCATCTTTCTCAATATGCCTGTGTAAAGCATTTGAACTAGGCAAGGCCCTGCTGGGCTCTGAAGATACAGAAACAAAAACAGGAGATGAGTTTCTATCCTCCTTGAAGGCTTGACTCATAAAAAAATAATAATTAAAGATGAGATAAATTGAGGAGGAAAAAACAAAGTCAAGGACCCCAGCACCTTCAAGACTGTTGGTGTTTCTGATAGGCCAAAGTCAGAGGATGTGACCACTAGGCTTGGGTGCTGCAAAGCTACAGAGGCTAGAGATCTGTGCCGAGTTCAGAAAACCACTAGGAGCCAGAGGTAGATTGTGAAGGACTTGGAAGTTTTGGGAAATCAAAGTTAAGGTCCCTGGCTTAGAGTTGGCAGATTCCATTCTCTTCCCTTTTTGGGTAGCCATGACATGGGTCTTTATCCAGTCTTGCAGGACCTTTCCTCATCTGCACATTGTTCAATGATCATGAACACAGTACTTTAGACCTGGAAGTGCTATGTGAAGAATAACATTTATATAGTACATTAAGGTTTGTAAAGTGCCTTATATCTGTTCTCTGAGGCAGCTAGGTGGCAATTGAAATTTGGGAGTCAGGAAGTTCTGCGTTTAAATCTAGCCTCAGAGAATTACTAGCTGCATAATGCTAGTTAAGTTATTTCACCTGTCTGCCTCAGTTTCCTTACCTGTAAAATCTATAAAATGAAGGTGATACTATCTCCAACCTCCCAGGATTCTGTCACTGATCACTTGCCAAATTTCAACCTCAGATTACTCCCACAATCCACAATCCCCTACTCATGTGCTGCTTCATGCAACTGGAGAAAGTCACAAAACTAGGGTGATTGGGTTCACTACAGATGCAGGTTAGATCATCTTGACTGCATCCTTCCTGCAGCAAGGCAATCTTTTGATACTTCCCTAATGGGTTGACACTCCCACTCAGCATGATGATTCCAAACTTTTCCATTCTTCCTCAAGGCTCCCATTGCTTCCCTTCCTGCCACCCTGGCAGCTGAAGAGATATTGAGGGCCATTCCACAAAAACTCCCCCTTCTCCCTTCTTCCTCATCTCACATCACCAAGATGCCTCCTGCCTTAATCTCCTCCTTCACCCCTGTCTCACAGTAGGACATGGTCCTCTCTCCAAAGGAAATGCTTTTCCGTGCATCTTGGAACCCATCTTTCCCCACTTCTCCAGGGATTACCCTTTCTCTAATGAACTCCACTTTTCCACTGTAATCTCTCTACACTCTAGCTCCTTCCCTGCTGCCTACAAACACAACCATATCTTCCCCCTCCTTAAATAGCCTTCACTTTCTTGGGCTGGCTATCATCCTATATCTGTCCTCCCCTTCTAAGCCAAATTCCTTGAGAATGCTATAGTCAGTAACACCTCTCCTTGTCTCCTTCTTTCTCTGCAGTCTGGCTTCTGACCTCATCATCCAAGTCAACCTAGCTCAGAGTCAACAGGGACTTCTTCACTGCCAAATTGAGTGGCTTTTTTTTCAGTGCTCATCCTTCTTGATCTTTGTGTAGCCTTTGACATTGCTGAACTTCTCCTCCTGTGCCCTCTCGCTTCTCTGGGTTTTTGGAACACTGTTCTCTTCCATTTCTCCTAACTTCTCTCCTGAGCTCCAGTCTCACATCACTAACTGCCTCTTAGCTATCTTAAACTGGATGTCCTGTAGGTATCTGACACTAAGCACAGAACTCATTCTCTTTCCTCCCAAATTCTCATTCTCCTCCCCACCTTCCTCCTTACTGGGAAGGATACTGCCATATTCCTAGTCACCCAGGAACGCGACCTTGGGGTCATCCTTGTCTATCATTTTACCTTCACCCTTCATATCTAATGCTGTTCCTAGAACTTGATACTCTTATTTTCCAAATCCATGCCTGCCATTCATTTGCTGCCCTCCATGCCTAGAATATTCTTTTCACCTTTGCCTCTTTGTTTTCCTAGCTTTCTTCGACTCAACTCAAATATGACCTTCCATAGGTGGTTTTTCCTTGTCCCTCTCCACTCCCCACTTCTAATACTTTCCCACTATTGGGTATTTCCAATTTATCCTGTAAATATGTGGTATATACATAGTTGCGTCTATGCTGTTTCCTCCATTAGACTGTGAACTCCTTGAGAGCAGGGCTTGTCTTTTGCTTTTTTTCTGTCTCCACATCATTTAGGATCATGTTTGACACATAGTAGGTGCTTAATAAGTACTTACTGACTGACTGTGGAACAAGGGACATTTACATTTTCTTGTTTCTTTCAGGTTGGGAGGCCAGGTATGAGATGGAGGAAACAATTTCAGAGTCTTATTTTGCTATGGAAAAATCATTCCAAGAAACCTGGCATGGTCCCTGGAGTTCTAATTGGGGGGAATCCTGGGAATGTGGTGGCAGGTTTAAGAGGCAGCAGGGGAGCCAGGAGAGAAATTTTAGGCAAGTACCCTTTGTCCACAAGAAAGCTGATGAGCCAAGAGATCAAGAATGTAATAACTTTGGAAGAAGTTTCTGTTCAGACCCAATTCTTATGACACAGCAGAGTGCCAGAAAAAGTCTCCCTAAGTATGATTCACAACAACTTTGCTTTGAACAACATTCTGACCTAATTCAACTTGAAAGGATCACCTCAGAGAAAAAGCCTGGTCAACGTGATGAATGCTGTATTCCCTTAAGTTACCCCTCAGACCTTGTTCAGTGTCATAGAATACTTAATGGAGAGAAACCCTATGCATATTATGAGTTTGGGAAAACTTTCCACCAGAGAGACCTTACCAAAGATCAGAAAATCCTTATTGGTGAGAACCTCCACATATATAATGAATGTGGGAATACCTTCAGTGATAACTTAACTCTTACTCTACATCAGAGAAGTCATACTGGAGAAAAATTCTGTGATTGTAATGCATGTAGGAAATCCTTGAGTAACAACTTATCCCTTCCTTCACATCAGAGAATTCAAATTGGACAGAAATCCTATAAATGTCCTGAATGTGAGAAATCATTCAGTCAGTACACAAGCCTTATTAGACATCAAAGAATTCATACAGGTGAAAAGCCTTATAAATGTAGTGAATGTGGAAAAGCCTTCAGTCAGTGCACAAACCTGATCCGACATCAGAGAGTTCATACTGGAGAAAAATTCTTTAGGTGTCACGAATGTGGGAAGACCTTCAGCAACAGTTCATCTTGTAGTATACACCAGAGAATTCATACTGGAGAGAAACCCTATGGGTGTGGTGATTGTGGACAATCCTTTAGTCAACAGGGAAGCCTTATCCAACATCAAAGAATTCACACTGGAGAGAAGCCCTTTAAATGTAAAAAATGTGGAAAAGCCTTCAGCCAAAATATACACCTTACTCAACATCAGAGACTTCATAGTGGGGAGAAAATTTATAAATGCAATGAATGTGGTAAAGCCTTCAGTAATAGCTCCACACTTATTCTACATAATAGGATTCATACTGGAGAGAAACCTTATGAATGTAATGAATGTGGAAAAACCTTTAGCCAGTATACAACTCTTATTCAACATCAGAGAATTCATACTGGAGAGAAACCCTATAAATGTAATGTGTGTGAAAAAACCTTCAGCCAGAGCACCAGCCTTATTCGTCATCAGAAAATTCATACTGGAGAGAAACTATGCATATGCCATGAATGTGGACAAGCCTTCAGTCAGCAGGGAAGTCTTACTAAACATCAGAGAATTCATACTGGAGAGAGGCCCTATAAATGTAATGAATGTGGAAAAGCTTTCACCCAGAGTATGAACCTTACACGACATCAAAGAATTCACACTGGAGAAAAGTTATATAAATGTAATGAATGTGGAAAAGCTTTCAGTAATGGCTCATCTCTTACTCAGCATGAAAGGATTCATACTGGAGAAAAACCATATAATTGTAGTGAATGTGGTAAGGCCTTCAGCAATAGCTCGTCAGTTACTCAACATGAAAGAATTCATACTGGAGAGAAACCCTATAAATGTAATGAATGTGGGAAAGCCTTCACTCATAGTATGAATCTTACTCGACATCAGAGAACTCATACTGGAGAGAAACCATATCACTGTAATGAGTGTGGGAAATCTTTCAGCCAGAATATGAACCTTACACGACATCAAAGAATCCATACTGGTGAGAAACCCTACAAATGTAATCAATGTGACAGAGCTTTCAACCAAAGCACGTCTCTTGCTGAGCATCAGAAAACACATAGGAAAGAAGCTGGGAAATATAATAAATGTAACAGGGCTTTTAGCTGAAGCCAATACTATCAAGGAATGTGTGGAGGAGTCTTTTATTTTTAGTGGAAAAAAAGCTCATTAATCATCATGAATGTGGAAGTCTTACCAAACAGCAGAGTTTATCTAGTGAGAAGTCCTATAAATGCAGTGGAAGTGAGAAGATCTTCAGTAATGGTTCAGTCCTCAACGGATGTTAGAGCCTGAGAACAGAAAGTCTCTCTGGCCACGGGCAAATTCTCATCCTCACTTTTCCTTTACTGCTTTTGGTGAACCTGTGGTCTCACTGACAGAAACATTCCTTCCATCTCTTTGGATTGCTGCCCATTCATGCCCTCTCATAGTTGGTAATTTTCATTTATGTCATCCCCTAGTGGCCCCAGCCTACCCCACCTAGAGCATCCATCTTCTATGTTGGAGGCCTTCCTCTTGTTCCTTACATTTTGTAAGTTCCTACGGAGTGTCTATCTGTTATCTTTCGCTCTTATCACATGAGTTGCCCTTGCCCCTCCCCCCCCAGTTTCTGGCCATATGTCCCCTTAGTGATATCCTTTATACCATTGCTTGAGCATAGCTCATCACTGAAAATATATTACAACTTATTTAGAACCACCTTCCATTTCCTTTGGGTCATTTACAGCTTTATTTCTTTGGAGATGGTGGTATTCCAGTATGTGTAACACTATGCCACCCTTACAAAAAGAATTCATGTTGGTAAGCCAGGAAACAGCATGGCATCACTGATGTCAGTGCAAGTTTTGTCAAATGCATCTGTCCTGGTGTTTGTCTATTCAGTTCTGAGCCCATGTCATTATCTGCGATTATTGCTTCAGCAATGTGTTCTGATGGAGTAATTCAGTAGAATAACCATTCAGCTGCATGGCTGGACAACAACATTTTCATCCATTTTCTTTCTCTAGTATCAGTTGTTAATCCATGCTCTTCTTTAATAATTATGGATCTTACTGAGAAGGCCCTGCAATTTTCACATTTTCAGTGGGTGGGAGGTGGGGCAGAGGGACGCAATCAGATTACACAATATCATCCACAGATGGGAGTGCCCAGAGGACAGTGCCTTCAAGTCAAGTTAAACCAATAGATGTTTAAGTATTTCCAGGATACGTGGCACTGTGGCCAAGTGCTGGGAAATAGAGAAAATCAAGGAGCTCATATCCTGGTGGAAATCCTTCTATGTGGAAATCTCCTTACATCTATAGGAAATCCCTCATGCAAGTGATCCACCATGACAGTGGCAAACATGCAGATTTTGGCAAGTATCCATCTCTTTGTTTATGCCTTACAACATGATTGGAGGACTTTTAGAAAGTCATCTTTGTGATTGCATTTACCAGAGAATCTGGTATGATCTTAACTATGCATAAGAGCCTCCTTTTGGTGGTGGTGGGGGGTGGGGGAAGAGTTTTTGAGACTCCATTTTTTTTTTTGTAATCAGTGAGTATACGCCATGGGATCTTATATTCTCTGCAACATTCAGTCAGTTAATTGTGTAACTAAGGATATTTATTGTCCGATGTAGAGAACTTTTGTGAAAGCCTGTTTGTTACATTTTAATTGCAAATATCTTCAATATGCATGTAAATCATTACAGTTGTATAAGGATGAGAAAGTAGGCGTGTGGATTTGTAGCTATCGGTGTTGTCTCAAGCCTTTTCTGGGCAGTTGGAGGCTAGCGATCTGGGTTAACTCCATGACCATCCATGTGGTAAGGATGTACCACATGTCCTCGGTTTCCATTTCCTCCCTGCCTTATAGCAAGTTCCTACAGTGGGATTACATTTGGGGCAGAGAATGGATGAACACATTTAGAAGTGTCCTGACCACTCTAGCTAGAAAATTCTGCCTTTTTTCCCTTAAATAGAAAACACTTAGCTGGAAGGGGAGGTCAGTAGGTCACCCAGCTTTATATTTTTGTGACATCAAGGGTTTGACATTTGATTAAACTCACTGTGAACCCCAGAGTCAGGAAAATGAGAGTCCACAGTGGCTACATAGCTGAGGCTATTCTTGCAACTCTCCTGTTCCTGTTTTCTTCCAATAAACTCTACTGGACAAACATGAATGACTTGAGTGATCATTTCTTGCACCTCTACTTTAGACACTAAGATTCTTAAACTGGGTTAACTTAACAAGAAGTCTATTAACTTGTCCATTAAAGGGGAGAGCCAAAATAAGGGTGGCCAACCTCCCCCTCCCCCACCCAGTGTCTGTAAGTTACACCTTTTATATGATTCAAAGATGGAACAAGGAAACAGTAGCTGATTGACAGCAAAGAGGAAGCTTCCAGATAAGACATGTGGATTGCTTGAGATGTATAACAGAAGAAAACTCCTTACATTCCTTGCATCAGTCTTTGGATTTGACTGGGTTTCTGGTCAGTATAACCTAGGTCCTGAGTTAGTCATTAAAAGCACCAGTTTTCTAATCAGCAGATATGGTTTGTCAGCCATACAGAGCTAGGTTCACATCATGCCATCAAGTTTTCCCAGAACATAAAACTTATTAAGTTGGTAGGCTGGCACTGAATTTCTACTAAAGTTGGAAATCGATAAATAAAAGGATATAGTGAAAGATGAAACATGAGACAGGAAGGATGATTGCCTCACTTGGGATTAGAAAAAGTATCAGTCCCTGAAATACTATTGCCAGGGAGCTAACCCGAGTTATCTTTAATCATGCCTTGGTACTGGGCATATCCTCCTATGTAGAAATGGCAGCAGCTGCTTTGGGGCAGTATGGGAAACTGGAGTAGGATGACTTCTCCCACTGGTGTTGGACAAAGTCCACCATGAGAAAGGAGGCATGTGGGTTTGTAGCTGTTGGTGTTGTCTCAAGCCTTTTCTGGGCATTTGGAGGCTAGCAGGTACCCACTATTAAGGACTGATAGAGACACTGGGTCAGATAACAGTAGTGTGCCAGGAGAACTTATCCATATCAGGGATTCTTGGCTTCAGGCCTATGGACAGATTTCAGAGGGTCTCTGAATGTGGATGGGGAAATTGTTTTACATCTTTATTTTCATAATTTCACATTTCCTTCTATCATAAGTGTAGGCAATACATTCTAGGGGAGCAGAGCCAAGATTGCAGCTGGAAAGCAGGGACTTGCGTGAGCTCCCCACCATGGCCCTCCAAAAACCTATAAAAATAGCTCTGAACAAATTCTAGAACTGCAGAACCCACAAAATAGCAGAGGGAAGCAGGGATCCAGCCCAGGACAGCCTGAATAGTTGCTGGATGAGGTCTATTGCGCACGGAGTGGAGGGGAGCAGAGCTCAGTGTGGGAGGCAGCAGGACCAATCAGACCAGGAGCTGGGCAGGACAGGCCCTAGCACCCTGAATCAGTGAGCTGTGGCAGTTACCAGACTTCTCAACCCACAAACACCAAAGACAACAGAGAAGGTTAGTGGGAAAAGCTGCAGGGGACAGAGTTCCCCAGGGGCAGCGGGGGAGGTGCAGCTACAGAACTACAGCTGCAGTTACTTCTGGCCCCAGGCCCACGTGGTGGGAGGAATTAAGTGGCGGATCAGAGCAGGAGTGCAGAGCCTGCTGAAGATTAGCATCAGGTCCAGGTTGGTGGTTCTTGAGGAAGGAGGATTGCTGGTGTGGCAGAGCTGGCTGTAAAAAAAAAAAAAAATAGCTCTGAAATCAATGGCGCATCCCCTCAAGCTTGGAACAAAGTACTCTTTGCTCTACAAGCAGTCACACCCCAACGAAAAACTCAAGGGTCAAGTAAGTTGGCTGGGAGCATGGCCGGGCAGCGAAAACACACCCAAATTCAGTCTCAGACTTTGGAATCCTTCTTTGGTGACAAAGAAGACCAAAACATACAGCCTGAAGAAGTCAACAAAGTGCAAGAGCCTACACCAAAAGCCTCCAAGAAAAACATGAACTGGTCTCAGGCCATGGAAAAGCAAGTTAGAGAAGCAGAGGAAAAATTGGGATGAGAAATGAGAATGATGCAAGAAAACCATGAAAAACAAGTCAATGACTTGCTAAAGGAGACCCAAAAAAATACTGAAAAAAATATTGAAGAAAACAACACTTTAAAAAATAGACTAACTCAAATGGCAAAAAAGCTCCAAAAAGCCAATGAGGAGAAGGATGCCTTGAAAGGCAGAATTAGCCAAATGGAAAAGGAGGTCCAAAAGACCACTGAAGAAAATACTACCATAAAAATTAGATTGGAGCAAGTGGAAGCTAGTGACTTTATGAGAAATCAAGATATTATAAAACAGAACCAAAGGAATGAAAAAATGGAAGACAATGTAAAATACCTCATTGGAAAAACCACTGACCTAGAAAATAGATTCAGGAGAGATAATTTAAAAATTATTGGACTACCTGAAAGCCATGATCAAAAAAAGAGCCTAGATATTATCTTTCAAGAAATTATCAAGGAGAATTGCCCTGATATTCTAGAGCCAGAGGGTAAAATAGAAATTGAAAGAATGCACAGATCACCTCCTCAAATAGATCCCAAAAAGAAAACTCCTAGGAACATTGTCGCCAAATTCCAGAGCTCCCAGGTCAAGGAGAAAATACTGCAACCAGCCAGAAAGAAACAATTTGAGTATTGTGGAAATGCAGTCAGGATAACACAAGATCTAGCAGCTTCCACATTAAGGGATCAAGGGGCTTAGAATATGATATTCCGGAGGTCAATGGAGCTAGGATTAAAACCAAGAATCACCTACCCAGCAAAACTCAGTATCATGCTCCAAGGCAAAATATAGAGGACTTTCAAGCTTTCACAGTGAAAAGACCAGAGCTGAATAGAAAATTTGACTTTCAAACACAAGAATCAGGAGAAACATGAAAAGGTAAACAAGAAAGAGAAATCATAAGGGACAAGAGAGGAGAGGAAAAGGGGATGGGAGGGGAGTGGGGTGACAGAAGGGAGGGCTGACTTGGGAATGGGACAACCAGAATATATGCCATCTTGGAGTGGGTGGGAGGGTAGAAATGGGGAGAAAATTTGTAATTCAAACTCTTGTGAAAATCAATGCTGAAAACTAAATATATTAAATAAATGAAAAAATAAATGTAGGCAATAAACATTCTGAAAAGGGGTCCATAGGCTTCAGCAGACTGCTGACACAAAGTTTATGAAGTGCTGCTGGTCTCTACTAAGTCTGTGGAGAAACAGCTGAGAAACAGTGGGGCTGCTTAAGCAGTAACCTCCAGAGGCATCTCCTTAGTGAAGGTGGGGGCTATGCCAGGGGCAGAATGGGATCTAGTTCCCAGACTGGGGAAGCCCTTCATCCCCCCCTTAGGCCACTGACTCCTCCATGGTGTACTCTCTGGTGGACTTCCTAGGTTGATCACTGGACCATGGACCTATAAACATACCTAGGTATGGACATAGTTCTAGGTACCTAGATATAAAACCTAGAAGAAGACGTGAAGTGAGGCTAGAGATAAGAATTACACACAGTGTAGGTGATAAGACTTCTGGACACCAAAGAAGGCCGGGAGAATGTGTTCTCTGGGTGAAGGTTCAAGGGGATTCCATGAATAGGCTTAATGGCATTGGAAGGGTACATAAAAGATGTTTACTCAGCCAGAGAGGAGTAAGACCACTTAATGGAGTGGCCGTTCTGGGCTGGAATGGATTCACAGTCCACTATGGAAGAGTGAAAGGAGGCTGGAAAGTTGGAAGGTGCAGTGATTCCTGAAAGGAACATATTCCTAGCTGTGGAGATGGGCAGAAGTCAGTAGAGGCAGCTGGGGCCATGGAAGAACATTCCAAGCCTGGGCCTCAGTTCAAATGGTCAGAGGGAGGGAAAGGAAGACATCTGAACAAGTAGAATATTTAGATGTGTTTCCTGAGTATATTGATAACCCTAAATGTCTTTAAGTAACATAAATTCCCGAAATACTATAACAATCTGAATTCCTGGTTACCATAGAATTTCTAGCTCTCACAAAATTCCTAGTCAAAAAGGTATAATGAGGAAAAGATTTTATAAGCCAAGAAGAGCATATCCAATTAAATTAATTAGCCCTATAACAATAGCAAAGTTTACCAGGGGTCCTTGAATGTATCACTAGAAATTAAGAAAATAATTACATTAATAATTACATTAAAATTAAGAAAATAATTACATTAAAAATTAATTAAGAAATTAATTACATTAATAATTACATTTAACCCAAATTGCCTTACCTTCCCCCATCAGAAAAAAAATTACAAACCTCAATCATGAATAGGCTATTATTACTGTGAGGAAAGGGGGTGGGGAATTTGGAAAGATCCAAGACTGACAGTGTAGCCCCAGTATACTTCTTCTAGGTGAGAGAGGGGCAAAGAGAAAATAGAAACAGGATCTTGAAAGTCTTCCTCAGAATGCCCCAGAGGATGCTGATTTAAAGGGGCAGGTTCCAATCTGAGTCCCTGTCAGGATCGTGGCCTTTAAGGAAAAGGAGAAGGAGTGAAGGGATTAAGTGATATGGGAAAGAGTGCTGAAACTGAAGTGGCTTTGCCAGCTCTAAGGGAAGAAGCTTCTGGTTCTCACTCTGCTGTTTTCAGCACCAGCAGTGCAAAACTTTCCCACTTTAGATGTCTTGTTAGCCTTTAAACTTAATTTGTTTTTAAGACTTAAGGTAAACCAAAGTGATCCCTGTGCCCAAAGTTGGCTTAAAGAGAATAATCCATGGAAATCCGAGAATGAGAGCTCAGAGTAAAAAGACTCACCTACCCACACACCTGGCAAAGATGAGACTGAGAAAAAAACAATCCTATGGCATCAAGTCACTAGTGTTGTAGGGGGATCATCTCTCCATCAGTCCCATCCTAGTCACATGGCACCAAAAATGGTAAACCATTTACCAAATGCTTGGTCCAAAGAACAAACAGAATCAGGCTGTACATGTGCTATAACATGCCTATTTATTCTCATTAAGCCAGAGAATCATGCATTCATGGGAGACAGAAAATAATTCAGAACTCCTAGAAGGAATCATTTGCAGAAACATTTATACCCTCAAAGCAAAGTCAGTGAGCTTCCCCTCCTCCTTCCTGATTCAGGATGCTTGTGTCAGCCAAAATTACAGTTCCCATGTTATACTATAATTATACTATGAGAAAGGAATTTCTTAACAGGAGAGTTTTGTGAAAAAGAAATATGTCAGTGTCAATTGAAATTATAGTTCCAGGATGTCTGTGTTTACTTCATCATTAACAGAACAGAACAGAAAGAACAGGAAAGAGAAATACTGCTAACAAAGAAGAGTAAGTCATGGAACTTACAGTAAGATAAGGGAAATGTCCAGTGGGCTAGGTTCCTGGCAGAAGAATATTCCCAGTCAACAAAGTACAGTAGGAGAGCTTGGATTCACTCACAGAGCAAAGCAAAGTATGTCTGTTTCACCAGAGCAACCAAGGCATTTGGGTAGAGTGGGCTAAAATATCTTCATCCTAATTGGCCAATCCAGGTTTTAGGTCTTTCTCAGGTAAGGTAGGGGTTCAAGCTGGTTGACAACATCTACGTTGGGGACAGAGAGGGAATTTAGGGGACCATTCATTTAGGCTCTCACAATTTAAAAAAAAGAACAAGTATTAAGGCACAAGATACAAAGTTGTTTTTTTTTACATCATTTACATATCCAATACTGGCACCTCCCCCACCTCAACCTCCTTTCCCTCTCTGGATTTACCTTAAATAACTCATTTTGGTAGAACAGGAGAACCTTCCTAGAGGCAAGTAACCCTCTGTAACAATGCATTTTCCAATATTTAGAATGATGGTTTAAAAAATGTATAACCACAGTCCTTAGACCGACTGTAGAACTATAAGGACATTTACCTCCAACATACTTAAGAGTTGAAGGTAGCTTTGTAGAGTCCACAGGTTGGTTGGTTGCTTGTTGTCCTTTGTTCTCAAAGAGTACCAAAATGACATCACTATGGTAGAGTCAAGTTTCAGTGTGTCTGACTGTGGCTGATCAGACCAATGAGCTTGAAATGCTCTACCACAGGTCAGACACAAATAATCCATGTGAACATTTGGAGTGGATACTCTAAATCTGTACATCCTGCATTTCATTTGAGTTGTTTCTGCTTTGCTCATACAGCATAGCACCTTCTCTGATGTGGGTGGGTTTTGGTGCATGGTCCTGTGCCAGTGTCTCTTGTGTCACTGTTGCAACAATTTGGCTAGCAGCTGTTGTGGGAGTGAAAGACCAACACAAGCCCAACAACAAAGATGCTACCAGCACAGGTTCTTTTGATCTGCTTTACTAAGGAAAGTAGAGTTAGGGGGTTAACCATCTTATTTCAAACCAACATACAAATATCATTCACTTAGTTCAGGGGAAAAAGCCAGCACCCTGAACCTCAGAGCAAATACAAATTGCAAATATACATTATAAACAGACCAAATACAACTCATAGTTATGAAGGAACCATCAACATCTGAGTTCAGGAGCCAGGGAGCTCATAATAACGGCTGACCCAGAGTCATGCAGCACTCCTGTGGCTCAGAGCCCCCAGGGAGAACGCCAGCCTCTGGGTTTCTATATCTTGTTCAGGGTCAAAGGTGAGTCACACATGTGACTCAACCACATGACCTAAAAGCGTCACAAAAATGCAACTTAAACCCACATGATCTAAAAGCCTCTGATATTACAAACATGTCACTCAAGCCCATGTAAACTAGGCTTTCCCTTCAGGCAAGGAGGTCATCAAGGACTCCTAATTTAATCAAGGAAACAGAAGCCAAACTCTTCAAGGTCACTTGATTGAATAAGTGCTAAAAACCCATCTTAATTACCAATGCAGTCACACAATCAATCCCAAAGGTCATCACAGAGATCTTGAGAGTGTCCTTGTATTGCTCCTTCTCACCACCATGTGAACACTTGCCCTGTGTGAGTTTCCATAAAAATAGTCTTTTTGGCAACTATACGTTTTGCATTTGAACAACGTGACCAGCCCATTGGAGTTGTAATCTCTGAAGCAGAGTTTGAATCCTTGGCAGTTTAGTTTGAGTAAGGACCTCAGTGTCTGGTACCTTATCCTACCAGGTGATCTTCAGAATCTTCCTAAGACAATTCAAATGGAAGCAATTCATTTTTGTGTCATGGTGCTGGTAGACTGTCCAGGTTTTACAGGCATACAACAATGAGGTCAGCACAAGGACTCTGTCAAGCCTTCAGCTTGGTAGTCAGTCTAATACCTCTTCTCCCCCATACTTTCCCTTGGAGCCTCCCAAAGTCTGAGCTACCTCTGGCAATGCATGTGTCAACTTCACTATCAGTGTGTACATCCCTGGAAAGTATACTCTCAAGGTAAGTTGACTTATCCACAGCATTCAAAACTTCTCCATTTGCTGTAATCGATGGTTCCATGTATGGATGGTGTGGTGGTGGCTGATGGAGCACCTCTGCTTTCTTGGTGTTAATTGTTAGGCCACCTAAGAAGGATGGTTGGAAGAGAGCTTCTGGGCACCAGGATCTCTCATTGCCAATGGTGGTAACATGACCATCAGGGAACTCAAAGCTTTTCCAGAGAATAGGAGGCCACAGTGGCCATCTCCTGTTCAAGTCTAGAACTATGTAATACAGCTTTTTGATGTCACTCATGATTTCTCTTCAGCTACGGTAGTGAAATTGTACCCTCTCTGTCAGGATCTTCATGAGGCAATCTGTCAGATCACAACCAACCTGATCCAGGCAAAGAATGGCATATGGAAGGGCATGACCTTCTGTGAACAGCACAGGGTTAACTTCAAGGGCCCCGAGGAGCTCGTTGTATAAAGTATGACTACAGGTTTTCTCCATGTCATGCCAATTAGTGATAATTCTATGTTCAATGGGGTACTTCAGGGAAGACAACCCAAGGGGCACTGTCTCCTGCAAAGCCAGCTTTGCCTGTTCTGGAGCAATTGTCAACAATGGGGGGAACAATATCATCTTCAAGGACAGACTTTGAAGTGGCAATTTGAAGCTGGGTGAAAGAACTCACAGCTCAATGAAATTCTTTAAAGTAATTTTTAAGAAGTAGGGGGAAAAGCCTGGCATGTGGAAAATACTGTAGAAATGAACTATTGCTACAGCTTATAATTGACTATACTTAATCCATACTAAATACTGAGTCTTCAGTGTCATTAGATATGATCACTAAAATGTCAAGGAAGATAGGATGACTGATTTTCCCCATAACATCTTTTAAAAATACATTCTATTGAACTGTCTTTCTCTAGCATTATAAACTTTGGGGGGAAAAATGCTGGTAAGGCAGGTTACTTTTGATTTGAATGTTGTTAGCTTATAAATGTATCTATTATAGAATGTAGCAAAATGTTTGAAAAATTAATAATGGGATATATCTTGTTTTAATTAAGAAACAAGTGATAGTGATAAATGATTAACTCTTGGGAGAAGAGATCTGTCTGTGAGGTTCCTTTGGACTTCCTACTTAACCTATGAAAAGATCTTCCCAGCACTGCTCACAGTGTTCAGAGACTCTATAAGGCTGTGTTTTAAGGCACTAGGACCTCTACCAGCCAAAGTAAGGAAACTTATGGGTTAAACTTTAAATAACAAGTGAGTTTCATCTATGATCAATTAGAAACTCATGAAATGACATCTGTTAATAATTAGCATATAATAAAGTTATATTTTTGAACCAACTCTGCCCTGGGTGTAAACTAGTGCTCATTATATTCATGTAAGACTCCAGAATGTACTATTCTAGCTGATGGTCCTCCTTATCCAACATTGTACCAGCTTACCTCTCCATAATTTCCTGTGGTAGTTGCTCCCTTCTACTTACTAAGTGGATTAAGGCTTTTTAACTCATATTGGCAAGCTGTTCTCTGAAGCCCATCTGCAGTGGTCAGATGTACTCCCCCTTTCTCTATCCTACCTACAAATCAGACCAAGTGGGGAGTTTGAAGATCTATCAAATACTTATTTAGATATAATTGAGAACATATGTGCAAGTGGTAATTTTTGCCTCCTACAACTACACTGAATGTATGAAAAGGTTAATAGATACTGCATGAATTTGATCCAACATTGTTAAAGATTATTGTCACATGAACACAATAGTTGTATCCTGCCCTCACATAATGAAGTTCCTAGGGATTCTCCCCAGTGTGAATTCTCTGATGTAAAGCAAGACTGGACCTGAATCCGAAAGCCTTTCCACATTGATTATATTCATAATGCTTATCCACTGTGGATTTTCTGATGTTTAGCACACTGATTGCATTCATAAGGTTTCTCTCCAGTGTGCCTTCTCTGATGACCAATAAGGAGTGATTTATAGCAGAAATTCTTCCCACATTCATGACATTTATATAACTTTTCCCCAGTATGAATCTTCTGAGGTCTATCAAGATCTGAGTTCCAACCCAAGGTCTTCCTACACTGAGAAATTCCAGGGTAAAATCTAGGGTGCCAAAGAAGAGATGAGTGATGGGATGAGGTTGCTTCACATTCATTATATGCATTAGGATCTTTTATAATGGGAATTTGCTGTTGAATAATGAGCTTAGAATTCTGACTCAAGGCCTTCATGCCTTTATAACTTACAGAAAGCATTTCTCTAGTATCACTTTTCTGATGTCTAATGAGGTCTGAACTCCAGTTCCAGGTCACTTCCCACTGATTACCTGGATACCTTGGCATTTCAGGGGGCTTCTCATGGGACTGAAAAAGCTCTTTTTCTTCAGTAAAGCACTTGCTATTTTCAGTCTCCTGAAGACTGTCATTCCCTGAGGTCATTTTCTTACAGTGATTTAGGAGAGAAGGCTGTCTGAATCTCTTTCCAGTTTCATCAAATTCACAGTCACTCTTGGGATTTTTATCTACCTTGATATTAGAGTCATGGATTTCTCTCAAATTGAAGTCAAAGGGGGCACCATTCATGAATCTTTGCAGTTCACATCCTTACACAAATCAGATGCCTCCTAGGCATCTGATTTACTTCAAACCTGGTCTCAGCTGAAGCAAACAGACAAACATATATACTCAAAAAGATATACACATATAAATACATGCAATAGCAATTAATACTTAAGACTTCTGTGGCTTATGAGTTTCTCATCATCCTCCTAAATGTAATAAAACTTTGTGGATGTACTGTTGTAGCCAAGATTGGCATTAAACAAACTGTGTCATTGTAAGGAGAAGAGACAGAGAGGTTGTGAGAGTGACAAAGGAGATGTGTACCTCAGAGGTTTGGAACCATCAAGAGACTAACAGTCACATTCAACAAAAGCAGCAGCCCCAATGCAAGGTCCCTATCAGAAAACTTAATGCCAACAGATTAGAATGATTCACCAAGGGAGAACAGTTTGTTGTTAACCTGGCAGGAAAGCTAGGCCAAAATACAGTTTTCAACATTCAAGCAGGAAAGGAGTGTTGTACAGCACCACATTTCCTCATCTGGGCCAGAACACTTGTAAACATCCAAAGTGCTTTGAGGAAATTGATTGGGAAATTCGGAAAGTACTAAATAAAAAATGAGAACTCAACAGGCCTACCAGTAGGTTACTTTATCCATCTCTAAGAAGACCATGTTTAACTCCACTAAGAGTTAAATGCAAGCAAACTTTAGAGAGATTCAGGATTCTTGCCTCAGTAAGAAGGCAGATGAAATTCACTTTTGTGCTGATAGTAAAAATCCAAATTAATTTTATGATGCCTGGAAGGATATGTATGAGCCAAAGACCTGTAGTGCACCTCAACTACTCAGTGCTGATAGAGCCACATTGATTAGTGATAAGGACATGACCCTGAAACTGTAGAGTTGGGCTGAACACTTCCATGTCATTCTCAAGAGACCATCCACAACCACTGCTGAAGCTACTGACCATTTACTCAGGCTGTACTCAATCCCTCTCAAGCCATTAGTCAATTGATGGATGTCACAATTTACAATTTTTGCCACTGAAAAGACAGCTACTAGAAATATTTTGAAACATATTTTTTTTTTCCATTTTCCTGAATCATCTTTGGAAACAGACTTAAGAGTGGTATTACTGGATTAAAGGTAGACACAGTTTTATAACTCTGGGCATGATTACAGATTGTTCACAAAGTGGGTGGATCAGTTCAGTTCCACCAATAGTGAATAAACGTCCAAAATTTTCCACATCCTCTCCAATATTTGTTGCCGTCTCCTATTATCATTGTAGCCTATCTGATAGCTATAAGATGATATTTCAAGGTTGCTTTAATTAGCATTTCTGCAATGAATAATGATTCAGAACATTTTCTTGTATGACTGTATATAGCTTTAATTTCTTCATCAGAAACTGCCTGTTCCTAGGCTTTGACCATTTATCAGCCGGGGAATGACTCACATTCTTTTGGATTTGACCAAGTTCTTCATGTATTTGAGATAGGAGACCTCTATCTGAGAAACTGTCTATAAATTCCCCATGTTCCCCACTTTCTGCTTTCCTCCTGATTTTAGCTGCATTGATTTTATTTCTACAAAACCTTTTTAATATAGTTCAGTAAAAATTTATTCATTTTTCGCCTCTCCATCTTATCTCTTATTTATGCATAAATTATTCACCTCTACATAAGTCTGATTGGTAATATGTTCCATATTCTTTTAATCTTGGTAAATAGAGTATGATACTGGTCTCTGTCCAATTGCTGACAGACTACTTTCCAGCTTTCCCCACAATTTTCACTAAATCAGGAATTCTTATCACAAAAAATTGTCTTGACGTTTTTCAAACACAAAGTTACTATAAGGATTTATTACTATGACATGTATGTCTACACTGGTCCACTGATGTACCTTTCTATCTCTTCACCAGTTCCAAATAGCTTTTAAAAAATTATTATCATTAGTTTTAAATTTTATCTATTTTAGTTTTAATTCATGAAATAAAATAAACTTTTCCATTACATGATATAATAAAAAAAGATTACACATGAAGTAGCAAATTATGTGTACATGTGTTGTAACTTCCTATTCCTTTTAAATAGGTAATAAAGTTATGCAAATTTCTTTCCTTTTATTTCTTTCCCTTCCCTCCTCCCTTTTTGCTAGAGAAGGTTACCATCACATACAAACATGTATCTGTGTGTGTATGTACGTGTGCAGATGCGTGTGTGCATGTGCATGTGCGCATGTGCATGCGTGCATGTGTGTGTAAAATCATTCCAAACATTCTACTATGTATCAGTTCTTTCTCTGGAGGCCGATGGAATCTTCCTTCATATATTGTTTGTATTTTTTTGAACTTTATAATAGTCAAAATGGGTTATTTGCTCAAAGTTATGCTTAAAAATATTTTGCTGTTACTGTATACAACATTCTCTTGGTTCTGCTCCTTTCCCTCTTCATTATTTTGTGCAAGTCTATCCATGTTTTTCCAAGATCATCAAGATCATCATTTCCTATAATATAGCAGCACTTCATCAGTCATCTGCCACAACTTGTTCAGTCATTCCCCAATTGAAGGGCATCCAGTTCTTTGCCACCACAAAAAGAGCTGCTATAAATATTGTACACCATATAGGTTCTTTTTCTTTTTCCTTAATCATCTTTGGACATATACCTAGTAGGAGGTATTGCTGAGTCAAAGGGAAGTCTAATAACATTTTGGGCATAATTCCAGATTGCTTTCCAAAATGGTTGGATCACTTCACAATTTTACCAACAATGAATTAGTGTCCCAATTTTTCCACATAGCACCAACATTTGTCACTTTCCTTTTCAATCACTTTACCCAATCTGACAGGTGTAAAATGATATTTCAAGATTTTTTTAATTTGCATTTCTCTACTCAGTAATGATTTGGAGCATTTTTTCATATGACTATTAATTGTTTGGATTTCTCAATTGGAAAATTGCTTGTCCATATCCTTTGACATTTATCAGTCAGGGAATGACACATATATTTAGATTTTACTATGATCTTTGTCTATTTTGTATATTTGAGATATGAGAACTTTATCTGAGAAACTGTTAATAATATGTGTCTAATGGTAACCATCTTTAGGGGAGGAAGAAAGAAAAAAAAAGAAATTTCCATGATAAATTTGTTGTGTATTTGAAAGGAATGGCAAGTTATACATAGTAGATTTTCAGTTTCATCTGCAATCATTTTTTTATTGTAACATGTCATGGAAATGCTTGTTTTAATCCATAAATAAAAAACAAAATAAAAAACAAAAAGAAAGTGTATATAAAATTGCCCTCCCATACAACAGGTTTTCTGCTTTCCTTTTGATCAGTTGATTTTATTTGCACAAAATCTTTTCAATTTAATGTATCAAAATTATCCATTTCACACCTCACTTTCGTCTCTATCTCTTGTTTATTCATAAATTGTTCTCCTCTCTGTAAGTCTAAAAAGTAAGATAGTTCCATGTTCCTCAAGTTTTTTATAACATCTCTCTTTAAATCTGGGTCATATATCCATTTTAACCTTATCTTGATAAAGTGTAAAATGTTGGTCTACGCCCAATTTCTGCTATACTTCTTTCCAGCTTTCCCAACAATTTCTTTAACCAAATAATGAATTCCTATCCCAAAATCTTAAGTGTTTACACTTGTCGAATACAAGGTAACTATTTACTGCTGTAAATTGTACATCTACTCTGTTTCATTGATCTTCCTTTCTATTTCTTAGTCAATACCAGAGAGTTTTGATAAGTACCACGTTATAATTCAGTTTAAGATAAAGTTCTACTAAACCTCTTTCCATTACATCATTTTTATTAGTTCTTTTCATATTCTTGACCTTTTGTTCTTCCAAATGAATTGTGTTATTATTTTTTTTTCTAACTCAGTAAAATAAGGTTTTGGTAATTTAATTGGGATGGCATTGAAGATATAAATTAGTTTAGGTAAAACTGTCCTTATTATATTGCTCTCTACACATGGACAATTAATATCTCTCCAATTATTTAAATATAATTTTTAATATATTTATGTTCATGTATTTCCTGGGTTTGTTCTGGCAGCTATTTGCCCAGGAATTTGTATTGTCTAGAGGTATTTTAAATGGGGAATCTCTTATCTTGCAGTGTTTCATTAGTGATTTTTGGAATGCTGATGCTCTATATGAATTTACATTATATCCTGCTACTTTGCTAAAATTGTTATTTTAACTAACTTTTCAGTTGAATCTTTGGGATTTCCTAGGGATATCATCATATTGTCTGCAAAAAGAAGTATTTTTATCACCTCATTCCCTAGTCTGATTCCTTCTGTTTCTTTTTCTTCTCCTATTGCTATTCTTTGAATAATATTGGTGACAATGGCCATCCTTGTTGAATATTGTATCTTACTGGAAAGGTGTCTGGCTCATCCCCATTACAAGTAATGCTTGCTGAGTTTTAGGTAAATGCTTTTTATCAATTTAAGATAAAATCCATTTTTCTCCACACTTTCAAGTGTTTCTAATAGAAATGAATGTTCTATTTTATTAAAAGCTTACTCTTCAGCTATTGACATATTCATGATTTTTGTTATTGATATAATAGATTATATGAATAATTTTCCTCAGGTTTTATCCCTGCTTAAACCATTCTTGCCATAAATCTCAATTGGTCCCTAGGTAGAATCTTTGTAATATATTGTTGTAATCTCTTAGTTAGTATTTTATTCAGGATTTTGGCATCCATAGACATTAATCAAATTGGTCCATAACTTTTTCTCTTTTGTATTCTTCTTGATTTGAATATCAATACCATATCTGATTCATAAAGGGAACTTGGTAGTTCATCTTCTTTGCTTATTTTTTTAAATCATTTATTTAATACTGAAATTAGCTGACCTTTACATGTTTGGTAGAATTCCCTTGCAAATCCATCTGATCTGGTCTGGATGCTCTATTCTTAGGAAACTCCTTTGTGGACAGTTCAATTTCTTTTTATAAAACCAGATGATTTACATATTCTATTTTTTCTGTTAATCCCATGAGAATAAGGTTTTAGCACTACTAGCCTTCCACTCCCATCTGTTTCTTCTCTCTCACTTCCTTTCAGGACATGTTTGTATGTAATAACTGTTCCACTTTACCTCTCCCTATCCAATTTTATATTTTAGAATCACCTCATCATACTCAGCTTAAGCTTTTTCTTCAAACTACAAGTAATGACAACATTCTGAAGGGTACTGATAACATTTTCAAATAGAAAAAGTAAATAGTTTGACAATCCCAAGTCCCTTATGAGGCCTTTAATGTTTACCTTATGTTTTTCCTGGATTTTCTATCTCCAATTTTCCATTGAGTTTTGCTCTTTTTCTCATAAATACCTGAATGTCTTTCAATTTGTTAAATGCCAATTTTTTTTTTCATTCAGGATTATACTCAGCTTTGCTGAGTGAGTTATATTTGGCTACAACTCCAACACCCTTGCTCTAAAAAATAGAATGTCCAAAGACCTATGGTCCTTTAATGTGGAAGCTGCTAGGTCTTCTGTTATCTTAATTGTAGCTCCATAGTATTTACATACTTACTTTTTCTTGTTGCTTGCAGTACTTTCTCCTTAACCTGGGAGCTTTGAAACTTGGTTGTACTGTCCCTGTAAGTTTTCATTTTGGTATCTCTTTCAGGGGATGAATGATGAATGTTTTTATATTTCTACTTGATCTCTTGTTTTAGAACTTCAGGAAATTTTTCCTTAATAATGTATTAATATATTGTATCTAGACTCTTTTTTTGCATCATACCTTTCAAGTAGTCCAACCATTCTTATGTTGTGTTTCCTTGATCTGTTCTCCATATTATTTGTTTTTTCTAATGAGATGTTTCACATTTTCTTTTACATTTTCATTCTTTTGGTTTTTAGTATTTCTTGGTGTTTTATAATATCATTAACTTCCTCTTGCCCAATTCTAGTTTTTAAGAAGTTATTTTCTTTCCTTTTTCTTTTTAAATATTCTTTCTTATGTTTTTGGTTCTCTTTTTCCTAATTTGTTGACTGTCTTTGCACAATTTTCTTGATTTCCTGGACTGCTCTTATTCCCCCTGCCTCCAGTTTTCCTTCAATCCCTCTTTTGGTTTTTCAATTGCTTTTTAAGTTCTTCCAACAACTCTTTTTTGGGTTTGTGACCATTTGAAATTTCTCTTTGAAGTGGGAGTGGGTTTTTTAAACTTGACCTTCTTCCTCTGAGAATGAACCCAGATTTTTATCTCCAGCTACCTGACTGATGGTAAATTATTTAACCTGAAAAGGTTACAAGCCAAGACAAAAGTGGATGGAGAATTGGTGCAGGCTGTTGATTGTACACTCAATGAAACTTCTGAGGCTGAGATGCACCAGAGTATGGATCCTTTCTCTGCCATTTGTGCTAATTTTTGCCTGATAATTAGCACCAAGAAAAGGGAAGAAATGGTCCTTACTCAGGGAGAGCAGGTTCTGGACATTCTTCAGCATGGCCTCCTTGTACAACTCTTTCTGAGAATGGTCCAAGATGCACCACTCCTCCTTAGTGAGGTCCACAACCACATCCTTGAATGTCACCAACTCCTAAACCATAAAAAGTCACATGATTTAGAGCTGAAAGAGACTCCAGCATTCCTCTAGTCCAACCCTCATCAGTTTAGAGGAGGAAACTGAAGTACAGAAGTGATTTGCCTAAAACTCATTTAGCCTTTCTGAATGTCTGAGCCAACATTTGAAACCAGTCACTAAGAGCACAATCGAGTATTGAGAAAAGCATTTTCTGTTTGAAGTGAGAATCATGTTGAAATACTAAAAACTAGAAAAAATGTCTGCATATGCAATGATTCTCCCAGTGGAATTAGAGAGTAAATGTTCTGTAAGTGAGGTATAAGAATCTGTGGAGGAGAAAGAGAGGTCATCTGAAATTCCTTCCTACTAGAAGTGTCCTAAGTGACATATTAAGAAAATTCTATGAAGAGTTTGTGAAAAGCTGTTTACAGCTGAATTGTGGATATTTGCGTGCTTGTTGTCTCCACCATTAGACTGTGGGCCCTTTGAGGGCAGACACTGCTATATACCTCTTTTTGTATAACCCCAACTAAGCACAGTGTAGACACTTGGTAAGTCTTGAGTGAATGACTGCTTGCATTCTCTTCTCGGAACCTCTTCATGTGATCTTACAGTCCCTTCTTTCCTCCATTCTCTAAGAACATGGGAGACTTTTCTTTGCAAAGGCCAACCATGTACATGGCCATTTGATCCCACCTCATCCTATCCTCCCCATCAATTCGCACACTCAATCATTCACCACACCCAGTTCCCTCACATTTTTCACCTTTCTCTATCAGCTGGCCCCTTTTCTACTAACTTCAAACATACCCATCTCCCCCATCTTGAAGGAAGCCTTCTCTAAACCCTCACCACCCTATGAGCAATCATTCTATCTCACCTCTTTTCTCGGCCAAACTCCTTGAAACATCTGGCTGCACTTTCTCCTTTCCTCTCTCACTCATTCTTTAGTTGTTTCAGTTGTGTCGGACACTTCTAGAGCCCATTTGAGGTTTTCTGGGCAAAGATCCAGGAGTGGTTTGCCATTTCCTGTTCATGCTCATTTTACAGATGATGAGCTAAGGCAAACAGAGTTAAGTGACTGAAGTGACTCAGGATCCCACAGCTAACAAGGGTCTCAGGCCAGATTTGAACTCATGAAGATGAATCTTCCTGATTCCAAGACTAGTGCTCTATCCACTGGACAGCCTTGCTGCCTCTACTCACTCCTTAACCCTTTCCACAACTTAACTTTCGTCCTTCCTTTCCTGAGAGGGCTCTCTGCAAACTTAGCATTGATGCTTTAATTGCCAAATCTGACGAACTTGTTCTGTAAAATTTGGATTCAGTCAAAAGGCTGCACTTAATTATCCAGGAGGCCCATGACCAGACTCTAAATGCTTTCCAGTCTTCTTACGCCTTGGTCCTCTTCTCCTCTCTGACCCCCAGGGACACTGGCCTCCTGGATGATCCTTGACTCTGTGTCTTTCTAATGGCTACCTCTCGTGGTTATGTCTTCCCTCCTCTTTTGGGCCTCCTGGCTTCCTTCACACCTCAACTAAAATCTCACCTTCTGAAACTGCTAGAGACTTCCTTCTTGGGGTACCTCTCATCCATACCATAGAGAGCTTGTTTGGACACAGATGATGAGATATTCTCTCCCCATTAGACTGTAAGTTCCTTGAGGGCAGGGATGGTTTTTTAATGTTTTTCCCCCTTCCCTTGTATCCCCAGCATGTTAGCACAGTGGTTGGCACAGGAGAGCCACTTTCTAAATGCTTATTGACTTAAGAAATGGGAAATGAGAGGGACTTAGAGAGACCAGAGAAGACTTTTGTGGCCTGAGGCAGGAGGAAATACCAAACCAGAAGGACAATTTCTGCTCTGCTTACAACACTGCAAAAGACAACCTATGTTTAACAGGATAAAGCTTCCTTGGCTCTCTTGGATTCCAGGTTTGCTGATGCTCGTCAGTTTGTGGATGTACTGCACTCACCTGGGATGAGGGTTTCTGGGTGCCAGGGGCCATTCCGCCTGATTCTAGGCTCTCTCCTAGGAAAAGCCTTTGGTCTCTGAAAGCTGACTTGGCGAAGGAGAAGAATCTCAGCAAGGGGAAGTCATTGTCTATGCCTTCTCTTCCCAGTGTAGATGCTGACCCTCCAGGAATGCCAAGAGGGTGAGCTCTCAGAGCAGTTACAAAGGCCCTGCTCTGCCATCAGGGGAGAGGCTCCACAACAGGAGGAGGGCAGCAGGGAGGGTCAGGCTTGGAAGAGAGCTTGTCCTGGGCTGGAAGAGGACTTGCCACCCTCCAGAACTCCTTCTCTTTGGCCTCATGCCCCTCCTCCATGCTCCTACAGAGACCCAGGAGGCAGAAGGGACTTGGGATTCTAGATGGGATGAGAGCAGCCAGAGCCCCAATGACTCAAGACCCAGAGCTCTGCTTCCATGGGATACTATGGGTGAGATATGTAGGTCAAGCAACTGTGACCCAATGGTAAAACTGTGGATGGCACTCTAGGACCTTTGGGATGTGACAGGGTGCCTGGACAAGTAGAAGGGGCAACACCTGAAGCCAGGATTTTGAAGGGAGCCTGCTTTGGCAAACCTGGAGGACAGTCACCAAGAGGTCAGAGGGGAAAGATGAGGCCCAAATGGACAAGGAAGCCAGCAGAAGTGGGGTGTAGGGAGGGGCCCTCATTCAGACCTACCTGGAACCTGCATGTGCAGAGCTGGCTTCCAAAAAGCAGAGATATCTCCACTCCAAAAGAAGGCAGAGAGTTCTGAGCTCTGGGGGAGGAAGGCAGAGAGATCTCAGCTCCTAGAGCTTCAGCTTCCAGCCAACCTGCTCTGGGCTGGTCCTCCTAATCCCAAGAGCCCAGCCCTGCCCTAAACTCCAGCTTCTAAATTGACCTCTCTGGTCCACTGCCCTCCTCCCAGGCTCTCAAAATTCACCCTTAGCATCTTATTCCACCAGGGACACCACCCACCAAATGCTTTCAATGAGGGTAAGCATGGCCTCAAGGTCAGCTGCCACACTGATGGTAAATTCTTCAACTTGAAAAGGCTACAAGCCAAGACCAAAGTGGAGGGAGTATTAGTGCATGATTTTCTGTTTGCAGATGATTGTGCTCTCAATGCAGCCTCTGAAGCTGAGATGCAATGAAGGATGGATCAATTCTCTACTGCTTGTGCTAATTCTGGCCTAACAATTAACACCAAGAAAACAAAAGTGCTCCATCAGCCACCACCACACCATCCATATGTGGATGTTACAGCAAATGGAGAAGTTCCAAATGCTGTGGATAAATTCACTTACCTTGGCAGTGTACTCTCCAGGGATGTACACATTGATAATGAGATTGATGTGGGCATTGCCAGAGCTAGCTCAGTGTTTGGGAGGCTCCGAAGGAAAGTATGAGAGAGAAGAGGTATTAGACTTATTACCATACTGAAGGTCTACAGAGCTGTGGTGCTGACCTCATTGTTGTGTGCCTGTGAAATCTGAACAGTCTACCAGGGCCATGCCAGGAAACTGAATTGCTTCCATTTGAATTATCTTAGGAAGATTCTGAAGATCACCTGGCAGGATAAGGTACCAGATGCTGAGATCGTTACTCGAACTAAACTGAAACTTGACTCTAGTATAGTGATTTTGGTCCCCTTATACAGAGCTAAGGACAACAACCAAGCAACCATCTCTGAGAGTTCCCCACCCCCATTGCTCTACCACCTTTTCCCTCCCTCTATTAGCCTGCTCTGAGATTCCAACTCTTCTCAATAGAATCTCTTGGTCTCCCAGCTCTCCCCCTGCTACACTCATCTTCTTCTCTACAAGGATATGCCCATCCTACCTCCCTCCTGTTTCTCCCAGCCATTCCTTTCCCTTGATTCCCTCCCCCCTCAGGTCACTCTTTCTTCTCTAAAGTCTGGGCCCAGACTTGCCCACTTCCACTGAACTCTCCTCCAAAATGGAGCCATTTACCACCTTGGCCCATCTCAATTCTTGACCTTCCATATCCAATTGTAACACTGAAGGGGCTGTTCCCTCTGTCTTGTTTTTAATTCCTGAGAGATCTTCTCTCACTGGAAGACAGCTGGATCCTAATAAGGAGCTGAGGCCAAGACATCAGCACCCCTGGGTCCCAAGTCATATGTTACAGCTCACATTATAAACTTTATCTACTGATATAAACCTTCACATTTGCCTCTATGTCTAAGGGTTTGGCTCTTACCTGATTAAGCAATTGAAATCCATCCACTGTGAGGTCCCACTATTTTTCTATTTAGCCCTCAAAACCAAAGTTCTAATGGGAAGAGAAGACAAGCAAAAAGCAGGACATGGTCCTGGGGCAGGAGGATGGCAGGAAATTAGGAAGGAGAGCAGAGGATTGATGTGGGACTGCTGTGGGGCATGGGGAAAGCTCAATACTCTAGCACAGAATCCTCAGTGATCTTTCTGGCATTTTTTTTTTTACAAAAGAAAACCAGTCCCCACCCTCCTGGGGAGGGGAGGGGTTGACAGGGAGGGGGTCTATGATTGAAAACGTTACTGGGCTGGGGAGTGGGACTATAGGACATAAACTGAGACTAAACAACCAGGTACGGGGACAGAGTGGGTAATGATCTTGGATATCATTGGCTGAATTGGAAAGAAGAGGGAAATTTTGGGGGATGAAAATGAAGCCAGAACAGAGCTTCTTAAACTTATTTGGCCTACTGCCCCTTTTAAAAAAATTATTCATGGCCCCTACCCTCAAATACACTTTCTTTAACTCTTTAATGTTTTTTTGAAATTTGCATCATTTCAAAGAAAACAAAAATATTTTTGAAAAAATGTTGCATCTTAAATTTAATAATTTATTATAAATTTGTGAGGTTTTTTTCCTGCATTGAAATTATGAAGCTGCAATACTGCCTGGTATTGTATTGTAAACAAGTCATTACATGTACGTAGTCCGGCCAGTACAGGCAGGACTCCCAGAGACTGTGCTCCATCCCCAGAGATCTTGCCAATATTTATAAATGGTGTAGCAACCCCCCACATCATTCCATTAGAGACTAAACTCCCCAAGGGCAAGGACTGCTTTTGTTTTTCTACCTCCAGGAACTGGCAGAGACAGGAACTTTGTGAGAGATGTGGAATGAGGAACAGATCTATGGGACTATGGACTAGACACAAAAGGAAAAACTCAGGCCTAGGAGCTTGGGACTTGGCCGGGATAAATTCTGGGGAGAACCATTAGCATTTCATTATCTCAGCAGATACCCAACCTAGACCAGAAGGTAAAAGGCAGGAGTCATTTGTATTTTACAGATGAAAATAAAGAGACCAGAGAGGATCTGGGCTTTTAAGACTAGGAAGAACTAGGGTGCATGTTGGGGGGAGTGAAGGAATACCTGGGCGGGGGGGAGTCTCAATGGCCAGTAGGAGCCCCAAACTCCTCCCGTTCAATCCAAGATTAAGAGAAGGCGGAGGGTGGAGAGAAAGGGGGATGGGTGAGAGGGGGCAGAAATGAAGGCCCAGAAAAAATGAGGGAGGGGAAAAGCAGAATTCCAGAATCCAGGAGTGGGGGCTTGGGGTGGGGCAATGACGTAAAAACAAATGTTACTCCAAGGGAGTGGAGGGTCAGAGATGGGAGAAGCGGCGACAAACCAAGTCCCACCCTCCCATTCCATCAGCACTCAGGGGCTGAGCAATCAAAAGGACTTGATTTTCAGTAAAGTTTTTGCAAAGGCCAGTGACTTCAATTAGGTAGGCTAATGGGGGTTGGGGAGTGGAGAGGAGATCTGGGCTCTGGATCTTGAATCCCTAGCACTTCTTACTAATCCTGGCATGAGGTAATTAGAACTGAATAAATAACCATTCATTCATTCACTGGGAGAAGTAAGAGGAATTGAGAACCAAGTTCCAGGTCCCTAGTCATTTAAGAGGTAGCCATAGATTCCCTGGTTCTGGGGACCCCAGTCCCTGTCCACTGGGCATTTAGAAGTAAAGCTGAGCTGGGGCAGAAAGGGCTCACAGCACCAAGGCTCCTAAGTTCTTAGATTAAGAAAGAATTTAAGAGATCATCCACTTCCATGCCCCCTTCAGCCAATAACGCTGAAGGGGCCAATCCATCAATAAACATTAATTAAGCACCTACTAGGTAGTGCAGTGGACCGAGTGCCTAGTCTGGAGTCAGGAAGAGCTAAGGTCAAATTCCAAACTCAGACACTAGCTGTGTGACCCTGGGTTAAGTCACTTAACCCTATTTGCCTGAGTTTCCTCATCTGCAAAAAGGAGTCGGAAGGAATGGCAAATCACTAGTGTTTTTTTTCCAAGAAGACTCCAAAAAGGGTATGAAAGAATCAGACGTTACTGAAAACCTCTAAATCTGCAACAAAAAAGCATCTTATACGTGCCAGGCACTATACTAAGGCCAACAAGTTTTCTTGGAGCAATTTTCAAGCCTAGGCCAGTGAAGTGGACAGAGGAGGAGGGTATTTTATATTTCTTTTCTTTAAATATGGGAAGAGAGAATGACTAGGAGGCCAGAGCCTGTCCCTGAGAGAAGGGCAGAGTACAGAAGAGTGGAGAATGAAAAGACCCCACAGGAATCTAACCAGCCTGGGAAAATTGGAGCAAGGGAGAAAGTTCATGGTCGGATGAGGATTCACTCGGGTCCCCAAAATGTGGTTGAAGGATTCTTCCAATTGAGCCTGGGCCCCAGCATGGGCTAGAGGGCTGTCCAAGGTAGTCGAGTAGCAGGGAACCAGGAAAATGAGTGGAGACAGAGAAAGGTTTCCCAGGCTGGAGTCCATTTTTCAAGTGGCCAGCTCTCAAAGGACCCTGGGCTAGAACCAGGAGGAGCCTCAGAGCTCCAGGCCCTCATTTTGTCTGAAGGAACAAGGCTCAGAATGATCAATGACTGGCCCAGGGTCACAGGAATGGGGGAAGGCCAGAGGAAAATTCTGAGAGCTGAGAGTGGGAAGGTCTCATGAGTGAAACCTCCAGCAGGCTGCTGTCACTGGATGGAAGAGGCCACAGAAGAGTGAAGAAGTGTAAGAAGGTTGGAAAGACAAGAGAGGACCAAGTTATACAGGGCTTTGGACGCCAAGCAGAAAATTATGTATTTGCTCCTGGAAGCAATAGGGAGTCACAGGAGTTTACTGAGTGGGAGAGGGGTATGACATGGAAAATGACTTTAGGGCTAGACTGGAATGGGGAGAGACTTGAGGCAAGCCATCACTATAGCCATCTGTAGAAATATAAAAAAGTTCTAAATCACTATCGATTAGAGAAATGCAAATGAAAACAAATCTTACCTGTATCATGAACTTATCAAAATGAAAAGAAAATGAGAAATGTTGGAGACAATGTGGAAAAACTGGGATATTAACGCACTGTTGGTGGAGAACTGCCTGTGAACTGGTCCACCATTCTAGAGAACAATTTTGAGCTATGCCCAAAGAGCAATCAAACTATACATAGCCTTTGACTTGGCAACACCACTACTAGACCATTATTCCAAAGAGATCAAAGAAAAAGGAAAAAGCATATATATATATACATATATATATATATACATATATATATATGTGACATTTATAGCTACCCTATTTGTGGTGGCCAAGAATTAGAAATTGAGGGCATGCCCCTCAACTGGGGAATAACTGAACAAGTCATGGTACATGATGGTAATGGAACACTATTGTGCTATAAGACATGAACACCAGGATGGTTTCAGAAAAAAACCTTGAAAGAATTACATGAACTGGTGAAAAGCAAAGTGAGCAGAACCAGGAGAACCACTGTACACAGCAAGAGCAACATTGTATGATAACCAACTGTCAATGACTTAGCTATTCTGATCAATACCATGATCCAAGATAATCTGAAGGATTTAGGATAAAAAATGTTATCCAACTTCAGAGAGGGAATTGATAGGAGTATGAGTGGAGATTGAAGCATATTTTTCTTGCTTTTTTTTTCAACATGGTGATGTTTTCCATGATTTCACATGTACAGTTGGTATCATATTGGTTGGCTTAACAGTAGGTCAGGGAAAGGTGGAAGAGAGAATTCAGAACTCAATTCTCTTTTTTCTTTTAGTTTCATAATTTATTCTTTTTTCTTTTAAATAATATTTTCTTTCCCCCAGTTACATTTCAGAGCAATTTTTAATGTTTTCTTTTAAAGTTTTGACTTCCAAATTCTATCCTTAACTTCCTCCCTTCTCCCACCAAGATGGTAAGTAATCCAACAGAGATTATACATGTACAAATATGTAAAACATTACCATATCATTCATTTTGTATGGGAAGACTTGAACAACAACAACAAAAAAGAGATGGAATAGAGGCTGTATTCACACTTCACTTTTTTCTCTGGAGGCCAATAATATGTTTTATCATGAGTTCTTTGGGATTGTTTTGGATCACTGTATTGCTGAGAATAGCTAAGTCATTCACAACAACTAAAAATGTTTTAAAAATGAATGTAAAAACTTTTAAAGAAGATGATAAATCAAAAAACTTAAACAGCAAAAAATAGAACAAGAAAACTGCCCAGAATTTCTGAACATAGAAGACATGGTACATTTCAGAAGAATATACTTGTCTCCTAAATAAAAAAGTAAAAAACAAAAGTCCATAGATTGTAAATCTCAGAACAAATATTGACTTAATGGAACAATTCCACTAAAAAAAAAAACAACTTCTGCAAGTGAGCAGGCCAGATACCATCAAATATAAAGGAAACTCAGATAGCACAAGCTTATACTGAAACCATTAAAATCCACAAGAGGCAATGACATGTTTAAAAAAAAGTAGCCCAAGATGTTTCCCAAGATGACCTACCCCACAAAAGGATATTCAATAAGAAAGCTGTGTTCAAAACATTTCTATAAAGCAAAGCAGAGTGGCAAAAAATTTTTGCTTCTCAAATCTCTGAAGCACCCAATGCCACACAGAGTAACCAAGTACAACTAAATCAAGAAATAAACAGGGTAATTATTAAGAGAATTGTTTCTTAATGTATATATGGACACAAAGGTGAAAACAAAAAAAGTGATTGCAGGAGAAATAGGATTGGAAGGTCTTGAATTAATCCTTACACCATCCTCCAGATGAATTGATGTTTTGTTTTTTTTTCTGAGGGGGGGAATGCAAGGCAATTAGGGTTAAGCGACTTGCCCAAGGTCACACAGCTAGTAAGTGTGTCATGTGTCTGAGGCTGGATTTACACTAAGGTCCTCCCAACTCCAGGGCTGGTGCTCTACTCATTGTGCCCATGAATTGATGTTTTTTTAAGGAATGAAATTGCAGAATGTGATGAGGCATAAAAAAAGGAAAGAAACTCATAGAGGGGAATATGTGATATCTTAATCAAGTAAAAGGCTAACAAGGACAGGAAATTTAGTCTCCTAGTACTCCTAGGGTAAAGAGAAAAAGGGAAGGATAGAAAATGGGAGAAGGAAAAGGGGGAAATCTTGTTTCAGTGTTTAAAAGAAGTGCCACTTATGAATGTACCTCTGGATTAAGAGATATCTTGTTTGTTTATTCTTTTAAATAGTATTTTATTTTTGCCAATTACATGTAAAGACAATTTTTAACATTCATTTTTGTAAAATTTTAAGATCCAAATTTTCTTGCATCCTTCCTTTCCTCCCCTCTCTCTAAGAGAGTAAGCAGTTTGATATAGGTTATATGTGTGCAATCATGTAACATATATTTCCATATTGGTCATGTTGTGAAAGAACAGGATAAAAGTGGAAAAATGACAAAAATAAAGAGAAAATAGCATTTGATCTGATTCAGACTCCATCAGTTCTTTCTCTGGATGTAGAGAGCATTTTCCATCATAAATCTTTTGGACTTGTCTTGGATCACTGTATTGCTGAAAAGAGTTATATCAATCAGAGATGATCATCAAAGTTTTGCTGTTACTATGTACCATGTTCTGGTTCTCCTCACTTCACTTTGAATCAGTTCAGGTAAGTCTTTGCAGGTTTTTCTGAAATCCTCATGCTCCTCATTCTTAGAGCACAATAGTATTCCATTACATTAACATACCACAACTTGTTCAGCTATTCCCCATTTGATGAACATCTTTCTAGTTCTTTGCCACCACACAAAAAAGCTGCTATTAATATTTTCATACATGTGGGGTTGAACTTGTTCCTTTTTTCATGATCTCTTTGGGTAAAGATCTAGTAGTGATATTGCTGGATCAAAAAGTATACAGTTTGATTGATGATAAGAGATCTCATGTAAAGATAGATACATATGGTTATTATCTTCTGGGATTTAATTCTTAGAGAGGTTACTCATCTTACCTGAGGGGAAGGGAGATCAGAACTTCTGGGAGCAACTGAGACTCAGACAAACAGAAGAGCACAGAGCAAGGGAGGAGGTGTCAATTCAAATGGGAAAGATGATCATGAGGTGGGGAACAATAATGAATTAAACAATCAGGGCATAAGAGGATCAACATAATGGGGAAGTATCCTCTCTATCACCTGCAAGAATTAATATTTTAGAGAATGAGGAATAACAGAAAGATGAAGGCCAAGGAAAATGATCTCCAAGGCAATAACAGAATCTCTTTAGAAAAGGGAAGCCAAAATAGATACCTGAAAAGTATTAATGCCATAAGGAATACAGACAATGAAGAAGGATTAACTCAGCATAATTATCATGAATCCAAAAAGAAAAGGGTGGAATAATCAGAAAAAAAAAGATAAAGAAGAGAAGTGGGAAAATTCTTTTTTAAGGGAAAGGCACAGAAAATGAGATGTTAAAAAAGATAATAATTTGAAGGAGAAAACAGGAAAAGGGATTCTGTTTGATAATTAGCCAAGAAGAAAAGGAGGAAGAATTATATACTTATATAAGATTAAATAATAAAAATGAATGAACAAACAAAAATCTGAATTTAGGGAAAGTTTTAACATGTAGGGATGGGAGGGAGATATAAACCTAATTCATAACTTTAAGTGAAAGTGAAATTTTTTAAAAAACCCAAAATGTGATATATGAGAAAAGAATACCCTAGTCTGTTGTTTGTATGAAACACATTTAAACACATAAAAAAAAGAAAGACAGAATAAAATGATGGTCTGATAAACAATGTACTACTTCTTAGGTGAATCCAACAAAGCAGGACTTACAATCATGCTATCAGACTAAGCAAAAACAATCATTAAAGACATGGAAAGAGATAAACATGGAAAGGACAGCATTCTGAAGGATCCATAGATAGCCAAGCAATAGCAATACTAAAATGCTAGGCTCCAAATGCCTTAACATTTCCATTTATAAACTAAACAACTGAAGTATAAGATGACCCAAAAGTGACAATACTGTAATATTTCTATCAATTCTGGATAAGTGTCACACAAAAATAAGGAAAACAAAGGAGACATGAGTAGAATGGTGAAGACGCTAAAGTATGAAATTTTTCCTGATAAAAAAATATTTTTAAAAATAGAAATAAATATTCAGGTAATTTCACAGCTGTGGCTGGGAGAATTCTTGATCCAAGATATAAATTTTAAAAATAGATAATTCTAACTGTGTAAAATTTAAATGTTTTAATAAAAGACCAAATTAGAAGTTAAACTGTAGCATGCAGAATATATTGAATATTACATGAATAATGTAAAAGTAATGGAAATCCATGTGTTTCAACAATCTGGTTAGCAGCTGTTGTGGGGGTGAAAGACCAACAGAAGCCCAACAACAAGAATGCTGCCAGCATACTGCAAAAGCATAGGTTCTTTTGATCTGCTTTAGTAAGGAAAGCAATGTTAAGGGGTTGACAAGCTTACTTTAATTCAGGATACAAATATCATTCACTTAGCTCAGGGGAAAAAAAAACAGCACCCTGAACTTCAGAGCAAAATACAAATAAAGTACAAACATCGACAGACAGACCTTGTCTGATTCAAATCCCAATACATAGTTACCAGAGGTTAACAGCATCCGGGTTACCAGCTGGAGGGCTTTTAGCTACAGCTGCCCAGAGTCTCCACATCAGCACCACCTTGAGTGAGAGCCTTGTGCAAATGGCTCTGTCTTCTCTTCTTAAAGCATTTCAGGCGTCGCCAAATGTCATCTAAATGACCAGAACTTAGGCTTCTATGATTGGCTCTGGAGTTAGCACCTCCCCTTAGTTAGCCCCACCTTGGGCCCCACCTTAGTTACCAATCCACACCCACATAGATTTTATACCTAATAGGGGTTTGGCCCTAAGGCTTAGCACCTAGTAAGACTCAAGGAAATACACTGAATTACTCAAAGGAAACAAAAGCCAAACTCTTCAAGGGCACTTGGTTGAACTAAGTGCTAAGAGCCCATTTTGCTTACCAACACACCATGATAGGAAAACGCATCCATGTGTATCAAGCATCCAATGCCAACAGACAAGTGCTGAAAGGACAGGAAGTTTTCCAAAGTCCTGACAACCATAAATGACGCATGAAAACATACTCCAAGGCACTGATAAAAACAGAAAGTCTTGTGAAAATAATTTCAACATTTCTTGTCATGCTTCCAAATTTGCTGAAAATGACAGAGGAAAACATCAACATTTGATTTTTAAAATTTTGAAATCTGCAAACATGAAAGAAAATGAAAATTTTATATACACCATAAAATACAAAGAGGCTTATACATGAAAAAACTGCATAGCTTGATTTTGAGTAATAATGAATTCAAAATAACACTTTCAAAGCTTTCTCAATCTACTATATTACTACAATACATCAATTTCCTTCCTTATTATTTTCAGGGGGTGAGGATCAGGGGCAGGAAAATCCTATCACTAGTACCCCTCCCACTGCCATCCTCTCCTACCCAACATTGACAACAACCAACCAACAAAACATCTGTAATGAAAGCACATAGTCAAGGAACACAAATTGCCACACTGTCTATTTCTCAAATGCGCTTTTCATTCCACCTCTTCTATCCATCACCTCTTGGTAAGGAGGCAGGTTGCACAGATCTTGATACATCTCTCATATGCTGGTCAAAATTTTTTCTGATTTAAGGGGAACTACACAGTTTCAACAGGAAACTGCTGTGTCTTATTTCTCACAATCCTTGCTGTACTTCTGTTTTTTCTTTTCATTTTTGTCACTTGCATGGGGATGGAGTGGAGCCTGAGAGCTGATTTCATTTGCATTTAACTAATTATGGATTTGGACCATTTTGGCTTTTTAAAAAGCTTTTTTAAAAAAAAGTTATATTTATTTTCTCCTCCATTGATCTTTTCTCTGTGACAGGAAAAAGGAAAAAAAAATACCAAACTCTTGTAACAAGTATACACTTAAGGAAAACAATTCCAGTTCCAATATTGGTGATGTTCATTTTCTTACCACCTTTATTAATTCTAAAATCTTTCGAATTGTTAGTGACTTTGATTAGTTATTAGAGATGCAGACTTTTTTTTTCCTTTAAATCATTCATAACTGGCATGTCTTCCTTTGAAAATCGGCTATTCCTAGCTTTGCACCATGTCTATCGTAGTCATTCTTTATATGCTTGTATAGAACCACTATATGTTCTTCATAGATGTTGGATGTGAGGCCCTTATGTGGGAAACCTGCTGCAAATCTGTTTCTCAGTTAATTGAATCCCTTTAAATTTTAGATGCATTGTGGGTTTTTCTGGAATGAAAATTGGCAATTTTTTTTGTGATCCTTTCCATCCTGAGTGTGGACATCAGCTCTTCCACCACCCGTAAAGGTATTTCCTTCCTGGTTCCTCTAATTCCTTTGTGTCGACCTTTTCTAAGTCTTGTATTCACCAGGAGTTCATCTTGGTCTACAGTGGGAACCAGATCTATTTTCTGTCAGACTCCTTTGCACTGTTGCCAACATTTGGTCGTGCTTAGTAAGGACTGACAGTGCAATGGAGGTCTTTGGAATAACTGAACACAAGGGTACACTACTCATCTTCTTTTCTATGTGATGTAACTGATCTTGTCAAGGTCTCAAACTTTTTATTTCTAAGTAGTCTGGTATAGCTGCAGATTTGGGCCTGCCGGGCCTCCGTTCCTGGAATAGAGAAAGAGGCTAAGTGAAGGAGACATATGAATGTACTTCTGATGAGAACACCTATTTAGATTTGGAAGGGACCATCAAAGCCACTGAATCCAATCTCCTCATTGTAGAGATGAGAAAAGTGAGGCACAGAGTAGTTGTTACCTGCCCAGACTTATAGAGCTAGGGAGCATCTGAGTCAGGATTGAACTCAAGTTTTCCCTAATTTTAAACTCTGAGCTCTATCCATTACAAGAAATGGCTTCCTCTCTTCTGTTCTGAATATCAATGTGAATTGAAAGAAATGTGACTAAATGTCCATATGTTTTAGCCAACTGACTTTACTAATGGACCAAAGATCCACAGAATGATAATGAAAAAAATAGCCAGCATTTCTATAGTGATTTAATGTTTGCAAAGCATTCTACAAATAACATTCAATTTAATCCTCACCTCAACCCTGGGAGCTAGATTCCCTTATTATCCCTATTCTACAGATGGGAAAACTCAGACAGGATTAGGTTCTGTGACTTGACGGGGACATACAACTATTAAGTGCCAGAGACTGAATTGTAATTCAATTTCTGGTTGCAAGCGCAACACTTCATGTATTGTGATACCTAGAACCTTAAAGAAAGCATTACAGAAATTAATGTCCAACAGGTACCAAAACAGTTAAAGGACTTTTTGTGCCAGCAAACAGGGAACAAAGTGAGTACCAATTAATTGGGGAAAGGCTGAAAAATTAGTCTATGAACACCATGAAGTATTGAGGAGGGATGATAAACATTAGGATTTGAGACAAAAGTCACTACATGTACAGGGTTTTATACACATTATAGAATTTGGGGATGTTTAATGAGGTCTCTTTTGGTGGGAGGTCTAATGAAGTCTGTGCTGCAGTAGGAGGCCTTCCCTTGGTAATTAGATCCCAAAGCTTTGTCTCCAGCATGATTTCTTCAAAGTACAGTCAAGTAGGAGCTCTAAGGGAAGCTCTTCCCACTTCCATTGCCTTTATCTACCTTCATTCCCGTAGGAACAAGGTTGTATACTGATCACCCTCCTCCGGAGAAACACATAACCTCCATCAGCCCATTTGTGAGCTTTCTCTCTACAGTGAATCCTCTGATAGAAAGTAAGAGATGATTCCTAGCTGAAAGCCTTCCCACACTGAGTCCAGAGGGATGCCTTTCCTTCTTCATAACAATGATCAGAATTCCATCTCAAATGAATTCTGAGATGGAAAGAGGAGATGATTGTTGCCTGAAGGCTTTATCACTTCTCCAGTGTGGAACTGTTTCTGTTAAATAAGCTCAGTGGTAACTAAATGCTCTGTCACCTTGATGACACTCACAAGGTTTGTTTAGAGTATGCATTCTCTGATGTTTACCAAGATTGGAGCTGAGTGCGAAACCATTCCACATTGATTACAGTCATAATGTTTCTCCTCAGTGTGGACTGTTTGATCTTCAGCAATATTGGAGCTCCCTCTGAAACCTTTTCTGCATTAATTACATACCTAGGGCTTCTTCCCAGTGTGAATTCCCTTATGTAAAGCAAGACTGGAGCTGAATTGAAAAGTCTTTCCACATTGATTACATCCATAAGCCTTCTCTCTAGTGTGGATTTTCTGATGTGCAACAAGATTATCCTTCAGTGTGAAAACCTTTCCACATAGATTACATTCATAAGGTTTTTCTCCAGTGTGAATTATGTGATGTCTAACAAGATGGGAGCTCTGTGTGAAGGCCTTTCCACATAGATTACATTCATAAGGTTTTTCTCCAGTATGGATTCTTTGATGTCTAACAAGATGGAATCTGCGTCTAAAAGTTTTTACACATTGATTACACTGGTAAGGTTTTTCTCCAGTGTGGATCCTCTGATGTAAAGGAAGAGTATATTTCTTAGAGAAACTTTTTCCACATTGATTACATTCAAAAGGTTTCTCTCCAGTGTAGATTTTCTGATGGCCAATAAGGAATGACCTGTAGCAGATAGCCTTCCCACATTCATGACATTTATAAAACTTCTCCCCAGTATGACTCTTCTGAAGACCCAAGGCCTTCCCACACTGAAGACAAGTATATCTTTTCTTCCCCGGGTCAAATATAGGCTGGCAAAGAAGAGACGAGTGATGGGTTGAGGCTAATTCATATTCGCTATATTCATCAGGCTCCTTTCTAATGGGAATTTGATCAGGATGAGTAATGAGCTTAAAGTTCTGACTCAAGGCCTTCCCACCTTTATTACTTACACAAAGCATTTCTCCAGTATCACTTTTCCGATGTCTAATGAGTTCTGAATTCCAGCTCAAAGCCATGTCGCATTGATTACCTGGATACACTGACATTTCAGGAGGCTTCTTGTGGGACTGAAAATGCTCTGCCTGTTCAGTAAAGCATTTCTTATATTCACTATCTGGAACACAGTCATTCCTTGAGGTCATTTTCTTACAGTGATTTAGGATTGAAGACTGTCTGAACCTCTTTTCAATTTCATCAAATTCACAGTCACTCTTTGGATTTTTATCAAACCTGATATTAGAATCATGGATTTCTCTCAATTTGAAGTCACAAGGACTATCACTCATGAACTTTTGCAGGCCACATTCTTCCACAAAAATTCCCTGTTTTCTAGTAACTTCATTTAGTTTGGAACTGGTCTCTGCATGTGAAAAAAAAACAAACAATCAAACATACATACACAAAAAAATATACACACATAAGTATATTCAATAGCAACGGTTAGTTAAGACTTCTGTGGCTTAGGACCCTCTCATCACCAACCTAAACACAACAAAACTTCATGGATATACTGCTGCAGCAAACACTGGGATTAAACAGACTTTGTCACTATAAGGAGAAGACAGACAAGGTATGAGAGTGACAAAGGAGGTGGGCACTAGAGTGCTGGACCAATCAGAGACTTATTCACTCCAAGGTAAACATTCACATTTAGCAAAAGCAGCAGCCACATGGCAAGATGGCTACCAGACTTAATGTCAACAGATTAGAATGACTCTCCATGGGACAACATTTTGTGGTTAACTTGGAAGGAAAGCTGAGCCCACACATGGTTTGCAATATTTGAGTAGAAAAGGAGTGGGCAGCTTTCAGAAACTTGTTTTACAGCATTTACTCATGTGGGCCAGAACACTTGTCTAATTCCAAATTGGTTTGATGAACATGATGGGTAAATTCAGAAGATACTAAAAAAAATGAGAACTCTACAGGCCTACCAGTAGTTTACTTTATCCATCTCTAAGAAGGCAGTATTTAATTCCATCAAAAGCTAAGTGGAAGCAAAGCTTAGAGACATTCAGGATCCTTAGCTCAGTAAGAAGACAGATGAAATTCAGTTCTATGACATAGCTACAATCCAATATGCTTTCATGATGCCCTGAAGGCTATTTATGGGCCAAAGACCTATGGTGCATCTCAACTACTCAGTGCTGATTGAGCCACATTAATTAGTGATAAGGACATGATCTTAGAGAGATGGGAACACTTCTATGTCATTTTTAAGAGACCATCCTCAATCACTGTTGAAGATATGGAGCATTTGCCTCAGACTGTACTCAATCCCTCTTTAGCCATTCCCCATTAATGGGTATCCCTGCAATTTCCTGTTCTTTGTCACCAAAAAGAAAGCTGCTATATATATCTTAAAACATATCTGTTCTTTTCCTTTCCCCCCAATCACCTTTGGTTAGTCATATTACTTGGTCAAAGGGTATAGGCAGTTTTAATAACTCTTTGGGCATAATTCCAGATTGCTCTCCAAATGCTTAGATAAGTTCAGAATTCTACCAACCATAATTAGGATCCCATTTTTTCCACATTCCCTCCAACATTTGTCACCTTACCCTTATATCATTTTAGGCAATTGGTTAGACATAAAATGATATCTCAAGATTGTTTTAATTCATTTTTTTCTTTCAGAATTATACTCAGCTTTGTTGGGTAAATTACTTCAGGTCACAACCCCAGCTCCCTTACCCTATGAAATATAATGTCTCAAGCCCAATGTCCTTTTAATGTAGAAGCTGCTAGGTCTTATGTTATCTTGATTGTAGCTCCACAGTATCTGAATGTTTTTTTTTCTTGCTGCTTCTAATATTTTCTCCTTAACCTGGGAGTTTTGAAATTTGTCTGTAATATGCATGTAAATTGTCATCTTAGGATATCTTCTGCATTGGGGGTGAATAGTGGACTGTTTTCTACCTCTACTTTACCCTCTTGTTCTAGAACTTAAGAGCAATTTTCCACAAATTTTTGAAATATTTGAAAAACATTCAAAAATATTTTGAAACAGTATTTAGACTCTTTTTGGGATCGCAACTTTCAGGTTGTCCAGTAATCTTTGTATTATTTCTCTCTAATCTATTCTCCATGTCATTTGTTTTTCTAATGAGATGTTTCACATTTTCTTTTATTTTTTAATTCTTTTGGTTTTTAGTATATTTTGGTTTCTTATAATGTCATCAACTTTCTCTTGCCCAATTCTAGTTGTTAAGAAGTTATTTTCTTCCTCAAGTGTTTGTATCTCTTTGTCTAATCAGTTGATTTTCTTTTCATAATTGTCTTGATTTTCTTGGACTGGTCTTATTTTCTCCCCCTAATTTGTCCTCAGTCTCTGTCTGATTTTTGAAATCCTTTTAAAGTTCTTCCAAGAACTCTTTTTGAGTTTGTGACCATTTGACATTTCTCTTTAAGGTGGAAGCAGCTTTTTTAAGCTTCATTTTCTTCCTCTGAGAATGTAGCCAGATCATCTCTATTCTCATAGTAGCTTGCTGTGGTTGGGATCTTCCTTCTTTACTAATTCATTTTTATTTTATTTTAAGCCACTTATTATTGTCAGTTTCTTGGCCTGGGTTGTAGGGGATGACACCCAAGGCATCAGGTCCTTCTTACTGTCTGGGGGATGACCTTGTGCACTCCTTTCTACCTCTCCCTCAAGGACAGGGCACCCAGCCACACTGTTATAGTAAATGTTCCTACTTCTTATGGTCTGTAGCCACAAGCCTCAGTTGACTCCTCTGCCCAGAAAACAAAACCAGGGACTCTGCTACCCACTGCCCCTTTACTACAGTACTTACCATGTGTGGGTTTGCTCCTTCTTGGCCACAGCCACAGCCACAGAATGGAACCATATCTGGTCAGCACAACTGGGCCTGGTGTCCTGCCACAGCCAAGGGTCTTTCAAGTCTTCTCCTCAGCTGTCTGACCCCATCTTACCCCCACTGTCACTGAGGTGAAACCTACAGAAGCTGAGGCAAACCCAGCTGCCTCCAGAGCTTTCTGTTTGTTGGTTCAGCAGAGTCTGCCTGGAGGTGTTTATGCTTCAATTGGGCCAAACTTACACAAGGTGAGGTCAGATCCTTCCCAAGGTTCTGTCAAATTGTCTTAGGAGGACTTCTGCTGCTCAAAATTCACTTTTAGGAATTTCTTTACTTTTGGGGGGGAGATTTTTTCCAGAGATTTCCCAGAATCCATTCCCATTCTTTTTAGCATAATATCTTCAGTGACTTTGTCAGACACCAAGACCAAGGATGAACATGGCAGCAAGGTCAGCTACCTGACTGATGGCAAATTAACTTGAAAAGGCTACAAGCCAAGACCAAAATGAATGGAGAGTTGGTGCAAACAGATAATGATGTACTCAATGAAGTTTCTGAGACTAACAAGCACTAGAGTATAGATCCATTTTCTGCCACTTAAGCTGTTTAGCCTGATAATTAACACCAAGAAAAGAGAGGAAATGGTCCTTACCCAGGGACAGCAGGTTCTGGATATTCTCCACCACAACCTCAATGTACAGCTCTTTCTGAGCATGGTCCAAGAGGCTCCACTCCTCCTTAGTGAAGTCCACAACCACATCCTTGAATGTCACCAACTCCTAAATCATCAAATGTCACATGATTTAGAGTGGAAAGAGACTCCAGGATTGATCTAGTCCAACCCTCATCAACTAAGAGGAGAAAATTCAAGCACAGAAGGAATTCACCTAAAACTTATATAACCTTTATGAATGTCAGAGCCAACAGTTGAAACCAATCATGAAACCTTGAGAAAAACATTTTCTATTTGAAGTGAGAATCATCTTGGAATAATAAAAGCTGGAAAATGTTTTACTGTACAATACTTCTCCCAAGGGAATTAGGGAGAAGGTTTGAGTTCTATGGAATCTGTGGAGGAAAAAGAGACAAGATGATGTGAAATTCCTCCCCTTCAGAAGGGTCATAAATGATATGTTAAGAAAATTCTATGAAGAATTTGTGAGAATCTGATAGCTACTGTATATTCTGGGGAGAAAAAAAAGAAATATTAACAGTGATCACTGAGGAAAGAACAAAGAAATTATCTAGTAAATTTCCTTAAAGTCTGCAATAAGGTCTTAACTAGATGAAAGCATAAAAAGAATTCTAAAGAGATATTACTCATAATCTGGCCTCAACTGAGTGGTGACAAAGTTGATTCATTGAAGACTCCCTGCTCTATCCTAATCACTATTAATCAATTTGATATGATTATAAGTTCTGTATATTTGGTCCCAGAACAAGATTACTTGTGTGACCATGGAAAGCTGGATGGAATACCTCTACCCTTGTTTTTCATTGTCATGGTAACCAATCCCAGTGCAATGGAGATGATTCAACTACATGGAAAGACTCCCCACCCCCACCCACACACACACCAAATTATTTTTGTACCTCGGGACCATTCTCTTGTCCAACATGAGTAGGTACCCATCTTTTGACCATCTTGTGACATCTTATGACCACCTAGTGAATGGAAATGTTCCTTGCTTTGCCCAGTTTGTGACTCTGCTGATACGTTGTTTTCCTTATTTTAGCATATACGTCATATGTCAACTAATGGAATTATTTTGTATGTGGTATAGTTGCTCTTGAATGTTTACATATCAAACCCTATAAAAAGGGAGGCCTTAGGAGAAGGGGACATCTCAGATCATAAAGAAGATCTGAAGGACCATGGACCTTTTAATAAAGAGCCATTAGCTTAGAGTTCTACCTCAGTTTCTCTTATTGTAGGTTGGACAATTTTTATCCCCACAGTGGTATGAGACTGTTTCCAGCCAAGAGAAGAAGAGTTCTTATTCTTACACTGAGAGCTTTAGTTATGATGTATCACTCAAAATATCTTATGCCTAAGCTTTATGTTTGCTTTCAACTGCTCATGGAATATTTTCATTCATTTTAATATTTAATTGTAGAGAAATAAGAGTAACTATATGGGAAAGGGAAGATTCCTTCCTTCATTTAAAATGTAATATTTTATCAGCTGAGCTAGAAAAAGAATGAGCTAATGCAGAAGGCATTGACAGTTTATTTCTGAAAAAATAAATTATTTTAACATGCTGCTAGAACTCTAGAACACTGGGGATCAGGACTCAGAAGAATGAGTCAAGAGGCAGATAACCTAAGAGAGTAGCCTTACCTGAAAATCCTTAAATACTTGGGAGAGGTCAACTATTTCTTCAACCAGCTACAACCAGAATACATATTTAGGCAATGCACTGGATATTTCATGTTTTTACATTTCATTTTCTTCCATTGCCAGAAGAATGATATAATTTACTTCTTCAGAAGTTCTCTATTATTTTGTAGAAATCCTCTTTCTGGTAGTAAAAATCTCTTCACTTTTTTTTCATTTTGATTTCTTATTTGGTAGATCTGATTAATGTTCTATTTATAATTTATATTTCACTTTTAGCTTTCTTTATCTCTATTATTGAAATAGTAAATAATTAAAGAATTTATTAGGCTTTTCCTAACTTTTTAGAATCCTAAGAATTTATAAAATTTTCTTTTTCATGACTCTTAATTATATTGTATTCATTCAAAATGTGAAAATAAGTCCCCATATTGGAAACCCATCCTTTTATTGATTAATAATTCATCTTTTAGATGGAGAAGTCAATGACTATAGCAATCTACTCTTTGATAAACCCAAAGAGGCCAGCTTCTGGGCTAAGAATTCACTATTTCATAAAAACTGCTGGGAAAATTAGAAAATGGTAGGGCAGAAATTGGGCATAGACCAATATCTTACACAATATGCCAAAATAAAGTCAAAATGGGTTCACGATTTAGGAATTATGGCTGATACTATAAACAATTTGGGAGAGCAAGGAATAGTTTATCTATCAGATTTATGGAAAAGAAAAGAATTCATGACTCAACAAGAGACAGAGAGCACTACAAAATGCAAAATGGATAATTTTGATTATGTTAAATTGAAATGTTTTTGCACAAAAAAAGCCAATGCAACAAAGATTAAGAGGGAAGCAGAAAATTGGGAGAAAATCTTTACAACTGGTGTCTCTGATAAAGGCCTCACTTCTAAAATATACAGGGAACTGAGCCAAATATATAGGAATACAAGTCATTCCCCAACTGAGAAATGATCAAAGGATATCAACAGGCAGTTTTCAGAGGAAGAAATTAAAGATATCTATAAGCATATGAAAAAATGCTTGAAATCACTACTGATTAGAGAAATGCAAATCAAAACAACTCTTAGACACCACATCTCTCCTGTCAGATTGGCTAAAATGACAAACAGGAAAATGATAAATGCTGGAGAGGATGTGGGAAAATTGGAACATTGTTACATTGCTGGTGGAGTTGTGAACTGATCCAGCCATTTTGGAGAGCAATTTGGAGCTATGCCCAAAGGACTATAAAAATGTTAATACCCTTTGAACCAGCAACACCACTTCTAGGGTTGTATCCCAAAGAAATCACACAAGTGGGAAAAGGACCCATATGTACAAAAATATTTATAGCAGCTCTTTTTGTGGTAGCTAAGAATCGGAAATCAAAGGGATGCCCATCAATTGGGGAATGGCTGAACAAGCTGTGGTATATGAAGCTAATGGAATACTATTGTGCTATAAGAAATGGAGATGATACGGACTTCATAACAACCTGGAAAAACCTACACGACATAATGCTGAGTGAGTGGAGCAGAGCTAGAAGAACATTATACACAACCACAGATATATGGATTCTGTGAGGACTAACCCTGACAGACTTTGCTTGTCTCAGCAACACAAGGTGCAAAGACAACTCCAAAGGACTCATGATGGAGAATGCTATCTACATCCAGAGAAAGAACTATGAAGTATGAATGCAGATTGAGGCATACTTCATGCTTACCTTTCCCCCCCCCTTTTTTTTTTCCTCTTTTGTTTTTGTTTTTGGGTTGTTTTTTTTTGTTGTTGTTGTTCTGTTTCTTCTTTCTCATGATTCTTTCCATTGGTCATAATTCTTCTCCACAACTTGACTAGTGTGTAAATTAATTCAATGCGAAGTTATATGTGGAAATTTATGGGATTCCATGCCATCTTGGGGAGAGAGGGAAGAAAATCTGAAACTCGAAATTATGTAGAACTGAGTGTTGAAAACTAAACTAAACTAAAATAAAATAAAAAAATGAAAAAAAAACTCATCTTTTAAATCCTTAACTTGTTCTTATCAAAAGCTCTTCTACATCTCTTTCCTTCCCCATCCTCCCACATTCTCTCTTCCCCACCATGGAGTGAGCTATGAGTACTAAGAGTACTTCCAACTCTCCACATAAGGAGAGGGTCAGCTTACACATCACCTCCTTGGCACCTTAGTGCACTCCTTTGCAACTTCTCATTGACTCTGCCACCATGTCCCTGTATCTGGTGTCTTTTGCTTAAAATCCCTTTGGTATGCTTTCTTCTCTTTGAAAGTGTAAACTCTGTGGGGATAGAACAGTCTTCTTTCCTATTTGAATCCCCAGGCCTTTACACAGTGCCTTTGCCAGCTCCTCTTCATTCTGTTGCCTTCCTTCTTTTCATTATATCCCACTGACCTATCTATAGCTTGTTTGTACATAGTTGTGTGCTTGTCGTCTCCCTCTTACAAGGTGAGAGTTCCCTGAGGGCAGACACTGCTGTATGCCTCTTTTTGCACATCCACCACTAAGTACAGTGTCCAGTACCTAGGTGGCACTCAATAAATGCATATTGAGTGCCCACTTGCATTCTCTCCTTCTCAGAACCTTTTCATGTGATCTTGATGAGGTTTGGGGTTGAGGGGTGCTCAAGACCCCAAAATACTGACACTCCAGGTCCTGCTGAATGAATTCAACTCAAGCCTTCTCAGCCAAGGAAACAAAGTTTATTAAAGATTCAACATATTGGGTTGTCTTAAGAAATCTCACCATTTGTGATGCTTGTTTTCACAAGCAGGCCAGATTCAATCTACTGAGCTAGATTGAATCTGGGCGTCTTCATGGAGGCAAGGTGGATCTAATATACAGAAAGACTGTGGGAGAGATTGAGGGGTGGTCAAGTAGTCTGGGGTGACTAGAGGAGGGGTTTAGGGAGGATCTTGAGGAGGAGTCTAAGGAGGATCTCCAAGGGACTGGGGTGACTAGAGGTCAAGATTCCAGGAACCAAGAGAGTGGGATTTTGATGGGATCAAGGGTGGAAAGCAGCAGGACAATAAGGGCTAGGCTAGGTAGAGATTTGGGCCTAGATAGTGAAAGGCTGATGGCCTCAGGTGAAGACCAGATCAAGTGGGAAGATCCAAGGAGAGTTCAAGGGGGTTCCCAGAGACTCTAGCCTCATCATTCCTCCTTCAAGCAAATAGGACCCAAATTCTTTTGGGGTCTCAAGCACCCCTAAAAACATATGGTTCCCTTACCTCATCATTTTTCTTTAACCTCATAAATCTTACAATGGCTTCTTTCCTCCATTCTCCAAGAAAATGGGACTCCTTGTCCCATGGCCGTTTGATCCCACACAGTCTTCCCCAACAATGTGCATACTCAATCATTCCCCCCTATTTAGTTCACTCAAATTTTTAAGCTTTCTCTATCAGTCGGTCCTTTCCTACTGACTTCAAATGTACCTGTCTCCCTAGTCTTTAAGACAACCTTCACTAAACCCTTACAATCCCTTGAGCTATGTTTCTATCTTATCTCCTTTTCTCAGCCAAACTCATTGAAAAATCTGTCTGAGAGAAATGAGTGTTAATAGCTAATTAATTATATCTGGATTCAGGGTTTTTTCCTCTTTTTACTCCCTCATTGAGAGACCAGTCCCAATAGGTCTCTGAAGAACAGGGTTGATGAGGAGATGGGCCTAGCCTTCCAGGAACTTTCTCTTTAATCTTGGCAGGACCACACCCAAATTATTCTGATTAAAGTGTAAAGAGAATCTAATCTAGGTGAATTCTGGCCCTAAAAAAACTTAGGCTGCTGCCCTTAAAACCCACCCACCCCCACTGTTCAACCTAACTGGTCTGGGTGGAGATGGATTCTTTGGTCCAGATAGCTAGAGGAAGTGGAGTGTCAAGATCAACCATATTCTCAGCAGGAGGAGCTGAAGACTTTTGGGTCACCTCCTCATTAATACTACCACCCTCTTATCCACTGTTCAAAAATAAGGGTTGATCTCTATCTGTTAGGAGACAGTTTTCAAAATTTAAGCATTTGTTGGTCTCCATGGTCTTTATTCTTTGCAAGCTGAATTAATAAGTTGAGTACTAATTACAAAGAAACTCTGTCTCTAGGACTTTTCATTCCTCACTGTCTGAACTTTCAATTTTACACTCACTTCTTAGTTGGTATTCAGTTTTTTCAGTAATATTTGTCTCTTCTTGACCCCGTGTGGGGTTTTCTTGGCAAAGACACCGTAGTGATTTGCCATTTCCTTGTCCAGCCATTGTACAGTTGAGGAAATGGAGACTTGTTCAGGATCACACAACTAAAGTCTGAGGCCAGAGTTGAACTCATGAAGATGAGTCTTCCTGAATCCAAGCCCAGTGCTCTATCCACTGGGCCACCTTCCTGCCCCTACTTTTACAAATTAGCTTTCACCCTCATTCTCCTGAAAGTGCTCTCTCCAAACTTACTGAACTCTTTAATTGCTAAATCTGCCCATCTTTTCTCAGTCCTCATCCTAACTGACCTCTTTCCTTCATTCAACACTCTTGATCACCCATCTTCTACAAGAAGCCTTTCTTGGTCCACTTTCTCCCGTTGATTTCCTGAAATTTACTGTATACATATTTTGCATGTAGGAAACAAGGAAACAATCACTTCTTAAGTGCCTACTATGTGCCAAGCATGAGAGCTTTAAAAATATTATCTCATCTGGTCCTAACACTAATTCTGTTATGTAGATCCTACTGCCACCATTTTACAGTAGAGAAAATGGGGACCAACTCTCTGAGAACAGTCTAAGGTCAGATTTGAACTCAGGTTTACTGAATCCAGGCCTACAACTGTAACCATTATACCTCCTAGCTTCTGACTATATGTGTATCTATGTATGTGTGCATTTGTAATTATTATGTATGCATATGTATGTGTTTGTAATTATTTACAAATTGTTTCATATTTTTTTTTCCATTCTTGGAATCCCAAGAGCCTATAAGTTGCTTCGACCCTACCAGATGCTTAATAAAAGTTCATTGATTTGTTGACTTGACTAAACCCACAGGAAAGGGAACTCTTTGAAGGGAGGGTCTCTCTCACCTTGCTTTGTAGCCCCAGCACTTAGCAGAGTGCCTGACACATAATCAATGCTTGCTGAATTACCACTAGTGAATCCTCAGGATCATAGGGATTGGAGCCATTCTCTTATTTTCTGCATTCCAAGATCTGTATTATCAACTGTACTCAAGGAAGGGGTAGCATTTTGAATCAAGGTTGGTAAGTTGGCTCAAATATATAGCTTCCATACGTGATATTCCAGGTAGAAATTTATAATTTGCAAAATGACTTCATTGCTTTCTTTAGGCAACTTCTTTACAAGGCTGATAAAATTTTATGGCCTTGACCAAAAGAAAGCCCCATGGTACCCACCCAGTAAGTCCCCAAAGAACTTTCCAGATAAGGAGAATTTACAGGCTCCTTTGCACTTTTCCCAAGAGAGAGTTATTATTATTAATTTTAAACCAAAATATGGCTAATTACAGTCATAACAGTTTTGAAACAATGTAACCACATACTCTAACAGTTTAATTCGTCATTTCACTGCATCTAGATCAAAAGAGGTAATTTCCTAAGGGTAAAATTGGATCAGCCTCTAGGAAAATATTTTTCAAATTAAGAAAACTATCACAATAAAAGAAACATTAAAATCACAACATAAAATCCAATTCTTGCCAAATCAAATCAATGCATTTCTGAATTATTTTGCATAGAAAACCTCTTCATCCATTTAGCAATTTGACACTCTAGACCAATTGAATTCAGATACCAGGATAGAGTCATTCTGATCTGGCCGTGCTCTTCATTTTTATCCTTACAATTCCTAGACATGTTGCCTCAATACCAAATTTTGAGAGGATTTGTCATTCAGGTATGGTCCCCATATCGGAGGTCAAACATCACAATTATCTTAATAGCACAACACATGTGACTTTAAAGAATACCACATTACAACTTATTTTAAGACAAACTCAATTCCATCAAAACTGCATTTACAATTTGAAATGGTATTATCATACAGAATCTCAATTTTCCAAAGAGCTATTTGCTGCCAGAACCTCAAAATATAGGCCCCACTCCTTTCGGTTAATCTGCTGTCAAAGTTTTATAGTGGTAGTCTTTCTACTTAGAAGGAAAAGGGTCTGAGTCCCACAGTAGGATGAAGGAGGGAGAGTGGGAGGAGATGGACAGATGAGGGAGGAGGAGCTCTCAGGGAGAAATAGTCTTTTGCATTTTGGCCCAGGTACAATTTGAGCCTTGGGTTGGAAGTTGGTGGACAAGGTCAATCCAGAAGAGAGGTCATTCCCATGGTATTGCAGCTGATGGAGACCAGGAAAAGGGGCAGAAAGGAAGTCAGGGGCCTGAGTTTCTTGCCCTGAGTGTTGAATGGAGGAAGAAGATGATCCTGGGGCCTCGGGACCCATGCAGAGAGGATCAAGAGCTTGACCCATTGAGGCCCTTGGGGCCTCTTCTGCTTTGCACATGGCCTACCCTTCTAGGCAACTCTGTCTTGAACTCTTCCTCCTGCTGGTCCCCCTGGTTAGAGGAACCAACCCTTTGGTTGAGATAAGGGTATCCTAGAAATCCAGCACTGGGCTTGCAGGTGCCAGTTAGGTATGAACCAGGAAATCAGAAGGGTCAGATGGCTTACCTGCACTCTGATTGACTAGCCTTCAAAGAATAAGTGGTCTTTGATGCCACCTTCATGTCGTGATTCCTGCTTCACTGAGCCTTCTAGAGGCCATCCAGGGGCCCTGCACTCCTTATTGGGGAGACTTCTCAATTGGCCCAATCCTTCTTTCCCTACTGCTGCTCTATGGCCATCTTTATGTCCCCCTTCCCAATCTCTTGCCTCCTTTAAGTCTGGGAAGCACAATCACACTCATGTCACCCAACTCTGACCACTGAGGTTTTCAAAGAGCAAGTGGGTAATGGTTTTCAAAAGTGAATTTTTGAGAAAACATAATTAACTCCATTGGCTGCTATACTGGGTGTTCTTAGGTCAATGTCCTCAGTGTCCCCTTCAGTACCTTCCTTCCCCCCATCTCTTTGAGAAACTCATAAACTATTTTGTCTAAGAAGGCACAAAAGGCATAGCAAATGCTGATTAACTATCTGACTCATCAAGCAGCTTCCCTTTTCTTTGGACTAGATTAAGTAGCCATGCTAAGGACCTTTGGAACAGACCTTTCTAACTCTTAAATTCTCATTTTTTTCTTTGGGTAAAAATGGTCCTTTCCCTCTCTCCGTCCCATAACCTGATCTTACCTAAAACTTCTTTGTAAGCCTGCCTAAAAGAACTCAGGGATACTACCCAAAGGATGGGTCATATACCTCAGGAGGAGACTCTCTATATCGTCTGTGGAACTGTGAGACACACATGTCCATCAGGGAGTGTGGCATACATTCTCTTGAGCGGATGAACGAACCACAGTTTACTGTCTGTCTGTAACCTGTCCTCTTATTCTGGCTGTCTCTAGCAAGGACCCTGACAATTCTGAGAACAGGATTAAATAAAATAATATTTAAGTGGTTCATGGCACATACCAGATACCATATGACCAGCCTCTTACTCCTCTCTAGTCTTCTCACACCTTGGTTCTTTTCTTCCCACTGACCCAGGGACCCTGGCCTCCTGGCTGATCCTTGACCAACACCCTCCATCCTGACCCTGGGCCTTCCCAATGGCTGTTGAGCCTCATGCTTGGAATGTCCTCCCCACCCCACCCCTCACCTAGGCCTCCTGGTTTCCTTCACATTTCAGCTAAAATCTCACTTTCTGAAAACAACCTTTTCCTGACCCTTTCACTGCCAGAGCCTTCCCTCTCAGGATGCCTCCCATCCATGCTGTATAGAGCTTGTTTAGACATAGCTGCATACATGTTCTCTCTCCATTGGATTGTGAGCTCCTAGAGGGTAAGGACTGATCCCTCCCCATTTCCTTTGCATCTCCATTAGATTAGCACAGTTCTTGGCACAGAGGGGCCACTCTCTAAATGCTTATTGACTTGACCTCAGAAATGGCAAATGAGAGGGACTCAGAGAGACCCAGGAAGGCTTGTGTGGCCTGAGGCAGGAGGAAATGAGCAGAACCAGGAGGACAATTTCTGCTCTGCTGACAGCACTACAAAGGACAGCCTACATCTAACAGGTTAAAGCTTCCTTAGCTTTCTTGGATTCTAGGTGTGCTGATGCTGGTCAGGTCTGTGGATGGACTGCACTCACCTGGGATGTGTGTTTCTGGGTGCCAGGGGCCATTCTCTCTGGTTCTAGGATCTCTCCTGGGAAAAGGCTTTGATCTCTGCAAACTGACCTGGGGAGGGAGAAGAATCTCAGCAAGAGGAAGTCAGTGTTTGCCTTCTCTTCCTAGGGTGGATGCTAACCTGCCAAGAATGACAGAGGCTGAGTTTCAGAATGGTTACAAAGGCCCTGCTTGGTCCTCAAGGGAGAGACTCCACCTCAGGAGGAGGGTAGCAGGGAGGGTCAGGCTTGGAAGTAAGCTTGGTCTGGGCAGGAAGAGGACTTGCCACCCTCTCTAACTCTTTCTCATGGAACTCATGCCCCTCCCCCATCCTTCTACTGAGACCCAGAAGGCAGATGAGGCTTGGGATCCCAGATGGGATGAGATCAGTCAAACCCTCAATGACCGCAGACCCAGAGCTCTGCCTCCACCTGATATTGTGGCTGAGATATGTAGGTCAGCTCACCGTGACCCAATGGTAAAACTGGAGATTGCACCCTAGGACCTTTGGGATGTGACCTGGAGCCTGGAAAGCCACCCCTCCCCAAACCAGGCAGGACTTGGAGAGAGGCCTATTCCTGGGAAGCCTAGAGGATAGTCACCAAGAGGCCAGAGGGGAAAGATGAGGCAGGATGGAAAGGGCAGATAGCAGAAGTGGGGTGTGGGGAGGGGCCCCATTCAGACCTACCTGTCACCTGCATGTGCAGAGCTGGCTCCCAGAAGGCAGAGAGAGCTAAGCTCCATGGAGGAAGGAAGAGAAATCTCAGCTCCTGGCATTTTTCCTTCTAGCCAACCAGCCTTGGGTGTGTCTTCATAATCAGAAAAGCCCCACCCAGCCCTACCCTGCATCTTCTAGAATGAACCCTCTTCTCCCCTACTCTCTTCCAAGGGTTCCAAACTTCCCCCCAGGGAGGGAATTCCACCAGGTCCACCACCTACCAGGCTGGTCTTCTCTGAGCTCCCTTCCCCCATTGTTCCCCCCCCCTCCCCCCGCGATCCCTCCTTCAGCCTGCTGGAAGACACTAATTCTCTGCAGAATGTCCCCATCTTCCAGCTACCCGCCCCTACACTCTTCTTCTTCCTTACAAGGATATGGCCAGCCCATATACCTCCTGCTTCTCCCAGCCATTCCCCTCCCCTGATTCCCTCCCCCGGCCAGGTCCCTCTTTCTTCTCTGCAGCCTGGGCCCAGATTTGCTCACCCCTACTTAACTCTCCTCCAAACTGAACACATTTGCCACCTTGGCTCATCTTCATTCTTGACCTTCCATACCCCAATCCTAACACTGAGGGGGCCTTTCCTGCAGTCTTGTTTTTATTTCCCAAGAGATCTTCTCTCACTGGAAGACAGCTGGATCCCAAGGATGAGCTGAGGCCAGGACATCAGGACCCCTGGGTCCCAAGTCTTATGTTACAGGTCATGTTATAAACTTTCTCTCCCCATTTATATAAACCTTCAGATCTGCCTCTAGGTCTAGGTTTTTTTATAAAATTATTATTTATTTGTTTGACTAGATAAAGAGGCTATTCTCTGACTCATTTCTTATTAGTGAGTGAATAGTGACAATCCTTTCAGATTATTTGAACCCCAATAACATCCAAAGCCTGAATTAATCATCCAAACTGCTTTTGCTCTACTCTAAAAATGCTCTTTCTGTGTCAGCAACTTCAAAGACCAGATAAGATTGACCAAGGGTATCCTTCCTGTTAGTGACAGGATGTCTGCAGCCAGAACAATGGGATTTCTCTTATCTTGCTATTCTGGGGACATTTGCATCTTGGGATCACAATCTCTAAGTGACGCTATCTTGTCAATTGACTCATTCAACTAAGAACTTCCTTTCTTATGGTATGGAGACTACAAACTGGAGTTGGGATTGTTACTTAAACCTTGCCTTTCTTCTTTCAGTCAATCAGAAGTTTCCTTCTGACTCCATGATCATGTATCTGCTAGCTTTAAGGGAATAAACGATATGAATTATATATCACCTAGCCTGTTGGCCTCCTTTAACCAAACTTTCAGGTTGACAACGGACACTGCCTCAGTTAAAATGAGACCTGCTAAACACTTAATCTTGAAAAGGCCAACTGCATCCTGGGCCGTCTCCTGATCTCTACCTGGCCACTAGCCCCAGTTGTCTCAGGAGGAGAAAGTGAGGCTGGTGACTTGGCACAGCCTTTCTCACTTAAATCCTATTCCCTCTCAGGTCTTGGCTTCACCACCCTGAAGTCACGGTCCTCTTTGAGAATGAAGGACAAGAAAAAACAACAGAGGTTTGGCCGTTACCTGATTAAGCAACTGAACTCCATCCCCTGGGGAGGTCCCACTATTTCCCTCTTCGCCCCTCAAAACTCAGGTTCTAATGGGAGGGGGAGACATGTAGAAAGCAGGAAGTGTTGTTTCTGGGACACACGGATGGCAGGAAATTAGGAAGGCTGGAGAAGAACAGAAGGTAGGATTTCTCTTGGTATTGGGGGAGAGCTCCATACCCCACAGAATTCTTTTGACAATAATATTTTTTTTTTTTTACAAAATAAACACAGTCCCCACCCTCCAGGGACTTATCTTGCTATGGGGAGTGGTGGGTAGTGAGAGGTTCTATGGCTATGCTGGGGAATGGGGCCATAGGGCATAGAATTAACACTCCTCCTCATACTGGAACCCAGCAGGATATCACCTTAAGTGGAGAGGAAAGGGAAAGTTTGGGGATGAAAAATAAAGCCAAAAGAAGTATACATATTTACATACATACATATAGAGATAAGTATATAATCCACTTGGCTTGGTGGCAAGATTTACTGCTCAGTTGAGAATCAAGAGCTTTTTTAGGGCTTTTCAAGGGAACTCCTGGATTCTAAGAGATGGATGGCATTCTAACCATGAGAACAGCCAGCATAAAAACAAAGTCTGGGGATGGAGAATCACAAAGGAGGAGAAGCCAAAAGGCCAGTTTGGCAGTTCAGTGCTCTATGAAGAAGAACTGTGGGTAACCAACTTGGAGAGGTAGCAGGACTAGGTCTGAAGAGCTTTGAAATAGGAAACAGAGGGATCTATAATTGCTCACAGGTATTAGGGGAGCCACTGGAATTTACTAAGTGAAAGTGATGTGAGGAAGAGTGAACTTTAGGCCTATTTCCTTTGGCTTAGATAATTTCCTTTTTTTTTTTTTTTTGCAAAGCCTATTAAGTTGGTTAAGTTAATCCAGTTAAGTTCCTGGATTGCTTCTCTCATGTAGGCAGTTTTGTTTACTTGGCCTCTTAAGAGGGAATTATTTTTGCAGCCAATATTCCAATGAGGTGATTCCATGCACACATTGTTGCATGTGAGCTTCACAGGCTGCACTGCGCGCATAATCATCAGCAAACAAAACATCATGTACCAACTCTCCCTCTACTTTACTCTTGGCTTGTAGCCTTTTCAAGTTGAATAATTTACTATCAGTGAGATAGCTGACCTTGAGGCCAGGTCTATTTGCATTGAAGGCATCTGACAACATCACTGAAAACATCATACTAAAAAGCATGGGTGCAAACACACAGCCTTGTTTCACTCCACTGACTGGGAAAGTGCAAGAGCATTGTTCGTTACCCAGAAACTGGGAAAAGCATGCTGTCATGAAATATCTGTAAAACACAGGTGCTCTGCCATAACATCCATATTTGGATTCAGCAAATGGAGGACTTTTTAATATTGTGGATAAATTTACTTACTTTGGCAGTATACTTTCCAGGGATTTACACATGATAATGAGGTTGATGCACACATTACCAGAGCTAGCTCCATGTTTGGGAGATTCTGAAGGAAAGTGTGAAAAGAAGAGGTATTAGACTTGACTTCCAAACTGAAGGTCTACAGAGCTGTGGTGCTGACCTCATTGTTATATGTCTGTGAAACCTGGACAGTCTGCCAGCACCATGCCAGGAAACTGAATCGCTCCAGTTTGAAGTGTCTTAGGAAGATTCTGAAGACCACCTGGCAGGATAAGGTACCAGACACTGAGGTCCTTTCTCAAACAATACTGTCAAACATTCAAACTCCACTTCACAGAGTGCAATTCTGATGGGCTGGCCACATTGTTCAAATGTCAAATGCATGCTTGCCTGAAAGACTATGTCATGGAGAACTCACACAGGGTAAGAGCTCAAATAGTGGTCAGAAAAAGCAACCCAAGGATGGGGCAGCTCGGTGATGCAGTGAGTAGAGCACTGGCCCTGGAGTCAGGAGGACTTGAGTTCAAATCCAGCCTCACACACTTGACATACTTACTAGATGTGTGACCTTGGGCAAGTCACTTAACCCCAATTGCACTGCCTTCCCCCCTCCAAAAAAAAAGCAACACAAGGACACTCTCTAAGTCTCTCTGAAGAACTTTGGGATTGACTGTGTGACTTGGGAGACACTGGCATAGGACCACCCAGCAAGGCATGCCCACATCAGAGAAGGTGCTATGCAAAGCAGAATTGAAGTAAAGTAGCTCAAAAGAAGAAACATGAGACATGCAAATTTAGAGAATCCACCCCAAATATTCACATGGATTATTTGTGCCCGACCTGTGGTAGAACATTACTAGTTCATACAGGTCTGATCCGTCACAGTCTGATGTACTGTAAGTTGACTCTGACATAGTGATTTCATTTTTGCCGTCTTTGAGAACAAGACAGTAACCAATCTTGCAGCTGACACTGAAGGACTTAGTGACCTCAGTAGCTGGGGCTCTCAAGTAGATGAGAGAGAATTCAGTTTGCTGACTGTAATGAGCACCTCTTTTGTCTGAGGTAAAGGACATTGTAGTGTAGTGGATAGAAGGGTCATCTTGGAGAACTCTGGTTCAAGTACTGATCAGACACAAGTTAGCTGTATGTGGCCAAGTTTCTTCATGATGGTGTTCCAAGACTCGTTAACCCCCTAAGTGATATCCAAGTTGCTTATTTGTAGCAAGGGAAAGAGCTAACATGCAAGGAAGTTCCCTATACCGATGAATCACAGGTATTGGCCCCTTCCATCCCCCCATGGTGAAAGTCATCATTCTGGTGCCAGGGACACAAGGGCAAAAGTGGAATTATTTCTCCCTTGAGGAGCTCACATCCAACCTGGCAGATGCAGCACATACAGAAAGGTAAACAGAACACTTATGTAAAGTCATTGGGTTAGGGTGGGGAGCAATAAGGGGAAATCATGAAAGGCCTCTCAACAGAAGCAGCATCTGAACTGAGTATAGAAGGGAGCTAGGGATTCTGAGAGGCAGAAGGGAAGGCAGGAAGCTCCATGGGCACAAGGGATAGCTTGTGTTAAGGTACCCAGCATAAAGATCAACCATCATTGAAGGGGAAGAGTGAGTAGGCCAATGTGGCTGGAGCATAACACTGGAGAGAAAGGCTGGATGGAGGCTGATGGTAGCTCAAGAGGGGAGATTATAATTTATTCTCATGATGGCCAGGAGCTGAATGCAGAAAAACATGGGGTGGGGGGTAAGGGAAAGATGGAAGAAGTCATGGTGATGAGGGAGATTGGAGAACCATCAAGAATGAGGAACTCACTCCTTTGGGGGCAAATCTCCCAAAATGGCATAAGGCTCTTTATGAACAAAAACTTCACATAGTTCTAGGTTCTTGGAGGGAAATTCTGGTGCCTCTGATTGAGGAAGGTGGGAGAACATGGATCAGAAAACAGAATATTTCCCTTTTTTGACACTGCTAGCCAGCCCAACCCCCTTCCCCTTTTGAATTTCTCTTACTTCTCATGGTTCTCTGACCTTACTCCTGACAGGCTTCCTACCTCTCTGGCTCTATTTGGCTAGATCATCAACCATCTCCAACCTCCTAACTGAGGAGGCCCCCAAAGAAGGCTACTCTTTCCACATGCTCTCAATGGTCTCTTCTGATCTCATGGATTCAATGATCCCTTTTATGCAGATGACTTCCAAGCTAAATGTATAGCCCCTGGCTCTGGCCTCAGTTCTAGCTCCACATCACCAACTGCCCACTGGACATGGGAACTGGATGACCCTTAGGCAGCTCAAATACAGCATGTACAAAATGGGACTTATCTTATTCCCCCAAGTCATCCCTTCCCTGTCAAGAGCACCTCTATTCTTCCAGTTACTCATTCAATTATTTTATTGGTAAATTATTGATAAATTATTCCATTATAAACTACTCAATTGCTAATCATTTATTTTATTTTTTTTCTAATCATTTATTTTTAGTCACACTTGTTAATTATGCAGAAAGACATAGACAGACAGAGAGAGAGAGAGAGAGAGAGAGAGAGAGAGAGAGAGAGAAGGATTAGTTGTTTAGTTCACATAAATCCTTGTAGGTTAAGAACTTTGTATGAGATTCAGCAGAGGCTGACAGGATGTTGGCTCCAGCCAATCTGCCTATTAGCTAACTTCACTTTTTAAACAGCTCCAGTGGAGCCTAGCTCCTCATTTCTACTAAAAGCAAAGCTGTAACTTATAGGTAAAAGGGCCTTCATGCCCTGGGTGTTGCTCACTCATCAAACGTCCCCATCCTTGTGGAAGTTTCCTGTTCTTGATGCAAGATAGCTTTCCACGATGACAATACAAAGTCTCAAAATACCCCCAACCAATCAGCTTCATTTCTGATGTTTCTCATTTTTTGCCAATAAGAATATTCTGTAAACTCTGGTCTCTGGTCTGGGTCACTAATGACTAAGGGATTAGTTGACCTGATTTGAGGGTAATCAGTCGACCATTAGTATTAAATGGTTTTTCCCTGAAGTTTGTGTCCCAGATTTTGGAGGACTGTGGCATCCAACACAATGATGCAGTCCTCCATCTGGCATGTGTCACCAACAATTGGCATCCCCAGATGGGACCTGAGAGGTTGACTTCCATTGGTGGCCCTTTCCTAGGAATTTCCCTGGGGGCTCTCTGGTCACCAGGGGACTTCTAGGAGGAACATTTGGAGGGTCTGGACTCTATTCAGTCCTGAATCATACCTTTTTTGAGTTAAGGTAAGCCTCTATATTGAGGAAACTAGCAAAATGAACAAATTTTTTATTACTCATAGGAGATTGTTAAGTGCAAATTTGTAAGATTCTTTCATGTTTAAGGTAAGCCTCCACTTTGGAGAAGAAAAAAACTTTTTATTTTTATTAAGTTATCCTCTACACTAGTGGGGAAGAAAAGGTTTCTAAAGAGACTTTCATCAGAGAAGTTATCCTCCATATTGCTGGGGGATGGGAAATGTTTTACTAGGAAAGTTAGCCTCCACACCAATGGAGAAGAAAAAACCTTATAAAAAACAAATAGAAACCTCTCCTAAGAAAAATTCTATAGATACTTCAGTAAAGAGTCTGGAAAAGCTGAACCTTTTGAATTCTCTCCCTCTCTTTTTTTAATCAAAGCCTTTTTTTTTGGAGCAGGGAGGGCAGGGCAATTGGGGTTAAGTCACTTGCCCAAGGTAACGCAGCTAGCATAAGTGTGTCAAGTGTCTGAGGCAGGTTTTGGACTCAGATCCTCCTGACTCCAGGGCCAGTGCTCTACTCAGTGGACCACCTAGCTGCCCAAGCAAGGGACTTTTCTAAAAAGCACAAAGAGGAAGACTTTGCTCAAGTGTTTGTCTTTAAAGCAGAAGAAATCTTTACTTGCCTTAAGATAGTACTTTAAATGGCTGAACCAAATTGACGAATTAGGGTAAAAGAAATAGATACTGTCGCCAAATTAAACCTAAAGTCTTATCAAATTGTGAACATACTATTACAACTACTAAATAGGAGAATTGATCTTAGGCTGACAGCAGGATCCAAGCCACAGGACTGTAAGTTGTATATTTAACACAGGAGACAGGTAGGATCCTGGCTTCTAAATCTTCTAAAGAAAGTTAGAAGAAACTTGGGCTTGTTTCAATGTTGTGTCAAGTCTTGTACATTCCATGTGTGTCTCTTTTGTTAATGATAGAACTAAGTTTAGGAATAGTGGGTTCCTTGCTGCAGATAGAAAGAGACTTTATACAGTTAAGGAAATATTTATAACAAATAAACAAGAACACTGATCAAAAGGCTATTAACTCCAATAAGTTGATTTACATTTTCTTCTATTTTTGCATTCTTTTGATTTTGAATGTAATGGAATACCGTTATCCTATAAGAAATGATAAGCAGGCAGATTTCAGAAAAACCTGGACTTACTTGAACTGATGCTGAATGAAGTTATGGTTATGGTTGTTGTCCTTTGTTCTCGAAGAGGACCAAAATGATATCAGTATGCTTAAGTCAAGATTCAGTGTGTCTGACTGTGGCTGATCAGGCCAATACTAGCTCAGAATGCTCTACCACATGTCAGGTACAAATAGTCTGTGTGAACATTTGGGGTGGATATTCCAAACTTGTGCATCCTGCATTTCCTTTGAGCTGTTTCAATTTTGCTTTGCTCATATAACACAGCACCTTCTCTGATGTGGGCATGCCACGCTGAGTGGTCGTGTGCCAGTGTCTCCCATGTTGCTGAGAGAGACCTTGAGAGTGTCCTTGTATTGCTTCTTCTGACCACCATGTGAATGCTTGCCCTTTGTGAGCTCTCCATAAAATAGTCTTTTTGGCAAGCGTACATTTTGCATTCGAACAATGCAGTGAGACCATCAGGGTTGTACTCTCTGAAGCAGAGTTTGAATCCTTAGCAGATTAGTTTGAGTAAGGACCTCAGTGTCTGGTACCTTATCCAGCCAGGTGATCTTCAGAATCTTCCTAAGACAATTCAAATGGAAGCAATTTAGTTTCCTGGCATGGCATTGGTAATTGTCCAGGTTTCACAGACATACAACAATGAGGTCAGCACCATGGCTCTGTAGACCTTCAGTCTGGTAATCAGTCTGATACCTCTTCTCTCCCATACTTTCCTTTGGAGCCTCAAAAACACTGAGCTAGCTCTGGCAATGCATGCATCAACCTCATTCTCAATGTGTACATCCTTGGAAAGTACACCACCAAAGTAAATGAACTTATCCACAGCATTCCAAACTTCTCCATTTGCTGTAACTGATGGTTCCATGTGTGGATGATGTGGTGGTGGCTGATGGAGCACCTGTGTTTTCTAGGTGTTAATTGTTAAGCCAAAATTAGCACAAGCAGCAGAGAATTGATCCATACTTCCATTGTATCTCAACTTCAGAGACTGCATTGAGCGCACAATCATCTGCAAACAGAAAATCATGCACCAGCACTCCTTCCACTTTGGTCTTCACTTGTAGCCCTTTCAAGTTGAAGAATTTACCATCAGTGTGGCAGCTGACCTTGATGCCTATTCTTCCTCATTGAAAGCATTTGACAGTATGGCTGAAAACATCATGCTAAAAAGCATGGGAGCAAGCACACAGCCTTGTTTCACTCCATTGGTGACTGGGAAGGCAGCAGAGAATTGTCTATTATATGGAACCTGGGCAAGCATGCCATCATGAAATTGATGTACAATGCTTCTCTGGGCAACCAAATTTTAATATAATTTTCCATAAGCCCTCACGACTAACAATATCAAAGGCCTTGGTCAGATCTACAAACATTGTGTACAGACCTCTGTTCTGCTCCTGGCATTTGACCTGGAGTTGTCAGGCAGCAAACACCATATTGACTGTTCCTCAGCCCTTTCTGAAGCCACGCTGGCGCTCTCATCAGGTAGAGGATCATCTTCCAGGTGAAGGATCAGCCTATTAAGGAGGACTCTGGCAAGAATCTTGCCAGCAATGACTAACAGAGAGATTGTCACAAGACAACCCATTTCCTTTACCTTTGTAGTGATGGACAATGGAGGCATCCTTGATCTCCTGGGGGATAACCTCCTCTTGCCATATAACCTGGAAAATTTCAGTCACTTTTGTATGAGCAATGGACATCCTTCCTTGTAAATTTCAGCTAGAATAGAATCAGCACCAGGTGCTTTGCCACATGAAAGGGGCCTAATGGCATTCAAAACCTCTTCTTCAGTTGGAGCTTCAGCTAGGGAGGGATTGATTCCAACCTGAGATAAATGACTTCTGAATTTCCTTATCATTTTCATCACACCAGTCTTGATGTTTGCAAGTGTTCTAACCCAGATGAGCAAATGCAATGCTATACACCAAATCTCTGAAAGCTGCCCATTCCTTTTCTGTTCCACTGTTGCCAGTTGTGTGCTGGCTCAATTTTCCCTCCAAGTTAGCAACCATCTGTTCCAGCTCAGAGAAGAGCTCTAATTTGTTGACATTAATTCTTCTGGTAGTCACTTACCCTGGGGGCACTGCTTTTGCTGAATGTGAATATTTAGCTTAGAAAGGATAAGTCTATGATTAGTCCAGCACTCTGCACCACACATCTCATATCCTGTCTGTCTCTTCTCCTTACAATCACATAGTCTATTAAATGCCAATGTTTACTGTGAGGGTGCATTTATGAAGTTTTATTGCATTTAGGTAAATGGAAGACAGTATTTGTGATGAGAACATCATGAGATGCAAAAGTCTTCAGCAGTAAGTGACCATTGCTGTTGCTGTTTCCAACTCCATTCCTCCCTAGGACTCCCTGCCAAGTCTGGGAGTCTGAGCCTACTGTAGGGTTAAAGTCACCCAGAATTATAAGCTTGTCCTCTTTTGGCACATTGATGATAAGCATCTCCAAGTCTTCATAAAATTTTTCTTTGACCTCTTCAGGGTTTGTCATGGTGGGAGCATAGGCACTGATGAAAGTGGTGTGACATTTTCCTGCAAGTGGCAATCACATTATCATGAGCCCGTCATTCACTACTTTTGGCAGGCATACAAGCTTGTTGACTAGATTAGTTTTGATTGCAAAACCTATGCCAGCTTCACAGTGCTCTCCTTCACTGCGACCACTCCAGAAAAACATGTATCCAGGTCTAACTTTGGCAAGCTGGCTTTCATTTGCCAGTCTTGTTTCACTCAGGGCTGCTATTTGGATATAATACCTACTGAGTTCTCATGCAACAAGAACTGTTTGTCTTTCAGGCCTACCAAATTTTGTGTTGTCTATAAGGGTGCTCACATCCCATGTGCCAATAATGAATGGAATTGTCTTTGCAAATGTTTTTGTCCATTTCTTTGTGTTTTGACCTCAGAGTGGAATTCCCTGCCTGCCATGGTAATCAGGGTAGGGTTGGGCAAGCAGACAATTTTTAGGGCACCTTTTCTAGCCCCTTCATCACACCAGGAGGTGAGCAGTATGATCCTTAAAAGGCTGTTCAGACACCCAGGGGGCTGTGAATCCCACTGCTGCTTCCAGTGAGAAGTGACCCCATGGCCTGGGCCAGTTGTGTGCAAGATTGTGACTACAGCTCCCAGTGTATCCCCACCTGCTGCTTCATCACTTGCCTATCAACACAGGACTTTGAGATAGGCATAATGGCAAAACGGTATGGGTGATGTCTTTCTATTCATGGGTAAATTGGATTTAAATGAGTCAGAGTTGCATGAAGTCATCAGCCTCACTCTCTCTTCCAGTCATCACAGTCCAGTGGCAGGACTGGTCATGGCTCAAGATGCAGTGGATGACAATGGCATCTTTCATATCTACCCAAGCTCTAAGTGCTCCACAGCACCTGCTTCACCTGCCTTCATGGCTGTTGGAACAAATCGTTCTCATCCCCCCATTCCACCATGCGAAGTCTTCACATGCTTGGGCTAGACACTCCCATAACTCACCAATGGGTTTGAGATCCCTTGGTTATCCTCAGCCTGGTTCAGTCTGTCTGCCTAAATGGTTTACTGGTGTGTGGCCACTGTGCATCCCACAGCTTCTTGTAGCCACAGGTGAGAGTTGGGTGGGATAGGTGGACACCAACAGTGGAAAGCAGCCCTGAAAAGGGCTCTGCACCCATCACACAAGAGGTACCAGTCCTCCCTGGACACACCCTACACCCTGGCTGAGTGAAGTAACCAGAACCAGAACAATGTATGCAGTAACAGCAACATTGTGTTATGACTAACTTTGATACACTAAGCTCTCCTCAACAATGGTATGATCTAAGACAATTCTGAAGGACTCATGATGGAAAATGCTATCCACATCCAGAGAGAGAACTATGGAGTCTGAATGCAGATTGAAACATACTATTTTCTCTTTGTTTTTTTTTTTTCTTTCTCTTGACTTTTCCCTTTTGTTCTGATTCTTCTTTCACACCACGACTAATGTGGAAATAGGTTTAATATGATTGTACATGTATAGCTTATATTGGATTGCATTTTATCTTGGGGAAGGGGGGAAATTTAGAACTCAAAATCTTATTAAAGTGAATGTTGAAAACTAAAAATAAATAATTATTTAAAAGGCTAGAACTCTGATACACTGAGAAATCTTGGCTGTCTTATCTGTGCTTTGTGCTAATCCATGCCAGCAGTTGCTTCCAAGCATTTGTTTTGTTCTATGTTTTTTCCTTTGGTCTAATTAGCCAAGAAGAAGAGTAAAAAAGGGAGAAAGTAAAACCTTCAACAAGTCTTCAGAAAAGATGAGTCTCTCTCTCTCTCTCTCTTTTTTTTTTGCCACAGTACAGGTTGCAGAGATGAAAGACTGATAAAAAGAACAAAAATAATAGAGGTCGAATTGGTTAATTCCCTACTGGAAATTTCTAAATTATTTTTTGAAGGTTTTGTGCATATTTTGATGAGGTACCAGCAAACTTTTTAAAGTTTAAAAAATGGACAGATCATTACTCCATCAAAGGGTCTTATTTATATAATAACTTTTTTATGTATTTAAAAGGAATAGCAAGTTATACATAATAGATTTGCAGTTTCATGTGAAATCATCTTTTTTTTATTATACTATGTTATGGGACTGATTGTTTTCTTCCACAAATAAAAATAAAACCAGTTTAAATAAAAAAAACCTGCTTTTATCAATCATGGAATCTGTTCAGGAGAGATTCAATGAAATAGGGATTCAGTAAAACTCAGAGAAGTTTTAAAATAAGAAAAACGTAGGAAAACCGTATAGGAGAAATCATAATAAAATGCCTGCCAGTATGAATAATTCCACAACTCAGAATTTTTAAAAAAGAGACATATTTGCTAAGCCCAAAGCAGTTTCAGTCAGCCGGTCTCTGAGTCTGAAGGTTTTTTGGGTGGTATCACTCTGGGGAATGAGTTTTAGTTCCCAAAGGAATACATGTCAGAAAAATTAGAATTTAATTACTGCTTTCAATCACCAACCTGCCCAGAGGAAGAAAAGCTTGTTGCAAAACCATGAAGCAACTAAAAAGTAAGTAAAATTTAATGTGTTTTGTGGGAGTTGTGTGAAGGTTATGCTAAGTTAGGGTAAGAGTTACCAAGGATAGAATTAAACAACAGCATGGAATCATGAGAAGGTATAAGAATGAATTAAGTTCATGCACATGTTATAGAGGGTGCTCAGCCCACAAAAGGTCAAATGAAAAGGAGTATATGGCTTATAAATATCAAAATAAAAACCTGGAATTTTGAGAGAACAAAACAAAATCTGCAAATTATTTGGGGATGTTTCCTGACTCGTTGTCAAGCATTAATTAAAGCATAAACACATTCATAATACTGGACCCTGAAATTTGAAATATAAGCAGTTATTGGCCCTTGTGCGGGTTGTTACCATTAATAATTATACATCTACATTTCATTTAGGTGAATTCAAAGTTCAATTAGTGTGATGGAGAATTTTGTTAATTTAAAATCCGTTTTAATCTCACTAAAAAAAAATTGGGGGAATTTTTTGAGAAATCCCTGAAGGCACCATGGAAAGGTGAAGTCTAAAAAACAAAAAGATTTGATTTGACTCTTTGGAAGATTCAAAGAAATAAAGACATAGTTACGGGTGTTGGGAGCATCACCATGATTTTTTTTTTGAATATTAACTAACTAAAAACGTGGGGCCCTTGTGAAAAAGAGGTTTAGTTATTGCCACTTGTTATTATAAATCAAACATTGATTTGAGGGAAAATTTTGTTTAGAAGCTACATTGGAATTCTAGAATATTAGAGTATTTGATGAATCTTTGAATGTACAGGGGGATAAATACAACAATAATAGCACCTACATCCCAGGGTTGTTGGAGGAACTAAATATTTCTGAAATGCTTAACATAGTGAGCAGTACAATGTTTTGTACTGTTATTGTATTTTGGAGTAAATAACATATCTAAGATAATCATGTGAATGAATTTCTAAGAAGTATAAGAGTTTATCTAATCCGAAACTACCCTAGTAATGATGACATTCTCAAGAGTACTGATAATATTTTCACATACAAAAAGTAAACAGTTTAACCTTATTGAATCCCTTATATGTCCTTTAATATTTACCTTATGTTTCTCCTGGATCTTCCATGTCCAATTTTCCATTGAGTTCTGCTCTTTTTCTCATAAACAGCTAAATGTCTTTCAGCGCATTAAATATCCTTTTTTTTTTTCATTCAGGATTATACTCAGCTTTGCTGAGTAAGTTACTTTTGGTCATAACCTCAGTTCCCTTGCTCTATGAAATATAATGTCCCAAGCTCTATGGTCTTTTAATGTAGAAGTCGCTAAGTCTTGTACTATTTTGATTACAGCTCCACAGTATTTACATTGTTATTTTTTTCTTTTTGTCTGCAATATTTTCTCTTTAATTTGGGAGCTTTGAAACTTGTTGTTTCCTGTAAGTTTTGATGTCCTTGATGCTCCTGTAAGTTTTCATCCTGGGATCTCCTTCAGGGGTTAAATGGTGAATGTTTTTCTATTTTTATTTCTACTTTACCTCTTGTCTAGAACAGGCATAGAGAACTTTTTCACGTTGGAAGTCCCCATTAATATTGAGCTGTAATCAAATAAGACTGCATTCAAGAAACTTCAATTAGATATACTTAAAAATGTTCCTTATTTTGGAAAAATCTAACTACTATGTATTTAACAATTTCAAAAAATGAAAGCTATTTGCTTCTTTTAAAGTTAACTAACCTTTTAATGATTTTGTTGTGTCTGCTTTTTGTTGGAAAGCATTTGAATATTTGATTGTAGTATTGAGGTGCCCATTTTCAGTTAATCCTCTAGATAGGTATCAGTCATTTGTGACCCTAAGGGCATCTTGATTTGGGTTAGGTAGGAGAATATAGATTCACAGCTGTAAGCAGTTGAAAAGCAAAAAAATATTTTTGGGGGGCATATTGCCAAAGGCAAGGGTATTCTATGGCATTTTTCCATATTTTGATTGCATCTTTCTTAGCATCAAAGAATGACTTTAAAATGCCATCTACTAAGAGCTCAGTCAACTTCATCTGTATTTCTTTAGGTGACTTGGAGATATCAACTAGGTGAGGCTGAAATGCTAATTTGAGTGTGACGTCATGATTCTCAAAGTCAGTGAATCTTTAATTTTATTTTCCAATTAAGAGGCCTATGACAGCTTGCTATATTTCAAATGATTTGCATATATCATCCTGCTAATCAATGACCTTTGCTAGCTGGGGAAAATGTTCATGTGAAATTTCCTTTAGAAGAATTTTTTTTTTTTCAAAATGCTTGGATTTTATTTATTTTTTTTTTTTTGCCACATATCATACATAGACTTAGTTTTACCTTGCAAAGAAACTTGCAAGTCATTTTTATTTGACATGATATCATACAGAAATGCAGAATTTCTATAGAAATCTTCTTTCAATAATTCACATTGCTGATTTTGTTCTTCGTAAAATTTAAGAATCTGTTCTTGCAGAGATAAAATTTTGGCTAACACCTGTCCCTGCAATAGGCAACACACTTTAGAATGATACAGCAAATCCACACTGAATACCTCATTATTCAACTTCAGTGTATTATAAAACTGATGATGCTATGTTGCATTTGCACAAATATAGTTAAAAATACTTATAACTTGTTGCAAAGTGTCACTTAAAATAGTAGCGTTAGCACAGATTTTGCTGATGCAAGATGCAATGAAAAGAAATGAGAGCATCTGGATCTGTTAATACTATTTTTGTTTTTGTCGTGCAATAAACCCTTCATGTTTTCCTGCCATCGAAGGTGTACCTTCTGTACATACACTCACTACATTTACCAAATTCAGTCCAACATCATGACATCTATCTTGAAATCTGTTGAAGATATCTATTGCCTATTTTCTGTTCAGAAGATTGCCCAAAGCGAGTACCTCTTCATAGCAAAGAAAATTTTGTTATGACCCAAATGAAGTATAAAACATGTGCTGAGTCGGTAGTATCAGTTGATTCAACTAAAGTGATTGAATAGTATCTATTTTCCTTTTGAAATATTGAATGAAGTTGTTCTGTTAAGTTGAAGGCTAATTCATGCTGCTGATCAGTCATAGTTCTCCTTGAAAGAGGCAGTTGTTTGTTCTTTGAAACACTATCAGGGTCTAAGCATCCTAAAACTTCAACAATGCATTCTTTCAAAATTTCTACATTACTAAATTGCTTCCCTTTTTCTTGAGTATATAAGCCACTTTATAAGTTGCTTCAGTGGCATTACTTCCAGGTCTTACTGCAGCTTGAAAGAATTGTCTTTACTTTTGTTTTTCATCTTTTAATTTGTGCAATACAATTTTTCACACCTCTCCCTCTAATTTAAAATATTTATGAGCCTTATGACTGTTAAAATACTGATGAGCATTGAGTTTCTTTAAGGTTGATATTGCAGTATCAAAGGAAACAAATCACTTCATCTTTAACAGAAAAAAGATAATATTGCAATTCCCAATCCTCACTAAAAAATCAGTTTCTTCAGTGTCTTCTTGGTCTTCTTTGACATGAAGGGCTATTGAGCAGAATTTAAAAATACTGTCAAGCTATGCAACTATTCATAAATTCCAATTCAAAAAGAAACACAGTGCACCCTTAACAAAAGGTGATAAAAGACTGGCACACTCAACCCCCATAAGCTCTTGCCAACCAGCCTCATGTGGCAGCAGCATCAGTCAGGTGGGGGCAGTTAAAACTAAATAATGAGCATAGTAGCTGTCGATTTAGCTCTTATAGTTTACTAATGTTCTAATTGTGCTGGTAAATCTGGGAGGATTATTTTGTTGAAACTCATTTTATCCTTTGGTATTTTTAAACATGTTCATTTTAAAAATAAAAATATAAAAGACAAACAATAAAAATAAAAAAAGATTTTTCAGTCAAATTTGGGTTGAGTCAAAATACTGTGCTTAAGGAACTAGAGTGCCACACATGGCCTTAAGGCTGCAACTTCCCCACAGGTATTGCTATACTTCTAAATTGCATAACTTGGTAAACAATTGTATCGGCTATGTTTTTGGAAAAGAAATTCCTCTTATAATCTAAGTGTTAGATTAGGATTTATACCAAAAAAAAAAAATAGGGGAGAATGAATGAGTTAGGAAGCTGTTAGGCCATCCATTTTATCAACTTTTCTAATCATGTGCTATAATATTCTAAGTACTGTAATTTAGGAAAATTATAAACTTCCAAGTTTTGTCTATATTTAAGATGAAGTCATCTAAAACTCTTATCAACCTGGTGCAAGAGTTTTCTTTGTTGTATAATTTCTACTGAGTAAATGGTAATCCCTGAACAAAATAGGGGTGTGATTTTCAAGCCTGCTTCATACACACACACACACACACACACACACACACACACACACACATTAATTTGAAGGTTTATGAACTACCACATTGACTATGTGAGATTACAGAATGTAATCATTTTCTTAATTTCTAATGACATGTTTAAAGATAAAGGAAGAAAAGATACTGAGTAAATTTTAATGGCCTGGTAAACTTCATTATTGTGATCAGGCTAATTTACTTGGGTATATTTCTCTTGGCTTACAAAAACTGAATCTCCTCCCCAACTTTTTGACTAGGAATTTTGTGATAACAATTTCATTTGATATAGCACTTTGAGGATTTGTGTTACTTAAAGACATTTTATACCAATTTAGTTTTGATAAATTCCAATTTTAATGATTTATTTTGTTTTTAAGGTCGAAAAGAAAGAGATCTATTAGTGATTATTCCTTTTTACATTAGGATAAATTTTAAGCTGTTTTTAAGAAAGAGAAATACTTTTATGAAATGTTTTATAAAATTCTTTTGTGCAATTTTTAGAAGGCCTACTAAATTTTATCTGTATTCAGACTCCATTAGCTCTTTTTTCTGGATGCAGATCCTGTTTTCCATCATGAGTCTTTTGGACTTGTCTTGCATCACTATATTGCTGTGAAGAGCTAAATCAATCATCACTGATCATCACACAAAATTCCTGTACAAAGAATTCATGGTTCTGCTCATTTTACTTTGCATCTGTTCATGTAAGTCTTTCCAGGTTTTTTATTTCTTCCTGAAATCCACCTGCCTGTCATTTTTTATAGCACAATAGTATTCTGTTACATTCATATACCACAATTTCTTTAACCATTCCCCATTTGCTGGGGTTCCACTCAATTTCCAATTTTTTTTGCCAGCATAAAAAGAACTGCTTCAAATACTTTTGTACATGTAGGTCCTTTTCCCTTTCTTATGACCTCTTTGAGATAGAGACCTACTGGTGCTATTGTTGGATCAAAGAGTATGCACAATTTTATTTTCAATAAGGGATATCTTGTAAACAAAGACTGGAACTTATAAGAGCTATTATTTTCTGGAATTTACTGCTTTGAGAGTTCTTTCATCCTATCTGAGGGGAAGGGAAATCAGAGCTTCTGGGAGCAACTGAGAATCAGAGGAGTAGAATGGCACGGACCTAGGGAAGAAATGTCAATGCAAATTGGAAAGATGATAATGACATGGGACATAATCAAAATGAATTGCATAGAAGGATCTCTACAATGGAGAACTGGTCTCTATCACCTGCAAGTATTCATATTCCAAAGTGAGGAATAACAGAAAAATGATGGCAAAGGCCAATTTCTAAGGTAGTAGCAAAATCTGTTTAGAAGAAGGAAGCCAAAATAGATACCCCAGAAGTATTAATGACTTAAGAAATACAGAGGAAAGAAGGTCTAACCCTGTATGTGTCATGAATCCAAAAATAAAAGGACTAAATATTTAGAAAGAAAAGAAAAAAAAAAGAAAAATCCTTCTAAGAAAAAGGCAAAGAAAATGAAAATGAAAATAGTAATTTGAAGGGGAGGACAGGAAAGGGGATTCCAACTCAATTTTGGATTAATCTCACAGAAAAAAAAAAAACAACAAAATGGACCTGAGCAGGATGCTTCCATTATAATGGAAAAGCTTTATGACATCTTCTAAATGGGAATTGCTCAAGAATATAACTTCCATAAATACATTTTTTGGGACAGGACAATGCAGGGATGTTGCCCTTGATGACACATATTTGTGATGGGGGGGATGTTGTTTTCTTTTCTTTCTCAACTTGATGTGGGTGGGAGAGATACATGGAATTTTTCTTCATGAGAAACATTTTTTTTTAATTAGAAGTAAACACTCTGGTAATTTCATTACTGAGGCCAGGAAAATTCTTGATCCAAGATATAGATTTAAAAGATAATTCTAACTACATAAAATTTAAATATTTTATTAAACATCAAATTAAAATAAAATGTCACATGTATAATATGTCAAATATTACATGAAAAATGACTATTTATATCCATGATATCTAGAGAACTGACATCCATGTGTATCAAGGAACTAATGCCAACAGATGAGTGCTGAAAGGACAGGAAGTTTTCCAAAGTTCTGACAGCCAGAAATGACACATGGAAATATGCTCCAAAGCACTGATTGAAAGAGAAAGTCACGTGAAAATACTTCTACCATTTCTTGCCATGCCTTCAAAATTGGTGAAAATGACAAACAGGAAACCATCAATATTTGATTTTTTAAATTTTGAAATTCACAAACATGAAATAAAAGGAATATCTTATATACACCATAAAACAAAAAGAGGATTGACTTTGTAATAATGAATTCAAAACATTATAGGGGCTTTCTCATTCCTTCTGTTCTATTGTATGAATTATCACAATATATTGATTGTCTTCCTTATTTTTATGGAGTGTGGGGGATCAGGGGCAGGACAATCCTATTGCTATTACCCCTCCCACTGCCATGCTCTCTACCCAAAATTAAACAAAAGCAACCAACAAATTATCTGTAATGAAAGCACATAGTCAAGGAATACAAATTACCACATTGTCCATTTCCCAAAATGTACTTTTTATCCTACATCTTCTATCCATCACCTCTTGGTAAGGAGGCAGTATGCTCTGATATAGGTAAATCTCTGACATACTGGCTAACCATTGTAATAATGAGAGGTGAGACATCTTCCCAAATTGTTGGACTTCCCAGTATTGTTACTGTTATCAGTTACTCTCTGTTGTCTGTATTAGTCCATCCAACTGTTTCAGGTTTGATGGAAATTGTCTAGGTTTTATGCCATGTTATTGTTCCATAACATTCACATACAAAAATTTGTTCACTTGTTGCCTTATTAATCATAGGACATCACATCTTACTTACATCTAGTTCTTTAACATAGCTAAAGGAATCTGGCATCAATATCTTTGTACACTTGGGTTCCTTCTTTGTCTTGAAAGATATATGCCTTCTAGTGGTGTCACTGAATCAAAGATATTGTGATTTTGGGGGGAATGTCACACAGTTTTACCTATAGCAAATTAATGTGTCTGGTTTCCCAGAGCCCTTTCAACACTTTGATTGATTTGAACCATTTTTGCTTAAGTTTGTGGTTTTATTTAATTACATTTATTTTCTCCTCCATTGATCTCCCCTCTGCGAGACAAAGAAGGAAAAAAAATATGAAGCTCTTGGAACAAGTACACAATTAACGAAATACTCCCCTACAATATTTGGGATGCTCATTTTCTCACCACCTTTACCCATCTGAAAACCTTATTATTACAGATTTGGATTAGTGATTATAGATATAGTTGTTTGTTTTTTATTCTTATAATCATTGATAATTGATGTTTCTTCCTTTAAATTTGACCATTCATAGCTTTAGAAAATTTCTATTGTAATCATTCTTCATATGCTTTTGCAGACTCAGTATCTGTCCTTCATAGACATTGGACATAAGTTTGTGAGGAAAACATGCTGCAAATGTGTTTCCCAGTTAATTGTTTCCCTTAAAATTTTTAATGCATTGTGGGTTTTTTATGGGATGAAAGTTGGCCATGTAAGTTTACTGTGATCCTTTTTAGCCCCTATGTGGAGATCAGCTCTTCTACTACCCAATGATGGATTTTCCTCAAGGATCCTCTAATTCTTTTGTGGTGACCTTTTCTGAGTCATGTATTCATCAGGAATCAATCTTAGTCTGCAGTAGGATATATATCTATTTTCTGCCAGACTAATTTGCAATGTTTCCAACATTTTGCAGTGCTTAGTAATTACTGGCATTGTTATGGAGGTCTTTGGATTAATTGAACATAAGGTCATTGTATCATCTTCTGTTGTGTATTACATACCTGATCTCACCAGTTTCTCAAGATCTTTGTTTCTAAGTAGTTTAGTATAATTGCAGATTTGGTCCTGCTAGGCCTCCTTCCTGGAATAGAGGAAGAGACTGCAGGAAAGAGACATATGAGTGTGATGGGAAGACATACTTAGAGCTGGAAGGGACCATCAAAGGCACTGACTTAAACTCCTCATTTTAGAGATGAGCAAGGTGAAGTACAAAGAGGTTGTTCCTTGCCCAGACTTATGGAACAAGGGAGTGTCTGAGTCAGGATCAGAATTCAAGTTTTCACTGATTCTAAAGCAAGTGCCGTATCAATTACAGCTAATGTCTTTGTTCTGAATACCAATTTGAAATAAAAGAAATGTGACTAAACAGTACATGTCTTAGTCAACTGACTTTACCATGAGACTTATGATCCAGGGAATGATAATCACAAAAATAGCTAATATTTCCATAGTAACTTAATGTTTGCAGAACATTTTACACATATAATTTGACTTGGTGTTACCTCAACTCTAGGAGGTGCATGCTACTATTTTCTCCATTGCACAGATGAAGAAACTGAGGTAGGATGACTTGCCCAGGGACATATAGCTAGGAAGTGCCTGAAACTAAATTGGAATTAAGGCCTTGTGGTTTTAAACACAATACTTTATCTACTGTGCCATCTAGAAGCTTAAAGAAGGCATTACAGAATTTAATGTCCAGCAGTTACTAAACATAAAATATGGACTTTTGCTGCCAGCAAACAACAGGAAACAAAGTGAGTACCAATTAATTGGGGAATGGCTGAAGAAATGTAATATAGAGAGGATGGATGACAAAAATAGGATTTCAAGGCGAAATCATTTCATGTATAGGGTTTTAAGCACAGAATGGAATTTGGGGATGTTTAATGAGGTCTCTTAGTGGGAGGTCTAATGAAGTCTGTGCTGCAGCAGGAGGCCTTCCCCTGGTAATTAAATCCCAAAGCTTTGTCCCTAGCATGATTTCTTCAAAGCACAGTCAAGTATGAGCTCTAGAAGAAGCCCTTCCCACATCCATTGCCTTTATCCACCTTCATTCCAGTAGGAATAATGGTGTCTACTGATCAGCCTCCTTCAGAGAAAAGCATGGCCCCCATGAGCACATTTGTAAGGCTTCTCAAGAAATGAAGCCTCATAGAAAGTAAGAGATGATCTAGGTGAAAGCCTTCCCATACTTAGTCCATAGGGAACTGCTCCCCATAATGATTTCTCTAAAACTGAAGAAGTTCTGAACTCCTTTTGAATGCCTTTCCTTATTCAGGACAATGGTCAGATTTCTATCTAACATGAATTCTGAGATGGGAAATAGGAGATTATTGTTGCCTAAAGGCATTACCACTGTGATTATATTCATAAGGTTTCTCTCAATTATGGAATCTTATCTGTTAAATATGCTAACGGTGGTAACTAAAAGCTCTGCAATGTTCATGAGACTCATGACTTTTCAGTCCAGTGTGTATTTTCTTACATGAAGTAAAATTGCCTCTCCATGTGAAAGCCTTTGCACATTGATTACATTTATAAGGCTTCTCTCCAGTGTGGATTCTTTGATGTAAAGCAAGATTGGAGCTTTGTGTGAAAGTCTTTCCACATTGATTACATTCAAAAGGCTTTTCTCCAGTGTGGATTCTCTGATGTGTAGCAAGAATGGAGGGGAATCTGAAAGCCTTTCCACATTGATTACATTCATAAGATTTTTCTCTAATGTGGATTCTCTGGTGTAAAGAAAGATGTGAGCTCTGTGTGAGTCTTTCTACTTTGATCACATTCATAAGCCTTCTCTCCAGTGTGGACTCTCTGATGTCTAGCAAGACTGGAGGTATTTATGAAAGCTTTTTCACATTGATTACATTCATAAGACTTCTGGCCAATGCTGATTCTCTGATGTTTATTAAGATTGGACATCTGTGGGAAATCCTTTCCACATTGATTACATTCACAAGGTTTTTCTCCACTGTGGATTTTTTGATGTGAAACAAAACTGGAGCTGTATCTGAAAGCTTTTCCACACTGATCACATTTATAAGGTTTCTCTCCAGTGTGGATTCTCTGATGTCTTACAAGACTGGAGTTCTCTCTGAAAGCCTTTTCAAAGTCATTACATTCAAAAGGTTTCTCTTGAATGTGGATTCTCTGATGTGTAGCTAGAATACAGGGGAATCTGAAAGCCTTTCCACACTGATTACATTCATAAGACTTCTCTCCAGTGTGCATTTTCTGATGTAAAGCAAGATGGGAATTCTGTGTAAAAGCCTTTCCACACTGATTACATTCAAAAGGTTTCTCTCCAGTGTGGATTCTCTGATGGGAAGTAAGACTGGAAAGGCATCTGAAAGTGGTTCCACAGTGATTACATTCAAAAGGTTTCTTTTCTGTGTGGATTCTCTGATGTGCAGCAAGACTGGAGCTCTGTGTGAAAGCCTTTCCACAATGATTACATTCATAAGGCTTCTCTCCAGTGTGGATTCTCCAATGTGTAGCAAGATGGGAGCTGCATCTAAAAGCCTTTCCACATTGACTACATTTATATGGTTTCTCTCCAGTGTGGACTCTCTGATGTAAAGCAAGATTGTATTTCTTTGTGAAAGATTTTCCACACTGATTACATTCATAAGGTCTCTCTCCAGTGTGAATTCTCTGATGGCCAATAAGGAATGACCTGTAGCAGAAAGCCTTCCCACATTCATGACATTTATAAAACTTTTCCCCAGTATGAACCTTCTGATTTCTACCAAGATCTGAGTTCCAGCCCAAGGCCTTCCCACACTGAGCACATGCATGTCTTTTTATTCCAGGGTGAAATCTAGGCTGGCAAGGAAAAGATGAGTGATGGGATGAGGTTGCTTCATATTCGTTATATCCATCAGGCTCCTCTCTAATGGGAATTTGCTGATGAGTAATGTGCTAAGAGTTCTGACTCAAGGCCTTCCCACCTTTATTACTTATAGAAGGCATTTCTCCAGTATCACTTTTCTGATGTCTAATGAGGTCTGAACTTCAGCTCAAGGCCATTTCCCATTGATTACCTGGATACATTTGCATTTCAGGAGCCTTCTCCCAGGACTGAAAAAGCTCTACCTCTTCAGTAAAGCACTCGCTATATTCACTATCCTGAAGACAGTCATTCCCTAAGGTCATTTCCTTATGTGATTTAGGATTAAAAACTGTCTGAATCTCTTTCCAATTTCATGAAATTCACAGTCATTCTTTGAATTTTTATCTACCTTGACAACAGAGTCAAGGATTTCTCTGAAGTTGAAGTCACAGGGAACATCACTCGAGGATCTTTGCAGGTCATGTTCTTCCACAAAAATTCCCAGCTTTCTAGGCATCTCATTTATCTTGGACCTGGTCTGTACATCTGAAAAAAACAAACAAACATATATACACAAAGAGATGTACACACATTAATATTTGCAATATCAATGATTGCTGAAGATTTCTGTAGCTCATGACCTTCCTCATCACCAAACTAAATGTAATAAAACTTCATTGATGTACTCTTGCAGCAAACATTGCATTAGACTTTCTTTATAAGGAGAAAAGCCAGATAAGATTTGAGAGTGACAAAGGAGATGTGCACCACAGAGTGCTGGACCCAACATTGACTTATCTTCTCTACCTTCTCCAGGCTAAACATTCACATTCAATAAAAGCAGCATCTCCAAGGCAAGGAAACTACCGGAAGACTTACTGTCAACAGATTAGTGACTCTCCTCCATGGGAAAACAGTTTGTTAGTAACTTGAGGTAAAGCTGTGCTAAAACACAACTGGAAACATTGGAGCAGAAAAGGAGTGGGCAGCTTTCTCCTCTGGGTCAGAACACTGGTAAAAATCAAAATGGCTTTGATGAAAATGATGGGGAAATTCAGAAGGTACTAAATGAAAAATGAGACATCTACAGGGCTTACGAGTGTGTTAATTCATCTATCTGAGAAGGCAGTGTTTAACTCCACCAAAAGTGAAGTGCAAGTAAAGCTTAGACAGTTGCAAGATTCTTGGCTCAGTAAGAAGGCCTATGAAATTCAGTTTTACATTTACAGCCACAATCCAAAGTGCTTTTGTGATGCCCTGAAGGCTATTTATAGGCTAAGACCTATGGTGAATCTCAGCTACTCAGTGGTGATGGAACACTAGGTGCCTCAATGGATAGAATGGCAGGCCTCAGTGGTGATGGAGCCATAGCTGATAAGAACATAATCATGGAGACCTGCTGAACACTTTCATAGTGTTCTCAACAGACAATCATCAACCACTGTTGAAGCCACTGACCATTTACCTCAGGTTGTACTCAGTCCCTCTCTAGGCATTCCCCAAAGGATAGGCATCCCTGCAATTTTGAGGTCTTTGTCACCAAAACAAAGAGCTACTATAAATATTTTATAAAATATAGTTTCTATTCCTTTTTCTCTAATGATCTTGGGAAGCAGACCTATATTGATATTGAGGGATCAAAAGGTATACACAATTTTATAACTCTTTTGTTTGTCCTTCAAAATGGTTGGATTAGCTCACAGTTTTACCAACAGTGAATTAGTATCCCCAAAATGATATCTCATGGTCGTTTTACTATTCATTTCTCTAATTAATAATGAAGTAGAGCATTTCCTCATATAACTGTAGATAGTTATGATTTCATCAGAAACTGACTATTCCTATCCTTTGACTATTAATATACTGGGGAATGACTCATATTCTTAAAAATTTGACAAATTTATTTATATATTTGAGATGAGAACTTTATTGAGAAACTGTCTATAAAACTTTTTCTCTCAATTTGCTGCTTTCCTTCTGCATAGACCAACATCTTACACTATATACCAAGATAAAGTCAAAATGGGTACATGATTTAGCCATGAAAGCTGACACTATAAACAAATTAGGAGAGCAAGGAACAGTTGACCTGTCAGATCTATGGAGAAGGCAAGAATTTATGACCAACCAAGAAAGAACATTATGAAATGCAAAGTGTTTAATTCTGATTACATTAAATCAAAAAAACTTTTACACAGACAAAGCCAATGCGATCAAGATTAGAAGGGAAGCAGAAAGCTGGGAAACAATTTTTACAGCCAGTGTCTGTGATAAAGGCCTCATTTCCAATATATATAGAGAACTGAGTAGAATTAATATGAATACAAGTCATTCTCCAATTGATAAATGGTCAAAGGATATGAACAGGCAGTTTTCAGATGAAAAAATTAAAGCTACATATGATCACGTGAAAAAATGCTCTAAATAACTATTGATTAAAGAAATGCAAGTTAAATCAATTCTGAGGTACCACAACCCATCTATCAGATTGGCTTACATGACAAAACAGTGACAAATATTGGAGAACATGTGGGAAAATTGGAACACTAATACATTGTTGGTGGAGATCTGAATTGATCCAACCATTCTAGAGAGCAATTTGGAACCATGCCCAAAAGACCATGAAATTGTGCATACCTTTTGATCCAGCAATACCACTATTAGGTCTGTATCCCAAAGAGATCTTAAAAATGGGAAAAGGAGCCACATGTACAAAAACATTTATAGCAGCTCTTTTTGTGGTAGCCAAGAACTGGAAATTGAAGGGATGCCCATTAATTGGGCAATGGCTATACAAGGTCTGGTATATGAATGTAATGGGATATTATTGTTCCATTAGAAAAGATGAGCAGGCAGCATTTAGAGAAACCTGAAAAGACTTATATGAACTGATGCTGAGCAAAGTGAACAGAACCAGGAGAACATTGTACATAACAACAGCAACATTATGCGAAGACTAACTTTGATAGATTTAGCTCAATTCAAGGATTTAAGACAACTCCAAAAGACTCATGATAGAAAATGCTATTCACATCCAGGAAAAGAACTATGGAGTCTGAATGCAGATCACGGCATACTATTTGCTGTCTGTCTTTTTTTTTTTTGTTTCTTTTTTCTCATGGTTCCTCCCATTCATTCTAATCCTTCTTTATAGCATGACTAATGTGAAAATATGTTCAATATGAATGTATATGTACAGCCTATATCAGATTGCATGCCATCTTGGGAGGGGGGAGGGTATGGAGGGAGAGAAAATTTAGAACTCAAAATCTTATAAAAATGAATGCTGAAAACTAAAAATAAATTAATTTAAAAATAGAACTCAAAATCTTACAGAAGTAAATGTTGAAAATTAAAAATTCATTAAGCAAAATGTTAAAAACAAACATTAAAAAAACCCAATTAACAACAAAAAAGAGAGGAAATGGTCCTTACCCAGGGAAAGCAGGTTCTGGACATTTTCTAGCACGACCTCCATGTACAGTTCTTTCTGGGAATGGTCCAAGAGACACCACTCTTCCTCAGTGAAATCCACAACCACATCCTTGAATATCACCAACTCCTAAATCATCAAAAGCCACTTAATTTAAAGCTGAAAGAGACTACAGAATTCATCTACTCCAACCCTCATCAACTCAGAAGAAACTGAAGCACAGAAAAGGGATTTGCCTACAACTCATATAACCTTTATGAATTTCAGAGCCAACACTTGAAACCAGTCATTAAGAGCCCAATGGAATATTGAGAAAAGCATTTTACATTTGAAGTGAAAATCACACTGGATTAGTAATAGCTGGAAAAATGTCTAACTATACAATACTTCTCCCAATGGAATTAGGGAGAGGGTATGTGTTCTATGGAATTTCTGGATGAGAAAGAGAGAAGGTGTTGTAAAATTTCTCCCCACCACAAGTATCTAAGTGATATATTCAGAAAATTCTATGATGAGTTTGCGAGAACCTTGCTTAAATACTGTGTATTAAGAAAGTTGATTTTCTTAAAGACCCCTACTCAAAATCCAATAAGTATTAGTTCATTATGATTTCTTATGGGGTAATGATTGTTAGAAATTATTTTGCTATAGTCAATTATTAGTCTATATTTTGTATAAGTTTCATGGAATATAGATTCTAATAGGAAAGTCCTAAAACAGGCCTCAAGCTTTAATATAAAAGTTGGTATTTGTTTACCAATTATGGAACTTACTTGTGAAGTGGGAAGACCACAGGACCACTGACATGGACATTTTTCTTCCTGCTTTGCCCAACCAAGTTCTGTGACTCAAACAAATGTGTGTTTTGACATCATGTGGAAAGTCCCTCAGTTTTTTCCCCAAAATGTCTTTTGGAGCCTGTACTACCTGCTTATGCCAAACTTTCCATCTCAGAAATATTTCCTGACTCACCCAACCCATGACTCTGCTGATATATTGTTTTGCTTATTTTACTCTGGACTGCATCATATGCCAAGGAATGGAACCATGCTGTATTTGGTATTGCTGTCTAAATGTTACCCTGTGAAAATAGGATATTGGAAGGAGGGTACATCTCACATTGTGAGGAAGATTTGAGACTGTTTCCAGCCAGGTGAACAAGCGTTCTCTATTCTTATACCGAGGGGTAGAGATGACACTGGCTATGATGTGTTGTGGCCAAAAATAGCTGCCGTCATTGCTTTATGATTGCTTTCAATTGTTAATATGTTCTGTGATAGATGTTTAATTGGACCCCAATTTTACTGGATTCCTATAATACTTCAATCAGTATTACACAGTTTGATGTGATTCCTTAGGGGTGGCAATTACATGGTCAATGTTTTAGGCCCCAGAGATGTGAACTGCAGATTGTGGGTTCACTTGCTTAATCATAGGAAGCTAACCACAGGACTTCCACCCCTGTTTTTACTTGTTATGGTGACCAAGGCCAGGGTGGCAGAGGTGACCCATTTACATTTAAAGACTCCCATCTATTTCTATTGTCCTTCTCTCCCTTGTCATCCCTCTATTACCCAAAATGGGGAGATGACCATGAGCACTTGGCTAATGAGTCCGTCACCATGATTGCAGCCCTATGGCCTGCCTTCCTACCAGCTCATGGGTGTACTCATCAATCAGGACCTCCTGAGAGGTCAAGAGAGGTTTGCCAAGGTCTGCTCATTAGCTCATTTGTCCACCAATAGGGTTCTGTATTTTGTATAGACCCTTCTGGATGGTCAAGGGCAAAGACTACCTACCAAGAAGATTCTGTATTTTTAGTCTGTCCTACTTGTATTATCTGGGTATTAAGTACTATAAAATTAAGGCCCTGGAGGAAGGAGGCACCTCAGAGACTGAGGAAGATCTGAAGCCTACTTCATTAGAGAAGTCCAGACTTTAATAAAGTGCCATTTACTCAGATCTCTGTCTCAGTTTCTTTTAGGTTGGGCAATTTTTAATCCTCACATTTCACTTGTTTTATTAATTATAGAGAAATGAATGTGGGAAAAAAGGGGTTCATTCATTAAAAATGTAATATTTAATCAACGGGGGTTGGGGATTGAGCTAATGCACAACAAATACCCTGACAGGTTATTTATGAAAAATAAATTACTTAAACATGCTCCTAGAACTCCAGAAGATTGGGATCAGGAGTCAAGAGAATGAGTCAAGAGGCAGCCTGATGGATAACATACAAGAGAGTAGCCACTTCTGCAAATCCTTTGATTCTTGAGAGGGATCATCTCCTTTTCATGCTTGCTACATGGAGAACACATACTTGGTCAAAGTACTTGGCATGTGATGCTCTTCCATTTCTAGCAGAAAGTTTTGATTCACTTTTCCAGAAGTTCTATTATTTTGGAACAATTCCCTTTCTTGTTGATAAAAATCTCTTCTTGTTTACTGGTCATTTTGACTTCTAATTAAAAACATCAGATTTATGTTTTATTTATAATCCATATTTCACTTTTAGCTTCCATTATTTCTCTTACTGAACTTCTGAGTAATTAAAGAATTTCTTAGTCTTTTCCTAATTCCTAATTCCCAAGAATTCTTTTTCACTGGGTCCACTTAGTCATTATTCTTTATTGCACTGCACTTATTTATAGCATGAACAACCACTATATGAAGGCCATCCTTTTATGAATTTATAATTACAGTTATCCTTTTCACATCACAGGATCTGGGGGCATGGCACCTGCTGGGAAATATGAGTAAGACTTTTTGGCCCCCTCTTCATCCTAGAGAAAAAGTCTGAATTTGTTCATTTTCTTTTATGGAGTGTTAATAGTATCTTATTGTAAAATTTGTATTAAGCATTTGGTCATGGGCTCTTGTGGGCTGGCCTTAGTGTATTCTTTACAGCTTCCACAAAACTCTCCCAAAATTCCCTTTTAAATTCTTATGCCAACCTGTTATATACTGAAACTATGTTCTTTTTTTTTTTTTGAGTGAGGAAGGCAGGGCAATTAAGGTTAAGTGATTTGCCCAAGGTCACACAGCTATGTCAAGTGTCTGAGGGCAGATTTGAACTCAGGTTCTCCTGACCCCAGGGCCAGTGCTCAACTTCCTATGCCACCTAGCTGTGCACGCCACCCCCCCCCCCCACCCTGGCCCGTCTTGTTCTTAACAGAAGCACTTCGACATCTCTTTGCTTCTCCATCCTCCCACATTCTCTCTTCCCCACCATGCAATGAGCTCATGTACTTTAACCCTCCACACAAGGAGAGGGTCAGTTCACACACCTCCACATTTGCACCTGGCTGCACTGCTTTGGAACTTCTCACTGACTTTGCCACCATGTCCCAGAGTCTGGTGTTTTTTGCCCAAAATCTCTTCCTTTTGTGTGTTCTCTTCCCCTTGAAACTGTAAACTCCATGGGGACAGGAGTCTTTACTCTTTTTTATTTAATCCCCAGGCCTTAAGACAGTGCATGGCACATAGAATGTGCTTAATATAATGCTTATTGACTAGTGACTACCCAAACGTTCTTATCTGAGAATCTTACTTTTTATTTTGCTTTAAAAGCCCACTATGAATTAGAAATCACCTACTTTTTCAGTCTTACACCTTCCTTTTTACAATCAACCCATCTGATGACCTTGGTCTCCTCCAAGAAGGGGACATTACATTTCTAAACTCAGGGCATTTTCTCTGGCTCTCGAGAATGGCTGGAATTCTCGGCCTCCTGGGTTCCCACAAGTCTCAACTAAATTCACACCTGCTCTAGTACCGGAAGCCTTTCTTCATTGTAAGGTCACCCTTTTTAAAATTATATCCCATATACTATTCTATAGCTTGTGTACATATTTGTGTGTTTGCTGTCTGTGAGCTCCCTGAGGGCAGACCCCACTTTTTGGCTCTTTCTGCATGACCTCTACTAAGCACAGTGCCCTGCACATAGTAAGCATTTAATAACTGCTTACTGCAAAAACTGCTAGCATTCTCTCCTTCTCAAAGCCTCATCATGTGATCTTTGAGTAGATTCTTTCCTCCATTTTCATCAGTGTGTGACTCTTCAGGACCCCATTTTGGGTCTTCTTGGCAAAGATACTAAAGTGGTTTGCCATTTCCTTCTCCAGTCATTGTACAGGGGAGGAAACAGAGGTAAACAAAGTTAAGTGATTTGCTTAGGACAAATCTGTCTGAGGACAGATTTGACCTCGTGAAGATGAGTCTTCCTGATTCTAAAGTCGTTGCTTTATTCACTGGGCCATGTTCCTGTCCCCCACTTATTCCTCAATCCTTTATAAATTGGCTTTCATACTCACTCTCCTGAAAGTGCTGTCTCCAAAATTATAGCTCAACTCTTTTTAATTGACAAATTTGTTGGTCTTCTCTCAGCTCTAATTCTATTCGATCTCTTTTCCTCATTAAATGTTCTTGATCACCATCTTCTACAAGAAGCTTTTCTTGGTCCACTTTTTCCCTTCGATTCCTGAGTTTTACCTTACAAAATACATATTTTGTATATAGGAAACAAGGTCACAAAACATTTCTTAGGGGTCTACTATGTGCCAGGTAAAAGCATTTTACAAATATTATCTCATCTTAACCTAACACAAACTGTTATGGAGGCAGATCCCAACGCTACCATTTTATAGTAGAGAATTGAGACCAACTCTCTAGGAAGTGTCTGAAGCCAGATTTGAACTCAGGTTTGCCTGAATCCAGGTCCAGAACTCTGCCCACTGTACAACCTGGCTTCTGATTTTGCATGTATATATGAGTTATTACAAAATATCTCCTGTTTTCTTATTCCATCCTTTGAATCCCAAGAGCCTATAAGTTGATTGGTTCATACCAGATGCTTAATAAAGCTTGTTGACTTGTTAACTTGATGAAGCACATTGGAAAGTAAGTTTCTTGAGGGCAGGGGTTGTTTTACAGCATTTTGTGCCCCTAGCACTTAGCACAGTGCCTGGCACATAATCAACGCTTGTTGAAATACCATGAGTGAGTCCCAATATCAAGGGGTATGGAGGCATCTTCTTATTTTCTGTCTTCTTAGATGGGACAATATCAATTGCACTCAAGGAAGGGGTTCCAATCTGAATCAAGGCTGGGATCTCCTGAGACTGAGAAGGCTCAAACATGTAGCTGCCATATGTGATATTCCAGGTGAAATCTTATAATTTTCCTAAACCACTTTATTACTTTCTTCCAGCAACTTCTTTCCCAGGATGATAAAATGTTATGGCCTTGCCCAGAAGAAAGTCCCAAGGTCCCTACCTGCTGAGTCCCCAAAGAATTTCCCAGATAAGGAGATATAACAGGCTCCTTTGTACTCTTCCCAAACAGAAAGCTGTTATTATTATTATTGGTTTTAAAGCAAAATATACCTAATTGCATACATAAGTTTTTAAATATTATAGCCATGGGGCAGCCAGGTGGCACAGTGAGTAAAGCACCGGCCCTGGAGTCAGGAGGACCTGAGTTCAAATCGGGCCTCACACACTTGACACACTTACTAGCTGTGTGACCTTAAGTCACTTAACCACAATAGCCCTGCCTTCCCCCCTCCAAAAAAACAAAACAAATAAATATTATAGCCACATGATCTAACAGCTTAATTCATGATGTAGCAGCATTTAGTTCAAAAGAGAGTAATTTCCTAAGGATACAATTGGATCAGCCTCTAGGGATTCTTTTTCAAATTAACATAATTATTACAATAAAAGAAACATTAGAAGCATAATAACAATATAAGTAATGTAAATTCCTTGCAAATCAAATAATATCAATTCAGCTTAAGGCATTTCTGAACTATTTTACATATAAAATCTTTTTACCCACTTATTAATTTGATACTGTAGACTGATTGCATTCAGATACAAGTATAAAGTCATTTTCATCCAGTGATTCTTTTAATTCTTATCTTTGTAATTTCTAAACATATTGTCTCAATGTCAAATTTTAAGTTCATTTTGCATGAAGGAATGATCTACCTGTAAAGGGTCAAACATCACAAGTATCCTAAGAGGAGAACACATGGGACTTTAAATGAGATCACATATGAATTTAGTTTAGGACAAATTCAGTTTTATGAAAATTGGATTTATGGTTACAAATGGTATATCATGCAAAACCTTAATTTTCTCAAGAGCCATTTGCTGCCAGGATCTCAAAATATAGGCCCCACTCCTTTGGGTTAGTCTATTGCCAAAGTTTTCTTGTGGCAGTCTTTCTACTCAGAAGGAGAAGGGTCTGATTCCCCCAATAGGATGAAGGAGGGAGAGTTGGAAGGGATGGACAGATGAGGGAGGAGGAGTATTCAGGAGGAACCAGTCTTTTGCATTTTGTCCCAGGCAGAATTTGAGCCTTGGGTTGGAAGTTGGTGGACAAAGTTGAGCCAGAAGAGGGGTCATTCCCATGGCCAATGCAGCTGATGAAGACCAGGAATAGGGGCAGGGACAAAATCAGGGGCCTATATTTCTGGCCCTGAGTGTTGAAGTGAGGAAGAGCATGATCCTAGAGACTCAGCACCCAGGCAGCGAGGATCAAGAGCTTGGATCAAGAGGTTCATGTAGCCTCTTTTGCTTGCACATGGCCTACCTTTCTAGGCAAGCCCTGCTCTGATTTCCTCCTCCTGCCAGATCCCCTAGTTGGAAGAAGCAGCCCTTGTAGTTGAGATAACTGTCTCCTAGAAGTCCAGTGCTGGGCTTGCAGGTGCCAGTTAGGTCTGAGCCAGCAGCCAGGAGCCAGAGGCCAGATGGCCTCCCTGTACTCTAAATGACTAGCTTTCTAAGAACAAGAAGTGGTCTTTGATGGCACCTTCATGCTAGGATCCCTGCTTCACTCAACCCTCTAGTGCTGACCCAGAGGCCCTTCTCTCCTCACTGGGGAGATGCCTCAACTAGCCTAACTCTTATCCCCTGACTGCTGCTCTCTGGTTATTTTTATGCCACTCCCTCCGAATCTTTTTCCTTACTTAACTCTAGGAAGCACTCACACCTTTGGCATTCAGATCCCCCAACTCTTATCACTAAGTCTTTGATAGAGCAAGTGGATAATGGTTTTCCAAAGTGAATTTTTGAGAAAACATGACTGATTTCATTTGGTGCTTATAGCAATGTACAGAATGTCCCCCCTTCAGTACCTCCATTCCCCCAATCTCTTTGAGAAAACTCATAGGACTCACTTCCTGTCCTGTTATTCTATCTAAGAGGCACAAAGGGCTTAGCAAAAGTTGACTAATTACCTGCCTAACAAGCAGCTACTGTTATCTTTGGACTGGGGTAAGTAGCTATGCTAATGACCTTTGTAACAGACATTTCTAACTCGAAATTCCATTTTTTTCCTTTTTCTAAAAATATACGTTTCATGGAAAGCAGAAAGCTGGGAAAAAATCTTTACAGCCAGTGTCTCCGATAACGGCCTCATTTCTTAAATATATAGAGAAGTGAGTCAGATTTCCAGTACAAGTCATTACCCTATTGGTAAATGGTCAAGGGATATGACCAGGCAGTTTTCAGATGAAGTAGTCAGAAGTATCTATAGGCACATGAAGAAGTCTTCTAAATCACTTTTTATTAGAGAAATTCAAATTAAAACATCTCTCAGGAATCACCTCACACCTATCAGATTGGCTGATATAACAAAAAAAGAAAATGATAAATGTTGGAGAGGAAAATTGGGATACTTATGCATTGTTGGTGGAGTTGTTAACTGATCCAACCATTCTGGAGAGCAATTTGGAATATGCCCAAGTGGCTATAAAACTGTGCATACTCTTTGATCGAGCAATACCACTACTAGGTCTATATCCCAAAGAGATCATAAAAAAGGGAAAATGACCCACAAGAACAAAAATCTTTATAGCAGCCTTTTTTCATGGTGGCAAAACATTGCCAATTGAGGAGATGTTCATCAGTTGGGGAATGGCTAAACAAACTGTAGCATATGAATGTAATAGAATACTATTGTGCAATAAGAAATGATGAAGTCAGTTTTCAGAAAAACATGGAAAGACTTGTATGAACTGGTACAAAGTGAAATGAGCAGAACCAGGAAAACACAGTACACAGTATCAGCGATATTGTGTGCTGATCAGCTATGAATGGCTCAGCTCTTCTCAGTAACACAATATTCCATGACAAGTGCAAAGGACCCACATCCACATCCACATCCACATAAAGAACTGATGGACTCTAGATGCGGATCCAAGCTCATTTGTTTCACTTTCTTTATGCTTTTTCATGGGTTTTTCCCCCCTTATGATCTGTTTCTTCTTTCAGAAGTGGACTAATATGGAAATATATTTTCCATGATAGCACATGTATAATCTATATCAAATTGTTTACCATTTTAGGAAGACAGGGAGAAAGGGAGAAAAATTTGGAACTCAAAATCTTGCAAAATTGAATGCTGAAAATTGCTTTGACATGTAATTGTGAATTAATATTAATAGTAATAAAAAAAATGTACCTATTCCTATTTCTGTGCCCTAACCTGATCTTACCTAAAATTTCTTTGTAAGCCTGGCTACAAGACCTTACAGATCTTACCCAAAGGTTGGGTCATGTAGCTCAGGAGGAGAGACAATCTGTGTATCCTCTGCAGAGGTGTGAGGCACACATGTCCATCACCCACTTCCAGATTGTGTCACACTCTTGAGTGAATAAATGAACCACAGTTCACTGTCTGTCTGACTTGTGCTCTGTTACTCCAGCTGTCCCTAAGGAGGACCCTGACAATTCTCACAACAGTATCAAAGGAAATTATATTTGTATGGCTCCTGGCACATAACAGACCCCATATAACCAGCCCCAATGCCCTTTCCAGTCTTCTTACACTTTGGTCCTCTTCTCTTCTCTGACCCAGGGACACTGGCTTCCTGGCTGATACTGGACCAAGACCCTCCATCCTCTGAACCTGTGCCTTTCCAATGGCTGTCTCTCATGGTTGTTATGTCCTCCCTCCACACCTGGGCCTCCTGGCATCCTTCACACCGCAGCTAAAATTTCACTTTCTGAAAACAACTTTTTCCTGGTCCCTGAAACTGCCAGAGCTTCCCCTCTTAGCGTGCCTCCCATCTGTGCTATAGAGGGCTTGGTTGGGCACAGCTGCTGACATGTTTTCTCCCCACTGGACTGTGAGCTCCTTGAGGCAGGGACTGGTATTTTGTAAACCTTCCTTTGCATCCTCAGTAGGTTAGCACAGTGCTTGGCACAGAGGAGCCACTTTCTAAGTGCTTATTGACTTGGCCTAAGAAATGGGATATGAGAGGGATTCAGAGAGATCCTGGGAAGGCTTGTGGGGCCTGAGGAAGGAGGAAATGAGCAGAACCAGGAGGACAATTTCTGCTCTGCTGACAGCACTGCAAAGGACAACCTACATCTAACAGGATAAAGCTTCTTTGGCTCTCTTGGATTCCAGGCTTCCTCATGCTGGTCAGGTCTGTGGATGGACTGCACTCACCTGGGATGCAGGTCTCTGAGTCCCAGGGGCTATTCCTTCTGGTCCTAGGCTCTTTCCTAGGAAAAGGCTTTTGTCTCTGAAAGATGACCTGGGAAGGGAGAAGAATCTCAGAGCGAGAGAGATATTGTCTTTGCCTTCTCTTCCTAGGGTAGATGCTGACCTGCCAGGAATGACAAGAGGGTGAGCTCTCAGAGCAGTTACAAAGGCCCTGCCCTGCCCTCAGGGGAGAGACTCCACAGCAGGAGGAGGGCAACAAAGAGGGTCAGCCTTGGAAGTGAGCTTGGTCTGAGCAGGAAGAGAACTTGCCACCCTCTATAACTCCTATTTGGCCTCATGCCCCTCCCCCATGCTCCTACAGAGACCCAAAAGGCAGAAGGGACTTGGGATCCTAGATGGGATGACACCAGTCAGAGCCTCAGTGACTCCAGACCCAGAACTCTGCCTCCACCTGGTACTATGGATGAGATATGTAAGTTAGGACACTGTGACCTGATGGTAAAACTAGGGATGGTACCCTAGTACCTTTGGGATGTGACAGGGAGCCTGCACAAGTAGCAGGGGCAACCCCCAGAGGCAGGACTTGGAGGGAGGCCTGCTAGTGGCAAGCCTGGAGGACAGTCACCAAGAGGTCAGAGGGAGAAGAAGAGGCCCAATGGAAAAGGAGGTCAGCAGAAGGGGGGCACAGGGAGGGGCTCTCATTCAGACCTATCTTGCACCAGCATCTGCAGAACTGGTTCCCAGAAGGCAGAGAGATCTCAGCTCCAAGGAAGGCAGACATATCTCTACTCCAATGGAATTAGTCAGAGAGATCTCAGCTCTTGGAGAAGGCTGAGAGATCTTAGCTCCAAAGGAAGATGGCAGAAAAATCTCAGCTCCCAGTGAAGAAGGCAGAGAGAAAGCTGCTAGTGCTTCCCCTTCCAGACCACCTGCTGGAGCAGATCCTGCTAATCCCAAGAGCCCCACTCTGTCCTGCCCTCCACCTTTTAGAATGACCTCTCCCCTCCCTGTCCCTCCTCCCAGGCTTCCAATCTTCACCCCAGGGAAAGAATTCCATCAAAGCCACCACCCACCAGGCTGGTCATCTAGGAGAGCTCCCTTCCCCCATGGCTCCAACACCTCTCTTCCCCATCCTCCCTTACCCTGTTCTGAGATTCCAACTCTTCTCAGCAATATCCCCTGGTCTCCCAGGTCTGCCCCTGCTACACTCATCTTCTCCCCCATAAGGATATGCCCAGCCTACATCCATCCTCGTTCTCCCAGCCATTCCCCTTCCCTAATTCTGTCACCCCTCAGGCCTCCCTTTTTTCTGTACAGTCTGGACCCAGACTTGCCCACCCCCACTGAACTCTCTTCCAAACTCAAGATGTTTGCCACCTTGGCCAATTCTTGACCTTCCATACCCCAATCCTAACACTAAGGCGGCCTTTCCCTCTATCTTCTTTTCATTTCCCAAGAGATCTTCTCTCACTGGAAGACAGCTCAATCCTAATGAGGAACTGAGGCCAGGACATCAGGACCCCTGGTCCTATTCTAATGGGAAGGGGAGAGGTGCAGTAAGCAGAGCACGTTCTTCCTGGGGTACAAGGATGTCAGGATATTAGGAAAAAGGACAGAGGACTGAATTTGGATTGCTGTGGGGGACGAGGGAGCTCAATACTCTAGCACAGAATCCTTAATGATCCTTTTGCCCTTACATTTTTTACAAAAGTAAAGACAGTACTAACCCTCCAGGACCTTATCTTGCTATGGGGAGTGATGGGCTGGGAGGGGCTCTAAGGCTGAAAAAGTTACTTGGTTGGTGAATGTGGCCTTAGGGCATAGTCAGCTGGGTTCTTGTTACCTAAACTGGAGAGGAAAAGAATGAAATGGGGTGAAAAATTAGGAGTGTGTGTGTGTGTGTGTGTGTGTGTGTGTGTATCTGCTTGGCTTGGTGGTAAAGCTTCCTGCTTTAAAATTTTCAGAGCTTTTCAAGGGGACTCATGAAAACTAAGAGAGGGATGGCATTCTAATTATGGGAATAGGCAGGATAAAGATAAAGGCTGGGATGCAGCATCACAAAGCAGGAGAAGCCAAAAGGCCAGTTTGGCAACTCAGAGCTGTATGAAGATGAACTGTGTGTAACCAACTTGCAGACATAGCAGGGGCCAGGTTCTGAGAGTTCTGAAATAGCTAACAGAGGCTCCTATAATTGCTCATAAATATTATGGGAGCCACTGGAATGTACTGAGTAGAAGTAATGTAGGGAGGACTGAACTTTAGACTTGTAGAGGTCTATCACATTCAGCTTAGATTTTCCCCCCCAAAGCCTATTAAGTTAGTTAAGTCAATCCGGTTAAGTTCCTGGATGGCTCCTATGAGTGGCATGGCTCATGTGGGCAGTTTTCTTTACTTGGCCCCATAAAAGATAATTCTTCCTGCAGCCAGTAGTCCAACATGGGGAAATGAGAAGAATAGAAGAGCATGGACCTATGAAAGAGGCATCAATGCAAGTGGAAAACATGATCATGAAGATGCACATAGTCAATACTGGATTAAAAAATCAGGGCATAAGAAGATCAGCATAATGGGGAGACATCCTCTCTGATCACCTGCAAGTTTCTATTTCAGAGAATGAGGAATAGCAGAAAAATGGGGGCCAGATAAATTGATCTCCGAAGCAATAATGGAAACTTTTTAGGAGAAGCAAGCCAAAACAAGATACCTGAAAAGTATTAATGCCTTAAGGAACACAGACAATAAAGGACTAGCTTAGTGTAAGCATCATGAATCCAAAAAGAAAATGCTTGAATAGTCAGAAAGACAAAAAAGAACAGGCGAAATGTTTTTTTTTTTTCAAGAAAAAGGCAGAGATAATGAAATTTAAAAAATAATCTGAAGGGGGAAACAGGAAAGGGGATTCTGCTTGACAATTAACTGAGGAGAAGAAAAGAAGAAAGAATTAAATGTTTAGATGAGTCAAAAATAAAAGGGGATGAGTAAGCAAAAAATCTGAATCTAGGGAAAGGTTTAATATGTTGGAGATGGGAGGGAGATATAAACCTAAGTCATAACTTTAGGTGAAAATAAAATTAAAAAAAAAGGAAAGGATGACAAATAAAAAAAATAGAACCCTAGTCTGTTATTTACATGAAACACTTTAAAAACATTTAAAAAACAAAGACAGAGAAAATAAAAATTACGGTCTGATAAAAAAGTATAATACTTTTTACGTGAATCCAACAAAGCAGGACTTGCAATCGTGCTGTCAGACAAAGCAAAAACAATTATTAAAAACATGGAAAGAGAAAAGCAAGGAAAGGATATCATTCTGAAGGATACACAGATAGCCAATCAGTATCAATATGAAAATGCTGGGCTCCAAATGCTTTACAATTTCCATTTATAAAGAAAAGAGTAGCTGAAGTATAAGAAGACCAGTACAATAAAAGTTAAAATATTTTAATATTCCTACCAATTTTGGATGTCTCACATAAAGATAAGAAAATGAATGGTTGTCAGTTTAGTTCAAGTAAGGACCTCAGTGTCTGGTACCTTATTCTGCCAGGTGATCTTCAGAATCTTCCTAAGACAATTCACATGGAAGCGATTCAGTTTCCTGGCATGATGCTGGTAGACTGTCCAGGTTCCACAGGCATACAACAATGAGGTCAGCACCACAGCTCTGTAGACTTTCCATTTGGTAGTCAGTCTAATTGCTCTCCTCTCCCATACTTTTCTTCAGAGCCTCCCAGACACTGAGCTAACTCTGGCAATGCATGTGTCAACCTCATTATCGATGTGTACATCCCTGGAAAGTACACTACCAAGCACAGCATCTTCTCTGATGTGGGAATGCCATGCTGAGTTGTCCTGTGCTAGTGTCTCCCATGTCACATAATCAATTCCAAAGTTCTTAACAGAGGTCTTGAGAGTGTCCTTGTATTGCTGCTTCTGACCACCATGTGAACACTTGCCCAGTATTTTTGGCAAGTATACATTTTACATTATAATGACATGGTCAGCTGTATTAGCAATTTAGATTTGAAGATCTTTCCCACCCATTAATAGGCAGGTCACAGGAAGCCTAAGTCACATGTGGTGGGAGGTGCTTCCTGACAGAAAAAGGAAGTTATGTCACAGGAAATGCTGAGAGAGAGAAAGCATTTTCTAGGCCCTTGTAATGTGCTGTAAGATTACCCTTTATGCCTAAATTTTCTGCTCATTATATTTTATCTTGGTATATGGTGTGAATCATAGTCAGCTAACTGTATCACAGAATTTGAGAAACAGGCTTGGAAATAACCAGGAGAGAAAATGTCTTGCATGGAAAATTGAGTCAAGAGGGTCCTTATCTTATCCTTCCTACAGTGGTCCCTCATGGCATCCTAATAAACCTATACCCAGATTCAATATACCCCTGCCCCTACCTAGGCACTGCCTGACCCCTTCAACTCAATATTCTAACTTCCTTGGATATGTCTCACTGCCTCAGCAGAACAGCAGGTATGTCCACAAACTCATGCCCCACCAGAAACAGCAGGTGTGTACCAGCCACTGCCTCTTGTTAGCCATCACAAGGCATGTCTATTATGCCAACCTTTTCTGATGGTTAGTCCAGGTTTTGAGTTTTTTACATATTGCAGGGTTCAAGATGATTTAGGAGACCCAAGTTGGTTTACATTACCCTCTTTTTGGTCAAAGGTATGCCAAAGGCACCATCTGGAGACCAAGGAAGGCATGGGGAATACTTCATCCTTTCTCAAGGAGTGGGAAGGGGAGTTTTAGTAGCCCTTTGGAATGCCACCCAAAGGAAGTAAAGAAAAGGGGAGCCCAAGGTAGGGGAAATAAGGGGCAAAGAAATTATATATCTAGGCAACCAAAACCAAAACTAGGGTAGCCTAGAGATACGGACAAAGGACATATGGCACGTAAGGACCTTGAAAAGCTGGGCTCCAGTTGGGAGGGAGCCCTTCCTCTCACAGTCTTGGTCTGGATTCTTGGGAAAGCCATTTGCATCAGAGGTCTTCTTCTTGTCCCTAACGATTCAGAGACCAAGATCTCCTGTGGATTCAGATGTCCACTCCAATCAGGGGTCTGGCAGATGACTCAGGAGTCCACAACCACAAGTTGGCAGCTGAGGGAAGCCAGAAAGACCTGATCTGTGTTTTAAAAGACAAACGGGTTGACAATCGAGAGAAAACAGCATAACATAGGTCCTTGGTTAAAGACAAAGAGAGATGGTTCAGCTTCCCAGCCTGGCAGGGCCAGGTTCAAACAATATAATAACATTTTCTCACTATTCCCATAATTGCAAAATTACATTGTCAAGTACAGATCACACTACTTAGAAGAATCACAATAGACTAGTTTTGAGAAGGGAGATTTATATGTCACCAAGATAACCAAGAAAACTTGAACAGGAACCATGCAAAACAATGCAATCCTTACCATCAATGTTAACTAACATCAAGTCCCCTTGTATCCCAGTAACTCATTCTTACTGTGCATTTAAGCAACATCTTCTGAGTCCCAGACGTCTCATGTAGTTATGTGGGTCTTAGATATTCTTTCTTCGACAATAGGCTTTATTCTCAGGACAGCTCTAAATGGGGTTCTGCTCCTGTTTTCAATCCAGAGCTTCCTAGATAATTCGGACAGTATAATTTATTAAAATCACTTGAATTTGGTTCTCCAATTGTGAAACTTCAGAGAATTTCAGTTTATAAATCATCTGCTGTTTCTATCTTTATCTAAATCCTGTATCTGGTTTAAAAAACTACTAAAATTGGAGGGTCCAACCATAAAATGAGCTCTTCTCCTTTTAAAATTATCAGATAGATACTTTAATAATGGGAAAATAACTTTACTTTCTTTACCATTATCCATACAATTTGTGTGTAACAATCTGAGTTTGAGAACTTTTTACCAAAATATGAATGTATGTATGTACATGGGTATGTATATATCTATATTTATATAGTAATATATCCACACTTAATTGTAGATTTCTGGGGGTGGGGGGGAAGGGTGAAAAAACAACAAAGTAAAAATTGCACAGCAGAGAACAAAAGAAAACTTACAGTGAAGCAAAGAAAGGAAGGACAGCTCTCAACACAATGTGTAGCATTTATCTCACAGGCTTCCTTGAAATGAAAATTTATTGTTACATGTTTTGAATCCTCTCGTATGTTCTGCCATGCACATGACATGCTTTTTTTTTCTTTTCTTACTTTGTATTTAAGTTCCAATATTTGAGTTTATGATTTTTTTTCCTTTTCTCTATTCTGTATTTCTGTTCTGGTGTTTGAGTAAAAAATAATTTTTTTTAAAGTGAAAAAAAAACTGAACAGAGCCTAATGAACACAATGAATGGGAAACAGCTTCATCTCATCACTCATCTCTTACTTTCCAGTGATAATCATTTACGATCCTTTGAATCCCAATAAAGGCCAAAGCCTGAACTAATCAACTAGACATGCTTTGCTTTGCTCTAAAAAAGCCCTTTCCTTTATCAGTAAGGTTAGGACCAGATGAGGCAGACCAGGAGCATTCTTCTTGTTTGTGACCATTAAGGACAGGATGTCTAGGACCAGACACTGTCTTGAACAGGGGGACTTTTCTTATCCTGGTTTGCTATAGACATATGCTACGTAGGGGAAACACAGATATCCCGGGATTGTAATTTCAATAGAAACTTTGTCAATTCTCTTGTCTTATTGTATTTACATCTTATTAAATTAAGAAACTTCCTTTCTCATGCTATTTAAAACATATGGAGGCTATAATTTTTGAGTGACACAGACATCTTGAGTCAGGATTGTTCTAAGAATATATAGATCTTTCTCAATTTGCCTAAATCAGTCACAAATACAGCTCTGACCCCATGTGCACACATAGACACTAGCTTAAGGGAATAACAATATGAATTAATATATCACCTAGCCTATTGGCCTCTTTTAACCAAACTTATAGGTCGACAAAGTATCGATTTTTCTCTGAAATCCTACTGTTTACCATCCCTCCTCAATACTTCATGTCCTTCATAGACTATTATTTCTTCAGTTCTACCAATTCATTCTACCAACAATTGGTACTCACGGAGTTTCCTATTTACTCACACAAAAGTCCTTGTTTAAATGTTTTGGTAACTGTTGGACATCAATTTCTCTAATGCTTTTTATAAGCTTCTAGGTGGCACAGCAGATGAAGTGTTGTGCTTGGAACCACAAAAGCTGAATTCCAATTCAGTTTCTGGCACTTAATAGCTGTATGTCCCCAGGCAAGTCATGGAACCTAATCCTGCCTGAGTTTTCCCATCTGAAGAATGGGGATAATAAGGGCACTAACCTTCCAGGGTTGAGGTGAACAATATTGTAAACAATATTTGCAAAAAGCTTTGCAAACACTAAATCACTATGGGAAATACTGGCCATTTTTATGATTTTCATTCCTTGGATCATTAGACTTACATTAAATTCAGTTGGCTAAAACTAGGGAAAGCTGAATGGAGAGAGAGAGTGAAACAGAGAGACAGAGTCAGAGAGACAGAGTTAGGGTTAGGGTTGGGGGGTGTTGGCCTGGAATGAATTCCCTTGTACTCTCCTTAAGTTGTTAAGGGGACATACCCATTTATTCAGGAGGAATAAATTTAAGATATAATTAAAACCTTCTGGGCCTTCCAGGAAGTATTGTTTATTCCTGGACAATTTAAGTATGATTCTAACATTCAGGAAAATGACTTTGGGGAGAGATTTGAAGCAGGCAGAGCCTGTCCCCAGCTATTGTAATAGACCAGGGGTGAGGTAATGGTGTTTTTTTGGAAAGCTGATTAAGAAACCTTGATACAGAATATGATAATCTTTTAATACCAATTTAGTAACTTCAATAAGGGCCAGAGCCTGAATTAGTTAACCAGAAGAGCCTGGACCCAACAGCCTCTTCATTCTCTGAGTTTACTCCAAGAATACCTCTTCCTATGTCAACAAGGCAAGATGGGACTGACTTAAGAGCATTCTTTCCTCTGTCTATGGCCATTAAGGATCAGACCCTTAACCCAAGATACTAATAATGGGACTTTTTCTTATCTTAATATTTTATGGACATATACTATGTTATGGCATGTTAACAATAAGTTAAACACAGAGATATTGGGTTGTAATTTCAATTGACGCTTTATCAACTCTCTTATTATATTTACAACCTATTCACTTTTCTTGTATCATGGTTAAACATAACATGATCATAAATTCGAGTGACCCAGACACACTGAGCTGGGACTGTATTTAAGACTTCTCATTCTTTTGTTCAGACAGTCAAGACTTATGCTCTGGCTCCTTGTATGTACATGTAAACTAGCTTTAAGGGAATAAACAATATGAATTTACATATCACCTAGCTTGTTTGCCTCCTTTAACCAAACTTTCAGGTTGACAAGCATAAATATGAATGATTATAATTCACTATTTTGTTATGCACAAAGGGGCCTGGCTAAGTGGTGTGGATAGCAGACTAAAGGTCTTAGTCTCCTTCCAGGCACAGAAGAATAACTGAGATCTCTGGGGAGTCCTAAATCTGATTCAGTCCGGGCTGGGGGGAGGGGTTTAGGGAGAAGAGATATGAATATTGAGAGCTATGGCAGGCTGTAGGACTGAGTCCAGGGAGCAGTCACTCTTTGTCTTCATTCAACTCTGTAGCCAGACCCAGAAGATATCAAAGAACCCAGAGTCTTTGGCCAAAGAAAGTACATCAGGGTCTTAGGTGCTCTAGCAGAGGCTCCACAGCTCTGCAGCTGTCTGCCCTTCCCCACCTCCTTTGGGAGATAAACAACCTCAGAACCAGGAAATGAAGCATTTTTCAGAATCCTTTTAGTCTCCTGTCCTGCCTTCTGAAGAATCCTTCTCCCTTCCCCCCAAGAGAGAGGGCCTCTTCAGGGCCCTGCCCTCTAACTGCAGGATGAGAAGCTGCCTGGCAGAGTCAGGGAAGAGCTCTGCATTTGGAATTAGGACCTAGGTTCGAATCCAGCTTCCCAGGTCCCAATACTAGACTTTAGACAGTGCTTTACATGTGTGATCTCTTTGATCCTCAGAACAGCCCTGCCAGGTAGGAGCTGTTATCCCCATTTCACAGATGAGGAAACTGAGGCTGAGAGGTGCAGTGACTTTCCCAGGGTCTTAGCTAGGACAGGTCAGAGGGAGGATTCTCTGGTCTCTGATTCCAGCCTCTCTCATCTTAGCCTTGGCTGCTAAGTCACTGAGCCTCAGTGTTCTCCTCTGTAAAATGAGGGGTCAATGTTTTTTATGATGTTTCCAATTCAAATTTTGTCCCCTTCCTCTCCATTGCTTGATGCCCAGGTCATGCCTTCTTCAAACAGCTAATTAAGCATGAATGCAAGCTTCTAAACTTCTACCTGATTAGAAGCCTGGTGCTGCTAGGTCACAGCTCTGACAGGAACCAGTCACCTCTGACTTACACCCTGTTATCACCCCTACAAAACTGGGTGTTTTCCTGTGGAAACAGAATTCCTTCTCATGTCTCCCACATCAATGATGCAGGCTGGAATCTTGGCTGTTCCTTAATGCTCCTGTGACCCTGGGCCAGTTATTGACCACTCTGAGCCTTGGTCCTCCAGGCCAAATAAGAGCCTGGAGTTCTGAAGCCCCTCCTGACTCTAGCTCAGGTTCCTCTGAGAGCTAGCCACTTGAAAAGTGGACTCCAGCTTGTGAAACCTTCTCTGTCTCCACTCGATTTCCTGGTTCCCTGCTACTCTCCTACCTTGGACAGCACTCCAGCTCATGCTGGGGCCCAAGCTGAATTGGGGGGAGTCCTTCAAACATATTTTGGGACCTGAATGAATCCTAATCCAACCACCAACTTTTCCCCTTGCTCCAATTTTCCCCAGCTAAGTAGATTCCTGTGAGGTCTTTTCATTCTCCATTCCTTGTTTCAACAATCCGGCTAGCAGCTATTGCGGGCATGAAAGACCGACACAAGCCAACAACAAGAACACTGCCAGAACACTGCATAAGCCCAGGTTCTTTTGATCTGCTTTACCAAGGAAAGCAACATTATGGGGTTAACAAGCTTATTTTAATCCAACATGCAAATATCACTCAGTTCAGGGGAAAAAACCAGCACCCTGAACTTCAGAGCAAAATACAAACATCAACAGATAGACATTGTCTGATTCAAATACCAATACATAGTTACCGGAGTTTAACAAAGTCCCAACATCTGGGTTTACGAGCTGGAGAGCTCTTAGCTACAGCTGCCTGGAGTCTCTGTCTAGACGAGACTTCTTATAGCATTTCAGACATCATCAAATGTCATCTGAATGACCAGAACTTAGGATCCTATGATTGACTCTTGAGTTAGCACCTCCCCTTAGTACCCTGGGAGCTTCACACCCACATAGGCTTGGCACCTAATAGGGGTTTGGCCCTAGGGCTTAGCACCTAGTAAGACTCAATGAAATACACTGAATTAATCAAAGGAAACAAAAGTCAAACTCTTCAAGGGCACTTGGTTGAACTGAGTGCTAAGAACCCATTTTGCTTACCAACACACTCCTCTGTGGTCTGCCCTTCTCTCAGGGACATTCTTTGGACTCAATAGTCATTCTATACCCTCCTTCCAGCACTGGCCTTGATGGGGTATAGGCTCTGGGAACCCCCTTGAACTCTCCTTGAATCTTCCCATCTGATCTGGCCTTCCCCCAAGGCCATAGTCCTTCAGAATTGCTAGGCCCAAACCTCAGTTACCCTTAACCTAGCCTAGTCCTCCATTTTTTGTTATCTCCAGGTAACTTTCAGCTACTTCCCACCCTTAATCCCATTCTCTTGGTTCCTGGAATCTGACGTCTGGTCACCCCAGCCTACTGGCCACTCCCATCAGGATCCATGCTAGACCCCTCCACCAATCACCCCAGACTACTTGGCCACCCCTAGATCTCTCCCACAATCTTTCTGTGTATAAGATCCATCTTGCCTCCATAAAGGTGCTCAAATTCAATCTACCTTAGAGCAAGTCTGGCTCAGATTGTTCTGGCCAGGTTCTCAATACAAGCATCATAAATGCTCAGATTCCTTAAGAGTCTAGCCAGTGCTGAGATTTCTTAAGAGTCTTGGTGGATCTTTAATAAACTGTTTTCTCCCTGAAAGAAGGCTTCGGCCAAATTCATTCAGGCAGGATCCGGATTGTTGCTATTTTAGGGTTCTGAGAACCCCTAAACCTCAATAGCTTATGTTTAAAAATTGCACAATGCTTGGCACATGGTAGATGCTTGTTTGTTGCAGTTTTAAAGGTTTTCAGTTGTGTTTGACTCTTTGGGACTTCCTAGAAAAAATATTACAGTGATTTGCCAGTTCCTCCAGGTTCTTTTTACAGATGAGGAAAGTGAGGCAAATAGGGTTAAGATGACTTACCCAGGGTCAGACAGCTAGTGTCTGAGGTTGGAATACGAACTTTAATCTGACACCTGACCATGCATTCTGTCCACTGCTTAACTGATGCTTACTGATTGCTTGGCCTGTTCAGCCTTATTGGCTGAGGGGAGCATCAAAGTTGGTGATCTCTGAGGTTCCTCTTTCATCTAAGAATCTAGGAGCCTTGGTGCTGTGACCCTCTTTGTCCCTTCTCAGCTTTGCTTCTAAGTGCCCAAGGACCAGGGACTGGGGGTCCCCAGAGCAAGGGAATCTGTGGCTACCTCTTAATAACTTGGTTCTGAATTCCTCTTACCTCTCCCAGTGAATGAATGAATTTATTTAGCTCTTCGTGAAATTCTTTAGGAGAAATGTCAAGTATGCAGTAAATACTGTAGAAATGAACTATTGCTACCTCTTTAACTCACGGTAGATACTCCATACCAAATATTGGGTTTTAGATGACATTATATATGGTTAATAAAATGTCCACGGAGATAGAGTGACTGATTTTCCCTGTAACAACTTTTCAAAATATATTCTATTGAACTAATATTCTCTAATTTTCTCTTCTCTTGTAATTGAAAAAAAAAAGCTGCTGAGACAGGTTATCTTTGATCTGGATGCTGTTAGACCTTAAATGTATCTATTAAAGAATGAAACAAAATACTTGAAAAACAATGAAGTATATTTTGTTTTAATGCAGAAACTAATGATAATAGTAAGTGACTAACTGTTGGGAGAAAAGCATAGCAAAATCCTCTGAAGTAATCTTTGTCTGTGAGGTTTCTTTGGACTTCTGACTTAACCTTAGAACAGATCTCCCCAGCCCTGCTGACAGTGTTCAGAGACTCTGTAAGGCTGCAATCTAAGGCACTAGGACCTCTCTAAGCCAAAGTAAGGAAACTTATGGGTTAAACTTTAAATAATGAGTGATAATAACCTGCCATCATTTAGAAAACAATCAAATTATATATTTTAATAATTAGCATATAGTAAAATTACATTTTTGAACCAGCTGTTCACTGGATGTAAACAAGTGCTCATTGTATTGATGTAAGACTCCAGAATGTACTATTTGTGCTGATTGTCCTCCTTACCCAACATTCCACCAGCTTTCCTCTCCATCATTTCCTGTGGTAGTTGCTCCCTTCTACTTATTCAGTGAATTAAAGATTTTTAATTCCTATTGGCAAGCTGTCCTCTGAAGGCCTCCAAATGCACTCCCCCTTCCTCTAGCCTATCTACAGACTAGACCAAGTGAGGAATTTTAAAACCTATCAAAAACTTATTTGGGTAAAATTGGGAACATATGTGCATGTGGTGAAGTTTGCCATGAACACTTGCTGAATACTGAATGTACGGAAAAGGTAATGAATATTGCATGAATTTGAACCAACACTGCTAAGGACTATTGCCACATGAACACAGTAAATATATCCTGCCCTCACATATGAGGAATGCAGTTCCTATGGTTTCTCCCCAGTGTGAATTATCTGATGTAAAGCAAGGATGGAGGTGAGTCTGAAAGCCTTTCCACATTGATTTTATCCATAAGGTTTCTATTGGCCAAGGAGTTTCTGATGAATAGTAAGATTGGAGATATGTCTGAAAGCCTTTCCACATTCATTGCATTCATAGAGTCTCTCCAGTGTGGATTCTCTGATGTTTAGTAAGACTGGAGCTCCATCTGAAAGCCTTTCTGCATTGATTACACCCATAAGGCTTCTCTCCAGTGTGGATATTTTTTTAATTAAGATTTTTTATTTTTAGCTTATAGCATTCAGTTCCACATGATTTTGAGTTCCAGATTTTCTTCCCCCCTTCCCCCTCCCTCCCCAAGATCTCATGGAATCCGATATATTTTCTATATATAACTTCGCTTTGAAGTTATTTACACAATAGTCAAGTTGTAAAGAAGAATTATGACCAATGGAGTGAATCATGAGAAAGAAGAAACAAAACCAAAAGAGAAAAAAAAAGGGAAAAAAAAAAAGGCAAGCATAAAGTGTGCCTCAATCTGCATTCAGACTCCATAGTTCTTTATCTGGATGTAGATAGCTCTCTCCATCATGACTCCTTTGGAGTTGTCTTTGAACCTTCTATTGCTGAGAAGAGCAAAGTCTATTACGGTTAGTCATCACAGAATCCATGTATCTGTAGTTGTGTATAATGTTCTCCTGGTTCTGCTCTGCTCACTCAGCATTATATCATGCATATTATTATAAGGTTATTATAAGTCTGTATCTTCCCCATTTCTTATAGGACAGTAGTATTGCATTACATTCACATACCACAACTTGTTCAGCTATTCCCCAATTGATGGGCATCCCCTTGATTTCCAATTCTTTGCTACTACAAAAAGAGCTGCTATAAATATTTTCGTACATATGGATCCTTTTCGTACTTGTGTGATCTCTTTGGCATACAACCCTAGAAGTGGTACTGCTGGGCCAAAGGGTATGAACATTTTTATAGCCCTTTGAGCATAGTTCCAAATTGATCTCCAGAATGGCTGGATCAGTTCACAACTCCACCAGCAATGTAACAGTGTTCGAATTTTCCCACATCCTCTCCAGCATTTATCATTTTCCTGTTTGTCATTTTAGTCAATCTGACAGGAGAGATGTGGTACCTAAGAGTTGCTTTGATTTGCATTTCTCTAATCAGTAGTGATTTCAAGAATTTTTTCATACAACTATAGATATCTTTAATTTTTTTCTTCTGAGAAATGCCTGTTCATATCCTTTGACCATTTCTCAATTGGGGAATGACTTGTGTTCCTAAGAATTTGGCTCAATTCCCTGTATATTTTAGAAATGAGGCCTTTATCACAGACACTGGTTGTAAAGATTTTCTCCCAATTTTCTGCTTCCCTCCTAATTTTTGCTGCATTGGCTTTTTTTAATACAAAAACATTTTAATTTAACATAATCAAAATTATCCATTTTGCATTTTGTAATGCTCTCCATCTCTTGTTGTGTCATGAATTCTTTGCTTTCCCATAAATCTGATAGGCAAACTATTTCTTGCTCTCCTAAACTGCTTATAGTATCAGCCTTTATTCCTAAATCATGAACCCATTTTGACTTTATTTTGGTATATGGTGTAAGACACTGGTCTATGCTCAGTCTGCTCTACCATTTTCCAATTTTCCCAGCAGTTTTTGTGAAATAGTGAATTCTTAGCCCAGAAGCTGTATTCTTTGGGTTTATCAAAGAGTAGATTGATTTTACATGTGAATTTTATCAAACATTGAAAGAAAAATTAATTCCTATACTTTGTAGACTATTTGGGAAAATAGGTGAAGAAGGAGTCCTATGAAATTCTTTTTATGACACAAATATGGTACTAATACCCAAACCAGTTAGAGTCAAAACAGAGAAATAAAATTATAGACCAATTTCCCTAAAGAATATCGATGCAAAAATTTTAAACAAAATAGTAGCAAAAAGATTGCAGCAACTTATTAGGAGAATAACACACTACGACCAGGTAAGATTTATTCCAGGAATGCAAGGCTGGTTCAATATAAGGAAAACTATCAGCATAATTAATCATATCAACAACAAAACCAGCAGAAACCATATGATCATCTCAACAGATGCAGAAAAAGCCTTTGACAAAATACAACACCCATTCCTAATAAAAACTCTAGAAAGCACAGGAATAGATGGAGCCTTCCTTAAAATTATGAACAGTATCTACCTAAAACCATCAACAAGCTTTATTTGTAACAGGGATAAGCTAGATTTATTCACAATAAGATCAGGGGTGAAACAAGTATGTCCATTATCACCCCTACTATTCAATTTGGTATTAGAAATGTTAGCTTTAGCATTAAGAGAAGAAAAAGAAATTGAAGGAATTAGAATAGGGAAAGAAGAAACTAAATTATCACTTTTTGCAGAAGATACAATGATTTACCTTGAGAAGCCTAGGGATTCAAGTAAAAAACTACTTGAAATAATAAACAACTTTAGCAAAGTTGCAGGATATAAAATAAACCCACATAAATCCTCAGCATTCCTATACATTACTAACAAAGGCCAACAGCAAGAAATAGAAAGAGAAATTCCATTTAAAGTTACTGTAGACACTATAAAATATTTGGGACTCTTATCTGCCAAGACAAACCCAGGGCCTATATGAACATAATTATGAAACACTTTTCATGAGAATAAAGTCAGATCTAAATAAATGGAAAAATATCAGTTGTTCATGGTTAGGCTGAGCTAATATAATAAAAATAACAATTTTACCTAAATTACTTTATTTATTTAGCACCATACCAATCGAACTACCAAAAAAGTATTTTACAGAGCTGGATAACATAATAACAAAATTCATGTGGAGGAACAAGAGGTTTAGAATATCTAGGGAATTAATGAAAAGAAATTCTAGGGAAGGTGGCCTAGCCATACCAGATATTAAACTGTACTGGTACTGGCTAAGAAACAGAGTAGTGGATCAGTGGAATATGTTAGGTACACAAAACGCAGTAGTCAATGAGAGTGTGGATTTTCTGATATGTAGTAAGGTTGCCCCTCTCTGTGAAAGCCTTTCCACACCAATAACATATATAAGCTTTCTCTCCAATGTGGATTTTCTGATGTGCAGCAAGATAGCCCCTTCAGGTGAAAGCCTTTCCACACTGTTTACATTCAAAATCTTTCTTTCTTGTGTGGATTTTCTGATGTGCATCAAGATGGCCCTTTTGTGTGAAAGCCCCTCCACACTGATTACATTCATAAGGCTTCTCTCCACGGTGGATTCTCTGATGTGTAGTAAGATTGCACTTGTATGTGAAAGCCTTTCCACATTGATTACATTCATAAGGTCTCTCTCCATTGTGGACTCTCTGATGTGCAGCAAGGCTGGAGCTGAGCGTGAAAGTCTTTCCACAGTGATTACATTCATAAGGTCTCACTCCAGTGTGGACTCTCTGATGTGCAGCAAGACTGCAGCTCTGTGTGAAAGCCTTTTCACAATGATTACATTCATAAGGCTTCTCTCCACGGTGGATTTTCTGATGTGTAGTAAGATTGCCCCTCTCTGTGAAACCCTTTCCACATCGATAACATACATAAGGTTTCTCTCCAGTGTGGATTTTCTGATGTGCAGCAAGATAGCCCCTTTGGGTGAAAGCCTTTCCACACTGTTTACATTCAAAATATTTCTTTCTAGTGTGGATTTTGTGATGTGCAGCAAGATGGCCCCTTTGTGTGAAAGCCTTTCCACACTGATTACAATCATAAGGCTTCTCTCCACGGTGGATTCTCTGATGTGTAGTAAGGTTGCATCTGTATGTGAAAGCCTTTCCACATTGATTACATCCATAAGGTCTCTCTCCATTGTGGACTCTCTGATGTGCAGCAAGGCTGGAGTTGAGTGTGAAAGCCTTTCCACAATGATTACATTCGTAAGGCTTCTCTCCACGGTGGATTTTCTGATGTGTAGTAAGACTGCCCCTCTCTGTGAAAGCCTTTCCACATCGATAACATACATAAGGTTTCTCTACTGTGTGGATTCTCTGTGCTTCCCACTTGTTATATTCATAAGGCTCCTTTCTAATGGGAATTTGCTGATGAGTGATGTGCTCAGAGTTCTGACTCAAGGCCCTCCTACCATTATCACTTACAGAAAGCATTTCTCCAATATCACTTTTCTGATGTTTCTTGATGTCTGAACTCCAGCTCACAGCCATCTCCCACTGATTACCCGGACACATTTGCATTCCAGGAGCCTTCTCCAGGGACTGAAAAAACTTCACGTGTTCAGTAAAGCATTTCCTGTATTCAATGTCTGCAGGACAGTCATTCCCTGAGGTCATTTTCTTACAGTGATTTAGGATAGAAGACCGTCTGAAGCTCTTTCCAATTTCATCCAATTCATAGTCACTCTTTGGGTTTTTATCTACTTTGATAATAAAGTCAGGAATTTCTCTCAAACTGAAGTCCCTGAGAGCATCACTCACGAATTTTTGCTGGTCACATTCTTCTACAAAAATGCCCAGCTTTCTAGGCATCTCATTTACTTCAAACGTGGTCTTTACAACTGAAGAAAAAAAAAACAATCAAACATATAGTCAGAAAATGATATATCAAAATACGCAATATCAATGGTTACTGAAGATTCATGCAGCTCATGACCTTCTGACCACCATCCTAAAGGCAATAAAACTTCATGGATGTACTCTTGGAGCAAACACTGGCATTAAATAGACCGTGTCACTGTAAGGAGAAGAGACAGACTGGATGTGAGAGTGACAAAGGAGATGTGCACCACACAGTGCTGGACCCATCAGAGACTAAACATTCATATTTAACAAAAGCAGCAGCCTCAAGTCAAGTGACCAGAAGAATTAATGTCAACAACTAAGAGTGACTCCATGGCAGAACAATTTGTTGTGAACTTGAAGAGAAGGCTGAGCCAAAACAGGGTTTTCAATATTCCAGCAGGAAAGTACTGACCAGCTTCCAGAGATTTATTGCATAGTACCATATTAAGTCATTGGGCTGTAACACAAGTAAAAATCTAAATGAGTTTTAATAAAAATCATGGGGAAATTCAGAAGGTACTAAATAAAAGATGAAAACTTGACAGGCCTACTAGTAGGTTACTTCATCCATCTCTAATAAAGCCATGTTTAACTCCACCAAAATTTAAATGCAAACAAAACTTAAGAGAGATCAGGATTTTTGGCTCCATAAAAAGGGAGATGAAATTCAGTTTTGTGCTGATAGGAACAATACAAAGCATTTTATGATGTCTTGAAGGCTGTGTGGTTTGTCCTTCATTCTCAAAGAGGAACAGGACATCAGGAAGATGATGCCATGACTTGCATTTAAATTGGATTTAAGTGAAGGAGAGGTGTGCAAAGACACCAACTTCACTTTCTCCTCCAGAGCCCTCTGGATTCAGTGGTGAGATATAGATCAGGATAACTGGAGATGGCCCAGGAGACAGTGTGACACCTTGGCCCTTTAAAGCTAAGGTCTTTCCAACTTCTCACTTTGACTGAGGCAATGCCCATTCAGTCATTAGACCTTTTTAAGAAGTGGGTCAAAGGATGGCACCTTTAATAAAAAAAATTAAACTTTGATGGGAAGACCCTCAGAGTCACTGGCCTAAGGAGAAACAATTATTATTTACATTCACTCTGAACCAGCAGAACCTTGCCCCTCCCCACCCCCCCCCCATTGGGCATGAGGTTGTGTGGTTGTGGTTTGTCCTTTGCTCTCCAGGAGGACCATGACATCAGGAAGGTGATGCCATGACGTGCAATTGAATTGGATATAAGTGAGGGAAGGCTATGCCAAGTCAGCAGCCTAATTTTCTCCTCCAGAGCCCTCTGGGTCCAGTGGCCAGATACAGATCTGAACAACTGGAGATGGCCCAGCTCCTGAAAGCTATTTATGAGCCAAAGAACTATCCACCTAGGGGGTATCTCAGTGCTAACAGAGCCACATTGATTAGTGATAAGGACATGATCCTGGAGAGCTGGGCTGAACACTTCCATAGTATTCTCAGGAGACCATTCTCAACCCCTGCTGAAGCTACTGTCCACTTACCTCAGGTTGTACTTAATCCCTCTCAAGCCATTCACCAATTCATGGGCATCCCCACAAGTTACAATCCTTGCTACCAAAAAGAGATCGACTATAAGTATTTTAAAATTTTTTTTCTGTTTTCCTTAATCATCTTGCAAAGCAGACCTAAGAATAGTATGACAGGACCAAGGGGTAGGCACGATTTAATTCTTTGGGCATAATTATACGTTGTTCTGCAAAACTGATGGATCAGGTCACAGTTCCACCAACAGTGAATTAGTGTCCCAGTTTTTCCATATCCCCTCCAACATTTGTCCCTTTTCCCTTCTATCACTGTAGCCTGACAGGTATAAGATGATATCTCAAGGTAGATTTAATTAGCATTTTTGCAAGAAGTAATGATTTTAACAATTTTCTTGTATGATTTTGATTTATTCATCAGAATATAGTTTTGATTTATTCATCAGAAACTGCCTGTTCCTAGCCTTTGACCATTTAGGGTTGGGGAATGACTCATGTTCTTTTAGATTTGACCAAGTTCTTTATATATTTGAGACATAAGACCTTTATCTGAGAAACTGTCTAGAATTTTCCCCAATTTTCTGCTTTCCTTCTGATTTTGGTTATGTTACTTTTATTTGTCCAAAACCTTTGTTATTTCTTTATTTGTTTGTTTGTTTGTTTTTATTTTTAGTTTACCACACACGGTTCTACATAATCTTGAGTTCCAGATTTTCTCCCCTCCCTCCCTCCTCCCTCCCCAAGACGGCATGGAATCTCATATAACTACCATGTATAACTTCGCATTGAATTAATTTATACACTAGTCAAATTGTGGAGAAGAATTATGACCAATGGAATGAATCACGAGAAAGAAGAGACAGAACCAAAAAAAAAAAACCCAAAAACAAAAACAAAAGAGAAGAAAAAAGGCAAGCATGTAGTGCGCCTCAATCTGCATTCAAACTTCACAGTTCTTTCTCTGGATGAAGATAGCATTCTCCATTGTGAGTCCCCTGGAGTTGTCCCTGCACCTTATGTTGCTGAGAAGAGCAAAGTATGTCAGGGTTGGTCCTCATGGAATCCATATATCTGTGGTTGTGTACAATGTTCTCCTGGCTCTGCTCCACTCACTCAGCATTATGTCGCATAGGTTTTTCCAGGTTGTTACCAAGTCCGTATCATCCCCATTTCTTATGGCACAACAGTATTCCATTACCTTCATATACCACAGCTTGTTCAGCCATTCCCCAATTGATGGGCATCCCTTTGATTTCCAATTCTTGGCTACCACAAAAAGAGCCGCTATAAATATCTTTGTACATATGGGTCCCTTTCGCTCTTGTGTGATTTCTTTGGGATACAACCCTAGAAGTGGTATTGCTGGGTCAAAGGGTATGAACATTCCTGTGGCTCTTTGGGTGTAGTTCCAAATTACTCTCCAAAATGGCTGGATCATCTCACAACTCCACCAGCAATGTAACAATGTTCGAATTTTCCCACATCCTCTCCAGCATTTATTATCCTCCTGCTTTATTATTTTAGCCAATCTTACAGGAGAGATGTGGTATCTAAGAGTTGTTTTGATTTGCATTTCTCTAATCAGTAGTGATCCAGAGCATTTTTTCATATGCCTATAGATAGCTTGAATTTCTTCCTCTGAAAACTGCCTGTTCATATCCTTTGACCATTTCTCAATTGGGGAATGGCTTGTGTTCTAATATATTTGGCTCAGTTCCCTGTATATTTTAGAAATGAGGCCTTTATCAGAGATACTAGTTGCAAAGATTTTCTCCCAATTTTCTGCTTCCCTCCTAATTTTTGTTGCATTGGCTTTTTTTGTACAAAAACATTTCAATTTGACATAATCAAAATTATCCATTTTGCATTTTGTAATGCTCTCTATCTCTTGTTGGGTCATGAATTCTTTACCTTTCCATAAATCTGATAAGTAAACTATTCCTTGCTTTCCCAAATTACTTATAGTATCAGCTTTTACTCCTAAATCATGAACCCATTTTGACTATATTTGGTATATGGTGTAAGATATTGGTCTATGCCCAGTTTCTGCCCTACCATTTTCCAATTTTCCCAACAGTTTTTGTGAAATAGTGAATTATTAGCCCAGGAGCTGGCCTCTTTGGGTTTATCAAAGAGTAGATTGCTAAACTTGTTGATTTCTCCTTCTTGTGTGCCTATCCTGTTCCACTGATCCACACCCCTGTTTCTTAGCCAGTACCAGGCAGTTTTGATGACTGCTGCTCTGTAGTACAGTTTAATATCTGGTATGGCTAGGCCTCCTTCTCTAGCATTTCTTTTCATTAATACCCTAGATATTCTAGACCTCTTGTTTTTCCAGATGAATTTTGTTATTATTTTGTCCAGGTCAGTAAAATAATTTTTTGGTAGTTCGATTGGTATGGCACTGAATAGATAGATTAATTTAATTTTCGATTGATATGGCACTGAATAGATAGATTAATTTAGGTAAAATTGTCATTTTTATTACATTAGCTCGGCCTAACCATGAGCAATTGATATTTTTCCATTTATTTAGATCTGATTTTATTCGCGTGAAAAATGTGTCATAGTTATGTTCATATAGGCCCTGGGTTTGTCTTGGCAAATACACTCCCAAATATTTTATAGTGTCTACAGTAACTTTGAATGGAATTTCTCTTTCTATCTCTTGCTGTTGGGCTTTGTCAGTAATGACAAAAAGGAGCCTTGACAGTATCTTCGAAGAAATTATCAAAGACAACTGCACAGAGGTCCTAGAACCTGAGGGCAAAATAGTCATTGAAAGAATTCACCGATCACCCCCTGAAAGAGATCCCAATCTGAAAACACCAAGAAATATTATAGCCAAATTTCAGAACTATAAACTCAAGGAGAAAATACTGCAAGCAGCCAAAAAGAAGCAGTTCAAATATCGTGGAACTACAGTCAGGATCACACAGGATCTCTCAGCTTCCACATTAAAAGACAGGAGAAATTGGAATATGATATTCCGAAGGGCAAAGGAGCTGGGATTACAACCAAGGATCAACTACCCAGCAAAACTAAGCATAATTTTTCAGGCAAGGAGATGGACAAACCTCTGTTAATGTAATTGAAAATCATTCATTTTGCACCTCACCATGCTATCTCTTGTTTGTGCATAAATTGTTCACCTCTCTGTAAGTCTGACTAGTAATATGTTCCATCATGTTCTTTTAATTTTCTGTGATGTCTCCTTTATACCTAGGTCATGTGTCAATTTGGACCTTATTTTGGTGAATGGGGTATGATATTGGTCTCTGTCCAATTTCTGATATACTACTTTCTAGAATTCCCCACAGTTTTCACCAAATCAGGAATTCTTATCACAAAAACTTGTCAACATTTTTTAAATACAAAGTTACTCTGTTCTGCTCATCTACCTTTCTATCTCTTAGCAGCACCAGATAGCTTTTTTTTTATTACTATCATTAGGTTTATTTTTCTCTATTTTATTTTTAATTCATGGAATAAAATAAGCATTTCCATAACATGGTACAGTAAAAAAAATGACTGCACATGAAGTAGCAAATCAATTATGACTCAACGGTTTCCAATTCCTTTTAAATAGGTAATAAAGTTATCATGTAAATTTCTTTTTTTTTTCTCTCTCCTTCTCCCTTTGCCCCAGAGATGGTTACCATCAGGTGGAAATATGAATGTGTGTGTGTGTGTGTATGTGTATGTAACATCATTCCAAACATACTTCCATTTTTTCATTCTTTCTCTAGAGTCTGAAAGCATCTTCCCTCATATGTCCTTTCTACTTTTGGGGGTTTATAATAGTCAAAATAGACTATTCAATTCAAAGGTGTTGTTAAAAATATTTTGCTGTTACTGTATATAACATTCTCTTGGTACTGCTCCTTTCCCTTTACATTATTTTCTGCAAGTCTATCCATGTTTTTTCTAAAATCACCAAGCTCACCATTTCTTATAGCACAGCAGTACTTCATCATAATCACTGATCGCAACTTGTCCAGTCATTTCTTAATTGAAGGGGATCCAGTTCTTTGCCACCATAAAAAGACCTGCTATAAATATTTTAGAATATATAAGTTCTTTACATTTTTCCCCCAATCATCTTTGCATATACACCTACTGGTGGTATTGCTGAGTCAAAGGGTATTGGCAGTTTAATAACTCTTTGGGCATAATTCCAGATTGCTCTTCAAAATGGGTGGATCAGTTCACAATTCCACCAACAATGAATTAGTATCTCAATTTTTCCACATCCCCTCTGACATTTGTCTCATTCCTTTTCAATCACTTTAACCATTCTGATACGTGTAAAATGATATCTCAAGATTGTTTTAATTTGTATTTTTCTACTCAATAATGCTTTAGAGTATTTTTTATATGACTATACATTGGATTTCTCCTTTGGAAAACTACATGCCCATATTCTTTGACCATTTCTCAATTGGAGAATGACTCATATTCTTAGATCTTACAAAGATCTTTGTATATTTTGTATATTTGAGACATGAGAAGTTTATCTGAGAAACTGCAAAGAAAATCACTTCCCTACCCCCCAATTTTCTACTCTCCTTTTGATTTGGGATTCATTGCTTTTATTTGTAAAAAAAAAAATTAATTTAACGTAATCAAAATTATCCACATCATACCACATTCTCTTCTGTGTCTCCTGTTTATTCATAAATTGCTCAACTGTCCAAAAGTCTATTAAGTAACATGTTCCATGATCTTCACATTTTCTTGTATGATCTTTCTTTAGATACAGCTCATGCATCCATTTTGACCTTATCTTTATAAACTGTAAAATGTTGGTCCCAATTTCTATAACACTTCTTTACAGCTGTCCCAACAATTTTCCTCAAATAACGAATTCTTATCCCTAAATCTTAAGTCTTTACACTTCTCAACTAGATGGTTACTCTATCTATTTGCTGCTGTAAATTGTACATGTACTCTGTTCCACTGATGTACTTTTCTATTTCTTAGCCAGTGCCAAAAAGTTTTGATAATTACTAACTTATACTACAGTTTAAGATCAGGTTTTGCAAAACCTCTTTCTTTTACATTATTTTCCCTAGTTCCTTTCATATTCTTCACCTTTTGTTCTTCCAACTGAATCCTTTTATTATTTTTTCTAATTCAGTAAAATAAGGTTTTGGTAATTTCATTGGGATGGCACTGAAAGTATAAATAAGTTTAGGTAATATTGGTATTTTATTGTACTGACCCTGCCTATCCATGAAATCTCTCGAATTATTCAAGTCTGCTTTGATTTGTATAATCTTTTTTTAATTTCTGTTCATGTAGTTGATGGGTTTGTTCTGGCAGGTGTACCCCAGGAACTGTATACTGTCTAGAGCATAAGTGGGGAACCTGTGGCCTCCAGGCAACATGTGGCCTTCTGGGTACTTGGGTGCTACCTTTTGACTGAGTATTAGTTTTCCATTACAAATCCTTATATTAAGGGGATTTGTTCTGTGATGTTTGCCTTCAGTGAAAGGGCTACACTTGAGGACCTAGATCTAGGGCCATATGTAGCCTCAAGGCCACAGATTTCCCATACCTTGTCGAGATTTATTTTAAATACAGAACCTCTTACTGTCTCTTATTGCAGGTTTTTCTTGGTGACATACAGGAATGCTAATGTTTTATGTCAGTTTACATTATGTCCTGCTACTTTGCTGAAAAAAAAAATGAGCTTCTTAGGAAGCTCATTTGTGGCTAGTTCAATTTCCTTTTCTAAGACAAGATGATTTACGTATTCTATTTTTTTTATCTGTTAATTCCATGACAATCAGGGTCCCCCACTGCCAGTCCTCCACTCCCATCTGCTTCCTCTGTCTCACTTCTTCCTTTCAGGACTTGTTAGTGTGTAATAACTTCTCCATTTTACTTCTCCCTACCCAATTTTGTTTTTTAGAATCAAGCCATCATACTCAGCTCAGCTTAAGCTTTTCTTTCAAACTACCCAAGTAATGATGACATGCTTAAGGGCACTGATAATATCTTCAGGTATAAAAAGTAAACAGTTTGACCTCACTGAGCCCCTTATAAGTGGTCTATAATGTTTACTTTATATTTCTCCTGCATCATCCATGTTCAATTTACCAGCAAGTTCTGCTCTCTTTCTCATAAATATCTGAATGTCTCTCACTTGTCCTTTTTTCCATTCAGGATCAGACGACTTATTTTTGTTCACAACCACAGCTCCCTTGCTCTATGAAATATAATGTCCCAAGCCTATAGTCTTTTCATGTAGAAGCTGCGAGGTCTTGTCCTATCTTGATGCTAGCTCCACAGTATTCACATCCTGTTTTTCTTGTTGCTTCTAGTATTTCCTACTTAACTTGGGAGCCTTGGAACTTGGCTATAATGCTACTGTAAGTTTGCATTTTGTTATCACTTTCAGGGGGTGAATGGTGAATTGTTTTCTATTTCTAGAAATGGAAATTTTACTTTAAAAATTGTTCTAGGGCAATTATCCTCACTAATGTTTTGAAACCTGGCTGCCCCATTTGTTTTTTCTAATGAGATGTTTCACATTCTCTTCTGCTTTTTCATTCTTTTGGTTTTTGGTATTTCTTGGAGTCTTATAATGTCATTAGCTTCCTCTTGCCCAATTCTATATTTTAAGAAGTTATTTTCCTTCTTAAGTTTTTGGAAAGGTTTTCCTAATTAGTTGACTTTCTTTTCATAATTTTCTTGATTTCCTGGACTGCTCTTACTTTTTCCTTCATTCTCTCATTTGATTTTTGAAGTCCTTTTTAAGTTCTTCCAAGAACTCTTATTTGGGCCCATGACCATTTGAAATTTTTCTTTAAAGTAGGAGTGGGTTTTTAACTCCACTTTCTTCCTCTGAGAATGAACCCAGATCTTTATCTCCAGCTACCTGAATGATGGTAGGTCATTTAACTGAAAGCCAAGACCAAAGAAGATGGAGAGTTAGTGCATACAGAAGATTGTGCTGTCATGTCAGTTTTTGAGGCTGAGATGGGACAGAGTATGAATCAGTTCTCTGCTGATTGTAAAAATTTTGACCCGGCAATGAACACCAAGAAAAGAAAGGAAATGGTCCTTACCCAGGGACAGCAGATTCTGGATATTCTCTAGCACGACCTCCTTGTAAAGCTCTTTTTGAGAACGGTCCAAGAGGCACCACTCCTCCTCAGTGAAGTCCACAACCACATCCTTGAATGTCACCAACTCCTAAACCATCAAAATCACATGATTTAGAGCTGAAAGAGATTGTAGAATTCATCTAGTCCAACCCTCATCAACTTAGAAGAGGAAACTGAAGCCCAGAGAAGGGATTTGCCTAAAACTCATATAACCTTCATGAGTGTCAGAGCCAGCATTGAAACCAGTCACTAAGAGCATGTTTCAACAATCTGCCTAGCAGCTTCTGTGGGGGTATAAGATTCACCCACAGACAGCACCCAGAAAGCTGCCAACTGCTCAGGTTCTTCTGATCTGCTTAAGCAAGGGAAGCAAAGTGAAGGGGTTGTCAAGCTTACTTTTAATTCAGCATTCAAATATTCTTCAGTTAGTTCAGGGGAAAAAGCCAGCACCCTGAACTTCAAAATAAAATGCAAACAAATTACAAACATCAACAGACTTTGTCTGATTCAAATCCTAACACAGTTACCAGAGTTCAACAAAGTTTCAGCATCCGGGTTTACAAGTTGGAGGGCTTCTTAGCTACAGCTGCCTGGAGCCTGCTCATCAACACCATCTCAGGTTCCCAAAAATCTACAAAATTTTCCTTTTCACTTGGTGTTCTGAGTCCTGACCCTTCACTGCACTGAATTTACTTATAGCGCTGATGCTCTAATGACTGTTCTTATATCAATGTGCTGAATGTCCCCCTCAGTACCTTCCTTCCCCCATCCCTTTGAGAAAACTCATAGGCTTACTTCCTATGCAGTTATTTTGCCTTAGAAGGCACAAAGGGCTTAGCAAATGTTGATTAACTACCTGACTAACCAAGCAGATAGTGTTTTCTTTGGACTGGCATAAGTAGTTATGCTAAAGACCTTTGTACCAGACCTTTCTAACTCTACCTCTAAATTCACATTTTATTCCTTCTACCTAAAAATTTTCCTTTTCCACTCTATGTCTCCTGATCTGATCTTACCCAAAACTTCTAAGTTTAGTTACACAGATCCAACCCAAAGGATGGTTCCCATACCCCAGGGGGCGAGTGTCTCTTCTATGGAACTGTGAGAGCTCACATGTGTGAGAGTTCACACATGTCCATCACCTACTCCTGGATCGTCACGCTCTTGAGGGGATAAATGAAGCACAGTTCACTGTCTGGCTGTATCCTGCACTCCCTTATTCTGGCTTTCTCTAGCAGATCCTCACAATTCTCACAAGAGGATTAAATGAAATAATACCTATGTGCTTCCTAGCACATAGGAGACAGCACAATCAGCCTCTTATCCTTTGCAGTGTTGTTATACCTTGGTTCTTTTCTTCCCTCTGACCCAGGGACACTGGCCTCCTGGATGATCCTTGACCAAGGCCCTGCATCCCCTGACCCTGTGTCTTCCCAATGGCTGTCTCTCATGCTCAGGTTGTCCTCCCCCTGCACCTGGGCCTCCTGGCTTCCTTCGTATCTCAGGTCACATCTTGCCTGAAAACAAGCTTTTCCTGACCCCTGAAAATTGTCAGAGCCTTCCCTTTCAGGGAGCCTCCCATCCATACTCTATAGAGCTTGTTTAGACACAGCTGCTGACTGACATGTTCCCTCCCTATTGGAGTGTAAGCTCATGGAGGACAGGGACTGTTTTTTTTTTTTTCAAACTTCCTTTGCATCCCCAGTAGGTTAGCACAGTGCTTGGCACAGAGGAGCCACTTTCTAAATGCTTATTAACTTGACCTAAGAAATGGGAAATGGGAGGGACTTAGACAGACATGGGAAGGCTTTTGTGGCCAGAGGCAGGAGGACCAGGAGGACAATTTCTGTTCTGCTGACAACACTGCAAAGGGCAACCTATATCTAACAGGATAAAGCTTCCTTGGATTCCTTCCTCTTGGATTCCAGGTTTGCTGATGCTGGTCAGGCCTGTGGATGGACTGTACTCATTTGGGATGAGGGTCTCTGGGTGCCAGGGGCCATTCTCTCTGGTTCTAGGCTTTGGTCTCTGCAAGCTGACTTGGGGAGGGAAAAGAATCTCAGAACTGGAGAGACACTGTTTTTGCCTTCTCTTCCCAGGGTGGATGCTGACCTGCCTAGAATGACAGAGGGTGAGTTCTCAGAAGGGTTACAGAGGCCCTGCTCTGCCCTCAGGGGAGAGACACTACCTCAGGAGGAGGGCAGCAGGGAGGGTCAGGCTTGGAAGTGACCTTGGTCTGAGCAGGAAGAGGACTTGCCACCCTCTCTAACTCCTTTCCATGGAGCTCATGCCCCTCCCCCATCTTCCTGAAGAGACCCAGAAGGCAGAAGGGGTTTGGGATCCCAGATGGGATGAGACCAGTCAGACCCTCAATGACTCCAGACCCAGAGCTCTGCCTCCACCTGATACTATGTGTGAGATATGTAGGTCAGGCAACTGTGATGAAATGGCAAAACTGGAGATGGCACAATAGGAAATTTGGGATGTAGCAGGAAGCCTGGCCAGAGAACAGGGGCAACCCCCTGAGGCAGGACTTAGAGAGAGGCCTGTTCTTGGCAAGCCTGGAGGACAGTCACCAAGAGGTCGGAGGGGGAAGATGAGGCCCAATGGAAAGGGAAGCCATCAAAAGTGGGGTGGGGGGATGGGCTCTTGTTCAGACCTGACACCTGTATATGCAGAGTGGGCTCCCTGAAGGCAGAGACATCTCAGCTCCAAGGGAAGAAGGCAGAGAGAAATCTCAGATCCAAGGCCTGCCTTGCCCTCCCCTCAGTCTGGTGAAATGACCCCTCTCTTCCCTCCTCTTCCCTTTGCTTCCAGGCTTCCAAACTTCCCCTCCCCCTCCCCCAAGGAAGAGAATTCCACCAGGGCCACCACTCACCTGGCTGGTCATCTCTGAGCTTGCCTCCTCCCCCACTGCTCCACCATCTCCCTCCCTCCCTTAGCCTGCTCTGAGACTCCCAACTCTTCTCAGCAGAATCTCCTGGTCTTCCAGCTTTGCCCCTGCTACAGTCATCTTCTTCCTCACAAGGACATGCCCAGCCTACCTCACTACTGGTTCTCCCACCCATGCCCCTCCTTCCTCAGGCTTCCCCTTCATCTCTGTAGCCTGGGCCCAGACTTGCCCACCCCCACTGAACTCTCCTCCAAACTGAAGACATTTACCACCTTGGCCCATCTCCATTCTTGACCTTCCACACCCCAATCCTAACACTGAGGGGGCATTTCCCCCTTTCTAGATTTTATTCCCTTGTTCCTATTTTCTATGAGATGTTCTCTCACTGGAAGACATCAGGGTCCTAATGAGCAACTGAGGTGAGGACATCAGGACACCTGCTCCTAGGGCACATATTACAGCTCACATTATAAACTTTCTGTACCCACTGTTGAAACTGCAAGTTTGTTAAAGGAAACAACAGGCTAGGTGATAGCAAAATTTCTATTACTTAGGCATTTATGCATTTATTCTGTTAAGCATAGCGAACAGACCTACATGTATGTAGCTGAGCCAGAGAAAGTCTGACTCACTTGTACAGAAGAATGGATAGGTTTTTACATTTTTAGAACAGTCATAATTCAGCATGTTTTTGTGTTACTCAATGTTATGATCCCCATGTATGTTTAACCATGATACAAGACAAAGATTTTCTTTAATGGAATAGGTTTGTAAATACAATAAGAGTGTTGACAAGGGTCAGTTAAAACTACAACCCAGCGTTTCTGTGTTTAATTTACCATTAACATTCCATAACATAGCATATGCCCGTAAAATATTAAGCAAGGTAGTTTCTTGGGATTATGGTCTCATCCTTTTATGGTTAACAGGGAAAAGAATGTTCTTAGGTCAGTGAGATCTGGCCTTGCTGATAGAGAAAAAGGTATTCTCTGAGCAAACTTCAGAGAACAAAGCCCAGGTCCAGGCTCTTCCAGCTGATCATTAATTCAGGCCCTGGACCCTACTGAAAGTTACAAAATGATATAAAATGGTATAAAATGTTCCTCACCACTTGTGTAAACCTGCATGTCTCCCTGTACAGCTAGGGGTTTGTCTGGTACCTGATTTAGCAACTGAAATCCATCCCCGGGAGGTCCCACTGTTTCCCTTTTGACCCCTCAAAACCCAGGTTCTAATGGGAAGGTAAGAGGTGCAGGAAGAAGAAAATGTTGGTCCTGGGGCACAAAGATAGCAGGAAATTAGGAAGGAGGCCAGAGAAGTGGGATTGCTGTGGGGGTAGGGAGAGCTTAATACCAGAGCACAGAATCCTTAATGATCTTTCTGGCATTTTTTCTTTTTTAACAGAAGTAAAGACAGTTCCCACAATGGAAGACCCTATCTTGCCAAGGGGAGTGTTGAGCAGGGAGGGACTCTATGGATCTGCTGGGGAATGGGGCCTTAGGGCAGAGATTGACAATCCAAATCCTGGTACTACAGCAGAGTAGGTATTGATCTTGGTATCTGTTAGCTGAGCTGGAAAGGAGAGGGAAAGTTTGGGGATAAAAATGAAGCAAAAAGAAGGAAGACAAAGAAAACTATAGAGATATATACTGTAAATCCCTCCCCAAACCATTTTGAATCACCTGAGAAAGGCCTAAAATCAGGATGGGAGGCAAAGCCTAGAAAGTGCCTCAGATCTGATAGATTGAGATATAATTACGATGTGGGTGTGCTTGAATGTGCTTAAATTAAAAACACTCAGGCACTCTTCCAACATAACCAAGAAGTACCCTGTGAATGGACTGCCCTTCACTCATAAATTTAGTCTCTAATTGGCTTGCACTGTCACGAATCTCTATGGATTGGGGGCTCCTCTCTTTCTTTGGTTTCCCAACTTGGCCAGAATTAGTGAGCTTTGAGACTCTGTACACAAACTGTGACATTCCCTTGACCTCCTGTTTCCTTGGTAATCAAATTATACACCAGAAAAAAAAGGTCAGTGGCTAGAACACAAAATACAGACAATGATAATGGCATATAGTCTTCCTTACATAAAACAAACTAACACAGGCAATGAACCTCAGGACACACAATCTTTTCCCATTGGTCTGAACTCCCTTCTCACAGGACATCACAGTCAGCTAATCAAAGCTGGGACAAGGACCATTGGCAGATGCACAGATACCCTGATGAGCAGAATGGCTTGGATTCAGGTCCCAGTGGAAGACTGAGTATCCTCCAATCTGTGCTTCAGTGATATAGAAACTCCTTCTGTCTTTAGAGATTCATGAGTGCTGATCCAGGCTTCCCCTAGGTTTGGGCTCCTACACTTTCTCCCCCTTCTAGAACCCTTCCTGGTGATTTGGTAGGTAGGCTGCTCTGGTCTGGAGGGAGGTGGGGCACAGTAGCAGCAAAACCTAAATGGGGGCAGGGAAGAGAGGGAAGGCTTGGGTTAGAGCCCATGTGCATCCCATATGGGGGTTAGATGAGCCCTGTAGGACAAAGGAGAGGCCCTCTGGGCATCAGATGAGAGGGACAGACAGTCCAACAAGCCAGAACTGCTGGTGAATGCTGCACCCACTGTCATACCCAAACTGAAGCCCACCATTAGAAGCCCACCATTAATCCCCTTTGAGCCCATCATTAATCCCCTTTATACTCTTGTCTTTGTCTCTGCCCTATACCCTGAAATGGCTTGAAACAGCTTAAGGCATAATTCTGGGTGTTGCCCAAGGCTAGTCCCTTGATCCCCCTCCCCTTTCCTTATGATTCAGCACTCTGTATATTCTCTCTACATCAGCATTATGTGCAAGGATCAGTTGCTAGGGTAAGGCATAAAGTTTATTTTAAGGAAAACCTTCTGGTTACCAAGTAGCCCCACACCCTGGGTTATGGTGCAGCTATTCTGCTGACCAAGCTAGGTCCCCCACTCCCCAGACCATAGCTCAAGTAAGGGTTGCTTTCTGGGGAATTCCACCTCATACCATCCACCCATTCTAGGAAATGGACCACCCTGTGTCACAGGAAGGTCGTGCCCCTGAGGGCCAAATTAGCTCTGAACCAATAAGCCCAACCAATGGCTGATCTTTGCTTCTGTACATCATTGCTTCCACTAGCAACCCTCCCTAACTATGTCATTGTGGTTTTTGCCTTTATAAGCCTGTAAGTCCCTCAATTTGGGACTGCCTGATTTGAGTGTACTTTGAGTATGTACTCCAGGTAGTCCCGCTTGGCCAATAAATCCACACTTAAATTTACCTTGGACCCAGTTCTCATCTCACTGTTATTTTCTACACAACACCATGAGGGATCTGAGGGGGTGTTTATAGATACATAGATAAATGGACAGAGTCATCAAAGAGAAGAGAAGTTATCTCATCTGGCAATCCCTAGAACTTTTGGAGCATTCCTCAGGTAATTCAGACTAGACCATAACTGCCCTTCATGTTTTGTGATGGGAATTTCTCAAACTCTCACATGTCCAGTGGGAAGACTTACTCATCTCTATCAATATAGAGTGCCCTCAATTAGGACAAGTCAGAAATTCTGTCCCCCATGACCTACAGACCCCAACTCTATTTCCATTCAGCTTCAGGGAGGCAAGTGAGATGGCTTGCTTTCTCTGGAGATAAAATTTCCTTGTCTAGCCCCTTCCCCTGCCCCATCTCCAGGAACTAAAACAAGGGATGGAACAGCAATGAGGCCTTGAAGACAGAAGGATGTCCTTCTTGGACCATCCTGGAAATGGGCACATGGGAGTGGATTCATCAGAACTCATTACTTCAGACCCCTCCAACCTCATTTAAACCAGAAACCCTATCGCCCAGAATTCCCAGGAATATTTGTCTGATGAGAATGGGAGGGGGGCGGGGTGTTGCTAAAGAAACTTCTATGAACTGGTTTCATTTCCTGACTCTGCAAAAGCTCCCAATTACAACTCATGTAAAGGGACTAGAAAGTTCTCTCCATGCTGGCCATTAAAGCTTCACAAATGGCCCCCTTCCCAGTCTGCTTCCTATTTCCCTCAAGATCCCCTGCCATCCATCTAGCAGCTGACTTCTACTGCTCACACATCATCCTCATCTCCCTGGGGAGAATGGAAGGTTTTTGAGGACAGTGACTATTGGGCTTTTTGTACCGTGTGTGTGTGTGTGTGTGTGTGTGTGTGTGTGTGTGTGTGTGTGTGTGTGTGTGTGTGTATGTGTGTGTGACAGAGAGAGACAGTGACAGAGAGTGAGAGTCTGTGAAAGGGAGGAAAGAGAATAGCTTGGAGATAAGAAGGATAAGGGAAGTGTTTCTAAGATGGGAGAGATGTGGACATTCATATTTTGAATTAAAACTTCAGGCAATTCAGTGCTGAAAACCACCATTTTGAGTTTTCTGGGCAGAGACACTGGAGTAGTTTGGCATTTCCTTCTCCAGCTCCTTTTGCAGATGAGGAAACTGAGGTAAACAGGGTTAAATGACTTGCCCAGGGTCTACCACTAGATTTGAACTCAGGAAGGTAAGTCTTCCACACCAGGGGCTCTATCCACTTCTCCATCAACATGGTCAGCTGAAAAGCAGACCTGAGTTCAAATTCCACCAAGACACTGTTATGTTTATTCTGAGGAAGTGACTTGACACTCCTCTATAATAGTATGGCCTCTGTCACAAACCAAGGCTTTTAAAAACCCTATGCCCAGTATCGATGGGATAGTATGTCATCTAATCCTACCCCCTAATTCCACTAATTGGAAAATGAGGCCATAATGATGGGGTTAAAGAAAAATGCTGATGGTAGGGAACCACAGATTTCTAGGAGTGCTCGATACCCCAAACACCTACACGCCGAGTCCTGCCGAATGAATTCAACTCAAGCCTTCTCCGCCAAGGAAAAAGACAAAGTTTATTAAAGATTTGCCATATTGGGTTGTCTTAAGAAATCTCATCTTTTGTAATACAAGCAGGCCAGATTCAATCTACTGAGCTAGATTGAATCTGAGCCCTCCATGGAGGCAAGGTGGATCTAATATCCAGAAAGACTGTGGGAGGGATTGAGGGGTGGTCAAGTAGTCTGGGGTGACTAGAGGAGGGGTTTAGGGAGGATCTTGAGGAGGAGTCTAAGGAGGATCTCCATGGGACTGGGGTGACTAGAGGTCAAGACTCCAGGAAACAAAGAGAATGAGATTTTGATAGGATTGAGGGTGGCAAGCAGCTGGGCTAGGTCAGGCAGAGATTTGGGCCTAGTGATAGGGAAAGCCTTATGGCCTTGGGTGAGAGAAGATCTAGTGGGAAGATTCAAGGAGAGTTCGAGGGGGTTCCCAGACACTATACCCTCATCAATAAGATTAAATACAAGTGTGCCGTAGACTTCTCCAACCTTCTTTGCTTATTCCCCCTTCCAGGCAGAGGCTCCACTTGATGAGGTTCAGATTGTGGGAACCCCCTTCAACCCCAAAAGAATTTGGGTCCCATTCATTTAAGGGGGGAATGAGTGAGGTTTAGACTGTGGGAACCTCCTTGAACCCCACCCTGAATCTTCCCACTTGATCTGGCTTTTCATGCTCCAATAGCCTAGCCTAGCCTTCCATTGTCTGGCTACCTCTGGATTGCCTTCTTGCTGCTTCCCATCCTTGATCCTGATCAAAATATCTATACCCTAGCCCTCTACTGTTGTCCTCTCCAAGTAGTCTTCAGCTATTTCCCACCCTGGAGTCTGACCTCACTCCAATCTGCTCTAAACCCCTCCTCTAGTCATCCCAGACTAATCAAGACCACCCCTCAATCCCTCCCACAATCTTTCTGTATAGAAGATCCATCTTGCCTCCATGAAGGTGCCAGATCAAGTGGAAAGATTCAGGGTGGGGTTCAATGGGGTTTCCACAGTCTAAACTTCATCATTCCCACCTCAAATGAATGAGATCCTAATTCTTTTAGGGTTCAAGGGGGTTCCCACAGTCTAAACCTCATCACACTTACTGGCCTTTCTGCCCCTTCCCCACTCTCAGACAAACAGAAGTCTATCCCCAAGTTCTGCTGCCTCCAGCCTGGAAGGCTCTCTCCTCCTTCCCTCAGCATCAGGATCCCTCAAGATGGCAGTCAAATTCAAATCCTCCCTTCTGCAAGTCTTCCCTGGTTTTCTTACTCTCTCCATGGCTGCTAGTGTCTTCCTCTCAGAGATTACCTTCCAAGTGTGGACCATTTTATACCATTTTATATTATTTTTGTAATTTCAATAAGACTCAGAGTCTGAACTGATTAACCAGAAGAAAAGCCTGATCCTAACAGTCTCTTTGTTCTCTGAGTAAACTCAGAATACCTCTATCTTATGTCAACAAGCCCAGATGGGACTGATTTAAAAGCATTCATTTCTTCTTCTGTCCATGGCCATTAAGGATGAGACCTTTAGCCCTGAGGAACTATCTTGAATCATGTGACTTTTTCTAATCTTAATATTTCATGGACATATACTATGCTATGGAATGTTAATGGCAAATTAAACACAGAGATACTGGGTTGTAATTCCAGTTGACACTTTGTCTATTGTCCATTCCATTAAGGAAAAATCCTCTTTATCATGGTTAAACATACATGGGGATCATAAAAGTGAAGTAACACAGGCTTGCTGAGTCTGCTAAAAATAACGTATATAAGTTTTCTCATTTCTTTGTTCAGACAGTAGGAACTTATGCTCTGACTCCTTGTACGTACAAGTAAGCTATTTCCGCTCTGATTTAAGGGAAAATAATAAACAATATGAATTTTTCTATCACCTAGCTTCTTTGCCTCCTTTAACCAATTTTCAGGATTAACACAAGCATCTCTTCCTCCACAGGCTTCATCTAAGGAATTCTTCACTTGTTATGAATGGAGTGCCATTATCAATGTCAGGAAGACCAAGGTCCAAGCCCTGCCTCAGACCAGGCATTCAGCAAGTCACTGAGAAGAGATTAATGACCTGGAATATTTCAAAGATTCAGGCCAGCTCTGATATTCAGAGATCTGGGATTATCTCCTAGGAGAAAGGGCACACCACCCCCAGAGATCTCCCAAAATTGATAGGCTATCTGGCAACTCCCACTTCTTTCCATTAGAGGGTAAACTCCCCAAGGACAAGGACTGCTTTTGTTTTTCTATCTCCAGGAATTAATTGGCAGAGACTAGAACTTTGTAAGAGATATGAAATGAGAAAGAAATCCCTGGGACTACTGACCAGACAGAAAAGGAAAAACTCTGGGCTGGGGGGGGTGGGAACTAGAAGAGAGTGTGGGATTTGGGGGGGACAGATTCTGTGCAGAACCATCAGCATTGCATTGTCCTAGCAGATCCCCAACAAAGACTAGAAGAGAAAATGGAGGAGTTATTTGTATTTTACAGATGAAAACAAAGAGACCTAAGGGGATCTGGGCTTTAAAGACTTGGAAAAACTACGGTGAATGCTGGGGGAGCCCAAGGAATAGCTGGCAGGGGGAGTCTCAAAGGCAGGAGCACCAAGCCCCTCCTGGTCTATCCAAGATTAAGAAGTGGGCGGGGGAAGGGGGATGGGTGAGAGGGACAGGAATGAAGGGCCAGAAAAATGGGGGAGGGAAAGGGGAATTCCAGAATCCAGGAGTGGGGGTGAGGGAAATGAAACAATAATAAATGTTAATCCAAGTGAATGGAGGAAAGGTCTAAGGTAGGAGAAGGAGAGATAACCCAGCCCCCACACTCCCATTCCATCTGCAGTCTGGGGCTCAGCAATCAAAGGGAGTGGGATTTTCAGGAAACGGTTTCCAAAGGCCAGAGCCTGTCATCACATAAGCTAATGGGGGCAGATCTGAGCTCTGGTCCTAGAGTCCATAGCACTTACTGCAAATCCTAGCATATATTAATGAAGAGCTGAATAAATGACTATTCACTCAGTCATTAGGAGAGGTAAGAGGAATTGAGAAGCAAGTTCCAGGTCCCCAGTAAGGGGTAGCCACAGATTCCCTGGTTCTGGGGACCCCAGTCCTTGCCCACTGGGCACTTAGAAGTAAAGCTGAGCTGGGGCAGAGAAGGATCACAACACCAAGGTTCCAAGGTTCTTACACAAAGGAGCAACCTTACAGATCACCAACTTCCATGCCCCCCTCAGCCAACAAGCCTGGACAGGCCAATCAGTCAATAAATATTAATTAAGCACCTACTGTGTGGTGTCTGTAGTCAGGAAGACCTAAGTTGATATTCCCACCTCAGACACAAGCTGCATGACCCTGCGTAAGTCACTTAACAACAATAAGGACCCTGGTAAGTAACTTAACCCTATTTGACTCAGTTTCTTCTCTATAAAAAGGAGATAGAGGAACTAGCAAACCACTCTATTATTTTTCAAAATTTTTTCAGATTATTTGAACCCCAATAATATCCAAAGCATCCGAACTGCGTTGTTCTACTCTAAAAATGCCCTTTTCTGTGTCAGCAAATTCAAAGACCAGATAAAATTGAAAAGGGGTATCTTTCCTGTTGGTGACAGTATGTCTGCAACTAGAACAGTGGGATTTCTCTTATCTTGATATTCTAGGGACATTTGCATCTTGGGATCACAATCTCTAAGTGACACTACCTTGTCAATTGACTCATTCAAATAAGAACTACCTTTCTTATGATATGGAGACCACAAACTGGAGTTGGGATTGTTACTTAAACCTTGCCTTTCTTCTTTCAGTCAATCAGAAGTTTGCTTCTGACTCCATGATCATGTATCTGCTAGCTTTAAGGAAATAAACGGTATGAATTACATATCACCTAGCTTGCTGGCCTCCTTTAACCAAACTTTCAGGTCAACGCTTTTTTCCAAGAAGTCCCCAAAAGGAGTGCCAAAAAGTCAAGACACAACTGAAAACTGCTAAAACTGCAACCCAAAAGCATCTGTACAGTGCCAGGCATTGTGTTAAGGCCAACAAGGTTTCTTGGAGCAATTTTCAAACATAGACCAGTGCGAGGAGGAGGGTATTTTATGTTTGTTCACTATGGGAGAATGACTAGGAGGCCACAGACTGTCTGTGACAGATGGGCAGAACACAGAGGAATGGAGAATGAAAAGACTCCACAGGAAATCTAATTATCCTGGGAAAATTGGAGCAGGGGAGAATGTTGGTAGGGCATGAGGATTCATTCAGGTCCCAAAAATGTGATTGAAGCATTCACCCAATTGACCCTGGGCCCCAGCATGGGCTGGGGTGCTGTCCAAGGTAGGAGAGTAGCAGGGAACCAGGAAACTGAGGGGGGACAGAGATGGTTTCACAAGCTGGAGTCCACTTTTCAAGTGGCCAGCTCACAAAGGACCCTGGGCTAGAGCCAGGAGGGGCCTCAGAGCTCCAGGTCTTCATTTTGCCATGGAGGATGAAGGCTCAGAGCCCTCAGTGACTTTCTGAGGGTCACAGATTTACAGGCAGTATGGAGTTCCAAGATCATTTTCTGATGTCCTTTCAACTCTAAACATCCCTGAGTTTTTTGTTAGTTTGTTTTCTGAGCTGATTTCCAGGTCACAGGAATGCATGTTTTTTGAAACCTAAATGGGGCTGAGTTTGAGGTCACCAAGCCCAGCCCCCTCATTTTACAGAGGAGACCACTGAGGCTCAATGATTTAGCAGCCCAGGCTAAGTGGGGAGAGCCTAGAGTCCGTTAGATAGGAGTTAAGAATCCTCCCTGTGCCCTGTCCTGGCTACGAGTCTGGGAACATCACTGCCCTTCTCAGCCTCAGTTCCCTCATCTATGAAATGGGGATAACAGCCCCTACCTGGCAGGGCTGTTGTGAGGATCAAAGAGATCACACATGTAAAGTATTGCATGACTACTAGCGGGACCTGGGGCAGCTGGATTCAAACCCAGGTCCTGATCCTCTATGCAGTCCATGACTGTGATGTGTCATCCTGGGACCTAGTGCCAAGTGAGTTCTGGATGCCAGCTTGCTAAAGAACTGCCCTTTCGAATAGAATTCTTTATCTCTTGGGGCAGGGACAGTTCTATGTTCAATTTCAGCAGGAAGAAACTCTGGAGGAGGAGACCTTTGCCCCTTACCCCAAGATTTTGAGCCTTGTTCATTCCAGGGGGAATGATGACATTGTTTTATATGCTTATCTTGTGTGATCCTTGTTATATTGTTGTGTAAAGTTCTGTTGACAGTTGTTATTCCAAAATTTCCATTGCCCTATGTAATGGATAAGAAAGATCTTGGGGCCTAATTAATAGCAATTTGTATTTGAAGATCTTTCCCACCCATTAACAGGCCATATGACCTCCTTATATCACAGGAAAACCTACGTCACATGTGGTGGGAGGAGCTTGCTGAAAGGAAAAGGAAGCTATGTCACAGGAAATGCTAAGAGAGAGCTGTAATGGCTGTTAATGGCCATTGTGATAGCGGAAGCTAAGGTAACAAAAGTTAACCTCTGATAGCTGAACAGACTGTGACAGCTGTACTGTGAATTTGTTTTTGGAAAGACCCCAGCAGGGTGTCTAAGAAGTTTTGGGATGGTGATGCTCCATGTTGTGATATTTTGTATCGAATGCTTTGCTGCTGTGATAGACTGGTTGCAGATGGCTTATGGGGTATGGTTTTCTGGTGTCTGAATGAATGGTTTACTTCTTCCGCCTTCTCTGTGGAGAGTCTTGTATAATTTCCAATACAGAACCACACAGGAATTTTGACAATTATCACCTATATTGTTGTTATTGCCTTACACCATGGGAACAGCCAACGTAAAGACAAAGCCTGCAGAATGGAGCATCAAAAAGGAGGAGAAGCCAAAAGGCCAGTTTGGCTGCTTAGCGCTGAGTGAAGAGGAACTATGTGTAACCAACTTGGAGAGGTAGCTGGGGCCAGGTCCTGAAGAGCTTTGCAATCACAGAGGCATCTATAATTTCTCCCACATACTATAGGAGCCACTGAAATTTACTAAGTAGAAGTGATATGGAGAAAGAGGTCCATCACCTTCAGATTAGATTTTTTTTCTTTTGCAAAGCCTATTAAATTAGTTAAGTCAATCTATGTAAGTACCTGGGCAGCCTCTACAAGGGGAGGTGGCTCATAGGGGCAGTTTTGTTTCCCTGGCCCCATGAAAGGGAATTCTTTCTGCAGCCGGTATTCTAACGTGTTGAATGAATTCATACTTTGTTGTACCTCAACTTCAGAGGCCCCACTGACTGTACAATCATCTGCACACAAAAAGTCATGTGCAAACACTCCTTCCACTTTATTCTTGGCTTGTAGCCTTTTCAAATTGAATAATTTACCATCAGTGTGGTAGCTGACCTTGATTCAGTGTTCATTTTCATTGAAAGCATTTGACAACATGGCTGAAAATATCATGCTAAAAAGCATGAGAGCAAGCACACAACCTTGTTTCACTCCATCGATGACTGGGAAAGCCTGAGACCATCATCCATTATCCAGAAACCAGGTAAGGTAGTCTAACAAAGAACATCAAGAAAACACAGGTGGTCCACCAGTCAGCACCACACCATCTATATGTGGAACCAGTGGTTACAGCAAATTGAGAAGCTTTGAATGCTGTGGATACGTTCACTTACCTTGGCAGTGTACTTTCCAGGGATACTGAGGTCGACCTATCCATTGCCAGAGCTAGCTCATTGTTTTGGAGTCTCTAAAGGAAAGGAGAGCAGAGGTATTAGACTGACTAGTGTCAACCTGAAAGTTTGGCTAAAGGAGGCAAACAGAGCTAGGTGATAAAAACTTTTATATTACTTATTCATTTATTCCCTTGAAGTTAGTAGATACACACATGTATGGAGCCAGACAAAGTCTGACTGCCTGAACAAAGATCAGCCAGTCAGACACGCTGTAACTTGACTCTAGTTTAGTGATGCCATTTTCTTCTTCTGAGAATGAAGGACAACAAACCATTCAGGAAAATGGTGGAGAGGGGTACGCGTAGTACCTGAAAGAAATAAAAGGCCTCGTTTGAGCTGGGAGTTGAAATCAGGTCTTCTTGACTCCAGCCCCAGTGCTCCATGCACTGTGGGGCCATCTAGGGTTCCTTACTAGTAGCTTCATTGTCCTGGTCACCCAGGCTGAAACTATGCCACCATCATCGAATTCTCTTCCATATCACATGAATAAAAAAAATCCTATTCATTCCCATTATATTGATATCTCTCTCATCAATCTTTTATTCTCCATTCCCACTATCATCACCCAAATTCAGGCTCCCCTCCCCTCAGACCTAACTATTGTAAAAGTCTCCTAACAGATCTCCTGATCTTCACTCTCCCACTTTTCAATCTGTGATATCTATAACTTCATAAAGTCTTCTGAAAATGCTTGGCATAAATTATTCTCAAAAACATTCATTGGATGCACAATGTACGCATGATATCCTACTCTTAATCTAGTATTTAAGACTCTGCACACTCTAGTCCCAACCTTTCCAACACAGTTATTTAATTCCTAATTCGAATCCTTGGTTCCAAACAAATCATTCTACTCACTTTGCCTTCAGCAGACCTGGGGCAATTCTCCCAAAATGACACAAGGCTCTTTCTGAGAAAAAACTTCCCATAGCTGAAATAATTGGAAAACAAATGGCCCCATCACATGCAGCACTGGAAAAGTTTGTAAAATGCAGTGATGATCAGGAATCAAGATCATTCAACAGCATGAAAATGGAAGCTACTTTCCTACAAAGCTATTAAACTATAGATTGAGGGGGAAATGCAGTTTCAATGTGGAGAATACTGTGGAGGATATACTAAGGCAGGGAGAAAAAAATAACTTAGCGTTGTGTGAAGAACAGCAGAGAGCTTTGAATATACCAGTATCAGTGATTCCAGTGCTATGCTTGGGCCTTGGCCAGGAAATGGGGATGAATATTTATCAAGCAAAAAAGAGAACTTTGAAAAGGAGACAGAGGATTTCTCCAAAGTTATCAGTAAGGAACTAGGAAGAATCTCAAACTTTGTAGCTGTGCTCAGCAAGTTCTGAGTTTACTTGACTGCCACAAAAAACAACTCGCCCCTCCCTGCCCCCCAACACTATATGCCTTAAAGAAATTGGAAATAATAATACAACGGTAAGTCCTAAGGAAGCAAGGAAAAAAAGGGGGGGGGGGACAATATTGCAATAAATTGGTTTTGTGTTACAAAATCTTGCACTGAAGTGTGAAGTGAAATTGAGTGAAGATTAAGTCTGGAGAACTGCAAAGTAAAGAGAAAAGGAATTTAAAAAGTAGAAGGAAATAAGAGTGTTGGAGAAGGAAACAAGAGAAGTGCAAATTGGGAGGCCCTTAACTAAGGTCCACTGGAGGAATACAAAAAGAAAGGAATAAAGAGCATGGAAGTAAGTAGGGGTGAGAGAAGAATGGGGAGAGTGTTTAAGGACAGCCAGAATCTTCACTGACACAGTGTGAATGCAGAGCTTTAAATAAACATGTCTGAATTTGGAAAAAATGAAACTTTGATCTAATTTTGATCCCACTTCAAAAAAAAAAAAAAGAACCAGGGAATTTTTTGATTAATGCCTGAAGGTAGACTGGCAAAGTTAAGTCTGAAAAATAAAAAGATTTGATTTAGCTCTTTGGGTGAGTCAAAAAAATAAAGACATAGTCATAGTTGCTGGGAGCATCAAAAAGATTTTTTTTTTTAAAAAATGAGCCACCCAAATACATGGGAACCTTGTGAAAAAGGATTAGCTATGTGTTTCAACAATCCAGCTAGCAGCTTCTGTGGGGGTATAAGATCCACCCAGAACCAGCACCCAGAAAGCTGCCAACAGCACAGGCTCTTTTGATCTGCTTAACTAAGGAAAGCAAGGTGACGGAGTTGACAAGCTTACTTTAATTCAGCACACGAATATCATTCACTTAGTTCAGGGGAAGAGACCAGCACCCTGAACTTCAGGGCAAATTACAAACAAATTACAAACATCAACAGACAGACCTTGTCTGATTCAAATCCTAATACATAGTTACCAGAGTTCAACAAAGTCTCAGCATCCAGGTTTACAAGCTGGAGGGCTCCTTAGCTACAGCTGCCCAGAGTCTCCTCATCAACACCATCTCAAGAGCCCTGCACAAATGGCTCTGTCCTCCCTTCTTATAGGACTTCAGACGTCATCAACCGTCATCTGAATGACCAGAGCTTAGGCTCTGGTGATTGGTTCTTGAGTTGGCCCCTCCCCTTAGGACCCTGGGAGGTTCACATCCATATAGATTAGGTTAATACCTAATAGGGCATGGCTCTGGAGTTAGCACCTCCCCTTAGCCAGCCCCACCTTGGGCCCCACCCCAGTCACCAATCCACACCCACATAGGCTTAGCACCTAACAGATAGGGGTTTGGGCCTGGGGCTTAGCACCTACTAAGACTCAATCAAAGACACTGAATTAATCAAAGGAAACAAAGGCCAAACTCTTCAAGGGCACTTGTTGAACTAAGTGCTAAGGAGCCCATTTTGCTTACCAACACACTATGGCCACTTGTTACAAAGCTAACATTTATTCTAGGGAAAATTTTGTTTAGAAGCTACATTGCAATTCTAGAATATTAGGGAATTTGACCAATCTTGGAATATATAGGGAGGTACTAATTATAATGATAGCACCTACATCCCAGGATTGTTGGAGGAATTGCGTAATTCTAAAGTGCTTAACATAGTGAGCACAGTACAAATGTTGATTGATTACTATTACTGGATTTTGGAGTAAATAAAGGTATCTAAGATAATAATGTAATGATTTTCTAAGAAGGATAAGAGTCTATATAATTGATTAGATAAAATGTGAATTGAGAAGAACTCAAGAACTTTGGCATTTAAAAGTAAACATGATATTCTTTAACAGTTTTCTTATATTGTGGAATTTGGAAAGACTATTAGACATATGCTTAGAAATGTGAATCCTTTTGATTGGAAGGAGATGGTTAAAATATTTTTCTAAGATATTGCAAACTGTTGTTAGAAAGTCCAATTCTCTATTGAGTTATTTAAATGAATGTAACAAAAATCTTTAAAAATAGTAATAATGAAGTACCTTTCGCCTTAAATTCTTATGACTTAATAAAAACCACTATTAAATACTCAATGGGTTAAGTTTTCCTCTAAACTAGCTTCCTGAAGGGAAGGACTTCTGGCTTACTATTCATGAATACCTAAGCATTCTAAAGTACTACAAAAAGGTTTCCAAAATTCTTTTTCTTTAATTTCTTTAAAGTGCCTGCTTTTATTTGACCAGGTCTTAGATCAGTGAATGGGTATAGCTCCCCCCCCTCCCCAAGTAATGTCATCAACCACATGATATGCTTGGGGAGACCATAAAGTCTTCTGTTCATCTGTGTTGGGGGCAGGGAGGGAATTTAGGGGACCATTCACTTAGGTTCTGACAATTTAAAATAAGTGTGAAAGCAGAAGATATATATTTTTTTAATTTTTAAGGATTACATCATTCACATGTTGACAATCCTTTCAGATTATTTTAACCCCAATAATATCCAAAGCAGCCAAACTGCTTTTGCTCTATTCTAAAAATGCCCCTTTCTGTGTCAGCAACTTCAAAGACCAGATAAGATTGACAAGGGGTGTCTTTCCTGTTGGTGACAGGATGTTTGCAACCAGAACAGTGGGATTTCTGTTACTTTGATATTCTAGAGACATTTGAATCTTGGGATCATAAACTCTAAGTGACCCTACCTTGTCAATAGTCTTGTTCAACTAAGAACTTCCTTTCTTTGATATGGAGATCATAAGCTGGAGTTGGGATTGTTACTTAAACCTTGTCTTTCTTCTTCCAGTCAATCCAGTTTGCTTCTGATTCCATGATCATGTATCTGCTAGCTTCAAGGAAATAAACTACATAAATTTGTATATCACCTAGCCTGTTTGCCTCCTTTAACCAAACTTTCAGGTTGACAATGTAAAGCAATACTAGCAGCTCCCCAGGCCCATCCTCCTCTTCCTGTTCTAGATTTATCTTACATAGTTCATACTTTGTATAGTAGGACAGCCTTCCTAGAGGTAACTCTATATAACTGCATCATACAATATTTGGAATGATCAATGATGGAGAGAGCTATCTACATCCAGAGAAAGAACTATGGATTGTGAATGCAGATTGAGGCACACTTTATGATCATCTTTTTTACCCCACTTTGTTCTTTTTTTACAACTTGATTATTGTGTAAATAAGTTGAATGCGAAGTTATATGTAGACGATATATCGGATTCCAAGCCGTCTTGGCGAGGGAGGGGGGAAGGTGGGGGAAGAAAATCTGGAGCTCAAAACTGGAACTGAGTGTTGTAAACTAAAAAAAATCTCAAAAACAAGACATCAAAAAATAAATAAATGTGGAAACTGGAAAAAAAAAAGCAAAAAAAATTTAAAAATGTAAAAATCAGAGTCCTTAAGACCCACTCTCCTTAAGAGACAGCATACCAATCTCATTTTTTAATTGGGGGCCCATTTATTATGTCACACTCTGACAAAAAAAAAACAAACAAAAAACCCACGGTCCATTTAGAAACATTGGTGGTAGACAATGGAGGGCCAAGATTCATCATACCCCTGCTTGTTGATCCACATTTGTTCAAAGGCGGAGCCTCCAAAGCAGAAAGGGTATTTGTGCTCAGGTGGGGCAATGGTATTGATTTTCATTTTCTGGGAGTATGGCTGCAATCTCTTTCTGCATCCTGTCTGCAATGCCTGGGTCCATGGTGGTACTGTGAGGCAATACTGTTTTACCATACAAATCCTTACAGATGTCAACATCAGACTTCATGACTGAGTTGAAGGTAGTTTTGTGGAGTCCACAGGATTCCAAACCTAAGAAGGATGGTTGGAAGAGAGCTTCTGGGTACTGCCAATGGTGATAACCTGACAATCAGGGAACTCAAAAGCTTTTCCAGAGAAAAGCAAGATGTGATAGTGGCCATCTCCTGCGCAAAGTCTAGGGCTATGTAACACAGCTTCTAGATGTCACCCATGATTTCTTTCTCGGTTATGATAGTGAAACTGTCTCTTCTCTGCCAGGATCTTCGTAACAGTTTCTCAGGGCACAGCCAACCAGATTCAGGCAAATCATAGTATGTGGAAGGGCATGACCTTCCGTGAGTAGCACAGGGTGAACTTCAAGGGCCCCAAGGGGCTCATTGTATTAAAGTATGACTACAGATCTTCTCCATGTTATCCCAGTTGGTGACAGTTTCATGTTCAATGGGGTACTTCAGAATCAGAATACCTCTCTTGCTCTGGGATTCATGCACTATAGAAGTGTCTTTTTGGCCTGTACCTACCATCACACCCTGATGTCTCAGAGTCCCCAACAATGGAAGGGAAGACAACCTGAGAGGCACTGTCTGCTGCAGAGTCAGCTTTGCACAATCTGGAACAACTGAAAGAGTGGAGGTGGTATGGCACCTAGAGGCAGCAGGGAGGCAAGTGTAAGCTGGGTGGAAGACCTCACAGCTCTCTGAAATTCTTTAGGGGGAAAACCAGGCATGTGGTAAATACTATAGAAATGAACTATTGCTACCTCTTTAATTGATTGTACTTACACCATACTAAATGATGGGTTTTCGATGCCATTAGATGTGATTACTAAAATGTCAAGGGATATAGGATGACTGATTTTCCCTGTAACTTCTTTTGAAAATGCATTCTATTGAACCATTTTTCTCTTGTCTTATAACTTTAAAAAGTACCCCAGTTGGTAAGGATAATTTTGATCTGGATGCTGTTAGATATTATATGTATTTTTTAGAGAATGTGAAAAAAAATTTGAAAAATGACTAACTATTGGGAGAAAAGAACAGCAAAATCCTCCAGAGAGATCTGTCTGTGAGGTTTCTTTGAACTTCTTACTTAACCTGTGAAAAGATCTTCCCAGCCCCGCTGATATTGTTCAGAGATTGTATAAGGCTACAGTTTAAGGCACCAGGATCTCTTCCAGCCAAAGTAAGGAAACTTATGGGTTCAACTTTAAATAATAAGTGAGCTTCATCTGCCATCATTAGGAAATCATGAAATGATATGTTAATAATTAGTACTTCTGTCTAGATTTGAACCCAAATTTTCCTAAATCCAATTCCCGAGTTCTATTTTTTAGAAACATTGTTGTCATCTACACAGTTCAGAATATCAATCTGAATTAACAGAAAAAGTGTCTCAACTGTCCAGATGTTCCAGCATACTGACTTTACCATAAGATTGAGGACCCAAGAAATAATAATCATTTACAAACCTAGCATCTCCATAGTGATTTGAGGTATTGCAAAATATTTGACAAATAATGTTTCATGTGTAGGTCACATCAATCCTGGGAGGTAGGTGATATTATTATCCCCACTGAATGACACTTGCTGAGTATCGTTCAGCTAGGAAGTTTCAGAGACTGAATCTGAACTTGGGACTTTGGGCTGTAAACACAGCACTCTATCCCATGTTAACTAGCTGCTCAAAGCAGTACAGAAACAGGTGTTCAACAGATAACAAAATATTTACGTGAGGAATTTTTGTACCAGTAAACAACAGGATACAAAGTGAGAACCAATTAATTGGGGAGTTGCTGAAGAAGATACAATATATGAATGCCATAAAATGTCAAGGAGTAATGATGAACATCACGATTTTTGAGAAAAATGCATTTAATTTATAGGATTTTATGCACAGTATGAAATCTGAAATGCCTGAGGTCTCCTACTGGGAGGTCTAATGAAGTTTGTGCTACACAAAAAGGCCTTCCCTTGCCACTTAGATCCAAAAGTTTTGTCTCTAGCTCTAGGTCAAAGAAGCCCTTTCCACAATTATTGCTTCATTCCAATAAGAATATTCTATTGTCTAGTGATATTGCTCTTCCAGAGAAAAGCAAGTAAGGGATAAACTCTGGCTGAAGGCCTTCTAAAAACAATGAGTCCATACAGAAATTCTCACAATGATTTTTCTAATGCTGGACTACTTCAGTAGTCCATTTGAATGCCCTTCTTTTTTTCTTTAATTTATTTTTAGTTTTCAACATTCATTTAGTTTTAGAGTTTGAAATTTTCCTCCCATCTCTCCTCTACCTACCACCCCAAGATGGCATGCATTCAGTTTACCCCTTCCCCCAGTCTGTGCTCCCTCCTATCACACCCCCACCACTCTTATCCCCGTTCCCTTTACTTTCTTATAGGGCAAGAAAGATTTCTATACCCTATTGCCTTTATATCTTATTTCCCAGCTTCATGTAAAAACAATTTTTAACATTTGCTTTTAAAACTCTGAGTTTCAGTTTCTCTCCCTTCTTCCTTCCCTGCCCACATTCACTGAGAAGGCAAGCAATTCAATATATGCTATACATGTGTAGTTATGCAAAACATTTCCATAACAGTCATATTGTGAAAGACTAATTATATTTCCTTCCTTCCCAACCCGACCCCCATTTATTCAATTTTCTCCTTTGACCCTGTCTCTTTTCAAAAGTGTTTGCTTCTGACTACCTCCTCCCCCAATCTGCCCTCCCTTCTATCATATCCCCCCACTTCCCTTATGTCCTTCCCCCTTACTTTCCTGCAGTGTAAGATACCCAATTGAGTGTGTATATTATTCCCTCCTTAAGCCAAATCTGATAAGAGTAACATTGACTCATTCTCTTTTACCTCCCTCCTCTTCCCCTCCATTGTAACAGCTTTATTCTGCCTCTTTTATGTGAGATAATTTATTCCATCCTATTCCTCCCTTTGTCCTTCTCCCAATATATTCCTCTCTTACTTCTCAACAATCATTTTATTATTTAATATTTTAGTTTTCAACATTGATTTCCACAAGATTTTGAGTTACAAATTTTCTCCCCATTCCTACCCTCCCCCCACTCCAAGATGGCATATATTCTGATTGCCCTCTTCCCCAGTCAGCCCTCCCTTCTGTCACACTCCACCCCATCCCTTTTCCCCTTACTTTCTGGTAGGGCAGGATAGATTTCTATGCCCCATTCCCTATATATCTTATTTCTCAGTTGCATGCAAAAACAACTTTTTTTTTGAGCATCTGCTTTAAAAACTTTCAGATCCAAATTCTCTCCCCTCTTCCCTTCCCACCCATTCTCCCTAAGAAGGCAAGCAATTCAACACAGGTCATGTATGTATCATTATGTAAAACACTTCCACAATACTCACACTCATGTTGTGAAAGATTAACTATATTTCCCTCCATCCTATCCTGTCCCACTTTATTCAGTTTTCTCCCTTGATCCTGTTCCTTTTCAAAAGTGTTGGCTTTTGATTACCTCCTCCTCCTACCTACCCTCCCTGCTATCATCCCCCCTTTTTTATCCCCTTCCCCCTGCTTTTCTGTGGGGTAAGATACCCAATTGACTGTGTAAGTTATTCCCCCCTCAGGTCAAATCCAATGAGAGCAAGATTCATTCATTCCCTCTCACCTGCCCCCTCTTCCCTTCCAACAGAATGGCTTTTTCTTGCCACTTTTATGTGAAATAAGTCATCCCATTCTATCTCTCCCTTTCTCCATCTCTCAATATACTCCTCTCTCATCCCTTATTTTTTTTCAGATATCATCCCTTCATATTCAACTCACCCTGTAGTCTCTGTCTATATATATATACATGCATGCATATGTATGTATAGATACATACATATACACGTGTGTACATATATATTATATGTATAATATATATTATATACATACACATATATAATATATTATATATAGGTATATTCCCTTCAACTACCCTAATACTGAGAAAGGTCTCATAACTTACAAATATTATCTTTCCATATAGGAATATAAACAGTTCAACTTTAATAAGTCCTTTATGATTTCCCTTTCCTGTTTACCTTTTCATACTTCTCTTGATTCTTCTATTTTTAAGTCAAATTTTCTGTCCAGCTCTGGTCTTTTCATCAAGAATGCTTGAAAGTCCTCTATTTCACTGAGTATCCATTTTCCCCCCTAAAGTATTGTACTCAGTTTTGCTGGGTAGGTCATTCTTGGTTTTGATCTTAGCTCCTTTAACCTCTGGAATATCATATTCCAGGTCCTCTGATCCCTTAATGTGGAAGCTGCTAGATCTTGTGTTATCCTGACTGTTTATGCAATACTCAAACTGTTTCTTTCAAGTGGCTTGCAACATTTTCTCCTTGTCTTGAGAGCTCTGGAATTGGGCTACAATATTCCTAGGAGTTTTCCTTTTGGGATCTTTTTCAGGAGGTGATTGGTGGATTCTTTCAATTTCTATTTTCCCCTCTGGTTCTAGAATATCAAGGAAGTTTTCCTTGATAATTTCTTGAAAGATGATGTCTAGGCTCTTTTTTAAATCATGGCTTTTGAGTAGTCCAATAATTTTTAAATTCTCTCTCCTGGCTCTATTTTCCAGGTCAGTGGTTTTTCCAGTGAGATATTTCAGTTGTCTTTTTTTTTCCATTCTTTTGATTCTGTTTTGTAATTTATTGATTGCTCCATTCTAATTTCTAAGGAATTCTTTTCTTCAGTGAGCTTTTTGACCTCCTTTTCCTTTTGGCCAATAAAGCATTTTTCTCCTCATTGGCTCTTTGGACCTCTTTTGACATTTGGGTTAGTCTATTTTTCAAGGTGTTATTGCCTTCAGTATTTTTTGGGTCACATTTAGCAAGCTGTTGACATTTTTCATGATTTGCTTTCATCACTCTCATTTATCTTCCCAATTTTTCCTTTACTTCTCTTACTTTTCAAACTCCCTTTTGGGCTCTTCCATGGCCTGGAACCAATTCATATTCTTCTTGGAGGCTTTGGATATAGGAGTTTTGACTTTGTTGTCTTCCTCTGGTCACCAAAGTAAGATTCTATAGTTTCATTTTTTTATGCTGTTTGCATATTTCCCAGCCAATTACTTGACTTTTGAGCTCTTTGTCTAGGTAGGAGTGTGCTCTAGTGGAGAGGGCTCTGTCCCAAGTTGCAGGAGTTTTCCACAGCTGTTATCAGAGATACTTCTTGGTACCTGTAAATTTTCAGTTCTTCTAAGGTAGCATGATCCAAGGAGAGGTGTTTATTCTTGTCCTGGCCTGCGAGTGAACATGAGAACTCTTTTCTCCTTTTGAACTGTAAGGATTCCCTCTCCACAGCTGCAACAAGCTCTGTTATGCCACTCTATCATCCCAACACCTGTGGGCCTGGAGCAGCTGCTGCTGCAACCACCTCTACCACTCCAGGGCTGGGGCCTGACCCACTCTTCTTTCACCCAGGTCTGACAGAGCTTCCCCACTGACCTTTTACTTTGTCTTTGACATTTGTAGGTTGAGAAGTCTGGAAACCATCACAGCTACTAGTGATTCAATGCCTGCTCCATCAGCTCTGTGCCAGTGTAGGTGCAGCCCATGCTGGGGTGCAGTATATTCTCCCTACTGTCCTTCCAGACCTTGTTGGGCTGGAAACCTGCTTCACTCTATCATTTTGGGGGTTCTGTAGCTCTACAATTTGTTTAGCGTCATTTTTTTACAGGTATTTGGAGAGATCTGGGGGAGAGCTCGAGTAAGTCACTTCTTTTACTCTGCCATCTTGGCCCTAATCCTGAATGCCTTTGTTTATTCATGATAGTGATAAGATTTCTAACTAGGATTAATTCTCTGATGGAAAATAAGGGATGACTTGCCCAAAGGGCTTTACAACATTGATTATATTTCTAAAGTTTCTTTTCAGTATGGATTCTCATCTCCAATAACCTTTCAGTGGCAAGAAAAACTCTGCCACATTCATGACATTGATGAAATTTATCTGTATTGTAGATTATTTGATGTTCAGCAAGATGTGAACTCTGTTTGAAAGGCTCACACTGATTACATTCATAAGGCTTCTCTACACTGTGGATTCTCTGGTGTTCAGCAAGATGGGAATTAAATCAGAAAACTTCATACTGATTATGTTCATTAGTTTTTTCTCCAGCATGGATTCTCTTATCAATGGGCAACAAGATTGGAATTCCATTGGAAAGCCTTCCCACACTCATTAAATTCATAAGGTTTCAATCCAGTGTGAGTTCTCTGATGTTTGGCAAATTATTTGTTCTGTTGGAAAAGTTTTTCCATGTGGATTGGATTCACAAGGTTTCTCTCTAGTGTGGATTCTCTGATACACAACAAGGTAAAAGTGTTCACTAAATGCTTTACCAAATTTCTCACACTGATGATATTTTCTCATTTGGATTCTTTGATGTCAAGCAAGACTAGAGCTTTATTTGAAAGTTTCCCACACTGATTACTTTCATAAGGACTTTCTCCAGTGTGGATTTGCTGATGTTTATCAAGCATAGACCTGCACGAGGAGTGAAAAGAGCTCAATTTTTTCTTAAAGTGAATGTCAAAAATTGTTCTTGCATATAATTGGGAAAAACAAAATTTTAAAAAAGAAAGGAGCTTCATCTGAAGGCCTTCCCAACTGATTATATTCAAAAGGTTTCTTTCCAGTGTGAATTCTCTGATGGCCAATAAGGATTGATCTCCACAAAGGCAGGAAGGAAACTGATTTTTGTTCTATTTCCCTAGTCAAAAAGAAAAATTCTCAAACTTAAAGAGGCAGAATCAATGATCTAAAAAAGCCAACAGCGCACATGAGAAGGATTATTTAATTTACAATGAGCTTCACTTACAGTAATCTTTACAATACATCTATGACACAGGCAGGGCAGGATTGTCAGGATGGCAAAATGGCAGATCCAAAATCATTGAAACAGAGGAACAAGGAGGGAAGTCTTTACCTTCCTTGCAGCAATCACCAGATCCCCTGGAACATCTCTGGGGTCGTCATGACCTGCATGTCCTGGCTTCACACCTCAGGCCGGGAGGTCAGCATGGCTGAATGACGTGACCCAAATCCCCAAAGATGGAACTAAGACTTCAACCCTGTGACTAAGGGGCTCCTTTCACATAAAGAGGGCCTTTCTCCATTGCAGTTTAAATAATTTCTTCAAACACCTACTTAGTTTTAAATTTTATCTTGTAATTTTGTCAGGTAATCTTCCTGCTTTTCTGTCCTCATCAGTTTTGGTGCACTATCACAAGGTTATTCTTTTTAAATTTCTTGTGATAAAAATGAGAAATAGGGTTACCCTTTTGAAATGTCATGTAACAATATACACCAATAATATTCAGTGTTGTATCCAACTTTTTTCATATTCTATTAAAATGAATTGATATTTTGTCTTTTCCTGTACATATACAAAATGTTCATATAATTTGGCTATCAAATTATTAAATATAATAATTTCCCCAGTGAAGCTTTTTAATCTTTTTTTTTTCTGTTGACAGATCTTAGACCACAGCATGACTGGAAGCAGCTTTTTTCTATTCCCCTAAGGTAGAATAGATTGTTTTGAGCAATTACTTCTTTAGGATAGCTATTACTCATGTATTTTTTAAAATGTATCTTCAGTGATTCCAAACTATGATCAATACATATATACCATTCAATGATTTTGGTGTTTATGCAGTAATTACATCAAACTCTGCCCACTTCTGACTAAGTGAAACAAATTCTTTCAGTTTCTCAACCTGACATCAACTTGTTTTCAAACTGCCAGACAGGTAGGGCATACAAGTAAAAATGAATTCTCAATGGATGGCCAAACCTATGCACGAATCTTCATTTCTTTTCAGTACGCTTGTTGCAACAATCTGGCTAGCAGCTGCTAGCTCTGTTAATAATAATAATAATAGCTCTGTTTTCTCTTTTTATACAGTCTTTGGACATCATGAAACATCATCTGAGCAACCAGAAATGAGGTGCCTACTATTGGCTCTGGTCTTAGCAACTCCCCTTAGGACCCTGAGGGCTTTATGACCACATAGGCTTAGCACCTAGTAGATAGGGGTTTTTGTCTGGGGTTTAGCACCTAGTAAAACTCAATCAAAGACACCCAACTTAATTGATATTACAAAACTGCATCAAGGTATTCACTTCATTCCAAGGTTACTTTGTAATTTCATCTCATCAGTGCTGTAATCACCACATCAAGATGCTACAAATATTTGTATTCTTTCACTGCAGAAAGCAGACTCTGAAAAATGTGATCAGTAGGCATGCACCTCACAAGCCATCTTGAAACCATCATGGGCCAACCACCCTAGACCTTCTTAAAAAACAGATCTTACATTGCCTCTCATTGAAGTGTTAAGGCTACATTCTGATTTGTACTTATTTTCTGTTTGTTAATATTCTTCTTTCTAGGAGATTTTCAAGGGCACTTTTGGGTAACATAAGTCAGTCATTCCATAGTTTCTGTGAGAGTGTAGCCAGTGTGCCAGTGGCAGAAAGAAGAAAGTAATGTCTGTTGAATTCTCTCCTTCAAAAGGTTGTTGTATTCTGTCAACCAGGTGAAGCCCATCCCTGAAAATGTAGGGGAGTCCAAGCTGGGTTGAAAACAGAAAAGTTTTATTAGGAAGAAAATCAGACACTAGTGCAGTACAAAAAAGCACACAGCCCAGGAGAGGCAGGGGAGATTCATGCTTGAAAACCACAAAGGGAAAGTTCAGACACGTGTTAGGGAAAAGGATGGACAATCTTTCCCAGGAACAGGTGGATACATTTTCAAATGTATGGGCATACAATTGGGCAAAATAATTCCTAATTATTGTTTTAATTTCCTCTTCATTGGTGGTGAATTCAACCTTTTTATTTTTGATAGTGGTAATTTGGTTTCTTCTTTTTTTTTTTAATCAAATTAATCAAAGGTTTATCTATTTTATTGGTTTTTTCCTATAAAACCAGCTCTCAGTTTTATTTATTAGTTCAAGAATTTTCTTAATTTCAATTTTATCAATCTTCTTTTGGTTTTCAGTATTTCTAATTTGGTATTTAATTGAGGATTTTTAATTTGTTCTTTTTCTAGCTTTTTCAGTTGCATGCCCAATTCATTGATCTTCTCTTTCTCTATTTTGTTCATGTAAGCATTCAGGGATATAAAACTTCCCCTAAGAACTGCTTTCACTGCATCCCATAGGTTTTGTATGTTGTTTCGTTATTGTCATTCTGTTGAATGAAGTTATTGTTTCTATGATTTGTTGTTTGACCCACTTGTTCTTGAGGATTAGATTATTTAGTTTCCAATTAATTTTTAGTTTATCTTTCCATGGCCCATTATTGCACATAATCCTTATTGCGTCATAATCTGAAAAGCATGCATTTAATATTTCTGCTTTTCTGCACTGGATTGTGAGGTTTTTATGCCCTAGTATATGGTCAATTTTTAGGTATGTGCCATTACCACGGAAAAAAAGGTATAGTCCTTTCTATCCCCATTCAATTTTCTCTACAAGTCTACCATATTTATCTTTTCCAAAATTCTATTCACCCCCTTAACTTCTTTCTTGTTTATTTTGAGGTTGGATTTATCAAGTTCAGAGAGGGGGAGGTTGAGATACCTCAATAGTATAGTTTTCCCATCTATTTCTTCCTGTAACTCCCTTAACTTCTCCTCTAAGAATCTCGATCCTATACCACTAGGTGCATATGTTTAATAATGACATTTCATTGTCTATGGTGCCTTTTAGTTATAGTTATAGTTATAGATATAGTTTCCTTCCTTATTTCTTTTGATTAGATCTATTTTTGCTTTTCCTCTGTCTGAAGTTAGGACTGCTACCTCTGCTTCCTTTTTACTTTAGTTGAAGCATAATATATTCTACTCCAAGCCTTTTACCTTAACCCATGAGCATCCCTGTGTTTCAAATGTGTTTCTTGTACATATTGTAAGATTATGTTTTTTAATCCATTCTATCTGCTTCCATTTTATGGGAGCCTTCATCCTATTCACATTAACAGTTATAATTACTATCTGTGTCTTTCTCTCCATCCTATTTCCCCCTATTGAGGCTTTTATTTCTCCCTTCTCACTTATCCTCGTCACAAGAGTTTTGCTTTACACCACTGCCTGCCTCAATCTTCCCTCCCTTCTATCAGCCCTCTTCCCTTTTCTTTCCCTTTTCTCTGACTACTTCTTCCCTCCCTTCTAACCACCCCTCCCTTGTTCTTTCCTCTCTGACTGCCTGTATGGCAAGTTAAATTTCTATACTTAACTGAATATGTTATTCCCTCCTTGAACCAAATCCAATGAGTAAAGTTCCAATAATACTCATGTCTCTCCCTTCTTTCCCTCTACTATAATGTTTTTGTGCCTCTTCATGCTTTGCAGATGGTATGATCATATACTTAGGAAATCCTAGTAAAGCAAGTAAAAAACTACTTGAAATAATAAACAATTTTAGCAACAAACCCATATGAATCTTCGCAATTCCTATACATTACTAACAAAGCCAAAGAGGAAGAGATAGAGAAATTCCATTTAAAACTACTTTAGATACTGAAAAAATATTTGGGAGTGTATCAGCAAAAACAAACCCAGGAACTATATGAACATGATTACAAAACACTTTTCACACAAATAAAGTCAGATCTAAATAATTGGAAAAATATCAGTTGCTCATAGGTAGGCCAAGCTAGTATAATAAAAATTACAATTCTCCACAAATTAATTAATTTCAGTGCCATATACCAATCAAACTACCAAAAAGTTATTTTATATTACTACAAAAAAAATATAAAATTCATCTGGAAGAACAAAAGGTCCAGAATACCAAGGAAATTAATGAAAAGAAATGCAAGAGAAGGTAGCCTAGCCATATCAGATCTTAAATTATATTATAAAGCAGCAATCATCAAAACCACTTGGTACCAGCTAAGAAATAGCAGGGTAGATCAGGGAATGGGTTAGGTGCACAAGACCCTGTAGTTATTGATTATAGCAACCTGCTGTTTGATAAACCCAAAGACCCCAGCTTCTGGGATAAGAACTCACTATTTGACAAAAACTGCTCAGAAAACTGGAAAATAGCATGGCAGAAACTGAGCATGGACCAACATCTGATACTGTATACCAACATAAACTCCAAATGGGTACACAATTTAGATATAAAGGCTGATACTACAAACAAATTAGGAGAGCAGGAAATAGTTATCTGTCAGATTTATGGAGAATGGGGGAATTTATGATCAAACAAGAGATGGTAAACATTATGAAATGCAAAATGGATAATTTTGATTACGTTAAATTGAAAAGTTTTTGCAGAAAGTCAATGCAACCAAGATTAGGAACGAAGCAGAAAATTGGGAAAGAATTTTTACAACTAGTGTCTCTGATAAATGCCTCATTTCTATATAGAGAACTTTGGGCATAGTTCCAAATTGCTCTCCAGAATGGCTGGATCAGTTCACAACTCCACCAGCAATGTAACAGTGTTCTAATTTTCCCACATCCTCTCCAGCATTTATCATTTTCCTGTTTGTCATTTTAGCCAATCTGACAGGAGAGATGTGGCACCTAAGAGTTGTTTTGATATATGTTTCTCTAATCGGTAGTGATTTTGAGCATTTTTTCATATGCCTACAGACATCTTTAATTTCTTCCTCTGAAAACTGCCTGTTCATATCCTTTGACCATTTCTCAATTGGGGAGTGACTTGTATTCCTATATATTTCACTCAGTTCTCTGTATATTTTAGAGATGATAAAGATTTTCTCCCAATATTCTGCTTCCCTCCTAATCTTTGTTGCATTGGCTTTGTTTATACAAAAACATTTCAATTTAACATAATCAAAATTATCCATTTTGCATTTTGTAATACTCTCTATCTCTTGTTGTGTCATGAATTCTTTTCTTTTCCATAAATCTGATAGGTAAACTATTCCTTGCTCTCCCAAACTGCTTATAGTATCAGCCTTTATTCCTAAATCACGAGCCCATTTTGACTTTATTTTGGTATATAGTGTAAGATATTGGTCTATGCCCAGTTTCTGCTCTACCATTTTCCAATTTTCCCAGCAGGTTTTGTGAAATAGGGAATTAGCCCAGAAGCTGGATTCTTTGGGTTAATCGAAGAGTAGATTGCTGTAGTCGTTGACTTCTCCATTTTGTGTACCTATCCTATTCCACTGATCCATGACTCTGTTTCTTAGCCAGTACCAGGTAGTTTTGATGACTGCTGCTTTACAGTACAGTTTAATATCTTGTATGGCTAGGCCACCTTCCCTAGCATTTCTTTTCATCCAGCTCTGTAAAATAATTTTTTGGTAGTTTGATCGGTATGGCACTGGATAGATTAATATAGGTAAAATTGTCATTTTTATTATATTAGCTCAGCCTAACCACGAACAATTGATATTTTTTCATTTATTTATATCTGACTTTATTCATGTGAAAACTGTTTCATAATTATGTTCATAAAGTCCCTGGGTTTGTCTTGGCAGATAGAGTCCCAAATATTTTATAGTGTCTACAGTAACTTTGAATGGAATTTCTCTTTCTATCTCTTGCTGTTGGGCTTTGTTAGTAATGTATAGGAATGCCGAGGATTTATGTGGTATCCTGTAACTTTGCTAAAGCTATTTATGATTTCAAGTATTTTTTTACTTGATTCTCTAAATAAATCATATCATCTGCAAAAAGTGATAATTTAGTTTCTTCTTTGCCTATTCTAATTCCTTCTATTTCTTTTTCTTCTCTTATTACTACAGCTAACGTTTCTAGTACCAAATTGAACAGTAAGGGTGATAATGGACATCCTAGTTTCACCCCTGATCTTACTGGGAGAGCACCTAGCTTATTCCCATTACAAATAACGCTTGTTGATGGTTTTAGGTATATGCTATTTATAATTTAAAGAAGGCTCCATTTATTCTTAGGCTTTCTAGTGTTTCCAATAGGAATGGGTGTTGTATTTTATCAAAGGCTTTTTTTTTTTGCATCTATTGAGATGATCATATGGTTTCTGCTAGGTTTGTTGTTGATATGATACATTATGCTGATAGTTTTCCTTATACTGAACCAGCATTGCATTCCTGGAATAAATCCTACCTGATCATAGTGCATTATTCTCATAAGTTGCTGCAATCTTTTTGCTAATATTTTATTTCAAATTTTTGCATCAATATTCGTTAGGGAAACTGGTCTATCTATAATTTTCTTTCTCTGTTTTGACTCTACCTGGTTTGGGTATTAGTACCATATTTGTGTCATAAAAAGAATTTGGTAGGACTCCTTCTTCACCTATTTTCCCAAATAGTCTACAAAGTATAGGAATTAATTGTTCTTCAAATGTTTGATAGAATTCACATGTAAAACCATCTGGCCCTGGAGATTTTTCCTAGGGAGTTCATTGATGGCTTGGTCAATTCCTTTTTCTCAGATGGGGTTACTTAGCAATTTGACTTCCTCTTCTGTTAACCTGGGCAATTTATGTTTTTGTAGATATTCACCCATATCCTTAATGTTGTCTTATTTATGGGCATACAATTGGGCAAAATAATTCCTAATTATTGTTTTGATTTCCTCTTCATTAGAGGTGAATTCACCCTTTTCATTTTTGATACTGGTAATTTGATTTTCTTCTTTCTTTTTTTAATCAAATTGACCAAAGGTTTATCGATTTTATTTTTTTAGTTTTTTTTTCATAAAACCAGCTCTTTGTTTTATTTATTAATTCAATAGTTTTCTTGGTTTCGATTGTATTACTCTCTCCTTTGATTTTCAGTATTTCTAATTTGGCATTTAATTGGGAATTTTCAATTTGTTCTTTTTCTAGCTTTTTCAGTTGAATGCCCAATTCATTGATCTCCTTTTCCTCTATTTTATTCATGTAAGCATTTAAGAGATATAAAACTTCCCCTAAGAACTGCTTTTGCTGCATCCCATAAGTTTTGGTATGTTGTCTCATTATTGTCATTCTCTTGAATGAAGTTATTGTTTCCCTGATTTGTTCTTTGGCCCACTCATTCTTTAGAATTAGATTATTTAGTTTCCAATTAATTTTAGCTTATTTTTCCATGGTTCTTTATTGCAAATAATTTTTATTGCATTGTGATCTGAAAAGGATGCTTTGACTACTTCTACCTTTCTGCACCGGACTGTGAGGTTTTTATGCCCTAGTACATGGTCAATTTTTTTCAATTTTTTTAACACTTTATTTTTATTTTTAGTTTACAACACATGGTTCTACATAATTTTGAGTTCCAGATTTTCTTCCCTCCCTCCCCAAGACAGCATGGAATCTCATATAACTACCACGTATAACTTCTCATTGAATTAATTTATACACTAGTCAAGTTGTGGAGAAGAATTATGACCAATGGAATGAATCATGAGAAAGAAGAAACAGAACCAAAAAAAAAACCCCAAAAACAAAAACAAAAGAGAAGAAAAAAAAGGCGAGCATGAAGTGTACCTCAATTTGCATTCAAACTTGTGCCATGTACTGCTGAGAAGAAAGTATATTCCTTTTTATCCCCATTCAGTTTTCTCCAGAGGTCTATCATACCTGCCTTTCCTAAAATTCTCTTCACCTCCTTAACTTCTTTCTTATTTATTTTGAGGTCAGATTTATCAAGTTCAGAGAGGGGGAGGTTGAGGTCTCCTATTATTATAGTTTATTTCTATTTATTTCTATTTATAATCTATTTCTTCCTGTAACTCCCTTATCCTCTCCTCTAAGAATTTCATGCCATACCACTTGGTACATATATGTTAAACAATGGTATTTCTTCATTGTTTATGGTGCCTTTTAGTAGGATGTAATGTCTTTCCTTATCTCTTTTAATTAAATCTACCTTTACTTTTGCTTTGTCTGAGATTAGGATTGCTACACCTGCTTTTTGTACTTTAGCTGAAGTGCAATATATTTTTCTCCAACCTTCACTCTGTATGTATCCCCCTGTTTCAAATGTGTTTCTTGTAAACAGTATATAGTAGGATTATGGTTTTTAATCCATTCTGCTGCTTCCATTTTATGGGAGAGTTCATCCCATTCACATTCACAGTTATGATTTCTATCTGTGTCTTTTTCTCCATCCTATTTACCCCCTGTTTATGCTCCTTATTTCTCCTTTTCCCCTTCCACTCCTCAACAAAGTTTTGTTTTTACCACCGCCTTCCTCAGTTTACCCTCCCTCTTTATTCCCCTCCCTTATCTTACCGTTTTCCACTTGCTACTTCTTCCCTCCGTTCTGACCACCCCCTCTCTTTTTTCCCCCTTTCCCCTCCTGCTGCCTGTAGGACAAGTTATATTTATCAGAGTATGTTATTCCCTTCTTGAATCAGATCAGATGAGAATAAAACTCAAATACTGCTCTTCTCCCTCCCTTCTTTCCCTCTACTAAAATGTGTTTTTGTGCCTCTTCATTTGATGTAATTTACCCTTTTCTACTACCTCCTTACCTCTTCTCCCATAATCCTCCGTTTACATCTCTTAATTATGTTTTTTATCCTTATATCGGTTATTTTATACAGACATTCACAGTCTATGTGTATCCCTTTCAATTGTCACAATAGCGGTACTATTCTCAAGATTGACATATATGTGTGTGTATATATATATGTATATATATACATATATAACATACATAAGATGATATAATCTTATATAAAGATGTAAATAATTTGTCCTTATTGATTAATAAGGTTTGTGGGGTTTTCTTTCCCTGTTTACCTTTTTATGTCTCTCTTGAGTTTTGTATTTGAAGATCAAATTTTCCATTGAGCTATGGCCTTTGACCCAGCAATACCACTTCTAAGGTTGGAGATCACACAAGTGGGAAAAGGACCATATGTACAAAATTATTTATAGCGGCTCTTTTTGTAGTAGCAAAGAATTGGAAATCAAGGGGATATGCATCAATTGGGGAATGGCTGAACAAGTTGTGGTATATGAAGGTAATGGAATACTATTGTACTCTAAGAAATGGGGATGATATGGACTTCATAGCAACCTGGAAAACCTACATAATATAATGCTGAGTGAGCAGAGCAGAACGAGGAGAACATTATACACAACCACAGATACATGGATTCTGTGAGGACCAACCCTGATAGACTTTGCTCTTGTCAGAAACACAAGGTGCAAAGACAACACCACCAAAGGACTCACAGTGGAGGATGCTATCTACATCCAGAGAAAGAACTATGAAGTATGAATGCAGATTGAGGCACACTTTATGCTCGCCTTCCCCCCCCCCTTTTTTCTCTCTTTTGTTTTTGTTTTTGGGGTTTTTTATTTTGGTTCTGTTTCTTCTTTCTCATGATTCATCCCATTGGTCATAATTCTTCACAACTTGACTACTGTGTAAATAAGTTCAATGCGAAGTTATACGTAGAAGATATATCGCATTCCATGCCATCTTGGGGAGGGAGAGGTGGGGAAGAAAATCTGGAAGTCAAATTATGTAGAACCAAGTGTTGTAAACTAAAAATAAAAAAAAAAGTTTGTATTTAAAAAAAATGAAAATAAAAATGGAAGAGACCTTGGAAATAATAATAATAATAATAAAATATATAGAGAGCTGAGTAAAATTTACAAGAATATAAGTCGTTCCCCAATTCATAAATGGTCCAAGGACATGAACAGGTAGTTTTCTGAGGAAGAAATTAAAGCTTTATAGAATCATATGAGAAAATATTCTAAATCACTATTGATTAGGGAGATACAAGTCAAAACAACTCTGAGGTACCATATCACACCTATCAGACTGACTAACATGACAAGAGAGGAAAATGATAAATGTTGAAGATGTGGGAAAGTTGGAATACTAATTCATTGTTAGAGTTGCAGAGAGCTGATCCAACCATTATGGAGAGCAATTTTGAACTATGCCCAAAGGGTTATAAAAATACCCTTTGACCCAGCAATATTGCTTATAGGGCTGTATCCCAAAGTGATCATAAAAACGGGGAAAGGACCCACATGTACAAAAATATTTATAGCAGCTATCTTTGTGGTGTCCAAGAACTGGAAATTGAAGGGATGCCCATCAATTGGGGATTGGTTGAACATGTTGTGGTATATGAATAGAATGGAATACTACTGTGCTATGAGAAATGATAAACAGGCAGACTTCAGAAAAACCTGGAAAGACTTATATGAACTGATGCTGGGTGAAGTGAGCAGAACCAGAACACTGCACACAGTAAAAGCCAGTATGCAATGACTAATTTTGATAGACTTAGCCTTTCTCAGCCATGCAAGGACCTAAAACAATTCCAAAGGACTCATGATGGAATGTGCCATCCACATCTAGAAAAAGAACTATGGAGTCTGAATGCAGAGGGAAGCAGACTATTTTTTTTTGTTTTCTTTTCTTTCTCATGGTTTCTCCCATTCATTGTAATTCTTCTATACAACATGACTAATGTGAAAATATGTTTAATGGGAATGTATATGTAGAGTCTATATCACATTACAGGCTGTCTTGGGGAAGAAGAGGGGAGGGAGCTGCAGAAAATTTAAAACTTATGGAAGTGAATGTTGAAAACTAAAAATAAATTAACTGATAAAAAAATAAAAAGCATGAGAGCAAAAAAAAAAAGAAAAACCATTACATATATAGGGTTTTAGGCACAGGATGGAATTTGGTTATGTTTAATGAGGTCTCTTTTGGTGGGACATCTAATGAAGTCTGTGCTGCAGCAAGAGGCCTTCCCTTGGTAATTAGATCCATAAGTTTTATCTCTAGCATGATTTCGCCAATGTACAGACAAGTAGGAGCTCTAGGGGAAGCCCTTTCCACATCATCCATTGCCTTAATCCACATTGATTCCAGTAGGAATAAGGTTATCTACTGATCAGTCTATTCTAGAGAAAAGCTTGGCCCCCATGAGCCCATTTGTAAGGCTTCTCTCTACAGCGAATCCTCTGATAGAAAGTAAGAAATGATCTCTAGCTTAAAGCCTTCCCATACTGAGCCCATAGGAAACTGCTCCCCAGAATGGTTTCTCTGCTCCTGAAGAAGCTCTGAACTCCATCTGAATGCCTTTCCTTCTTCCTGACAATGATCAGAGTTCTCTGTCATATGAATTCTGAGATGAGAAATAGGAGATGACTGTTGCCTGAAGGCATCACCACCTTGATTATATTTATAAGGTTTCTCCCAAGTGTGGAAGCTCTTGTTACATATGTCAGGAGTGGTAATTAAAAGCTCTGCCACATTCATGACACTCATGAGGTTTGTCTCCAATGGGGATTTTCTGATGTTTAGCAAACTCTGAGCTCAGTGTAAGATCATTCCACATCGATTACATTCATAAGACTTCTCTTCAGTATCAATTTTTTGATATATAACAATACTGGAGCTCTGTGTGCAAGACTCTCCAGACCGATTATATTCAAGAAGTCTCTCCAGTGCGGATTTTCTGATCAGTAACAAAATTGGAGGAGTATCTAAAAATCTTTCCACACTGATTATAGCCATAAGGCTTCTCTCTAGTAGAGATTCTCTGATGTGCAGCAAGAATGCACCTGTGTGAAATCCTTTCCCAACTGATTACATTCAAAAGACTTCCATCCAGTGCGTATTATCTGATGTACAGCAAGATAATGGCTCATTATGAAAGCCTTTCCACACTGATTTCATTCATAAGGTTTCTCTCCAGTGTGGATTCTCTGATGTAAAACAAGAGTGTAGGGAAATTTGAATGCCTTTCCACACTGATTACATAGATAAGGCTTTGCTCCAGGGTGAATTCTCTGATGTGCAGTAAGATGACTCTTCTGTCTGAAAGCCTTTCCGCATTGATTACATTCAAAAGGTTTCTCTCCACTGTGAATTCTCTGATGGGCAGCAAGTCCCTGCCTCCTTGTGAAACCCTTTCCACACTGATTACATTGGTAAGGCTTCTCTCCAGTGTGGATTCTCTGATGTGCAACAAAATTGCCACTGTCGGTGAAAGCCTTTCCACAGTGATTACATTCATAAGGTTTCTCCCCACTGTGGATTCTCTGATGTACAGCAAGTTGGGATCTCGTTCTGAAAGCCTTTCCGCACTGATTACATTCAAAAGGTTTCTCTCCACTGTGGATTCTCTGATGTGCAGCAAGACTGGAGCTCTGTGTGAAAGTCTTTCCACACTGAATACATTCATAAGGTTTCTCTCCAGTGTGGATTCTCTGAGGGCCAATAAGGAGAGATCTATAGCAGAAAGCCTTTCCACATTCATGACATTCATAAAACTTCTCCCCAGTATGAATCTTATGAGATCTATGAAGATTTAAGTTGCAACCAAAGGCCTTCCCACAGTGAGGACATGCGTAACTTTTCATTCCAGGGAGAAATCTAGGCTTGCAAGAAAGGGATGACTGATGGGATGAGGTTGCTTCACATTCATTATATTCATTGGGCTCCTTTCCAATGGGAATTTGCTGATGAGTAATGAGCTTAGAATTCTGACTCAAGGCCTTCTCACCTTTATTACTTACAGAAAACATTTCTCCAGTGTCACTCTTCTGATGTCTCATGAGGTCTGAACGCCAGTTCCAGGCCATTTCCCCTTGATTACCTGGATACACTGGCATTTCAGGAGCCTTCTCCTGGGACTGAACAAGCTCTACATGTTCGATAATGCATTTGCTGTATTCACTATCCTGAGCGTAGTCATTCCCTGAGGTCATTTTCTTACAGTGATTTAAGATAGAAGTCTGTCTGAATCTCTTTCCAATTTCATCAAATTCACAGTCACTCTTTGGATTTTTATCAAACCTGATATTAGAATCATGGATTTCTCTCAACTTGAAGTCCCAGACACCATCACTCATGAATCTTTGCAGGTCATGTTTTTCCAGAAAAATTCCAAGATTTCTAGTCACCTCATTTACTTCAAACCTGGTCTCTACATCTGAAGAAAACAAACAATCAAATACATATTCACCAAAATATATGCACACATAACGATATGCAATAGCAAAATTTGCTTGAGACTTATGTGGCTCATGACGTTCTCATCACCAGCCTAAATCCAACAAAACTTTGTGTAGTCTTGAAGCAAACATTGGCATTAAACAGACTGTATCCTTGTAAGGAGACAAGACAGACAGGCTGTGGGATTGACAAAGGAGGTGTACACCCCAGAGTGCTAGATCCATCAGAAACTCACTCATTCCAAGCTAAACACTCACATTCAACAAAAGCGGCAGCCACAAGGTAAGATGGCTACCAGATGTAATCTCAACAGACAAGAATGATTCCTCATGGAAGAACATTTTGTTACTGACTTGGAGAGAAAACTGAGCCAACACAGGGTTTGCAGTATTCCTGCAGGAAAAGAAGTGAGAGGCTTTCAAAGACTTCTTATACATCCACACATTTACTCATCTAGGCCAGAACACTTGTAAACATCCAAACTGGTTTGATGAAAATGATGGGGAACTGTAAAACCTAATAAAGAAATAATGAAAACTCTACCGGGCCTATGAGTCCCTGGGTTTGTTTTCACAGCTGTACTCCCAGGAATTACATACTGTCTAGAGTTATTTTCAATGGGGTAACTCTTACTATCTCTCCCTGCAGAGTTTTGTTGGTGATATATAGGAATGGTGATGATTTATGTGGGTTTAAATTACACCCTGCTACTTTGCTAAAATTATTAACTGCTTTAATAAACTTTCTGATTGAGTCTTTGGGATTTCCCAAGCATATCCTCATATCATCTACCAAAAAAAGTGAGTTTTATTACCTCCTTCCCTATTCTGATTACTTCTGTTTCTTCTCCTATTGTTATTGTTAGTATTTCCAATACAATATTGAATAGTATAGGTGACAGTGGGCATCCTTGTTTCACACTTGATCTTACTGGGAAGGCATCCACCTTATCCCCAGTACAAATAACGCTTGCTGATGTGGTTAAGTAAATGCATTTTCCATCAATCTAAGGAAAAATCTATAAATACCTATATTTTCAAGCACTTTTAATAGAAATGAATACTATATTTGATCAAAGGCTCATTCTTCAACCACTGATACAACCATGCTTTTTTTGTTACTTACTACTGACATGATCAATTATGGAATAATTTTCTGTAAGTTCAAGCATCCCTCAATTCCCTGTAGAAATCCAAATTGGGCTCAGTATGCAATCTTTGGAATCCACTCTGATTATTCCCAAGCTAGTACTTTATTCAGGATTTTTGCATCCATATACATTCATAAAACTGGTCTATCATTTTCCTTCCCTTTTTTATTCTGTCTGGTGTGGCTATCAGTACCATATTTGATTCATAAAAGGAATTTGTAGTACCCCTTCTTTGCCTATTTTTCTAAATCATTAATATTGGAATTAGATGATCTTTAATGTTTGGTAAAATCCTCTTTCAAATCCATCTGCTCCTGATGCTTTTTTCTCAGGAAGCTCATTTATGGCCTGTTTAATTTCTTTTTCTAAAATAGGTTTCCTTATTCTATCCCATGACAATAAGGTTCCAGCACAACCTGCTCTCACTCCCACCTAATTCCAAGAGAATTAATTTCCATGGGATAATTACTCCATTTTACTCTCCTTAAGTTTATTTTATTTTTTTACCTCTTAAAACACCTTTTCATGTGCAACATATCCTCCTTTTGGTGTAACTCCTGGGTTTTTGTTCATTTTTAAAGATATTGTAGCATTCAGTTCAGATACTTTGACACGTATTCCATAAATTGGCATGAAACCACACTTTTATCATAATGGATATTAAGCAAGCCTCAGACAAACTGTCCATTTGCCCATATTAGTGTTGCCTATAGCCCATCATAGGTTTTCAATGGTGTTTACATCATGTGAATTCACAGGCCACTGAAATACACGATTTCTACCTCTGACAAATTACTTTGTAAAATTTATTTTGAATTTATGTAATGAAACAAGCATTTCCATAACATACTACTATGAAAAAGATGATTGTACAAGAAGCTGCAAGTCTGCTATGGACAATTTCCTATTCCATTGAAATTCAGAACAGAATTATCACATAAATTTCTTTTTTTTCTCCAACTCTCTCAAAGTTGGCTACTATTACATACAAATAGGTATGTATCTCTGTGTGTGTGTGTGTGTGTGTGTGTGTGTCTGTACATGGTTTCAGACACACTACTTTCCCGTTTTACCAACAATTTTTTACCAAATAATGAATTCTTATCCCAAAACATTAATTCTTTACACTTCTCCTATACAAGGTTATTATGTTTATTTGCTGCTGCATATATACACTGTTCCATTGATCTATCTTTCTATTTCTTACCCAGTAACAGAAAGTTTGCTACTTACTGCCTTACAGAAGAGAATAAAATCTGGTACTGCTAAACCTCCTTCCTTGACATTTTTTTCATTATTTCCTTTGATATTCTTGACTTTTTGTTTTCCCAAATGAATTTTCTTATCACCTTTCCTAATTGAGTAAAAAATAATTTTGGTAATTTCAATGGAAGGGTATTGAATATATAAATCAGTTTGGCTAAAACTGTCATTTTTATTATACTGGCCCTGTCTACCCATGCACAACTAATAGGTCTGTAATTATTTAAATCTGATTTTATTTGTATTTGTGTATAAAGGTTTTTATGATTTGCTTTATATAGTTCCTGGTTTTGCTTTGGCAGTTGGAGTCCCAGGTATTTTATACTGTGTAGAGTTTGGGGCAATTTGTTTTCTTCCTTTAAGGAGATTCTTGGAGAGCCAAATATTTCCTGTCCTATTCTGCCACCTTGCCAGAATCCCTCTCATTCTTTTTAGCATGACATTTTCAGTGAAGTTATTAGACATCTTCACAGAGGAGGAATATGGCACCAAGGTCAGACACCGGATTGGTGGTAAATTATGTAACCTGAAAAGGTGACAAGCCAAGACCAAAGTGGATGGAGAGTTGGTGCAAGCAGATGACTGTGAATGAAACTTCTGAGGCTGAGATGTACCAGAATATGGATCCATTCTCTGCCACTTGTGAAAATTTTGGCCTGATAATTAACAAGAAAAGAGAGGAAATGGTCCTTACCCAGGGACAGCATGTTCTGGACATTCTCCAGCATGACCTCCCTGTACAGCTCTTTCTGAGAATGGTCCAAAAGGCCCCACTCCTCCTTAGTGAAGTCCACGATCACATCCTTGAATGTCACCAACTCCTAAACCATCAAAAGTTACATGATTTAGAGCTGAAAGAGACTCCAGAATTCATCTAGTCCGCCCCCATCAACCTGGAGGAGGAAACTGAAGCAAAGAGAAGGGATTTGCCTAAAACTCATAACCTTTATGAGTGTCACAGCCAACACTGGAAATCAGTTATTAAGAACCCAATGGAATATGGAGGAAAAAGCATTTTACATTTGAGGTGAGAATCATGATGTAATGATAAAAGCTAGAAAAATGTCTTACTACACAATGCTTCTCCTAATGGAATTAGGGACAAGATGTGTGCTCTATTAGTGATGCACAAGAATCCCTGGAGGAGAAAGTGAGGTCATGGGAAATTCCTCCTGTGTCCTAAGTGACGTATCAAGAATATTCTATGGGGCAGCTAGGTGGCTCAGTGAGTAGAGCACCAGCCCTGGAGGCAGGAGGACCTGAGTTCAAATCCGGTCTCAGACACTTGACACACTCACTAGCTGTGTGACCTTGGGCAACCCCAATTGCCCTGCCTTCCCCCCTCCAAAAAAAAATACAAAAAAAAAAAGAATATTCTATGAACAGTTTGTGAGAAGTTGGTAGATACTATGTATTCTGGGAGAAAAAAAAAACAGTGATCCCTGAGGAGAGAACAAAGAAATTATCAAGTAAATTTGCTAAGTCTATAATAAAGTCTGAAGTAGAGAAAAGTATGGAAAGAATTCTAAAGAGAGATTACTCATAAGCTGGCCTCAACTGAGTGGAATGAGACTGTTTCCAGCCACTTGAAGAAGAGTTCTCCATTCTATACTGAGGGCTTCAGGTGACCCTGGGTATGATAAGTCATAATCAAAATATCTTCTGTCTTTGATTTATGATTGCATTCAATTGTTCATAGAATACATTCATTCATCTTAATATTTAATTATACAGAAAGAAGAGTAACTATGTGGAAAAAGGAGGGTTTCTTCCTTTATTAAAAATGTAAAATTTTACCAAGGGGGGCTAGAAATTGAGCCAATGTCTAAGAAAGACTGATGGAGGATCGTACCAGAAAGTGGCCACTTCTTCAAATCCTTTGATGTTTGGGAGAGCTCATCTATTTTTCCAATCTGCTGCATGCAAAACATGTGTTTAGCCAAGGCACTTGGCATTTGATGCTATTCATTTCTAGCACAGTGGCATGATTCACTGTTTAAGAAACTGTATTATTGTGGAGCAATTCTCTTTCTTGGAGATAAAAATCTCTTCAACATTTTATCACTTTGATTTCACTGAAAACATCTGATTTATCTCAAATTTGTATATTTCGCTTCTATTATTGAACTTCTGAGCAATAAAATAATTTTTTAGTCTCTTCCTGATTTTTTCGATTCCCAAGAATTTACAATTCTTTTCTTTTCACTGGGTGTTCTGAATCATCACTCTTCGTTTTGTTCTGCTCATTTATAATGTGAACAATCACTTTGGGAAGGCCATGCTTGTATTCATTGATAATCCATCTCTGGAATCCCTAATTTGTTTTTGTCAGAAGCTCTTGCATTTTGGCCCAGGTAGAATGTGAGCCTTAGAGTGGAAGTTGGTGGACTAGGAGAAGGTCAAGATAGAAGAAGGGTCAGTCCCAATGCCGTGGCATTGCAGCTGATGGAGACCAGGAATAGGAGTAGAGAAGAAGGCAGGGGCCTGACTTTCTAGCCATGAGTGTGAATGGAGGAAGAGGATGATCCTGGGGCCCCAGGACTGAGGCAGAAAGAGACTGGTGGACCCTGTCAGAAAGGCCATGGGTCACTGAGGCCCATAAGGCCTTCTTCTGCTTTCCACGGGGCCCACATTTCTAGGCAACTTCTGCCTTGGACTCATCCCCCTGGCTGGAAGAAGCAGTCCTTTTCCTTGAGATAAAGATGTCTCCTAAAAATACAAGGCTGGGGTTGCAATTCCCAGGTAGGTCTAAACCAGTAAGTCAGAAAGGTCAGATGGCCTACCTGTACTCTAACTGACTAGCCTTCAAAGAGCAAAAAGTGTTCTTTGATGCCACCATCATGCCATGATTTCTGCTTCACTCAGTCCTCTAGAGCCCCCCCAGAGGCCCCATCTTCTGACATGAGAAAGTTCACCTCAACCAGCCGAACCTGTATCCCCTGACTGCTGCTCTCTGGCCATCTTCATGTCACCTCCTCCCAATCTCTTTTCTCCTTTAACTCTGGGAAACACAATCACAACTTTGGCACTCATATCTAACAACTGACCACTGAGGCTTTCATATAGTAAGTGGATGATGGCTTTTAAAAGTGAAGTTTTGAGAAAGCATAACTGAATCCATTTGATGCTATCCTGGATGTCCTGAGGTCAATGTCCTCAGTGTCCCCTTCAGTACCTCCCTTCCCCCAATCTCTCTAAGAAAACTCATGGGACTCACTTCCCATCCTGTTACCCTGTCTGAGAAGGCACAGAGGGTTTGGCAAATGCTGATTACCTACCTGTCTAATCAAGAAGCTCCCCTTTTCTTTGTACTGGAGCAAGTAGCGATGCTAAAGACCTTTGCAACAGACCTTTCTAACTCTGAAGTCACATTTTATTTCCTTTCCTGAAAATGTCCCTTTCCCTCTCTCTATCTCCTAACTTGATCTTACCCAAAACTTCTGTGTAAGCCTGCCTACAAGACCTCAGGGATCCTACCCAAAGGACGGGTCATGTAGCTCAGGAGGAGAGCCTGTCTCTATGTCCCCAGTGGAATTGTGAGACACACGTCCATCAGGGAGCGTGTCACACTCTTGAGTGGATGAATAAACAACAGTTTAATGTCTGTCTGTAACCTGTGCTCCTTTATTCTGTCTGTCACTAGCAAAGACATTGACAATTCTCACAACAGGATCAAAGGAGATAATATTTATATGGTTCCTGGCACACAGCAGACACCATGTAAGCAGCCCCTCAAAACTTTCCAGTCTTCTTACACCTTGGTCCTTCTTTCTCTGACCCCCCCAGGGACACTGGACTGCTGGATGATCCTTGACCAAGACCCTCCATGCCCTGAGCCTTCCCAATGGCTGCCTCTCAAGCTTGGAACATCCTCCCCCCTCACCTGGGCCTCCTGGCTTCCTCCACATCTCAGGGAACATCTCACCTTCTGAAAACAAGCTGTTCCTGGTCCCTTCCCTCTCATAGGGCCTCCCATCCATAACATACAGAGCTTGTTTGCACATAGATGCTGACATGTTTTCTCCCAATTAGACTGTGAGCTCATGGAGAGCAGGGACTGTTATTTTATTAAACTTTCTTTGCACAACCAATACATTAACACAGTGCTTGGCACAAAGGAGCCACTTTCTAAATGCTTACTGACTTGACCTAAGGAATGGTAACTGGGAAGAATTCAGAGAGATCAAGGGAAGGCTTGTGTGGCCTGAGGCAGGAGGAAATGAGCAGAACCAGGAGGACAATTTCTGCTCTGCTGAGCTGACAGTAGTGCAAAGGACAACCTAAGTCTAACAGGATAAAGCGTCCTTGGCTCTCTGTGATTCCACCTTTGCTGATGGTGATCAAGTCTGTGGAGAGGACTGCACTCATCCAGTGCTTTTGGGACATGACAGTCAGCTTGGACAGGCGCAACCCCCAGAGTCAGGCCTTGGAGGGAGACCTGCTCCTGGCAAGCCTGGAGGATAGTCACCAAGAGGTCAGAGGGGGAAGATGAGGCCCAATGGAAAGGGCAGCTAGCAGAAGTGAGGTGTGTGGAGGGGCTCTCATGCACACCTGCCTGGCAGCTGCATGTGCAGAGCTAGCTCCCAGAAGGCACAGAGATCTCAGCTTCCAAAGGAAGAAGGGAGAGACTTCAATTCCAAGGGTTTCTGCTTCCTGCCAACCAACCCTGGTTGGGTCTTCCCAATCCCTAGAGTCCTGCCCTCCTCTGATCTGCCCTTTCAGAAGGGAATTATGATTTGCCAATCTGTGCCTTATGGTAAAATTAAATTGGTTATCTGCTTAATGGCACTTTATCTCTGGCCTGCTGCTTCATTCTCAGGTCAGAGATTGGCTCAGTAAAATCCTGCTAACACCTCTACCTTCTGCTAAGACCCCTCTGCCCACCTGCCCTATACCCCACTTGAAAATGGATGTTCTTCAAGGACAGAGGCTTTATTTCTCTACCTTTACAGATGGTTTGTGCTTTCCCTCAGCATGCACACCCATGTCCAAGTACACACATGTATGTGTGAGAGCCAACATGGAGCAATGGGAAGCAAACCCACTCCCCACTGGCCTTAGACTGCTAAGTCCTGGGTTCAGATCCTGTCCCTGCCACTTATTTTGGCTATCACTGAGAGCAAATCATTGTCAGTGCCTGGGCATCAGTTGGGATGAGCAAGAAGGCCCTTCTAGGACCCCAAGCATGTGACCAGCTTTGCTAATTTAATATTCCTGTACTAAGGTTTCATTCACATTCACTGTGGGCCATCCCCTGGGGCCCCAGCAGGACTAGGTTCAAGATGACAGGGACTTCATCTGATCCCTGGAAGGGAAATGTGGATGGAATCAGGAAGACCTGACGTCCATTTGGGCCTGAGACACTGGCTGGCTGTGTGACCCTGGGCAGATCACTTCATCTCTGGCTGCCTCATTTTCCCCTTCTGTAAAAGAGAATAAAGCTTCCTTGGCTCTCTTGGATTCTACCTTTGCTGATGCTGGTTAGGTCTGTGGATGGGCTGCACTCACCTGGGATGAGGGTCTCTGGCTCCCAGGGGCCATTCTCCTTCATTCTAGGCTCTCTCCTAGGAATAGGTTTTGGTCCTCAGCCAGTAGGGCCTGGGGAGAGAGAAAAATCTCAGGGTGGAAGAAACACTGACTTCGCCTTCTCTTCCTAGGGTGGATGCTGGAGTGACAGAAGGTGAGCTCTCAGAGCACTTACAAAGGCCTTACCCTGCCCTCAGCATAGAGACTCCACCACAGGAGAAGGGCAGCAGGAGGGGTCAGGCTTGGAAGCGAGCTTGGCCTGGACAGAAAGAGGACTTGCCACCCTCTTGAACTCCTTTTTGGCCTCATGCCTCTCCCCCATACCCCTACAGGGACCCAAGAGACAGAAGTGGCTTGGGATCCCAGATGGGATGAGGCCAGTCAGAGCCACAATGGCTCCAGACCCAGAACTCTGCCTCCATCTGATACTGTGGGTGAGATATGTAGGTCAGGCAGCTGTGACCCAATGGTAAAACTGGGATTGGCACCTGTCAACAGGACTGTATTGTACAGGTCTCAGCTCAGCAGGTCAGAGGCAGTTGTGCCAGCAATCAAGGAGGAGTTTAATTAATTCATTTCAGAGTCAGAGAGGTTTGCAAACCTGAAGTCCTCTTTCTGGGGAGGGCTTCCCTTGTTGGGGGAAAGGCAGTTTACACACATGCAAATCACAATTGGGCTAGATCAGGATAATCATTCTTAGGTCTTGAGTTGCCATTTCCAGGGCAGACTCATGCAGGGCATTCCTGGGTCCCGTGGGAAACAGTTCTTAAGTTGATTGTCTCAAGTCTTGAGGGTCGTAATCACTTTATGGGGCACAGAGCCAGTGTTCTGTAGGAGGAACAGGTTTCACAGTCTCTGATTCACTTCACTGAATTTAGAGAAGCACAGGAATGTCCAAGCTGTCAAAAGTTGATTGATCACTTTGAGCTGCTGTGAACCTCTGACTCTCAAGCCAGAATCCCCTGGGAAAATGGTAGTTCTGATAAACCTAGGTAGTTAGTATATTCATTACACATATCATGAGAATTATAAACCCCTTTACACACCCTCAGATCATTGGGGTGTGACAAGGAGCCTGGACAAGAAGCAGGGGCAATCCCCAGAGCCAGCAAGAAGTCAGAGGGGGAAGATGAGGCCCAAAGGAAAGGACAGTCAGCAGAAGTGGGGTGTGGGGACGGGCGCTTGTTCAGACCTGCCTGGCATCTGCACGTGCAGAGCTGGCTCCCAGAAGTCAGAGAGATCTCTGCTCTTAGGGAAGAAGGCAGAGAGCCCTCAATTCCAAGGGAAGAAGTCAGAGAGATCTCAGCTTCCAAAGTAAAAGGCAAAGAGATTTCACCACCAAGGGAAGGGGGCAGAGAGATCTCAGCTCCAGGGAAAGAATGCAGAGAGACCTTAGCTTCAAAGGAAGAAGGCAGAGACCTCACATCCAAAGAAGGTAGAGAGATCTCTTTTCTGAAAGAATGCAGAGAGATCTCTGCTTGAGGGAAGAAGGCAGGGAAATCTCAGATTCCAAAGGAAAGAGAGGCAAAGAGATCTCACTAGAGAGAGATCTCAGCTTCAGGGAATGCAGAGTAATCTCTCTTCTGAGAGAAAAATGCTGAGAGACTTTAGCTCCAAAGGAAGAGGGCAGACTGACTTGAGCTCCAAAGGAAGAAGGCAGAGAGACCTTAGATCCCAAGGAAGAAGGCAGAGAATGATTGTTGTGGTATTTTTTTTTTAACAAAAGTAAAGACAGTCCCCACCTCCAGGACCTTATCTGGCAAGGGGGAGTACTGGGCCACCAGTGAAGGGCTCTGCGGTAGTAAATGTTACTAAGCTGGGCAATGAGGCCTTAGGGCATAGACTGACACTGATCCCCAGGTACAGGAGCAGAGGAGGATATCACCTGGGTTCTCATTTCCTCAATGGGAGAGCAAAGGGAAATTTGGGGGATGAAAAATAAAGCCAAAAGTAGGAGTATACCTACCTACCTACAGATTTATATATTCACATATTTACATATATATATCTATATACCTGTTTGGCTTGTTGGTAAAACTTACTGCTCAGTTGAGAATTAAAAGCTTTTTTTTTTAGAGCTTTTCAAGGGAGCTCAGGGATTTCAAGACCATCCTAACAATGGCATTCTAACCACGGGAACCGCCAGGATAAATACAAAGCCTGGGATGGAGCATCACAAAGGAGGATAAGCCAAAAGGCCAGTTTGGCAGCTCAGTGCTGTGTGAAGAGGAACTTTGTGTAACCAACTTGGACAGGTACCTGGGGCCAGGTTCTGAGAGCTCTGAAACAGCAAACACATGTGTCATGTGTTTTAAGTACCCTAAGAAAGGCATATTCAATGACCCATTCTAAATTTTTGAGTAGAGGTGAAAAAAAAGTTGGGACTGCTAAAGGCTTTTTAGTATTCTCTGGAAGTTCTGAGACTTGAGTAAGGAGTTTCAAAACAGCATCACCCAAGAGGCAGATTAGAAAGCAGCAGACTTTGGTAAAGTTGCTTTGTTAAAGCTATAGTTTCTATGTAAAGTGTATCCAACGAAACTGAAGTCAAGTGTATCAAATTGGTAAACTTTTGCATGTGGAGTTCCTAAACAAGGAACTTAGATTTTGCTGAAAGAGGGAAAGACATACACAATTGGGTATAGAAATCTATCTTACCCTATAGTAAGTAGGAGGGAAAAGAAAAGTGAGAGGCGGAGAAAAGTGAGGGAAGAAGGGAGGGAAGAAATAGTAGGGAAAAGGGGAAAAGAAAAGGGAAGGGATGATAGAAAGGAGCCCAGATTGAGGGAGGCAGTGGCCAGAAGCAAAATAATGGTGAGGAGGGAAAGAGAAAAAGGAGAGGGAAAACCATAAAGGGGGTGGGGAGGGGAGAATGATGGAGGGAAAGACATAGTAATTATAACTGTGTGGAATAAATTCACCCATGAAATGGAAGCAGATAGCAGAGTGGATTAAAAACCATAATCTTATAATATGTTATTTACAAGAAACACACTTGAAGCAGAGAGATACACACAGAGTAAAGGTAAAATGATGGAGCAGAAAGTATTATGGTTCAGCTGAAGAAAAAAAATAAAAAGCAGGGGTATCAATCCTGATCTCAGACAAACAAAAGCAAAAGCAAATCAAATTAAAAGAGACAAGTAAGAAAACTACATCCTGCTAAAAGGTACTATAGACAATGAAGGAATATCAAAACTGAAATATATGCACCAAGTGGTTTATCATCCAAATTCTTACAGGCAAAGTTAAGTGAGTTACAGGAAGAAACAAAAAACAAACTATACTAGTGGGGATCCTCAATGTCCCCCTCTCAGAAGTAGATAAATCTAACCACAAAATAAACAAGAAAGAAGTTAATGGGGTGAACAGAATTTTAGAAAAGTTAGATATGGTACATCTCTGGAGAAAACTGAATGAGGATAGAAAAGAATATACCTTATTCTCAGCAGTAAATCTCCCGTACACAAAAACTGGCCAAGTACTAAGGTGTAAAAACCTCACAATCCAATGCAGAAAGGCAGAAATATTGTATGTATCCATTTCAGACCATGATGCAGTAAAAATTACATGTAATAAAGGGCCATGGAAAGATAGACTAAAAATTAATTGAAAACTATATAATCTAAAGAATGAGTGGGTCAAATAACAAATCACAGAAACAATCAATAACTTCATACAAGAGAATGACAATAACAAGACCATACCAAAAGTTATGGGATGTGGCCAAAGCAGTTCTTAGGGGAAATTTTATATCTCTAAATGCTTACATGAATAAAATAGAGAAGGAGGAGGTCAATGAATTGGGCATGCAACTAAAAAAGCTAGAAGAAGAACAAATTTAAATCCCCAATTATATACCAATTTAGAAACTCTGAAAATCAAAGGAGAGACTAATAAAATGGAAATTAACAAAACTAAGGCTTGGTTTATGAAAAAACCAATGAAACAGATAAACCTTTGTTTAACTTGATTTAAAAAAGAACAAAATTAAATTGCTATTATCAAAAATGAAAAGTGTGAATTCATCACCAATGAAGAAGAAATGAAAGCAATAATTAGGAGCTATTTTCCCCAACTGAATGCCAATAAATTTGACAAAGTAAAATGGATGAATATTTACAAAAATATAAACATCCCAGATTAACATAAGAGGAAATAAAATACTTAAATAACTCCATTTCAGAAAAAGAAGCTGAACAAGCCATCAATGAATTCCCTAAGAAAAAATCTCAGGGGCCAGGTAGTGAATTCTACCAAACATTTAAAGAATAATTTATTCCAGAGGCAGCTAGGGGGGCAGCTAGGTGGGGCAGTGAGTAGAGCACCAACCCTGGAATCAGGAGGACCTGAGTTCAAATCTGCCCTCAGACACTTGACACACTTACTAACTGTGTGACCTTGGGTAAGTCACTTAACCCCAATTGCCCTACCTTACCCCCTCCAAAAAAAAAGTTAAAAAAGAATAATTTATTCCGATACTATATAAACTATTTAGAAAAATGGGCAAAGAAAGAGTCCTACCAAATTCTTTTTATGGTACAAATATGGTGCTGGGAAGAGCCAAAAGAGAGAAAGAAAATTTATGAATACAGATTCAAAAATTTTAAATAAAATATTAGAAAAGGGGTTACAGCAACTTATCAGGATGATAATACTTTATGAAGAGGTGGGATTTACACCAGGAATGCAGGGCTAGTTCAACATTAGGAAAAATTATCAGCATAATTGACCATATCAATAACAAAACTAACAGAAATCATGTGATTATCTCAATAGATGCAGATAAAGGTTTTGACAAAAAACAACACCCATTCCTATTAAAAACACAAGAGCATAGGAATCAATGGAATGTGGATAAGCTAGAAGCATTTCAAATAATGTCAAGGGTGAAACAGAGATGTCCATTATCACCACTCTAAACGTTAGCTTTAGCTGTAAGAAAATGAAAAAGAAATTGAAGGAATTAGAACAGGCAATGAAGAAATAAAACTATCATCCTTTGCAGATGATATGATGGCATACTTAGAGAATCCTTAAGAACCAACTAAAAAACTTCTTGAAATAATTAACAACTTAAGCAAAATTGCAGGATATTAAAATAAGCAACATAAATCATCATCATTTCCATATATTCCTAACAAAACTGAGCAGGAAGAGATAGAGAAATTCTTAGTGGATAGAAGTTCTTAGGGGAAACACAGTTAAAGTAACTGTAGACAGTATAATTATAAAATATTTAGGAGTCTATAGGCCAAGACAAACCCAGGAATGACATGAAGATAATTATAAAACACTTTTCACAGAAATAAAGTCAGATCTAAGTAACTGGAAAAATATCAGTTGCTTATGGGTAGGCTGAGCTAATATAATAACAATGACAATTCTACCTAAATTAATTTGCTTATTCAGTGCCATACTAATCAAACTACCAAAACACTATTTTATAGCGCTAGGGAAAACAGTAACAAAAGTCATCTGGAAGAACAAAAGGTCCAGAATATCAAGGCAATCAATGAAAAGAAATGCAAGGGAAGTTTGCCTAGCTGTACCAGATCTAAAACTATTATAGAGCACCAATCATCAAAATTACTTGGTACTGGCTAAGAAATAGAGTGGTAGATCAGTGGAATAGGTTAGGTACACAAGACACAGTAGTCAATGACTATAGCAATCTACTGTTTGATAAACCAAAAGACCCCAGATTCTGGGATAAGAATTCACTGACAAAAACTGCTGGAAAAACTAGAAAACAGAAACCAGGCATAGACCAACATCTTATATTGTATACCAAGATAAGGCGAAAATGGGTACATGTTTTGAAAGACCTAAGAACTCTGATCACTACCTTGATAAACCATGAGTCCAAAAGAAAAAAGAAACCTTCCACTCACCTCTTGAAAGAAAGGTAATAAACTTAAAATGCAGAAACAGAAAAGCATTTTCAGTTACAGCTAATGTGGGAATATTTTCAGCTAGAATATGCAGTTTTGTAAAGAGGAATTGGTTTTGTGTTGGTTCTTTGTTCTTTATTTTTAAAAATTTCATTTGCTCAATGGAATAGGGGATAGTGGAGAACAGCCTGATTTTAAAAATACTTATTACTTGAAAATTAAAATGATAAAAAAAAATTTTAAAAAGAAATGTAATTGAGGAAAATAAAATATTAATTAAATGAAAAAAAGAATTAAAATCGGAAACTGAAAGAAAGAGAATTGTGAATCCTGAATTCTCTTCCCCTTCCACCTTTCCCTGATCTACTGTTAAAGCAACAAATGTCAATTGTACATGTGAAATCATAGAAAACATCCAAACTATTGACTCTTTTTTTTCATTATTCTCTTGCATCACTCTCTCTTCCCACTTTTTCTTCTTCTACATCTCTTATATGATTTTTAAGCTCCTTTTTGAGCTCTTCCATGAGTTCTTTCTGGGCTTGAGAACATTTCCAATTTTTCTTTGGTGTTTTGCCCATAGGTATAAATTTTGGGAGTGGCATTTTATTTTTAAAAATCCTCAAAAAAAGTAACTGCATCATTGGGTTTAAGTAATGATCCCATGGAAAGCTACAAGTGTAAGGGAGCATAAACCTCTTCTGTCACTGCAAAGAGTGAACTACACACATGACTACTTTCCTTTTGGCAACTTGCCACTGGAATTGCATTCCAGTTTTGAGAATTGTCTTTGACATTTTTCATATAAGTGGAATGTTTTTCTTCTTAAAAATAGAAATGGAGAAATGATCAAATTTATGGGATCATCACATATATCATATATATTTAGAACTATGTAATTACTGATCCCCTAGACCCCCAGTCACTGGGGGAGATAGCCCTAGGTAATGAGATGTTTCCACATCCCAGGGGACATGTGAAAGATGATCAAACCAAAATGTCATATGAAGCCTCTGGCAAATGTTCTCTGGAAGTGTTTGGGGATGAGGTGATGCAATATCACCCATAGACTTTCAGAGCTGGGCCTCCCTGCCTCTTCTATCTGAGCACTGTACCACATTGAAATGACAGCACTTACTTGTTACTAAGTCTTGGTGACAACTGAGTTTCTTTTCAAGGGTTCAATCCAGAACCAGAAAGGACTTCAGAAGGTATTTTATTCCTTACTATGAGGCTCAGGGTGGATAAGTAATCTGTCCACTATCATACAGGAACTACACGTCAGAAGGCTAAATTGAACCAGGTTACCTGACTCCACAGCCCTGTTATTCCTACTGGACCACACTGCCTCCCCTTTTCCATTCCCCCAATCATTTCATTGTCCATCCAGATACAGGATAAATAGGAAAGAATGGACAGAGGGAAGGCAGTAGAATGAAGAGGAGTAGGAAAGTCTTCCTACAGAAGGCAGGATTTGAGCTGGGACATAAAGGAATCCAGAGAGGTCAGCAGTCAGATCAGAGGAGGGAGAGGGCTCCAGGCATGGAGGTACAGCCAGAGAGAATGCATGGAGCCACGAGATGAGTATGGAGGGTAAGTGAGAGGGAGTAAGGTATAAAAAGTCTGGAAAAGGAGGGAGAGGGAGGTGATGAAGGTATCTGAATGCCAAATAGAGTCTTTTGTACTGGCACCCACTCGGGCCATCCCATCTGCTTCTCTGGTTCTCACTGCTTGTGCCCTATCTTATAGTGGCCAATGAATCCTTTATCATGCTTAGATAATTTGAGAGGAACAGACTGGTTCACAGAGGCTTCCCATTATGTGTGTACAACTGGAAGTGGATAGTCATCACCTTGCATCCAAGCAGTGAATCCTTCTAAAGGACAAAGGCTTAGGGGCTTGAGGAAGAACCTGCTGGAGTCACAAGGAAAGAAAAGTGCTAACTCTGTTTCCCATTTTAATTGGATACATGTTAGTGTCTCATGCTAGAGGGGAGAAAATGAATACAAATGTAAACTCTTGAGGGACCAGTTGTGGTCCTGCTTAATGCTTCTCCTTCAGATAAGGTAACTTTGTAAGATGGCTGGGCACCTGGGCCAGAACTTTGGGTATACATGGGCCCAGCAACATAATATTCCCTTATCTGAACTAAATAGAACCCAAGAAGGCACAGGAAGCATAAATTTCCTCCTCCACCCACCCCAGCCCAACCCCATCCTCTTTAGAAGCTCCCTAGTTCCAATCATAGTATCACCATCCCGAAGTCATCCTCAGCTCCTCCCTGCCCTCCTCATGCAATCACTGGCCAAAGAGACCAATCCTCCCTTGGCTCATCCACCCCTTTCTCATGATCCTAGTACTGCCCTCATTCCCTCTCCCTGGGACTACTGTGATGGCCTCCTAAGGGTCTCTCTCCAGACTCCCCTTTCTTATCCATTCCATATAAAGTAGAATGACAAAGGGGGAAAGTCAGGAGATCTAACCACTATTTCAACCCTTCAGGCATTAGATTAAGTGTTCCATGGCAAGAATCTCCTTCCTACCTCTGCAAAGAAATAGGGATAGGAGAAGGGGCGGGCATTCTCATATCTCCAGTTCAAGGCCAAGGTTGGGCAATAACATCACAGCATTCTACCTCAGATGTTTCGTCCTGGTTATTTTTTTCCAGTTCTGTTGGAGTTATAGTGCATCTTGTTTTCTGGTTCTATTTAATTCACTAGTTTATATGAAATAGTAGTAACAGTAATGATAACAGTAACAATAACATTCATACAGGATGGCAAACTTCTACCTGCAAAACTCCTGTAGCTCCCACTCCCAACAGCATCTGATCCTGCTAAAGGAATGGGAACCAGAGGGGAAGCTTGGGAAAGTAACAAGATTAGATAATACTCTGTCAAATGGGAATGACTCTAATGGGGTGTAATGGTAATCAGGGCAGGATTTTTTGCTGTTCTTCTCTTGGGATGTGAAAGCTATCAAGTGCCTTTAATGAATCTGGCCTTTGTTTGAATGGGGCAGGTAAAGTGGGACCTTTTTGTGTCTTGGAGTGTTTCTCAGCACTAAGACAATCAGGAGTCATTGATTTATATATGATGTGGTGCTAGAGATTGAGGGACTTTCCCACAATGGATGGTGAACCTTGAGCCCCCAGGGCCCTGAACAGCATATATGTACTGGAAGGTTAGCCTCTGACTTTGGGGGTACACTCATTAAACCATTGAAGCAGCCCCACCCTCACCGTCACCCCTACCCTGTCTTTGATAACCAAGATATTGGTGCTTCTCTGGTAACTATGTATGACTACGGATAGACTGATTTGAGTTATTTGATCTGTTTATAATTTTTGCTTGTAATTTCTCTGAAGGTCAGGGTGCTGACTTTTTCCCCTGAACTAACTAAACAAATGATATATATGTATATACATATATGTATACATATATGCATATATATTTAATTAAACTGAGATTGTAACCCTTTAAAGTTGCTTTCCTTAGAAAAGCAGATCAAAGAACCTTTGTTAGTAGCCCTTCTGTCTGCTAGTGTTATTGGTCTTACATAGTCGCAGTAGCTGCTAGCAACATGGTTGCTACGTGGGGCTCTTGCTTTCTTAGTTTAACCTCATTCTCACATTACTTTTAATTTTCCCTATATTTGGGCCCCACAAATCCAACTTGCTTGTCAGATTTTTGTCTTCCAGACTACGGTCCATTCACCTACGGTTGGTAGCAAACAGGGGGTACCAGCACATATCCCCCCATCTTCCCCGCTATCCAACCTGTGCTCAGTTCCAGTCAACCTCCTCCTGGGGACCCCTTCAAGGCAGGGACAGCTGTATGCCAGCAAGAGGCAGTTTCAGAAACCAAGACCTTTGCCTCTTACCCCAAAAGACTTGGGGTTCCATTGGTTTGGGGGGGAATGAGGGGTGATGTGATTTGGACCCTGAATTTTCTCACACAACCCAGTCCCTGACTTATCCCGAGGCATCTGGCCCAGCCTAGCCCACCTAGATGCTCAACAGCCCTTTCACTGTGGCTCTCAGACCTACTCCAGACCACTTAAGTCCAGACCACTGTTATACCTGGGCCACCCCAGCTATTCACCATGCCTTAATCCTATGCAGATCTTTTTACTGTACCTTTTTTGTACATACTGCATCAATCTTTAATCTCCACTAAGGAGCAGATTCACTAGGAATCTAGCCACTTCAATTGGCATTACAGTAAACTTGCCACTATGACTGAAGTGCTTGAATTCTTTCCAGGCAGACTCACCCTGTACCCTGACATTTCAGGGTTCCCAGCAAGTCCAAACTGCACCATATGTATATGTATGTTTGTATATATGTGCATGTGTGAATGTGAGTGTGTGTGTGTGTGTGTGTGTGTGTGTGTGTGTGTGTATTCCTTCTTTTGGCTTCATTTTCATCCCCAAATTTTCCCCTCTCCTTTCCAATTCAGCTAAAAAGAACCAACATCAATTGTATCAATCCGTGCCCTAAGGCCCCACTCCCCAGCCCAGGAACTTTTTCAATCATTGAGCCCCTCCCTGTCTACCACTCCCCATTGCAAGATAAGGTACAGGAGGGTGGAGACTGCTTTTTGTTTTGAGGGGATGCCCATGGATTGGAGAATGGCTGAACAAGTTGTGGTATATGAATGTAATGGAATACTAGTGTTCCCTAAGAAATGATGAACAGATGGGCTTCAGAGTAACCTGGAAAGACTTACATGAACTGATGATGAGTAAAGTGAACAGAACCAGGAGAACATTGTGTATGGTAACAGCAACACTGTGCAATGACTCATTTTGTTACACTGAGCTCTTCTCAGCAATCCAGTGATCCAAGAGAATTCCAAAAGACTCATGATGGAAAATGCTGTCTACATCCAGACAAAGAAGTATGGAGTGACAATTCCCTGTTCAAAGGGGTACTTCAGGGTCAGAATATCTCTCTTCCTTTGGGCCTCGTCCCCCATAGAGCTGTCTTTCTGGCCCATACCCACTATCACACCCTGATGTCTGGGGTGCCCAATAATGGAAGGGAAGGGAATCCAAGGGGCACTGTTCTCTGCAAATCCAGCATTGCACATTCTGCAGCAATTGTCAGCAATGAAGGCAGCAATAACAACTTCCAGCATGAACTCTGAAGTGGCAAGATTAAACTCTTGAAAGAGAGGAGGTGGTATGGCAGCTAGAGGAAGGGGGGAGGTACATGCAGGCTGGGTGGAAGACCTCAAGGCTCTCAGAAATTCTTGAGAAAAAGCCAAGCATGTGGTAAATACTGTAGAAATGAACTCTTGCTACCTCTTTAACTGACTGTACTTACTCCATGTAAATAATGGGTTAATATATGTAGGTTCAACAGAAGAAGAAATAGAATATCTAAATAATCTTTTTTTTTTCTTTTTAGAAAAAGACATTGAACTGGCCATGAATGAGTTTCCTAAGTATCAGTATCACCAGTATCAGATGGATTTCCAAGGGAATTCTACAGACATTAAAACACTTCCTAATTCTAGTATTAAATTAATGACTTGGAAAAACACAGATAACAGACAGGAGATACTGGAGGTTTTCGACTCCAGCCTCTAAAAGGTTCACTCTTGATCTGGTCAGACAGGCAGGACAGCTTTGGAGGGGTTAATAATAAGCTTTATTCTAGTCCACTTTTCTCGGAAGGTTGCAGATAATGGGAGAACCACCACCTACAGCATTCCCTCACAACCCTTTGGGCAGAGGCCGGCAAGAAAGTGGCGGGGGGTGCAACTAACCCTATGTCTCCACGGGGTCAATCAAGACAAGCACAGCTTGTGCTTCCCTAAATTCCCTCAAGCCTCAATGGGATCTGGTTGAAGCAGGTAAATGCATTCCTCTATACATTATCCATGGCTTTCCCAACTCACTGACCAACGTCTACCTGTTTTATAAGGCATCAAACAAAGAAAGCATCTTGCCAACATTAAGCTCATAAGTTAACTTTAGCAATATCATCATTCTGCACAAGCATAATAAATATCAATTATGTCACCCCTATATTTCACAGTGCAGCCTCAGTAGGCCGGTCTGTCATTATGATTCTAAGAATTACTATCTAGGATCCTTGAGACTATCCTGGGAGTTATTATCTAACACCTGGAAACTAAACATTATCATGGCCATGGATCCTAAGAAACAAAACTCTAAAAGGATAACAAAACCCTCCTTACTGACAGGCAAAAAAAAAATGGATACTGCCAAACTCCTTTTATGAAACAAATGTGGTACTGATATTCAAATCAATAAGAATTAAGAGAAGAACAATTATATTCCAAATTCATTAGTGTATATAGAAGCAACAATTCTAAATAAGATACAAGCTAGGGGATTACAACAATATAATATAAAGATTCTACATTGTGACCAATTGGGATTTATGCCAGGGATGCAGGGATGAGTTAACCTAAGGGAAATTATTCATGTGACTTATATCAATAATAAAAAAATCATGAATATATCAACTGCTGAAGAAAACACTTTTGATAAAAATCAATACTCATTTCTATTAAAAAAAACATGAAAATATAGGCAAAAATGAATTGTATCTTAAGTAGATAAAACAAATTTATTTAAAACTATCAACAAGCATTACTTGTAATGGTGTTAAGCTAGATATCCTCCCAGTAAGATCTAATGTTCAAGGATGGCCACTGTCACCAATATTACTTAATACTGTATTGGAAATTTAGGAATAGCAATAAGAGAAGAAAAAGAAATAGAAGGAATCAGATTAGGGAATGATGTAATAAAAATATCTCTTTTTATGGATGATATGATGATATCCATGGAAGATCCCAAAGACTCAATTAAAAAGTTGATTGAAACAATAATTTTAGCAAAGTAGCAGGATATAATGTAAATTCACATAAATCAACAACATTCCTATAGATCACCAGCAAAACCTTCCAAGAAGAGATAAGAGATACTCCATTTAGAATAAGTCTAGACAGTATAAAATTCCTGGGGGTACACCTGACAGAACAAACCCAGGAACTACATTAGTATAAATATAAAAAATGTGATACAAATAAAATCAGATTTAAATAATTAGAGGGATATTAAATCTTCATGGGTTGGCATGGCAAATAGAATAATAATGACAATGTTTCCTGATTTAATTTATATCTTCAATGCTATCCCAAATGAATTATCAAAACCTTATTTTATTGAGTTAGAAAAAAATAATAAAATTTATTTGGAAGAACAAAAGGTCAAGAACATGAAAAGAACTAATAAATGAGTAATGTAAAGAGAAAAAAAAACAGCAGAACCCGATCTTAAAACTGTATTATAAGGCAGTAATAATCAAAAGTATCTTGTACTGGCTAAGAACTAGAAAGGCAGATCAATGGAACCTAGCAGACATATAATTTACAGCAGCAAATGAAAAAAGGAACCTTCTATTTGACAAGTGCAACACTGAAGATTTGGGGATAGAAATTCATTATCTGGTAAAAATTGTAGGGAAAACCAGAAGGAAATATGGCAGAAATTATGCATGGACCAACATTTTACATTATTTATCAAGTTAAGGTCAAAATGGATACATGAGCTAAATCTAAAGAGATATTACAAGAAAATTTGAAGATTATGGAACATGTTAATTATTAGACTTATGGATAGTAGAACAATTCACGGATAAACAAGGGTAAGGAAGGGAGTGAGGTGTTAAATACATAATTTTGATCAGGTTAAATTAAAAAGGTTTTGTACAAATAAAAACAATGTAATGAAGATCAGAAGGAAAGCAGAAAATTGGTGGGGGGGATAAAGTTCTCATCTCAAATATACAAAATAAAGATCTTTGCAAAATCTATAAGAGTATGAGTCATTTCCCAATTTAGAAATTGTCAAAGGACATGGACAGGCAGTTTTCCATCATACCACCATCCTACAGCTGGATCTCTTCTGCCGCTGGGAAGGGAAATTTCCACAAGTTCCCTACGTCCAGGCTTTCAGGTGCCTTTCCCAGGACCCAGAACTGCGGGAGCAGTGTAGGGAGCCCCTACTTAAACTGACTCCAGCAAAGGGGAAACAGAACGAACCTGACCTACCTGATGATCCCCTTCTTTCAGGCCCACGACCTTCGGCTCCGAGAGCCCCTACACAGTGTCCTATCTCCGCTCCTCCATCAGCCCCTTCTCTCACCACTGGCAACACATGTACCTCACCAGGGAGCTAGCAGGCTTCTAAAGGATGTCCCGCCCTTACCACCCCCCCCCCCAAACTTCCCTGGTACCGCAGGACCATTGGTCCCCTAAACTTCCATTTCCGGGGCCTTTACCGCCAGGGGCGCTTCCGGACTCCATTTCCCAGCAGGCCTTGAACCTACCTGCCCCGCCTGCTAATTGGTCTCCTCGACCTCCGCAGCCGGACTCGGTTTCCCAGAATCCCCTGCTCCCTAGTCCTTTCCTTACAAGAGGTGGAACTCCCTATATCCCACCTCCTGATTCCTCTGTTCCCGCCAATCGCTTTTGCCGGAAGTAGCAGATTCCAATCTCTGATCCTGGTCAGGTTAAGGAAAAACTTGGCCTTTTTATTCAGAAAATCCCACCCAGTTTGTAGAGGGTTTTAAAGTGATCCCCCTCCAGTTTGAACTATCCTGGGGAGACGTTAATATCATCCTGTCCTCCTGCTGCACCCCTGAGGAAAAGAAGAGGATCTGGGATTTAGCCCAAAAGTTTGGGGATGATCTGGCTGTGTCCTCTCCCATCAGGCACCCCTAGGGAGCTGTCGCTGTCCGCAGTGCTGATCCTGGGTGGAATTATGGAAGGGATGCAGACAGGGAGAAGAGGGATCATATGTTGTTATGCCTAATAGAGGGGATGAAGATGGGATTTAAAACGGCTGTGAATTGTGATAGCCTTGGGGGAGGTGTGGATGGTGGGAGCCAGGGCTGAAGTGATTATTAGCGTGGCTCCAGACTGTGCTGAAACGGTGAATGTTTTGAGATTGTATTATTATATGTCCAGTTTTGAAACAAGAGCAGAGAACTGCCTTCTTACAGACTTCAGAGAAAAAGCAGAGAACGTCCTCCGTTCGGACCAGCGGGGCTGGTGAGGAGAAAGAACGTTCCTTCAGATCCCCATCAGTCACATCAGGTCACTTGATCTCTTAGCCTCAGTGTCCTCATCTGTATGTTCCAGAGTCATACAGGTAGGAAGTGTCTTAGATCAAATGTGAACTCAGTTCTTCCTGACTCCAGGCCCAGGCCCCTCTCCCCTGTTCCACCAAGTTGGAATTCCTCCCAGAAGACAGAGTAGCATCAGCTCCCTGGCAGTTCCCTGTGGGTAGCACCTCAGGAGGACAAGGGGAAAAAGAGACATACATAGGGTTTGGCTCGGCTGCAGTCCTTCTTGTGAGGCTGGGCAGCCACTTTCCTCACTGGGCTGGTTGGGTAATAGAGACAGAATGTCTGGTGATTTGGGTTGGGGGAGAATGTTAACTTTGGTCTCAGGAGCTGCAAAGTTTGTTTCAGTGGGGATGTTTTCACTTGCCCAGAATGTCTGGTGGGGCCAGGGGAGGTAGGTTTCTAGTTTATTCCCTCAGAATATCTTGGTAGACTGCAGTTATTGGAGGCCTCCTTCAAGATAGAATCAGTGGGCTTATGCCATGAAAAAAAAGTCCAACAGAGGCTCAGTCTCTGTTTTTATAACCCTGTAAGGAAGCTCAGTTTCTTTGGCATCTAAGGTCACTGTTTCTGGAGAGAAGCTATTTCCCCAAAATTTAGTTTATTTCTTCCACATTAGCAACCTAGAAGCCACCCCTGACTCTTTATTCTGCCTTGACCCCCTTTTCCAATAGCACATTAGTTGCTAAATCTTGTTTATCCTTTTAATTTGTCTGAGCCTGAAAGTAGTATATTGTTATCTCCAAGTATTACAGTTTTACTGTCTATTTTTGCCTTTCATTTTTTCTTTCAAGAGCTAAATGTCCTGGGGCAGTTAGGTGGTACAGTGAATAGAGCACCGACCCTGGAGTCAGGAGGACCTGAGTTCAAATCCAGCCTCACACACTTGACATACTTACTAGCTGTGTGACTTTGGCCAAGTCACTTAACCCCAATTGCCCTGCCTTCTCCCCTCCAAAAAAATAATAATCGTAATAAAAAGAACTATCTATCTGTATTAGGAGGGCAGAGTTTATAATCTCAAAGAGGATCATAAACATGTCTGAAAGGTTCGGAACCGCCAGATATAAGAAACTCTCAAAGTAGAAGGCAGAAGAATCAAAACATATATTTAGGCTCCACAGTAACCAACCCATGAACCAGCAACCCCATTTTGATATATTGATCAAAAGCTTCCAGGCCCAATAAGTACGCCTTGAAAGAGTAACCAGGAGGCTACAGAGAAGCATGATTGCATAAAGCAAAATCATGCTTCCCCTTCTATGGTAAAAAGATTACCCACTGGCCTGAAGTCCTTGTTCAGCTTCCTCCCGTAGGTCAGCTCTGCCACTGGCAGCTCCTGCTTCGGCTGTGGCTGTGGCTGTGGCTGTGGCTGTGGCTGTGGCTGTAGCTGTAGCAGCCTCTGGCTCCAACGGGAGCTGCTTTTAACCATCTGGCTTCTGCGGGGGTGTAAGGTACGCCGGGGAAAGCACAGGTTCTTTCAATCTGCTTAAGCAAGGTGAAGGGGTTGACCAGGAAAGCACAGGTTCTTTCCATCAGCTTAAGCAAGGTGAAGGGGTTGACCGGGAAAGCACAGGTTCTTTCCATCAGCTTAAGCAAGGGAAGCAAGGTGAAGGGGCCGACAAGCTTACTCCAGTCCAACATACAAACAGCATTCAGTTCAGGGGAAAAAGCCAAACTAGTCAAGGGCACTTGTTGACTAAGTGCTAAGGAGCCCATTTTTGGTTGCCAACACACTATCCCTCTCCCTTCTACTATTTTGCTGAGCCACATTGGAATACTGGCTACAAAAAGAATTCTCTCTTATGGGGCCAAGTAAACAAAACTGCCCCTATGAGCCATTTCCACTTAAAGGACCTGTCCAGGAACTTAGCTGGATTGACTTCACAAACTTAATAGGCACTGGGGAAAAAAAATTATGCTTAAGGTCATTGATCTCTACAAGTCTAAAGTTCAGTCCTTCCCATCTTACTTCCACTCAGTAAATTCCAGTGGCTCCCATATATCTATGTGTGATTATAAATGACTGTTTGCTATTTCAGAACTCTCAGAACCTGGCCTCAGCTACCTCTCCAAGTTGGTTACATACAGATCTTCTTCACAGAGCACTGAGCTGCCAAACTATCCTTTTGGCTTCTCCTCCTTTGTGATGCCCCATCCCAGGCTTTGTATTTATCTTGGTGGTTCCCATGGTTAGAATGCCATTGTTAGGATCTTCTTAAAATCCCTGTGTTTCCTTGAAAAGCTCTAAAAACGCTCTTAATTTTCAAGTGAGCAGGAAGTTTTACCAGCAAGCCAAGCAGGTGTTGATGCGGAGACTCGGGGTAGCTGTAGCTAAGGGCCCTTCAGCTTGTAACCTGGATGCTGAGACTTTGTTAAACTCTGGTAACTATGTATTGGGATTTGAATCAGACAATGTCTGTCTGGTGATGTTTGTACTTTGCTTGTATTTTGTTCTGAAGTTTAGGGTGCTGGCTTTTTCCCCTGAACTACGTGAATGATATTTGTATGCTGAATTAAAGTAAGCTTGCCAACCCCTTAACCTTGCTTTCCTTAGTTAAGCAGATCAAAAGAAACTGTGCTTTTGCAGCGTGCTGGTAGCGTTCTATATGCATATAACTTGCCTGACTGATTTCTCTCTCCACCGGATGGAGTTTTAGTTGGGGTATTTTAATTTTAGAATCAGAGCTCTTTGGTTTCTGTTCTCCTGAGTCTCTCCTTCTTCGGGACTTTGCCCAGCTGAAGTGAAAATACCCGAACAGTTCCAGAGACTATCAGAGAAATCTCTGAGTGTGCACCAGTCTCGGAGCCAATCAGGAGTCTTGCTTACAAAATGGGCAGATCCCAGAACGAGCCCCCAAAACTGTATGGGATGAAAGACCCTCACCAATTAAAAGTTAATAAGGAGCCATCTCAGGATGGGAACAGAAATAAATTTTATTCAATTCTCGAGAATTGGGCATCCCTTGCTAGAACGAATCCAGCAAGGAAGGCGCTTTACAAAAAGCAAGGGACCCATAATTATACCTAACACAAGAGAATTCCCACCCACCTCTGACCCTCTGACCCTTCTCACCATTGGCTGGGAGGTGGGCTCACAATCTGAGCACGGAAGCTAGACCAAGAACTGGGAAACTGAGGCACAGAAACTCCAATTCCCATTCCCTTAGTTAATGATTACAACTGAGGTAACATCTATAAATCTAAAGAAGGAGAACAGGATAAGGGGAGGGGGAGACCCTCTCCATTCTTTACAGTAGAGAAAAACAGGTCATTATGACCCTGTTCTTACTGAGCAAATCTTTAAACCAGAACCAGAAGAAAGAACAAAAAGTTTCAGGGTAAGCTTTTCCAGAGGCTGAGCCACCAGACTCTCATGGCCTCAGAATCTTCCCCTTCCCTATATCTTGATTTTTGAACACTCCTGTATATAGATATGAATAGATATGAATATTATACACATCCTCTCCTGTGAAGTATGTGAAACTGAGGTTGAGAGGGGCAGTGACTTTCCCAGAGACTTAGCCAGGACATGTCAGGGATTATTCTTTCTGGTCTGACTCTAGGCTCTACCCAGTGTCAATCTTTTCAGATTATTTGAACCCCAATATGATCCAAAGCCTGAATTAATCATCTTTATTGCTCTATTCTAAAAATGCCCTTTGCTGTCTCAGCAACTTCAAAGATTGACAAATGGTACCTTTTCTGTGGTGACAGGATGTCTGCAACCCAAACAAAGGGATTTCTCTATCTTGATATTCTAGGAACATTTGCATCTTGGGATCATAATCTCTAAGTGCCATTACCTTGTCAATAGTCTTCAACTGAGAACTTCCTTTCTGACTCTTCCTCCTTTGGCTTGGATTAGCATTTGTTATCCCTTCTTCCTGCTGCACCCTACAACGCCCCCCCTCACCCCCCCCTCAACTCATGGATTCTGGAATTCCCCTTTCCGCTCCCTCAATTTTCTGGGCCTTCATTCCTGCCCCCTCTCATCCATCCCCCTTTCTCTCCTCTCCCATTCTCTTAATCTTGGATAGACCAGGAGGGGTTTGTGGCTCCTGCCATTGAGGTTCCCCCCAACCCAAGGTATTCCTTGGTCTCCCTTCAACATCCTCCCTAGTCCTTCTAAGTCTTGAAAGCCCAGATCCCCTCAGGTCTGTGTGGGACGAGTGAAGACCTCACATAAAAGGGAACAAATTAGATAAATAGAAATAAGTAGGATAGTGAGTCCCATTTCTCTGCTTAGATATTTTCCTTTCCGTAAAGCCATTTCTCTACTCAGATGTTTTCCCCTCCACAAGCTTAGCTAGTGACCGTAAGGCCCCTGAGGTTAAGAACAGGTCCTGTGTATTTACCTAATGGCGAGAGGCCTGAAAGAAAGAAGGGTTGAGGTGAATAAGTCAGCAACCATAAAATTCTCTGAGGATAAGGATAAGACACAGGATACTCACCTCCTGTACATTGACCCCAAGATAAGAGAACCTCCGTTTGGGGAAGAATGGATGAAAAGCCGAAAAGCCAGGTGCAATATAGATGTGCAAGATTAGTTAGGTATAAGAATGATAGGAGGCAAGGTGTAAGGATACTGGGGATATCCGCCATAGCCACAGATGTGAAGATGAGGTAACTAACAACTAATTCCTGCCTGTCACCGATAACCGAACTGTTTGTTTAATCGTCATTGTCATTGTTATTAAGACAGATTTACTACCTTGAGATTGGTAGTAGAATGAAACAAGAATGGTGGGAAGTTTATGACTGTCACCTGCTTGTAAAAAATAACCATACTGTTTGTTCCTTGCCATTGTCCCTGGGTAGATTTATCGCGTCTAGATTGTACCCTCAAAGCTTACGTCTGCAAGCTGAGAGGAAGGAGGTTGGGAGTGGGAATTGCGGTTAGGGACCTATATAAACACCCCAATTTTCTGTGTCCAGCACGCTCTGACACTGAGAGGACCCCCAGTCCTCTCGATGTCCGGGTTGCCCTTTCCTGCAGGATCGTAATAAATTTTCCTTTCTACTTTCACCTGGAGATGCCTCTGTTGTTAATTTTTGGATTCGTAAAATCCATCCCACACAGGTCTCTTTGTTTTTATCTGTAAAATAAAAATGACTCCTCCTTTTTGCCTTCTGGTTTTGGTTGGGGATCTGCTGGGATAATGAAACACTAATGATTCTCTGCAGAATTTATCTGACCCAAGTCCCAAGCTCTCCTCCAGTCCCCACCCCACCCTATCCCCAGTCCTGAGTTTTTGTGCTTTTTTGTTTGGTCCATAGCTCTGTTGGTCCATAGCCCTATTGATCTCTTCCTCATTCCAATTCTTTTAGAAAGTACTAGTCTCCTCCAACTAATTCCTGGAGAGAGAAAAACAAAAACAGTCCTTGCCCTTGGGGAGTTTACCCTCTAAGGGATTACTGTGGGTATGGCCACATAGCCTATGAATATTGGGAGATCTATGGGGGTGGAATGCCCTGTCTCCTGGAAGATGTGATCTCTGAATATCAGAGCTGGCCTGGATCTTAGAAATATTCCAGATCATTAATCTCTTCTCAGTGACTTCTTGAAGATGTGTCTGCCAGCCTGGTCTTGGACCCTGGTCTTCCTGACTTTGATAATGGGTCTCCATTGATAACAAGTGAAGAATTCCATAGAAGAAGGCTGTAAAGAAGAGACACATGGAAGGTAATCTCTTGAGAGGAAGGCACTAGCAGCTGGGGATGGAGGAAGAAAACCAGGGCAGGCCTGCAGAAAAGGGTTTTGAGGGCAATCTGGAAGGATGCTAATATTGAGGGGAGAGCCTTTGAGCCTGGAGGGATTAAAGCTTGGGGATAGTTTTCTGTTTGTCTGAGGGTGGGGAAGGGGCAGAAAGGCGAAGGATGGAGCCTGGGCCTGAAAGGGGGAATAACGAAGAAGGATGGAGAGGTTTGCAACACAACTTGTATTCAATCTCAAGTGCCTCATTTTCCAATTAGTAGAATTAGCGGGTAGGATTAGATGACATTCTATTCCATTTATACTGGGCATAGGGTTCTTAAAAGCCTTGGTTTCTATGACGGTGGCCATACTATAATAGAGGAGTGTCAAGTCACTTCCTCAGGATGAACATAACAATGTCTTGGTGGAATTTGACTTCGGGTCTGCTCATCAGCTGGGCAACTTCTTTACGTTACATTAATATCTCACTTTTCCTACCTCCCCTCCACCATTTGAATGGCTCCTCTTTTAAACCTTCCCACCTGTATCAGGGTTTCTTAGCGTTGTTCAGTTGACTCTTCATGACTTCATTTGGGGTTTTCTTGGCACAGACACTGCAGTGGTTTGCCATTTCCTTCTCTAGCTCATTTCACAGATGAGGAACTGAGGCAAACTTGGACAGGGTCACACAGCCGAGTGCCTGAGGCTAGATTTGAAGTCTTGAAGATGAGTCTCCTGACATCAGGGTGTGTGCTGTATCCACTGTGCCACCTAGTGGCTTTTAAGAATACCACTAGCCTTCTCATTAACCAGGTTCTTAACATTGCTCCACCAGGTACTAGCTTAGCACCTGGTACACAGTTGATCAAGAAATCAACAAGCATTTGCTACATCCTTGTTGTATGTTTGCTTGAGTTACAGTTGCTGACTCTGCCTGTTTTCCAAATAGTGGGAAAGACTGAAACTGGTTTGAGTCCATGTGGTAGAAACACTTTGTCATGTGGACCTTTGTTTCTCCAACTCCAACTTGGCCCTTGGGACCCATCTTGCAACTGACATGTGACAGTTCTAATTTGTTGTGTCATTTTGCTAGCTGACTTGCTGCAGTCTTCCATATTTTGGCCTCCCCTGACAGTGCCTTTGAATAGAGTATCCTGCTTTACCCTGGGCAGGAGGACTTCACTGTCAAGATTGTCTAAGGTTAGAACACTGGGCAAGTTCTTCACCCACCCTTAATCTAAAGATGAGACATAGCTCAGCTCAGATGCTCAGGAGGGAATGTCCCCACCCCTCTTTAAAGACAGGAGGCAATCCCTCATCTTCTGTTCAGGGCTAAGTGAGAATGCTTTCTCTGTCCACCTCATGAAGGCATCACTCCAGGGAAACTACAAACATCCCCTCAAATCCCTTGTGGTTGCAGCATTCACCAACAGTTCTGGCCTGTTGGACTGTCTGCCCCTCTCATCTGATGCCCAGAGAGCCTCCTCTTCGTCTTGTAGGGTCATATAACCCCCATATAGGATGCACCTGGATTCTGACCCAAGCCTTCCCTTCCTTTTCCCTGCCCCCATTTAGGTTTTGCTGCTACTGTGCCCCGCCTGCCTGCAGACCAGAGCAGCCTACCCACCACGTGGCAGGGCTGTGCCATGCACTAATCAAGCTGCCTGTAATGACTCCTGGAACTGTCCCTTCCTGACAGAATCTGACTGAACCAGCTGGATTGGTAACAAGCCAAGGTAGACCCCAGGTAACTCCCTTTAATTCCTGAGCCACTGACCAAAGCTGAGCCATAGGGGTGGTGGCAGACATGAGGGCCAGGTCACTGTTTCAGTGAGAGGAAATCCTTACTCATCCCCCTCTTAGATCTCTGTTGCCAAACCAGGCAGCTGTCCTGATCATCCTCAGAAGCTTGGCACTGATTCAAGACTTGAACTCAGGGGTAGAAGGTCTCAGGCCGTGCCTCAGAGGTAGGGAACTCCTTTTATATCCATGAGTACTGACAGGGGCTGTGACTAGGTCTTCTGGAAGCCATACCTTAATGGGCAGGGCTCCCTACCCTCCCTGAAGAGAGCAAGGGGCAGAGCCTGAACCACAGGCCTCAGCCACAAGGAGCCCTCTCTCCATTCTGTCCCTTAGATTCATGAGCCAAAGACCAGGGCCAGGCTGGGGTTTCTGGCCTACTGTGCCCAGGTGGTAGGGAAGTCTTCTATTGTGGCCTAGACTAAGCTCACACTCAATAGTAACACAGTTCATGAAGAGGATGCTGATAGGAAGAGAAATAAGAGCCAGTTCAAGCCATAATAGTGGCTGGGTTAAAGCCAGGAGAAAAGAGCATTGGGAATGCAGAGAGAAAGTTGCTGTAGGCTTACCATAACTGTAGGCATCGGCTTCATCTGTTGGCAAGTAGGGGCCACCTATTGAGGGTGGATGATGAGCCAAATGGATGATGAGGGTAGATCATGCCCAAAAGACAAGGGGGTCACCAGGCAAGGTTCTGGAAGGAGGGCAAACATCCTCCTGGCAGGAAAGTTTTAATTTACTGAAGGGTGCCTGGTCTGAGGGAGGATGATTACCATGGCCACTGCTGGTTCTGTAGCCCAGGTTCTAGGTCTGTGGGTCATGGTGCCCTCTGAGGGAAGGCTTATCTTCCTAAATTCAAATCCAGTCTCACCCTGTTTAGGTACAGTTTCCTCAGCTGGAGAAGGAAAGGACAAACCCCTCAACTATCTCTCCCAGGAAAACCCTAAATGGGGTAATGGAGAGTATGACATGACTAAAACACCTGAAGAACAAAAGGAACATTTATTGACCTGCAGTGTGGGAATAGTGGCCAGTGACTGAGAAAGTGTTGGAGCCCAAACCTAGGGAAAGCCTTTGTCAGCACTCATGGAGCTCAAAAGATATCAATAAGTCCTGAGACGTATTGATGATGACGTTTAGGGGTGCAAGACCCCAAAGTACTGATGCACTGAGTCCTGCTGAATGAATTCAACTCAACTATTCTCAGCCAAAGAAAAAAAAAGTTTATTACAGATTTGCCATATTGGGTAGAGTCTTAAGAAATCTCACCATTTGTGACCTTGTATTTCACAAGTGGGCCAGAATCAATCAACTGAGCTAAACTGAATGTGATTGCCTTCATGAAGGCAAGATGGATCTCATATACAGAAAGATCATGGGAGGGATCTGGGGTGGTCCTGGGGTGATGGGAGGAGGGGTTTAGGGAGGGTCTTGAGGAGGAGTCTAAGGAAGATCTTGATGGGAATGGGGTAAGGTCAGACTGAAGGAACCAATTGAATGGGATTAAGTGTGGGAAGTAGCAGAAGGCTACCTGGAGATGACAGACAATAGAGGGCTAGGGTAACAGACTTGGGTATGGTTATTTTGATAGGATCAAGGGTGGGAAATGGCCAGAAGGCAATCTAGAGGTAACCAGATTATGGAAGGCTAGGCTAGGCTATTTGGGCTTGAAAAGCCAGATCTAGTAGGAAGGCTCTGGGTGGTGTTCAAGGGGGTTCCCACCGTCTAAACCCCATCATTATGTCCTGTATTGAGTGAGCCAGTGTTTGAGAAAGTATAGGAGCCCAAACCTAAGAGAAGCCTGGGTCAGCACTCATGGATGTCAAAAGACAGAAGGAGTATCACTGAAGCACAGGTTTGAGGATACTCAGTCTTTCACTGTGACCTGAAACCAAGCCATTATGCTCATCAGGATATCTGTGCATCTGCCAAAGGTCCTTGTCCCAGCTCTGATTAGTTGAATGTAATGTCTTGTAAGAAGGGAGTTCAAAGCAGTGGGGAAAGGTTTGTGTCCTGTGTTAATTTGTGTTAATTTGTCTTATGTAAGGTTGAATATATGTCATTAGCATTGTCTGTATTCTGTGTTGTATCCACTGACTTCCCCCCCCCCCCCCCCCCATGCATAATTTGGTTAGCCAAAGGAAGCAGGGGGTTAAGGGAGGGTCACAGTTTGTGTACAAAGTCTTTGTGTCCCAGGACCAGCTCTTCATGCTTTCTGCACCTCTCCCCATTAGAACCTGGGTTTTGCAGGGTGAAAAGGGAAATAGTGGGACCTCCTGGGGATGGATTTCAGGTGCTTAATCAGGTAACAGCCAAACCCATAGATGTACAGGGAGATTTGCAGGATTATGTAAATGGGTAGAGAGAGTTTATAATGTGAGCTGTAACATATGCCCTGGGACTGATGATTAGACTTCAGGAGAAGTCTAATAAATTCTTTATTTGCTCAGAGGTTTGATAATAGAAATAAAGGAAGCTAAAAGTAAAATTGAGATTATAAATTTGAGGTAAATGAGATGTTTTAAAGTGAATCAAAATGACAAAAAGTGAAAAGAGATTTTTACCTCCATGAAAGAGAATTGCTCTAAAATAAAAGAAAAACTGAAAAAGTGACTCATCCTTCCACTAGAAATGGAAGAAAATGAAATGGAACAGCATTGAATGCCAAGTGCATTGGCTGAACATGTGTTTTACATGTAGGAGGTTGGATAAATAGATGAGCCCTCCCATGAATCAAAGGATTACAAATGTCCGCACTCTCTTGCATGCTTTCCATCAGTCTGCCTCTTCATTCCTGATCACCAATGTTCTTGAGTTATAGCTGCATATTGAAATAATTTCTTTTTCATAAATAGTGTCAGTGTCTCTCTTATGCATTAGCTCAATCTCCAACCCCAGCTCATAAAATAATACATTTGTCCTGAATCAAGAAACCCTCCTTTCCTCACGTAGTTTATTTCTCTATGATTAAATAATACGATGAATGAACATATTCCTTGAACAACTGCAAGCAATCATAAAGCAAAGGGCCGCAGATGCTTTTGCCCATGACACATCATAGCCAGTGTCATCTGAACCCCTCAGTATAAGAGTAGAGAACTCTCCTTCACTTGGCTGGAAACAGTCTCATTCCCCTCAGCTGAATGATAGGGGTGATAATGAACATCCTTGTTTCACCCCTGATCTTGTTGGAAATGCATCTAGCTTATCCCCATTACATATAATGCTTGCTGATGGTTTTAGGTAGATGTTATTTCTAATTTTAAGGAAGGCTCCATTTATTCCTATGCTTTCTGGTGTTTTTAATAGGAATGGGTGTTGTATTTTTTCAGAAGCTTTTTCTGCATGTATTGAGATTATCATATAGTTTCTGCTAATTTTGTTGTTGATATGATCAATTATGCTGATAGTTTTCCTAATATTGAACCAGCCTTGGAATAAATCCTACCTTGTCATATTGTTTTATTCTCATGATAAGTTGCTGCAATCCTTTTGCTAATATTTGTTTAAAATTTTTGCATCATTATTCATTAGGGAAATTGGTCTGTAATTTTCTTTCTCTGTTTTAACTCTTCCTGGTTTGGGTATTAGTACCATATTTGTGTCATAAAAAGAATTTGGTAGGAGTCCTTAATCAAATGTTTAGTAGAATTCACATGTAAAACCATCTGGACCTTATGAGATGGGGTTACTTAGATATTTTATTTCCTCTTATGCTAATCTGGTCAATTTAAATTTCTGTAAATATTCATCCATTTCCCTAAAGTTGGAAATTTATGGGCATACAATTGGGCAAAATAATTCCTAATTATTGTTTTAATTTCCTCTTCATTGGAGGTGAATTGATTCATTCTTTTCATTTTTGATACTGGTGATTTGGTTTTCTTTTTTTTTTTTTTTATCAAATTGACCAACGGTTAATCAATTTTGTTAGTTTTTTCATAAAACCAGATCTTCATTTTATTTATTAATTTAATAGTTTTCTTGATTTCAGTTTTATTAATGTCTCCTTTGATTTTCAGTAATTTTAATTTGGTGTTTAGTTGGGGATTTTCAATTTGTTCTTTTTCTAGCTTTCTCAGTTGCATGCCCAATTCATTGATCTCCCTTTTATCTATGTTGTTCATGTAAGCATTTAGAGATATAAAACTTTGCCTAAGAATTGCTTTTGCTGCATCCCATAAGTTTTGCTGTATTGTCTCATTATTGTCATTCTCTTGAATGAAGTTATTAATTCTTTCTATGGTTTGTTCTTTGGCCCACTCATTCTTCAGAATTAGATTATTTAGTTTCCAATTAATTTTAAGTTTATTTTTCCGTGGGCAATTATAAATAATTTTTATTGCATCGTGATCTGAAAAAGACACATTGATTATTTCTGCCTTTTTGCACTGGATTGTGAGGTTTTTTATGCCCTGGTACATGGTCAATTTTTGAGTGTCTGCCATGTACCACAATTGTCATAATAACTGTACTATTCTCCAGATTCACACACACACACACACACACACACACACCATATAAAACATATATAAAACAATATAATGCTATATCAGAATGCAAACAATTTGCCTTTATTGATTATCAAGGTTTTTTATTTTCTGCCTTGTTAAACTTTTTGTGTCTCTTTTGAGTTTCGTATTTGAAGAGCAAATATTCCATTGAACTCTGGCCTTTTCATCAGGAAGGTATGGAATTCCCTTATTCCATTAAATATCCATCTCCTTGCCTCAAAAATTATGCTCAATTCAGAGCAGAGCCAGGAGAACATTATACACAACCACAGATATATGGATTCTGTGAGGCCTAACCCTGACAGACTTTGCTCATCGCAGGAACACAAGGTACAAAGACAACTCCAAAGGACTCACGTTGGAGAATGCTATCTACATCTAGAGAAAGAACTATGAAGTATGAATGCAGATTGAGGCACACTTTATGCTTGCCTTTTTCTCCTGCCTTTTTTTTTTCTCTCCTCTGTTTTTGTTCTTGGGTTGTGGTTTTTTTTTTTTTTTTTTGGTTCTGTTCCTTCTTTCTCATGATTCATTCCATTGCTCATAATTCTTCTCCACAACTTGACTAGTGTGTGAATTAATTCGATGTGAAGTTATACATGGAAGTTATATGGGATTCCATGCTGTCTTGGGGGGGGGGAGTGAGGGAGGGAGGGAAGAAAATCTGGAACTCTAAATTATGTAGAACCGTGTGTTGTAAACTAAAAATAAAAAATAAATTAAAAAAAATTATGCTCAATTTTGCTGGATAGTTGATCCTTGGTTATAGTCCAAGCTCCTTTGCCTGTCAGAATATCATATTCCAATTTCTCCTGTCATTTAATGTAGAATCTGAAAGATCCTATGTGATCCTGACTGTAGATCCATGATATGTGAATTTTTTCTTTCTGGCTGCTTGCAGTATTTTCTCCTTGATTTCATAATTCTGGAATTTGGCTATATTTCTTAAGCGTTTATAATTTGGGATTTCTTTCAGGGGGTGATCGGTAGATTTTTTTCATGACTATTTTGCCCTCTGGTTCTAGGATCTTGGAGAAGTTTTCCTTGCTGATTTCTTGTTTTTGTTTTTTTCATTTTTTTGTTTTTGTTTCTGGCAGGGCCATTGGGGTTAAGTGACTTACCCACGGTCACACAGCTAGTACCTGTGTCAAGTGTCTGAGGCCGGATTTGAACTTAGGTCCTCCTCACTCCTACCTCCTGACTAGCTACCCCCTTGCTGATTTCTTGGAAGATACTGTTCAGGCTCTTTTTTTTTAATTTCATTTTTTAAAATTTATTTTTATTTCATTTTATTTCTCTTTTTTTGACATTTTTATTTAATGTTTTAGTTTTCATTGATTTCCACAAGATTTTGAGTTACAAATTTCCTCCCCATTTCTACCCTCCCCCCTATTCCAAGATGGCATATTTTCTGATTGCCTTGTTCCCCAGTCAGCCCTCCCGTCTGTCTCCCCATTACCCTGCTTTTAAAACTTTGAGTTCCAAATCTCTCCTCTCTTCCCTTCCCACCCACCCTCCCTAGGAAAGCAAGCAATTCAACATAGATCACACATGAATCATTATGTAAAACATTTCCACACTGCTCATGTTGTGAAAGGCTAACTATGTTTCCTTCCATCCTATCCTGTCCCCCTTTATTCAATTTTCTCCCTTGATTACCTCCTCCCCCTATCTCCTATTCTCCTATCTCTCCTATCCCCTATCTCCTCCCTTCTATCATCCCCCCCTTTTTAATCCCCTTCCCCCTACTTTCCTGTGGACTAAGGTACCCAGTTGAGTGTGTATGTTATTCCCTCCTCAAGTCAAATCCTATGAGAGTAAGATTCAACTCATTACCCCTCACATGCCCCCTCTTTCCTTCCAACAGAACTGCTTTTTCTTGCCACTTTTATGTGAGATAATTTACCCCATTCTAGCTCTCCAATTCTCCCTCTCTAAATATATTCCTCTTTCACCCCTTAAATTTATTTCATATTTTTAAATATCATCCCTTCATATTCAACTCACCCTGTGCCCTCTGTCTATATATATATGTATATTCCCTTCAACTACTCTGGTACTGATGAAGGTCTCATGAATTACACAAATCATCTTTCCATGTAGGAATGTAAACAAAACAGTTCAACTTTAGTAAGTCCCTTATGATTTCCCTTTCTTGTTTACCTTTTCATGCTTCTCTTGATTCTTGTATTTGAAAGTCAAATTTTCTATTTAACTCTGGTCTTTTCATTGAGAAAGCTTGAAAGTCTTCTATTTTATTGAAAATCCATATTTTGCCTTGGAGCATTATATTCAGTTTTGCTGGGGAGGTGATTCTTGGTTTTAATCCTAACTCCTTTGACCTCTGGAATATCATATTCCAAGCCCTTCAATCCCTTAATGTAGAAGCTGCTAGATCTTTTGTTATTTTGATTGTGTTTCCACAATATTCAAATTGTTTCTTTCTGGCTGCTTGCAGTATTTTCTCCTTAACCTGGAAACTCTGGAATTTGGCAACAATATTCCCAGGAGTTTTCTTTTTGGTATCTTTTTCAAGAGGCAATCTGTGGATTCTTTCAATTTCTATGTTACCCTCTGGTTCTAGAACATCAGGGCAGTTTTCCTTGATAATTTCCCAGCCAACTACTTGACCCTTGAGCTTTTTGTCAGAGTATGACTGCTTGTAATGTAAAGAGTACTTTGTCCCAAGAATTAGGGTCCAAGCATTGCTGTTTTCAAAGCTACTTCTATTCCACTGTCTCCCCAGGCTCTGTCACAGCAGTGCTCCTCCTCCCCCAAGAACTGCCACCCAGGACCACATTACAGATCCGAGCAGGGCACAGCAAGAGAAACTGCCTTTGGGGGGGGAGGGCGGAGCCAAGATGGCGACTGGAAAGCAGGGACTAGTGTGAGCTCCCTGCCGAGTCCCTCCAAAAACCTATAAAAAATGGCTCTGAACCAATTCTAGAACTGCAGAACCCGCAAAACAGCAGAGGGAAGCAGGGCTCCAGCCCAGGACAGCCTGGATGGTCTCTGGGTAAGTTCTATCCTGCATGGAGCTGGGAGCTGGGAGCAGAGCAGAGCAGAGCCCAGCGTGAGCAGCACAGACCAACCAGACCAGGAGCCGGGCGGAGTGTGCCCTAGCGCCCTGAATCAGTGAGCTGCTGCAGTTACCAGACTTCTCAACCCACAAACACCAAAGACAACAGAGAAGGTTAGTGGGAAAAGCTGCAGGAGTGGAATGAGTTCGCAGTTCGGCCACCGCCCCTGGGGCGGCGGAGGTGGGGCAGCTACAGAAGTTCAGCTACAGTTGCTTCTGGCCCCAGGCCCACCTGGTGGGAGGAATTAAGTGGTGGATCAGAGCAGGAGTGAAGAGCCTGCTAAAGATCTAAGTCATCCAGTTCGGGTTGGGGGTACTTGGGGAAGGAGGAATGCTGGTGTGGCAGAGCTGGCGCATCCCCCCAGACGAGGAACATAGTTCTCTAAACTCTACAAGCAGTCATACCCCACTGAAAAACTCAAGGGTCAAGTTAGTTGGCTGGGAATATGGCCAGGCAGCAAAAATGCACCCAGATTCAGTCTCAGACTTGGGATTCTTTCTTTGGTGACAAAGACGACCAAAACATACAGACAGAAGAAGTTAACAAAGTGCAAGAGCCTACACCAAAAGCCTCCAAGAAAAACATGAACTGGTCCCAGGCTATGGAAGAGCTCAAAAAGGATTTGTAAAAGCAAGTTAGAGAAGTGGAGGAAAAATTGGGAAGAGAAATGAGAAGGATGCAAGAAAACCATGAAAAACAAGTCAATGACTTGCTAAAGGAGACCCCAAAAAATACTGAAAAATATACTGAAGAAAACAACACCTTAAAAAATAGACTAACTCAAATGGCAAAAGAGCTCCAAAAAGCCAATGAGGAGAAGAATGCCTTGGAAGGCAGAATTAGCCAAATGAAAAAGGAGGTCCAAAAGACCACTGAAGAAAATACTACCTTAAAAATTAGATTGGAGAAAGTGGAAGCTAGTGACTTGATAAGAAATCAAGACATTATAAAACAGAACCAAAGGAATGAAAAAATGGAAGACCTGGAAAATAGATCCAGGAGAGACAATTTTTTTAATTTTTATTTATTTTTTTATCTTTAGTTTACAACACAGGGTTCTACATAATTTTGAGTTCCAGATTTTCTCCTCTCCCTCCCGCCACCCTCCCCAAGACGGCTTGGAATCTCCTATTGACTACCGTATATAACTTTGCATTGAATTAATTTATACACTAGACAAGTTGTGGAAAAGAATTATGACCAATGGAATGAATCATGAGAAAGAAGAAACAGAACCAAAAAAAAAAAAACAACCCAAAAACAAAAACAAAAGAGAAGAAAAAAAGGCGAGCATGTAGTGTGCCTCAATCTGCATTCAAACTTCACAGTTCTTTCTCTGGATGTAGATAACATTCTCCATCATGAGTCCCTTGGAGTTGTCCTTGCACCTTGTGTTGCTGAGAAGAGCGAAGTCTATCAGGGTTGGTCCTCACGGAATCCATATATCTGTGGTTGTGTACAATGTTCCAGGAGACACAATTTAAAAATTATTGGACTACCTGAAAGCCATGATCAAAAAAAGAGCCTAGATATCATCTTTCAAGAAATTATCAAGGAAAACTGCCCTGATATTCTAGAGCCACAGGGCTAAATAGAAATTGAAAGAATCCATTGATCGCCTCCTCAAATAGATCCCAAAAAGAAATCTCCTAGGAATATTGTTGCCAAATTCCAGAGCTCCTAGATCAAGGAGAAAATACTGTAAGCAGCCAGAAAGAAACAATTTGAGTATTGTAGAAACACAATTAGAATAAGCCAAGATCTAACAGCTTCTACATTAAGAGATCGAAGGGCTTGGAATATGATATTTCGGAGGTCGATGGAGCTAGGATTAAAACCAAGAATCACCTACCCGGCAAAACTGCTTGCTCCAAGGCAAAATATGGATTTTTAATAAAATAGAGGACTTTCAAGCTTTCTCAGTGAAAAGACCAGAGCTGAATAGAAAATTTGACTTTCAAACACAAGAATCAAGAGAAGCATGAAAAGGTAATCAAGAAAGACAACAAGAAAAAGAAATTTCAAGGGACTTACTAAAGTGGAACTGTTTTGTTTACATTCCTACATGGAAAGATGATATGTATGATTCATGAGGCCTCAGTACTAGGGTAGCTGAAGGGAATATGCATGTATGTGTGTATATATATACACACATATATATATATGTTTATGGATATATATGTATATGTGAGTGTGTGTGTATGTGTATGTGTGTGTATATATATATATATATATATATATATATATATATATATATATACATAGATAGATCGAGAGAGAGAGAGAGAGAGAGAGAGAGAGAGAGAGAGAGAGGGCACAGGGTGAGTTGAAGATGAATAAGGGATGAGAGAGGAATATATTGAGAGAGGGAGATAGGGAGAGATAGAATGGGGTAAATTATCTCGCGTAAAAGTGGCAAGAAAAAGCAGTTCTGTAGGAAGAGAAGAGAAGGCAGGTGAGGGGGAATGAGTGAATCTTGCTCTCATCAGATTTGACCTGAAGAGGGAATACCATACATACTCAATTGGGTATCTTACCCCACAGGAAAGAAGGAGGAAGAAGATTAAAAAAAGGGGGGATGATAGAAGGGAGGGTGTAATAGGAGGGCAGAGTTTATAATCTCAAAGAGGATCATAAACATGTCTGAAAGGTTCGGAACCGCCGGATATAAGAAACTCTCAAAGTAGAAGGTAGAAGAATCAAAACATATATTTAGGCTCCACAGTAACCAACCCATGAACCAGCAACCCCATTTTGATATATTGATCAAAAGCTTCCAGGCCCAATAAGTACGCCTTGAAAGAGTAACCAGGAGGCTACAGAGAAGCATGATTGCGTAAAGCAAAATCATGCTTCCCCTTCTATGGTAAAAAGATTACCCACTGGCCTGAAGTCTTTGTTCAGCTTCCTCCCATAGGTCAGCTCTGCTACTGGCAGCTCCTGCTTCAGCTGTGGCTGTGGCTGTGGCTATAGCAGCCTCTGGCTCCAACAGGAGCTGCTTTTAACCATCCGGCTTTTGCGGGGGTGTAAGGTACGCCGGGGAAAGCACAGGTTCTTTCAATCTGCTTAAGCAAGGTGAAGGGGTTGACCGGGAAAGCACAGGTTCTTTCCATCAGCTTAAGCAAGGGAAGCAAGGTGAAGGGGCCGACAAGCTTACTCCAGTCCAACATACAAACAGCATTCAGTTCAGGGGAAAAAGCCAAACTAGTCAAGGCCACTTGTTGACTAAGTGCTAAGGAGCCCATTTTTGGTTGCCAATACAGAGGGCAGATTGGTGTGAACGTAATCAATAACAAACAATTTCAAAAAGGGACAGGGTCAAGGGAGAAAATTCAATAAAGGGGGATAGGTTAGGAAGAAGCAAAATATAGTTAGTCTTTCACAACATGAGTATTGTGGAAGGGTTATACATAATGATACGCATGTGGCCCATGTTGAATTGCTTGACTTCTTAGGGAGGGTGGGTGGGAAGGGAAGAGGGGAGAGAATTTGGAACTCACAGTTTTAAAAAATAGATATTCAAAAACAAAAACAAAAAAGTTTTTGCATGCAACTAGAAAATAAGATACACAGGCAATGGGGCATAGAAATTTATCTTGCCCTACAAGAAAGGAAGGGAAAAGGAGATGGGAGGGGAGTGGGGTGACAGAAGGGAGGGCTGACTGGGGAACAGGGTAACCAGAATATACACCATCTTGGAGTGGGGGGTGGGGTAGAAATGGGGAGAAAATTTGTAATTCAAACTCCTGTGAACATCAATGCTGAAAAGTAAATATATTAAATAAAAAATAAAATTAAAAAAAAAGATTTGAAGATCTTTCCCACCCATTAATAGGCCATGTGACATGCTTATGTCACAGGAAGCCTAAGTTTCCTGATAGGAAAAGGAAGTTATGTCACAGAAATATGCTGAAAGAGCAAGAAAGAGAAATGTGTTATGGTTGCTGGTGGCTGCTAATTGCTGTCCTCATGATTGTTAGAACTGAACAGGCTGACTTAGCTGTACTGTAAGTTTGTTTTGAGGAAGACCCCAGCAGGGGGTCACAGAGATTTTGGGGTGTTGAGGCTCCATGTTGTGATATTCTGTATTGAATGTTTTTGGTTCCTTGCTGTTATGATGAAGTGGACTGACTGGCTGTGGGAGTTGAGCATTTGGTTATGGGATATGGTTCTCTGGTGTCTGAATAAATGGTTTACTTCTTCTCCCTTCTACGTGGAGAGTCTTGTATACTTTGAGATACAGAACTACATAGGCATTTTGAGAGTTATCATCTACATTGTTATCATTGCCTTACTGTTTCATTTGGTGACTAGGAGGATGGGATTGCAAGGTATAAGATCTCTATTTAGAGATAGAAGGCCTTTAGAAGAAGAAATGGTTGTCCCAGGATGGCAGGACGTAACTTATTGCTCCCTAGCAAGGGAATGTTCTAAGGGCGCTGGTCTCTGTGAGGACTGGAAGCAGAAGCTACAGGGTGGAGAACCCAGAGATTTGGAGTTATGTCTCACAGAAGGTACTGTTGAGCCAGGAATGGAGATCCCAAGAGTGATCTCTAGATGACACTGGATTTTACTCACAGCCTATTGTATTGCATGTGAACACAGAGACAGACTATTAAGAGACAGACTATTAAGGCTCAGTCGCTGAAAACTGAAAATAGCCTATACCACAGCAAGATGGAGAACATCAGGTGGCAGAACAGCAGGAAGCTAACAGCCTTGTTATCAATTCAGCTAGAAGGCAGAGGGAGCCAAGTAGGTCAAGAGTGCACCTCAATTCAGCTCAGGTCGAGCCTAGCAGGCAGTCTGGTTACCATGGTAATGGGGCAGAGAATACAATGTTAGGAGGATACAATGTTAGAACCTCTGGGAAGAGGCGAGACTTTGTTGCACGCTATTTGTCACAGAGACAGTGAGACAGTATCACACTAGACTTCTGAAAGAGAAGTGCGCCCCATAGAGAGAAGGAGGCAGGAAACAGAAGGTGATACTAATCAGTTTAGGCTGGTTTTGGAGGATTTTACACAGCAGGAAATCACAGATATCTTGAGTAGATTCACCCAAAGGATGGGAGAATCATTAATATCTTGGATGGTGAGAATCAGTGATGAAGAGGCCACAGGAGTGTCTGTAGATTCTGTGGATTGTATGACATTTATAAGTATTAGAACTCTTGTACAGCAAGATTTTAGGGATGATCATTCGCAAAGAACTAACCAAACAACCAATTTGTTGGCTTTGGCTGTGACAGGCTGTAAAGAGGAATATCCTGCTGATACCATGTGGCCTTCTGCAAATCCACCCTGGTATTCAGTTAGTGACTGTATGAGAAAGTTAAAGGAAGAGGTGATGAAGACTGCTATTACGTTGGGGAATGCCAAATTTTATTATGAAACTCCCTTGGGAGTCTCTCATAGCAATTTGATTGTTAAGACAGAACCCCCCACTTATAAACATGTGATTCTGACTCTGCTGATTGCTGAAGTAGGGAACCCTCTTTCAGAGGTGTTGGAGAAGATTTCACAGTTAAGTGACTTAGGAGACTGGGGAAGAGATAAGTTTCCTTGGGAAAGAAGGGTACAAAACCAATGGATTCAACGTCCAATGAATAGAGTGACAAGGAAAAGAAACGTTTACTGCTCTATTGAAAGCAGGGGTAGATTCTAGAAGAATAGATGGCATACCAACTAATGAGCTATACAAAATGTACCAAGGTAAGGTGCTTAATAGCAAATGGAATAGAGAAGTAAGAACTGCCCCTACAAATCCTACAGCTCTTGAACCCTTGTATCCAAGTGAGTCACACCATCAAGGAGACTAGGGAATAGGCCGAGCCCCAGTTCAGATTAAAGAAACACACAGATGGGATTATGTACCCCATATTAATGTGACTACATATTGGAAGAATGGATCAAATACTGTAACTAGGACATTGATTGACACTAGGACTGAGGTGAGCTTGATTAATTGAAACCCTGACAAATTTAAGCATGGAACTCCTATTACCATCACAGAACTAGGAGGGACTGAAATATCATCCAAACAAGTGAAACTGATGATGAAAATTGGACAATTGCCTAAGAAAGAATATACCATGGTCACTGTACCCATTCCTGAATACATCATTGGAATAGATATATTGAAAGGCATGACTGAATTTGCCTGAGGGGAGATAACAATTTGCAGTAAGGAAGATAGGAAGTAATACAGTTTTGGTGGGAAAAGTAAAGATGGACCCAATCACTTTACCTGAACCTTCTAAAAAAACTACTTTGAAGCAGTATCATGTGTCTGGTGGGCAAGATGAAATTGCCAGTACTATAAAGGAGGAATATGTTGAAGCAGGAATGTTAGTCCCTGCAACCACTCAATGGAATAATCCTGTATGGCAAATATGAAAGTCAGATGGAATGTGGAGAATGACAGTGGACTATAGACAATTGAATAAAGTGACTCCTCCTTTGTATGCTGCTGTTCCAGACACTGTTACCTTAATAGAAAGGATCCAGAAATATGATGGAACTTGGTATGCAGTTATTGATTTGGCCAACGTTTCTTTACAATTCCAATAGACTCCAAACAATGAAACCAGTTTGCTTTCACATGGCAGGGCCGACAGTATACTTTTACCCAATTGCCACAAGAATATCTGCACAGCCCAACTGTATGTCATAGGATTGTAGCTGAACATTTGGATGAATTCAAGTTACCTGGTGTACAGCTTACCCACTACATAGACAACATTTTGATACAGGGAGAAAATGCAAAAGAAGTGGAGAAGAGTTTGGTACTTTTAACTGAGCATATGGAAAGCAAAGAATGGGAAATTAACCCTGCAAAGATTCAAGGACCAGTTCAAACTGTAAAGTTTTGGGGTATACAATGGAATAAAGGACTGTGAGAAATTCTCCCACAAGCTCAACGAAAGATTCAAGTTTTTCCTATCCCCACCAATAAGGAAGAGGCACAAAAATTCACAGGACTGTTTGGATATTGGAGGCATCACATTGCATATCTTAGATAAATTTAGAAACGCTTATATAAAGTTACCAGGATAAAACTTGAATTTGACTGGGGACTTGAACAGAGTAAAGCTTTTGAAGAAGCTAAAGCTGCTATACAATTGGCTCTGGATTTACAGCCTATGCAAAGTGGACTAGTGGAATTACAAGTGATTGTACAAGATGACTCTGTGAATCGGAGTTTATGGCAGAAACAACAAAACAGAAATGTATCCTTAGGATTTTTGTCAAGGAAACTACCTTCATCTGGATTACAATATACACCTTTTCGAAAACAGTTGTTAACTGCATATTGGGCTTTGGTGGAGACTGAACAACTGACTCTGAGTCATGAAGGGATATTAAGGCCTGGAATCCCGATCATGACTTGGATAATCAGTACCCCAGCATCTCACAGAATTAGACATGTGCAAGAGGCTGGCATAATTAAATGGAGATTGTGTATTCAGAATAGATCAAAAACAGGCAAAAGTGGAGTTTCTGCTCTTCATGAATCTATCACAAGCATCAACATTGATGGAAATGACAAAACCCCCGAACCAAGGCAACAGTTGGTACAATCCCTGCTAAAATGGAATGATGGGTATGATAGACTGACTGAAGAACAGAAGATACATGGATGGTTTACAGATGGGACAGCAAAATATTTGGGCCATAAAAGACATTGGAAAGCAGTAGCCTATAATCCATGTACTAAGAGAAATTTGGAAAGTACTGGAATAGGTGTAAGTAGTCAATATGCTGAACTTATGGCAGTACATCAAGCTATTAAAACAGAAAAGGAGGACAGTGTCATATATTCACTGATTCGTGGGCAGTAGCTAATGAGTTAGCTACATGGATGCCAACGTGAAAAAACCAAAATTGGTAAACAAGTTTGGGGCAAAGAACTATGGGAAGATATATGGAACATGTCTTTGGTTACTTATTTGTCAGTTTTTCATGTAGACGCTCACATGCCCCTCACCGTCAGAACGTGAGTACAACACACATGCTGATCGAGTAGCAAAGATTGCTACTGAACATATTGTTCCTACTCTGGCACCAACTTATGATCCAGTACTAGCTAAATGGGTCCACCAAACAGCTGGACACTTAGGGGTCCAGGCCACATACCAGTGGGCAGATCAAGGTATTAGTATCTCTTTTTCTTTGTTAAAGCAAGTAACAGAGGAATGTCATATATGTCAATTGGAAAAGTAATGAACTGTTCCTTGGGTATTAACTGGAGAAATAGCAAGGGGAAAAGCTCCAAACCAAGTTTGGCAGATAGATTATATTGAACTACTACCCCAAGATAAAGGATGTAAATTTATATGTACTTGTGTTGACACCTATTCAGGTGTACTAGTGACTTGTCCTTGTAAGAATGCAACCTAGAAAAACACCTGTAAAACTAGATATTATAACTCTATATTATGGAACCCCAATGCAGATTCAAAGTGACAGCGGGTCACATTTCAAAGGTAATGAGATGAAGAGATATTGTGTATTAAACAATACAGAGTCAATATATCATATTCTATACTATCCACAAGCATCTGGATTGATAGAAAGAATGAATGGATTGTTGAAAGAAGAGTTAAGAAAGTTAAGTTCTAATAATTTGCATCACCATTGGAAGGATAATTTGTTCACTGCTTTACATAATTTGAATAATAGACCATTAGGAGGAAGTACACTTCTGGCCAGAATGATGACCCCGAATCTGCAGATTAGAAAACAGCAAACACATAAGATCCAAAATATTGAGTATTGGACTGTGACTCCACCATCTACAGGAACACCTGGTTTTGCAGGACATGATTTACATTGTTTAGAGAACTTTTGGTTGGATAGAAAAGAGAAGAAAAATCTCTACTGGGATATGTATGATAATCCCTAAGGAATCATTTTGAATGGATATTACCTAAACCAGGACTAGCAGCTCAAGAAATACATATATTGGCTGGAGTGATAGATGATAGTTATCAAGTAGAAATTATTGTGACACTCCAGAATTTACATGAAGAACCTATACAGTTGTGTAAAAATGATAGAATAGTTCAATTGGTTGTTATTCCTTGTGAAACAATACCTCTTGTGAAAACTGACCCTCCTTCCAAAATAACTATCAGAGGAAAGGAAGGATTTGGTTCTACTGAGAGAATAAAATTGGGAGCTAAAGTCTGGGTAAAATGGAACGATGTTCTAAATGCTGCACAAATTACAGCACATGGGAAAGACAATACTGTAACAGTTGTTTAGCCAGGAAAAAATGATTATGAAATTGTATCTTTGACTCATGTATTCTATTGTGAATGAGGCTATGTAATCTATTTGTTTCTTTTTAGCTTTTGTATATTAAATTTGTTTGTGAGATTTGTTTCCTGCAGGCTTAGTACCATCCACCTGCAGATGCTTGATCGCTTAAGCCAGATGTCACCCTCTGAGGTATTTGGATGTCACCTCTGGACCTGTCCACGACTGTGATGTGTCATCCCTGGACCTGGTGTCAACCAAGTTCTAGGTGCCAGCTAGCTAAAGAACTGACCTCTCGAATAGGACTGTTTATCTCTTGGGGCAGGGACAGCTCTGCATCCAATTACAGCAGGAAGAAGCTTTGGAGGATGAGACCTTTGCCTCTTACCCCAAGATTTTGAGACCCATTCATATGAGGGGGGAATGATGACATTGTTTTATTTGCTTTTCTTATGTTTTCCCTATTATATTTTTTAATTTTTTTTTTTTTTTTTGCTTTTTGGCAGGGCGATTGGGGTTAAGTGACTTTGCCCAAGGTCACACAGCTAGTATTTGTGCCAAGTGTCTGAGGCCAGATTTGAACCCAGGTCCTCCTGACTCCAGGGCCAGTGCTCTACTCATTGCACCACCTAGCTGCCCCTATCCCTATTATATTGTTGTGTAAAGTTCTGTTGACACCAGTTATCCTAGAATTCCCATTGCCCTATATAATGGATAAGAAATATCTTGGGGCCTTCTGTAGTACCACTTAGATTTGAAGATCTTTCCCAACCATTAATAGGCAATGTGACCTGCTTATGTCACAGGAAACCTATGGTGGGAGGAGCTTCCTGACAGGAAAAGGAAGTTATGTCACAGAAACATGTGAGGGAACTGGATGTGGGGAATGACTGATTGTGCTGACTGGTAGGGAGGATAGGAAGAGGGTGGAGGGAGGGGATCAAATGGCCACATATGTAGTTGACCTTTGCCAAGACAAAGTTCCCACTTTTTTGGAGAATGGAGGAAAGAAGGCACTGTAAGATCCCATGAAGAGATTCTGAGAAGGAGAGAATGCAGGCAGTTATTTACTCTACACTTATTAAGTCCCTACTATGAGCCAGGCATGGTGCTTAGTAGGGGCTGTGCAGAAAGAGGCTAATGGCAGTGTCTGCCCTCAAGAAACTCACAGTCTAATGGGGGTACAACAAGGGCAGAATTATGTACAAACAAGCTACAGACAGGTCAATGGGATGTAATTAAGAGAAAGAAGGCACCAGAATGAAGGGGAGATGGGATGAGAGGTGTAAAGACTTAATATTTTGGGATAAGAATTCATTATTTTGTAAAAATTGTTTGGAAACTGGGAAGCAGTGTGTGTGAAACTGTGTATACACATACACATACAAACATACATATACACACACTTTTTTGTGTACATAATGGTAGTCAACTCTGAGAGGAGAGTAGAAAAACAAAGACATTTACAGGATAATTTTGTCATAAATTTGAACAGAAGAGGAAGTTGTCCATAGTAGATTTGCAGTTTCATGTACAATCATCTTTTTTATCGTACCATATTACAGAAATGTCTTGTGTTAGTATTGGAAATAATAAAAATAACAATAAGAGAAGTAGAAGTAATCATAATAGGAAATGAAGTAATAAAACTAACCTTTTTAAGAAGATGATATGATGATAAACTACGAAAATCCCAAAGACTCAATCAGAAAGCTTATTAAAGCAGTTAATAATTTTGGCAAAGTAGCAGAGTACTATTAAACCCACATAAATCATAAGCATTCCTATATGTCACCAACAAAACCATGCAAGAAAACATAGTAAGAGATACCCCATTTAAAATAAATCTAGACAGTATAAAATTCCTGGCAGTATAGGTGCAAAAAACAAACCAAGGAACTATGTCAACATAAATATATAAAATATTTTATACAAATGAAATCAGATTTAAATAATTGGAGAGATATTCATTGCTCCTGCATAGGTGGGGCTAATATAATAAGAAAGACAATTTCAACTAAAAGAATTAATATCATCAATGCCAACCCAATTAAATTACCAAAAACTAGGGCAACTAGGTGGCACAGTGAATAGAGCACTGGCCCTGGAGTCAGGAGAACCTGAGTTCAAATCCGGCCTCAGACACTTGACACATGAACTAGCTGTGTGACCTTGGGCAAGTCACTCAATCCCAATTGCCCTGAATTCTTTGGGTTTATCAAAGAGCAGATTGCTATAGTTATTGCGGACTGAGTCTTGTATACCTAACCTATTCCACTGATCCACCATTCTGTTTCTTAGTCAGCACCAAGTAATTTTGATAACTGCTGCTTTATAGTACAGTTTAACATCTGATATGGCTAGCATTTCTTTTCATTAATTCCCTTGATATTCTGGACCTTTTGTTCTTCCAGATGAATTTTGTTACTATTTTATCTAGTTCTCCAAAATAATTTTTGGTAGTTTGATTGGTATGGCACTGAACGAGTAAATTAATTTAGGAAAAAATTGCCATTTTTATTATATTAGCTCAGCCTAACCACAAGCAACTGATGTTTTTTCCATTTATTTGTATCTGACTTTATCTGTGTGAAAATTGTTTCATAATTGTGTTCATCTAAGTCCTGGGTTTGTCTTGGCAGGTAGACTCACAAACATTTTATAATGTCTACAGTAACTTTAGATGGAATTTCCCTTTCTATATCTTGCTGTTGGGCTTTGTTAGTAATCTATAAGAATTGCTAGGATTTATATGGGTTTATTTTATATCCTGCAAATTTGCTAAAGTTGTTTATTATTTCAAGTAGTCTTTCACTTGATCCTCTAGGATTCTCTAAGTAAATCAGCATATCATCTTCAAAAAGTAATAATTTAGTTTCTTCTTTGCCTATTCTCATTCCTTCTATTTCTTTTTCTTCTCTTATTGCTACAGCTAACATTTCTAGTGCCAAATTGAAGAATAGTGGTGATAATGGACATCCCTGTGTCACCCCTGATCTTATCGGGAATGCAGGTAGCTTATCCCCATTATATATAATGCTTGCTAATGGTTTTAGGTAGATGCTATTTCTAATATTAGGGAAGGCTCCATTTATTCCTATGCTTTCTAGTGTTTTTAATAGGAATGGGTGCTGTATTTTGTCAAAAGCTTTTTCTGCATCCATTGAGATAATCACATGATTTCTGCTAGTTTTGTTGTTGATATGATAAATTATGCTGATAGTTTTCCTTATATTGAACCAGCCTTGCATTCCTGGAATAAATCCTGACTGGTCATAGTGTTCTAGCCTCATGATAAGTTGCTGCAATCTTTTTGCTAATATTTTGTTTAAAATTTTTGCATCAATATTCATTAGGGAAATTGGTCTATAATTTTCTTTCTCTGTTTTGAATCTTCCTGGTTTGGGTATTAGTACCATATTTGTGTCCTAAAAATAATTTGTTAGGATTCCTTGTTCAAATGTTTGGTAGCATTCACATGTAAAACCATCTGGACCTTCTGAGATGGGGTTATTTAGGTATTTTATTTCCTCTTCTTTCAACCTGGGCAATTTAAATTTTTGTAAATATTCATCCATTTACCTAAGGTTGCCAAATTTATGGGCATACAATTGGGCAAAATAATTCCTAATTACTGTTTTAATTTCATCTTCATTGGAGGTGAATTCATTTACTCTTCTCATTTTTGATACTGGTTATTTGGTTTTCTTTCTTTTTTTTAATCAAACTGACCAAAGGTTTATCAACTTCTTTTCATAAAACCAGCTCATCCTTTTATTTATTAATTTAATAGTTTTCTTAATTTCGATTTTATTAGTCTTTCCTTTGATTTTCAGTAATTCTAATTTGGTATTTAATTGGGGATTTTCAATTTGTTCTTTTTCTACTTTTACAGTTGCATGCCCAATTCATTAATCTCCTTTTTATCTATTTTATTCATGTAAGCATTTAGAGATACAAAACTTCCCCTAAGAACTGCTTTCTCTGCATCCCATAAGTTTTGACATGTTGTCTAATTATTGTCATTCTCTTGAATGATGTTGTTTCTATGCTGGTACTGCAATTGTCATAATAACTGTGCTATTCTCAAGATTCACACACACACAGACACACAAAACATATAAAAAAACATAATTCCTATATCAGGACATAAAGAATTTGCCTTAATTGATTAACAAGATTTTTTTTTCCACCCTGTTTACCTTTTTATGTCTCTCTTGAATTTTGTATTTGAAGATCAAATTTTCCATTGAGCTCTGGCCTTTTCATCAGGAAGGTCTGGAATTTCCTTATTCCATTGAATGTTAATCTCCTTGCCTCAAAAATTATGCTCACATTTGCTGAGTAGTTGAGACTTGCAAAAGACCTTAGCTTGAAATGGCAAAAGTCCCCAATGCATCCTGGGCCATCTTCACTTCTCCTGATCTACATCTCACTACTGGACCCAGATGACTCAGGAGGAGAAAGTGAGGCTGGTGATTTGGCACAGCCCTGCCTCACTTAAATCTAATAGACTTGCAGGTCATGGCATCACCTCCCTGATACCATGGTCCTCTTCTAGAACAAAGGACAAACCACAAAGAGGCAAGTTTAAACCCTTGAGAGAGAGAGGAGGTGGCATGTCACCTAGAGGCAGGGGGAGGCAAATGCAAGCTGGGTGGAAGCCATCACAGCTCTCTGAAATGCTTTAGGAGAAAAGCCAGGCCTGTGGTAAATCCTGTAGAAACGAACTATTGATATTTCTTTCACTGACTGGTTTTTTTGGGTTTTTGATGCCATCATACATGATTACTAAAATGTCAAGGGAGATAGGATGGCTGATCTTCCCTGTAACAGCTTTTATTTTTATTTTTAGCTTTCGTTTACAACATTCACTTCCATAGGTTTTTGGGTTCTGCAATTTTTCTCCTTCCCTCTCCTACCTCCTCCCCCCAAAACAGCATGAAATCCAATGTACGCTCTATATTCACCTTCACATTGAACTTACTTACATAACAGTCCAGTTGTAAAGAATTATAACCAAAAATGCATTCTAGTGAACTGTTTTTCTCTTCTCTTGTAATTGAAAAAAAGCTGTTAAGGCAGGTTACCTTTGATCTGGAGGCTGTTAGACCTTAAATGTATCTATTATAGAATGAGACAAAATATTTGAAAAATAATGAAGGATATTTTATTTTAATGCAGAAACTAATGATAACAGCAAGTGACTAACTGTGGGGAGAAAAGCATAGCAAAATCCTCTGAAGAAATCTTTGTCTGTGAGGTTCCTTTGGACTGCTGACTTAACCTGTGAACAGATCTCCCCAGCCCTGCTGACAGTGTTCAGAGACTCTGTAAGGCTGCAATCAAAGGCACTAGGACCCTGCTAACCAAAGTAAGAAAACTTATGGGTTAAACTTTAAATAAGGAGTGATGATAATAACCTGCCATCATTTATAAAATGATTAAATTATATTATTTTAATAATTAGCACATAAGAAAGTTACATTTTTGAACCAGTTATTCACTGGGTGTAAACTAGTGCTCACTGTATTCATGTAAGACTCCAGAATGTACTGTTTGTGCTGATTGTCCTCCTTCTCCAACATTCCACCAGTTTTCCTCTCCATCATTTCCTGTGCCAGTTGTTCCCTTCTACTTATTCAATAAATGAAAGATTTTTAATTCCTATTGGCAAGCTGTCCTTTGAAGCCCACCAAATGTACTGCCCCTTCCTGTGGCCTACCTACAGACCAGACCAAGTCTGGAATTTTAAAACCTTTCAAAAACTTATTTGGATATAAGTGAGAACACATGTGCATGTGCTGAATTTTGTCAGCACAACTGAATGTAGGAAAAGTTTCTGAATACTGCATGAATTTGAACTAATACTGCAAAGGATTACTGACACATGAACACAGTAAATATGTCCTGCACTCACATATGAGGAATGAAGTTCCTAGGGTTTCTCCCCAGTGTGAATTATGTAAAGCAAGCATGGAGATGAGTTTGGAAGCCTTTCCACATTGATTACATCCATAAGGCTTCTCTCAACCATGGAGTTTCTGATGTCTACCAAGATTGTAGCTGTTTGTGAAAGCCTTTCCACATTCATTGCATTCATAGGGTTTCTCCCAGTGTGGATTCTCTGATGTCTAGCAAAACTGCCGCTGTGTGTGAAAGTCTTTCCACACTGATTACATCCATAACGCTTCTCCCTAGTGTGGATTTTCTGATGTGCAGCAAGATTGCCCCTTTTTGTGAAAATCTTTCTACATTGATTACATACTTAAGGTTTCTCTCCAGTGTGGATACTCTGATGTGCCGTATGAGCAGATTTCTGCGTGAAAGTCTTTCCACAATGATCCCATTCATAAGGTTTCTCTCCAGTATGGATTCTCTGATGTTTATGATGATTGCATCTCATTCTGAAAGCTTTTCCACAGTGATTACATTCATAAGGTTTCTCTCCACTGTGGACTCTCTGATGTGCAATAAGACTGGATCTGTGTGTGAAAGTCTTTCCACAGTGATTACATTCATAAGGTTTCTCTCTACTGTGGACTCTCCGATGTGCAGTAAGACTGGCCCTCTCTGTGAAAGCTTTTCCACATTGACTACATTCATAAGGCTTCTTTCCAGTGTGGACTCTGATGTGCAGTGAGACTGGATTTCTGTGTCAAAGGTTTTCCACACTGATGACATTCATTAAGTTTCTCTCCATTGTGGATTCTCTGAGCTTCCCACTTGTTATATTCATCAGGCCCCTTTCTAATGGGAATTTGCTGATGAGTAATGTGCTCAGCGTTCTGAATCAAGGCCTTTCCACCTTTCTTACTTACACAGAGCATTTCTCCAGTATCACTTTTCTGATGTTTCTTGATATCTGAACTCCAGCTCACAGCCATCTCCCACTGATTACCTGGACACATTTGCATTCCATGAGCCTTCTCCATGGACTGAAAAAATTTTACATGTTCAGTAAAGCATTACCTATATTCAATGTATGGAGGACAGTCATTCTCTGAGGTCATTTTCTTGTACTGACTTAGGATAGAAGACTGTCTGAATCTCTTTCCAATTTCATCCAAGTCACAGTCACTCTTTGGGTTTTTATTTATCTTCATAATAAAGTCACAGATTTCTCTCAAACTGAAGTCCCAGAGAGCATCACTCAAAAATCTTTTCAAATCATGTTCTTCCACAAAAATTCCCAGCTTTCTAGTTATTTCATTAGCTTCACACTTGGTCCCTCCATCTGAAGAAAACAATCAAACATATATACAGAAATATATACACACATCAAAATATGTAATAGCAATGGTTACTGAAGATTTATGCAGCTCATGACCTTCTCATCACCATTATAAAGGCAATAAAACTTCATGGATGTACTCTTGGAGCAAACACTGGCATTAAATAGACTGTAAGGAGAAGAGACAGACTGGATGTAAGAGTGACAAAGGAAATGTGGGCCACAGTGCTGGACCCATCAGAGACTAAACATTCATATTCAACAAAAGCAGCAGCACCAAGTCAAGTGACCAGAAGAATTAATGTCAACAGCTAAGAGGGACTCCATGGGAGAGCAATTTGTTGCTAACTTGGAGAGAATGATGAGCCCAAACAGGCTTTTCAATATTCCAGCAGGAAAGGAGTGGCCACCTTTTAAAGATTTCTAGTACAGTATCATATTAACTCATCTGGGGCAGAACACTCATACATATCTAAACTGGTTTTGATGAAAATCATGGGGAAATTCAGAAGGTACTAAATTAAAAATGAAAACTCAACAGGGGGACTAGTAGGTTACCTCATCTACCCTGAAGAAAACCATATTTAATTCCAACAAATCCAAAGCATTTTATGATGCCCTGGAGGCTGTGTGGTTTTTCTTTCATTCTCAAAGAGGAACAGGACTTCAGGAAGATGATGCCATGACCTGCATTTAAATGGTGTTTCAGTGGAGAGGTGTACAAAGTCACCAACCTCACTTTCTCCTCAAGAGCCCTCTGGGTTCAGTGGTCAGATATAAATCAGGATAACTTGTGATGGCCCATGACGCAGTGTGACACCTTGGCCTTTTAAAGCTAAGGTCTTTCCAACTTCTCACTCTGATTGAGGCAATGTCCATTCAGTGATAAGGCCTTTTTAAGATGTGGGTCAAAGGATGGTTCTTTTAATAAAAAAAAAAATCAACTTTGATGGGAAGACCCTCAGAGTCACTGGCCTAAGGAGAAACAATTGCTATCCACATTCACTCTGAGCCGGCAGGACCATCCCCCCACCCACACTGGGTCTGAGGTTGTGTGGTTGTGGTTTGTCCTTTGCTCTTCAGGAGTACCATGACATCAGGAAGATGATGCCATGACTTATAAATGAACTGGATATAAGTGAGGGAAGGCTATGCCAAGTCAGCAGCCTAATTTTCTCCTCCAAAGCCTTCTGGGTCCAGTAGCCAGATAGAGATCTGAACAACTGGAGAGGGCCCAGCCCCTGAAAGCTATTTGTGAGCCAAAGACCTATCCACCTAGGGGGCATTACAGTGCTAATAGAACCACATTGACTACTGATAAGGACATGATCCTGGAGAGCTGGGCTGAACACTTCCATAGTATTCTCAGGAGACCATTCTCAACTGCTGAGGGAGCTACTGTCCATTTACCTCAGGTTGCACTCAATCCCTCTCAAGCCATTCACCAATTCATGGGCATCCCCACAACTTACAATCATTGCTGCCAAAAAGACATCTACTATAAATATTTAAAATATTTTGTTTTCTGTTTTCCTTAATCATCTTGCAAAGCAGACCTAAAAACAGTATGACAGGACCAAGGGGTAGGCATGATTTAATTATTTGTGCATAATACAGGTTATTCTGGAAACCTGACGGATCAGGTCACAGCTCCACCAACAGTGACTTAGTGTTCCAGATTTTCCACATCTCCTCCAACATTTGTCCCTTTCCCCTTCTATCATTGTAGCCTGACAGGGATAAGATGATATCTCAAGATAGTTTTAATTAGCACTTTTTTGTTTTTTTGGCAGGGCAATTGGGGTTAAGTGACTTGCCCAAGGTCACACAGCTAGTACGTGTGTCAAGTGGCTGAGGCAGGATTGGAACTCAGGTCCTCCTGACTCCAGGGCTAGTGTTCTACTCACAGCACTACCTAGCTGCCCCTAATTAGCACTTCTGTAAGAGTAATGATTTTAAGAATTTTCTTATATGATTTTGATTTATTCATCACAAACTGTCTGTTCCTTGCCTTTGACTATTAGGGGTTGGGGAATGATTTATATTCTTTCACATTTGACCTAGGTCTTTAAATATTTGAGATATAAGACTTTTATCTGAGACACTGTGTATAATTTCCCCTCCAATATTCTCCTTCCCTTCTTATCTTGGCAACACTGCTTTTATTTCTCCAAAACATTTGTAATTTAATGTAATTGAAAATCATTCATTTTGCACCTCACCATGCTATCATTTCTTCATGCATACATTATTCACCTCTGCATAAGTCTGATTGGCAATATGTTCCATCGTGCTCTTTTAATTTCCCATGATGTCTCCTTTTTATCTTGGTCATGTATCCATTTGGACCTTATTTTGGTAAATGGAGGATATTAGTCTCTGTCCAATTTCTGATATACTACTTCCCAGCTTTCCCCACAATTTTCACCAAATCAAGGATTCTTATCACAAAAACTTGTCAACATTTTCCAAACACAAAGTTATTCTGTTCTGCTCATCTACCTGGCTATCTCTGAGCTAGTTCTAGAGAGCTTTCTAATATTATCATTAGTTTTCTTTATATTTTCTCTATTTTATTTTTATGTCATGGAATTAAGTAAGCATTTCCATAACACGGTATAATAAAAAGATGATTCCACATGAAGTAGTAAATCAATTACAACTCAAAAATTTCTCATTCATTTCAAGCAGGTAATACTTCTATTTATTGGCTGTTCCTCTAGAGCCTGAAAGCATCTTCCCTCATATGTCCTTCCTATTTTAGGGTGTTTATAATAGTCAAAATGGCTTATTCAACTCAACTTTGTGGTTAAAAATATTCTGCTGGGGCAGCTAGGTGGAGGAGTGAGTAGAGCGTCAGCCCTGGAGTCAGGAGGACCTGAGTTCCAATCTGCCCTTAGTCACTTGACACACTTACTAGTTGTGTGACCTTGCCCTGCCTTCATCTTTCAAAAATAAAGAAATCCATAGAAATAAAAAAAAATTGCTGTTACTGAATACAACATTGTCTTGGTGCTGCTCCTTACCCTCCTCATTATTTTGTGCAAGCTTATCCATGTTTTTTTCTAATATCATCAATCCCATCATTCTCAGCAGCACTTCATCATAATCATGGATCCCAACTTGTTCAGTCATTTCTTAATTGAAGGGTATCCAGTTTTTTGCCACCATAAAAAGAGTTGCCATAAATAATTTAGAATACATAGGTTTTTTGCCTTTTCCCCTAATCATCTTTGGATATACACCTACTGGTAGTATAGCTGAGTGAAGAGGTATTGACAATTTAATAAGTCTTCAGGCATAATTCCCAACTGCTCTCTAAAATGGGTGGATTAGTTCACAATTCCACCAACAATGAATTAGTATCTCAATTTGTCCACATCCCCTCCAACATTTGTCTCATTCCCTTTCAAGCATTTTAACCAATCTGATAAATGTAAAATGATATCTCAAGATTGCTTTAATTTGCAATTCTCTACTCAATAAAGCATTAGATTATTTTTTTCATGACTGTGAATTGTTTGGATTTCTACACTGGAAAACTACCTGTCCATATACTTTGACCATTTCTCAATTAGAGAATGACTCAAATTCTCATAGATTTTACAAAGATCTTTGTATATTTGAGACCAGAGAACTTTATCTGAGAAATTGCAAAGAAAATCACCACTTCTCCTCAATTTTCTATTTTCCTTCTTATCTTATGTACATTGCTTTTATTTGTAAAAAACAAAAAAACATTTTTAATTTAATGTAATCAAAATTATCCATGTCATACCTCATTTTCTTCCATGTCTCTTGTTTATTCATAAATTGCTCACCTGTCCATAAGTCTATTAAGTAACATGTTCCATGATCTTCAAATTTTATTGTAATAACTATCTCTCCTTAAATCTAGATCATTTTTGCTTTTTGACCTTATCTTTAAAAACTCTAAGATGTTAAAATATGCCAAATTTCTGCCACACATCTTCCCAGCTGTCCCAGCAATTTTCATCAAATAATGAATTCTTACTCCAAAATCTAAAGCCTTTACACTTCTCAAATAGATGGTTACGCTATCTACTGCTGTAAATTGTATGTCTACCCTGTTCCACTAATCTACTTTTCTGTTTCTTGGCCAGTACCAAACAATTTTGATAATGACTGCCTTATCCTACAGTTTACTATCAGGTTTTGCAAAACCTCTTTCTTTTACATTATTTTTCCTTAGTTCCTTTCATATTCTTCACCTTTTGGTCTTCCAAATGAATCTTGTTATTACTTTTTTCTAATTCAGTAAAAGAAGGCTTTGGTGATTACACTGGAATGGCATTGAATGTATAAATAAGTTTAGGTAATACTGTCATTCTTAGTGTATTGACTCTGCCTCCCCATGAACAACTGATACCTCTTCGATTATTTAAATCTTCTTTGATTCGCACAATATTTTTAAAATTTTTATTTCCATTCATGTAGTTGCTGGGTTTGTTATGGCTGGTTTTACCCCAGGAATTTATTCTATCTAAAGCATGGGTGGGGAACCTGTGGCCTTGAGACCACATGTGGCCTTCTAGGTCCTTGGGTGCTGCCTTTTGACAGAGTTCAAGTCTTACATTAGAAATCCTTTTATTAAGGGGATTTCTTTTGTGATGTTTGGATTCAGTGAAAAGGCCCCACTTGAGGACCTAGATCCAGGGCCACGTGTGGCCTCAAGGCCACATACTCCACATACCTCATCTAGACTTATTTCAAATGGAGTACCTCTTACTATCTCTTCTTGCAGGATTTCCTGTGTCACATATAGGAATGCTGGTGATTTATGTGAGTTTACCTTAGATCCTACCACTCTGCTAAAACAATTGTTTCAATAAACTTTTTAGTTGAGTCTTTGCAATTTCCCATGATTATCATCATATCATCCACAAAAAAAAGAAATTTATTACCTCATTCCCTTGTCTGATTGCTTCCATTCCTTTTTTTTCTCTTATTGCTATTCTAGGATTTCCAATACAACATTCAATAATATTGGTGACAACGGCCATTTTTGTTGGCCATTGGATCTTACTTGGAAGGTTGTTAACTTCTCCCCATTACAAGTAACTCTTGCTGACAGGTTTTAGGAAAGGGCTTTTTATCAATTTAAGGAAAAAAACACTGTCCCTAAATTTTCAGATGTTCTGAATAGAAATGAGTATTCTACTTAATGAAAAGCTTATTCTTCAGCTACTCACTTAGTCATATGACTTTTGTTATTTTTGTTATTGATCTAATAGATCATGTGTATAATTTTCCTTAGGCTAAACCATCCCTGCATTCCTGGTATACATCCCAATTGGTCACAATGTACAATCTTTGCAATATATTGTTGTAATCTCCTAGCTAGTATTTTATTTAGGATTTTGGCATCCATAGACATTCATGAAATTGGTCTATGATGTTCTCTTTTTTATTTTTCCTAATTTCAGTATCAGTATTCTATTTGTTTCATAAAAGGACTTTGGCAGTTCCCCTTCTTCGTCTATTTTTCCAAATCATTTATTTAATAATGGAATTAGCTGACCTTTGCATGTTTGGTAGAATTCCCTTACAAATCCCCCTGGTCCTGTTGCTTTATTCTTAGGAAGCTCTTTCAGGCCAGTTCAATTTCTTCTTCTAAGAGATGATTTCAGTATTCTATTGTTTTTTCTGATACTCCCATGAGAATAATGTTCCAGCACCACCTGCCCTCCACTCCCATCTGCTTCCTCTGTATCACTTCTTCCTTTCAGGACTTGTTAGTGTGTAATAACGTCTCAATTTTACCTCTCCCTACCCAATTTTATTTTTGTAGAATCATCCCATCATACTCAACTCAGCTTAAGCTTTTCTTTCAAACTACCCAAGTAATAATGACATTCTTAAGGGTACTGATAACATCTTCATGTATAAAAAGTAAACAGTTTGACCTCACTGAGCCCCTTATAACTGCTCTATAATGTTTACCTTCTATTTCTCCTGCATCATCCATGTTCAATTTGCCAGCAGGCTCTGTTCTTTTTCTCATAAATATCTGAATGTCCGTCACTTGTCCTATTTTTTCCATTCCACATCAGACTCAGCTTTGCTGAGTGACTTATTTTTGTGCACAACTGCAGCACCCTTGCTCTATGAGATATAATGTCCAAAGCCCTATAGTCTTTTAATGTAGAAGCTGCTAGGTCTTGTGTCATCTGATTCTAGCCCCACAGTATTTACATGCTGTTACTGTAAGTTTGCATTTTGTTATCACTTTCAAGGGCAATTTTCCTTAATATGTCTTGAAATATTGTATCTAGACCCTTAATTGGATCATACCTTTCAGGTAGTGTAACAGTTCTTAACTTGTGTCTCCTTGATCTGTTCTCCTTATCATCTGTTTCTCTAATGATTCTTTTCACATTCACTTCCACTTTTTATTCTTTTAGTGTTTAGCATTTATTGGTGTCTTATAACATCATTAGCTTCATCTCACCCAATTCTATATATTAAGAAGTTATTTTCCTTCTTAAGGTTTTGGATCTGTTTTTCTAAATAGTTGATTTGCTTTTAATAATTTCCTTGATTTCCTGTTCTGCTGTTGTTTTTTCCCCCTAATTTTTCCTCAGTCCCTCATTTGATTTTTGAAATCCTTTTTAAGTTCTTCAAAGAAATCTTTTTGGGCCTGTGACCATTTGAAATTTCTCTTTGAAATAGGAGCGATTTTAACTCCAGTCTCTTCCTCTGAAAAGGACTCCAGATCTTTATCGCCAGCTACCTGAATGATGGTACATTATTTCACTTGAAAATGCTGAAAGCCAAGACCAAAGTGGATGGAGAGTTGGTGCACACAGAAGAATGTGCTGTCACATCAGCTTCTGAGGCTGAGATAGCACACAGTATGAATCAATTCGCTGCTGATTGAACACCAAAAAAAGAAAGGAAATGGTACCCAGGGACAGGATGTTCTGGATATTTTCTAGCATGACCTCCTTGTACAGCTCTTTCTGAGAATGGTCCAAGAGGCACCACTCCTCCTCAGTGAAGTTCACTACCACATCCTTGAAGGTCACCAACTCCTAAACCATCAAAATCACATGATTTAGAGCTGAAAGAGAGACCCCAGAATTCATCTGGTCGAACTTCATCAACTTAGAAGAGGAAACTGAGGCACAGAGAAGGGATTTGCCTAACGCTCATATAAGCTTTATGAGTACCACAGCCAGCACTTGAAATCAGTCATTAAAACGCAGTGGAATATGGAGGAAAGCATTTTATATTTGAAGTGACAATAATGTTGGAATAATAAAAGCTGGAATAACGACCTATTATTAAATGTTTCTCCCAACAGAATTAGGGAAAATTGTGTTCAGAAAGACACAAGGACATCTGGAATTCCTCCCCACCAGAAGAGTCATTAGAGACATATTGAGAAAACTGAAAGAAGGCATTGTGAAAAGCTGGTAAGTACTGTGTATTCTTTGAGGGTTTGGGGGGATTGAACAGTGATACTGAGGAAAGATCAAAGAAAAAGAAAGATCTAGTAGATTTCCTTAGAGTTGGAAATAAAGTCTTAATTAGATGAAAGTATGAAAAGGATTCTAAAGAGACATCACTCACTATTGGGCCTCAGCTGAGCGGAATGAGGCAGTTTCCAGCCAAGGGAAGAAGAATTCTCTATTCTTATACTGAGGGATTCAGATGACACTGGCTATGATATGTCATGTGCAAAAGCATCTGGGGTCCTTGCTTTATGATTGCTTGCACTTGCTCAAGGAATATAACCATTCATTGTGTTATTTAAGCATAGAGAAATGAAAGTAGCTTATGTAAGGAAAGGAGGGTTCCTTGATTCAGTACAAATCTAATGTTTTATGAGCTGGGGGTGAGGATTGAGATAACGCGTAAGAGACACAGTGACTCAAGAACATAGGTGATCAGGAATGAAGAGACAGACTGATGGATATCATAGAAGAGAGTGGGGACATCTGTAAAGTCTTTGATACTTGGGTGGGCTCATCTATTTATCCAAACTGTGACATGTAGAACACATGTTCAGTCAGTGCACTTGGCATTCGATGCTCTTCCATTTCACTTTCTAACATTTCTAGCAGAAGGATGAATAACTGTTTCACTATTTATTTTAGAGCAATTCTCTTTCATGGAGGTAAAAATCTCTTTTCCCTTTTTGTCATTTTTATTCCATTTAAAACATCCCTTCTTTATAGATTTTTCTTTAGATTCCCTACCGGGCCAGAATTAGGAACCCAAGAAGGACACCATATCATCTGAAGCTTCAAGACTTTACACACAAAGTGTGACACTCCTTTAACCCCCTGCTTCCTTTGGCTAATCAAATCATATACAAGAAAAAAGGTCAGTGGCTAGAACACAAAATCCAGACAATGCTAATGGCATATAGTATATCTGACATAAAACAAAGTAATACAGGCAATAAGCCTCAGGACACAAAATCTTTTCCCACCGGTCTGAACTCCCTTCTCACAGGACATCACAGTCAGCTGATCAAGGCTGGGACAAGGACCTTTGGCACATGCACAGATGCCCTGATGAGCAAAATGGCTTGGATTCAGGTCACAGCCAAAGGCTCAGGGTCCTCAAGCCTGTGCCTCAGTCATAGAGAAGCTCCTTCTGTCCTTTGAGCTCCATGAGTGCTGACCCAGGCCTAGGTTTGGGCTCCTGCACTTTCTCCATCACTGGCCACTATTCATACACTGCAGGTGATTAAATGTTCTTGCTGTTCTTCAGTTGTTTTAGTCATGTCAGACTCTTCATGGCCCCATTTAGGGTTTTCCTGGAAGAGATATTTGAGGGGTTTGCCCTTTCCTTCTCCAACTGAGGAAACTGTCCCTAAACAGGGTGAAGTGACTGGCCCAGGGTCACACAACTAGTAGGTGTCTGAAGCCAGATTTGAATTCAGAAACACTGAGTGTTCCTGACTCCAGGGCAGGTGCATTAACCACTGTACCACCTAAAAGCCCCCAAATTTACTGATGAATAAATATATGAACCCAAAGGCTGAATTTCATAATGGTCATTGGTGCAAGTCATGGGCTTTATGGTCCTGGTTGATGGTCCCTATCTCTTCTTCAGGATGAGGACCATAATACCAGAAGATTCTAAAGGAACTGAACTGGGTATCTTTGACAGGGTACTGTCTATGGGAACCCCCTTGAACTCTCCTTGAATCTTCCCACTTCATCTGGCCTTCCCCTGAAGCCATAAGCCTTTCCTTATTGCTAGGCCTAAATCTCTACCTAGCCTAGCCCTTTTTTCTCCAGCTGCTTCCCACCCTTGATCCCAACAAAATCCCACTCTCTTGTTTCCTGGAGTCTTGACCTCTAGTCGGCCCAGTCCCATCAAGATCCTCCTTAGACTCCTCAAGACCCTCCCTAAACCCCTCCTCTAGTCACCTCAGACTACTTGACCACCCCTCAATCACTCCCACAATCTTTCCGTATATAAGCTCCATCTTGCCTCCATGAAGGCACTGTAAAAACAATTTGGCTACCTGCTGTTCTAGGGTGTAAGACCCAACAATACCAGCATACAGGAGCTGCCAGCACAGGTTCTTTTGATCTGCTTTACTAAGGAAGGTCACGTTAAGGGGTTAACAATTTTAGTTTAATCCAACATACAAATATCATTCACTTAGTTCAGGAGGAAAAGGTAGCAACATGAACTTCTGAGCAAGTACAAACTAATTACAAACACACACAATATAAACAGACCAAATCGCAATTCATAGTTATCAGGAAAGCATCAACATCTGGTTTGACAAGCCTGCCTCATATCTTTACTTATTCTAGTCCAGCCTCAAAGTCATTTCCCTAATGTGCAGGTTGGATCATGTCAGCCCCCTCTCCCAATCCATAAACTCCAGTGGCTCCCTATTGCTTCCAGGAGCGTATACGAAATGCTCTGCACCAACACCCTGCCTAATTTAGCCCTCTGCTACCTTTCCAGCCTTCTCACACCTTTCTCCCCTATATGCACTCTTCAGTCTGGTGACACTAGGCTCCAGGAGGTTTCACTCACAAGACTCTCCAGCTCTCAGACCCTCCAGCTTTGAGCTCTGTGTGAAAGCCTTTCCACACTGATTGCATTCATAGCGTTTCTCTTCAATGTGGATTCTCTGATGTGCAAGAATGGAGTTGTGTGTGAAAGCTTATCCACACTGATTACATTCATAAGGCTTCCCTGCATGGTGGATTTTCTGCTGTTTAGCAAGATTGCCCCTTTGTATGAAAGCTTTTCCACACTGATTACATCCATAAGGATTCTCCCTAGTGTGGATTTTCTGATGTACAGCAAGATTACCCCTGTGTTTGAAAGCTTTTCCACACTGATTACATTCATAATGCCTCTCTCCACTGTGGAGTCTCTGATGTGCAGCAAGATGGGAGCTGAGTGTGAAAGCCTTTCCACACTGATTACATTCATAAGGCTTCTCCCTACTGTGGATTTTCTGATGTTTAGTAAGGTGGCACCTTTGTGTGAAAGCCTTTCCACACTGATTACATTCATAAGGCTTCTCTCCACGGTGGATTTTCTGATGTGTAGTAAGATTGCACCTTACGGTGAAAGCCTTTCCACACTGATTACATTCATAAGGCTTCTCTCCACGGTGGATTTTCTGATGTGCAGCAAGACTGGAGCTGTACGTGAAAGTCTTTCCACATTCATTGCATTCATAGGGTTTCTCTCCAGTGTGGATTGTCTGATGTAAAACAAGGATGAAGTTGTGTTTGAAAGCCTTTCCACACTGATTACATTCATAAGGCTTCTCTGCAGAGTGGATTTTCTGATGTGTACTGAGATGGCACCTTTGTGTGAAAGCCTTTCCACACTGATTACATTCATAAGGCTTCTCTCCACGGTGGATTTTCTGATGTATAGTAAGATGGCACCTGTGTGTGAAAGCCTTTCCACAGTGATTACATTCATAAGGCTTCTCTCCACGGTGGATTTTCTGATGTGTAGTAAGATTGCACCTTACGGTGAAAGCCTTTCCACACTGATTACATTCATAAGGCTTCTCTCCACGGTGGATTTTCTGATGTGCAGCAAGACTGGAGGTGTACGTGAAAGTCTTTCCACATTCATTGCATTCATAGGGTTTCTCTCCAGTGTGGATTCTCTGATGTACAACAAGAATGAAGTTGCGTTTGAAAGCCTTTCCACACTGATTACATTCATAAGGCTTCTCTCCACGGTGGATTTTCTGATGTGTAGTAAGATGGCACCTTTGTGTGAAAGCCTTTCCACACTGATTACACTCATAAGGCTTCTCTCCACTGTGGATTTTCTGATGTGTAGAAAGATTGGACCTTTGTGTGAAAGCCTTTCCACACTGACTACATTCATAAGACTTCTCTCCACAGTGGATTTTCTGATGTGTAGTAAGATGGCACCTTTGTGTGAAAGCCTTTCCACACTGATTACATTCATAAGGCTTCGCTCCACGGTGGATTTTCTGATGTGCAATAAAACTGGACCTCTGTGTGAAAGCTTTTCCACATTGATGACACTCATTAAGTTTCTCTCCAGTGTGGATTCTCTGAATTTCCCACTTTTTGTATTCAACAGATTCCTTTCTAACAGGAATTTGCTGCTGTATAATGTGCTCAGAGTTCTGACTCATGGTCTTCCCACCTTCATTATTTACAGAAAGCATTTCCTCAGTATCACTTTTCTGATGCTTATTGATGTCTGAACTCCAGTTCACAGCCATCTCCCACTGACTACCGGGATACATTTGCATTCCAGCAGCCTTCTCCACAGACTGAAAAAACTTTACATGTTCTATAAAGCACTTCCTATATTCAATGTCTGGAGGACAGTCATTCCCTGAGGTCATTTTCATACAGTGACTTAGGATAGAAGACTGTCTGAATCGCTTTCCAATTTCATCCAAGTCACAGTCACTCTTTGGGTTTTTATCTACTTTGAGAATAAAGTCATGAATCTCTCTCGAACTGAAGTTCCAGGGAGCATCACTCATGAATCTTTGTAGGTCACATTCTTCCATAAAAAGGCACACCTTTCTAGGCATCTCATTTACTTCAAACTTGGTCTCTACATCTGAAGAAAACAATCAAACACATAGACAGAAAATGATATGCACACCTCAAAATATGTAATAGCAATGGTTACTGAAGATTTATGCAGCTCATGACCTTCTCATCACCATTATAAAGGCAATAAAACTTCATGGATGTACTCTTGGAGCAAACACTGGCATTAAATAGACTGTGTCACTGTAAGGAGAAGAGATAGACTAGATGCAAGAGTGACAAAGGAGATATGGGCCAAAGAGTGCTGGACCCATCAGAGACTAAACATTCATATTCAACAAAAGCAGCAGCCCCAAGTCAAGTGACCAGAAGAATTAATGTCAACAGCGAAGAGTGACTCCATGGGAGAGCAATTTGTTGCTAACTTGGAGAGAAGGCTGAGCTCAAACAGGGTTTTCAATATTCCAGCAGGAAAGGAGTGGCCAGCTTTTAAGGATTTCCTGTACAGTATCATATTAACTCATCTGGGGCAGAACACTCACACCTATCTAAACTGGTTTTGATGAAAATCATGGGGAAATTCAGAAGGTACTAAATAAAAAATGAGAACTCAAGAGGGGGATGAGTAGGTTACCTCATCCACCCTGAAGAAAGCCATATTTAACTCCACCAAATCCAAAGCATTTTATGATGCCCTGAAGGCTGTGTGGTTTCTCTTTCATTCTCAAAGAGGAACAGGACTTCAGGAAGATGATGCAATGACTTGCATTTAAATTGGATTTAAGTGAAAGGTGTGCAAAGTCACCAACCTCACTTTTTCCTCCAGAGCCCCCTTGGTTCAGTGGTCAGATATAGATCAGGATAACTAGAGATGGCCCATGATGCAGTGGGACACCTTGGCCTTTTAAAGCTACGGTCTTTCCAACTTCTCATTCTGATTGAGGCAATGCCCATTCAGTGATAAGGCCTTTTTAAGACGTGGGTCAAAGGATGGTTCTTTTAATAAAAAAAAAAAATCAACTTTGATGGGAAGACCCTCAGAGTCACTGGCCTAAGGAGAAACAATTGCTATCCATATTCACTCTGAGCCGGCAGGGCCATCCCCCCACCCACACTGGGTCTGAGGTTGTGTGGTTGTGGTTTGTCCTTTGCTCTTCAGGAGGACCATGACATCAGGAAGATGATGCCATGACTTATAACTGAACTGGATATAAGTGAGGGAATGCTATGCCAAGTCAGCAGCCTAATTCTCTCCTCCAGAGCCTTCTGGGTCCAGTAGCCAGATAGAGATCTGAACAACTGGAGAGGGCCCAGCCCCTGAAAGCTATTTGTGAGCCAAAGACCTATCCACCTAGGGGGCATTACAGTGCTAATAGAACCACATTGACTACTGATAAGGACATGATCCTGGAGAGCTGGGCTGAACACTTCCATAGTATTCTCAGGACACCATTCTCAACCCCTGCTGGAGCTACTGTCCATTTACCTCAGGTTGCATTCAATCCCTCTCAAGCCATTCACCAATTCATGGGCATCCCCACCATTTACAATCATTGCTACCAAAAAGACATCTAGTATAAGTATTTTAAAATATTTTGTTTTTTATTTTCCTTAATCATCTTGCAAGGCAGACCTAAGAATAGTATGACAGGACCAAGGGGTAGGCACAATTTAATTATTTGGGCATAATACAGGTTATTCTGCAAACCTGATGGATCAGTTCACAGCTCCATCAACAGTGAATTAGTGTTCCAGATTTTCCACATCTCCTCCAACATTTGTCCCTTTCCCCTTCTATCATTGTAGCCTGACAGGGATAAGATGATATCTCAAGATAGTTTTAATTAGCATTTCCGTAAGAAGTAATGATTTTAACAATTTTCTTGTATGATTCTGATTTGTTCATCAGAAACTGCCTGTTCCTAGTCTTTGACCACTTAGGATTGGGGAATGACTTATATTCTTTTCACATTTGACCTAGGTCTTTAAATATTTGAGATATAAGACCTTTATCTGAAAAACTGTCTATAATTCCTCCCCCTCTAAATTTTCTGCTTTTCCTACACTGCTTTTATTTGTCCAAAACCTTTGTTATTTAAGGTAATAGAAAATCATTCATTTTGTGCCTCACCATGCTATCTCTTTTTTATGCATAAATTGTTCACCTCTCCATAATTCTGATTGGTAATATGTTCCACCACATTCTTTTAATTTCCTAAGAAGTCTCCTGTATATCTAGGTCATGTGTCCATTTGGACATTATTTTGGTAAATCGAGTATATTAGTCTCTGTCCAATTTCTGATACAGTACTTCCCAGCTTTCCTCACACTTTTCACCAAATCAGGAATTCTTATCACAAAACCTTGACAACATTTTCCAAACCCAAAGTTATTCTGTTCTACTCATCTACCTTTCTATCTCTTAGCTCATGCCAGATACCTTTTTTACTATTATCATTAGTTTTGCTTTTGTTTCATGCTGGCGATTCATGTAACTTTACCTTATATCCTTCTACTTTGCTAAAATAATTGTTTCAATAAACTTTTTAGTTGAGTCTTTGCAATTTTCCATGGATATTACCGAATCATCCACAAAGAGATATTTTTATTACCTCATTCCCTAGTCTGATTGCTTCTATTCCTTTTCTTCCTCTTATTCATATTTTAGGATTTCCAACACAATATTGAATAATATTGGTGACAACATCCACTTCTGTTGACTCTTGGTGCTTACTGGCAAGGTTGCTAACTTCTCCCCATTACAAGTAACTCTTGCTGACAGTTTTGAGGGAAGTGCTTTTTAACAATTTTAGGAAAAATCTATTTTCCCTATATTTTCAGGGAAAATATTTATTCTTAATAGAAATGAGTACTCTACTGTACCAAAAGCTTTTTCTTCGGCTACTGGTAGAGTCATATGATTATTGTTATTCATCTAACAGATCACGTGTATTACTTTCCTTAGGTTATACCATCCCTATATTCCTGGTAGAAATCCCAATGGGTCACAATGTATAATCCTTGCAATATATTGTTGTAATCTCCTAGCTAGTATTGTATTTAGGATTTTGGCATCCATAGACATTAATGAAATTGGTCTATGATGTTCTCTTTTTTATTTTTCCTAATTTCAATATCAGCATCATATTTGTTTCATAAAAGCACTTTGGTAGTTCCCCTTCTTTATCTATTTTTTTCCCAATCATATATTTAATACTGGAATCAGCTGACCTTTACATGTTTTGTAGAATTCCCTTGCAAATCCATCTGGTCCTGCTGCTTTATTCTTAGGAAGCTCATTTGTGGCCAGTTCAATTTCTTTTTGTAACTCAAGATGACTTCAGTATTTTTTTTTTCCTGATAATCCCCTGAGAATAATGTTCTAGCACTACCTGCCCTCCACTCCCATATGCTTCCTCTGTATCACTTCTTCCTTTCAGGACTTATAAGTGTATAATAACTTCTCCATTTTACTCTCCCTATCCAATATTATTTTTTTAGAATCAACCCATCATTCACAGCTCAGGTTAAGCTTTTCTTTCCAACTACCCAAGTAATGATGACATTCTTAAGGTCACTGATAACACCTAACTTTATAAAAAGAAAACAAGTTGACCTGATTAAGTCCCTTATAACTGGTCTTTAATTTTTATCTTATATTTCTCCATGATTATCCATGTCCAATTTGCAATTGCATCCTGCTTTTTTTCTCACAAATACCTGAATATCTTTCAGTTCATTATTCTCATTTTTTCATTCAGGATTACACTCAGCTTTGCTAAGTGACTTATTATTGTTCACAACCACAGCTCCCTTGCTCTATGAAATATAATGTCCCAAGCCCTATAGTCTTTTAATGTAGAAGCTGTGAGGTCTTGTCTTATCTTGATGCTAGCTCCACAGTATTTACATCCTGTTCTTCTTGTTGCTTCTAGTATTTCCTACTTAATTTGGGAGCTTTGAAACTTGGCTATAATGTTACTGCAAATTTTCATTTTATCACTTTCAGGGGCAAATTTTCTTAATGTCTTGGAATATTTCATCTAGACCCTTAATTGGATCATACCTTTCAGGTAGTATAACAACTCTTAACTTGAGTCTCCTTGATCTATTCTCCGTATCATTTGTTTTCCTAATGAATCTTTCCACATTTACTTCTACTTTTTCATTCCTTCAGTGTTCAGTCTTTCTTGGTGCCTTATAATGTCATTAGCTTCATCTCACCCAATTCTGCATTTTAAGAGGTTACTATGGTTCTTAAGTTTTTGGATCTGTTTTTCTAGTTAGTTGACTTTCTGGTCATCATTTTCTTAATTTCCTGTTCTGCTGTTGTTTTTTCCCCTAATTTTTCCTCAGTCCATCATTTGATTTTTAAATACTTTTTAATTTCTTCCAAGAACTCTTTTTGGGCCTGATACCACGTGAAATTTCTCTTTGAAGTAGGAGTGTTTTTTTTTTATTTTAACGCCAGTTTCTTCCCCTGAAAAGGACCCCAGATCTTTATCTCCAGCTACCTGAATGATGGTAAGTTATTTAACTTAATGCTGAAAGCCAAGACCAAAGAAGATGGAGAGTTAGTGCATACAGAAGATTGTGCTGTCATGTCACTTTCTGAGGATGAGATGGGACAGAGTATGAATCAATTCTCTGCTGATTGTAAAAATTTTGACCTGGCAATTAACACCAAGAAAAGAAAGGAAATGGTCCTTACCCAGGGACAGCAGATTCTGGATATTTTCCAGCATGACCTCTATGTACAGCTTTTTCTGAGAATGGTCCAAGAGGCACCACTCCTCCTCAGTGAAGTCCACAACCACATCCTTGAAGGTCACCAACTCCTAAACCATCAAAATCACATGATTTAGAGCTGAAAGACAGACTCCAGAATTCATCTAGTCCAACCTTCATCAACTTAGAAGAGGAAACTGAAGCCCAGAAAAGGGATTTGCTTAAAACTCATATAACCTTTATGACTGTCAGAGACAGCACTTGAAATCACTTATTAAGAAACTAATGGAATATGGAGGAAAGCATTTTACATTTGAAATGAGAATCATGTTGGAGTAATAAAAGCTGAAAAACTTTCCTACTATTGAACGTTTCTCCCAGCAGAATTAGGGAAAACGTATGTGTTCTGTCAGTGAGATCTAAGCATCTGTAGAGAAAGAGACAAGGTCATCTGAAATTCCTCCCCACCAGAAGAGTCATCAGTGACACATAAGAAAACTGAAAGAAGCCACTGTGAAAAGCTGGTAAGTTCTGTGTTTTGTTTGGGAGTTGGGGGGGACTGAAGAGTAAAACTGAGGAAAGGAGAAAGAAAAAGCAAAGATCTAGTAAATTTCCTTAGAGTTGGAAATAAAGTCTTAATTAGATGAAAGTATGAAAAGGATTCTCAAGAGACATTACTCACAATGTGGCCTCAAGTGAGTGGAATGAGGCTTTTTCCAGCCAAGTGAAGAAGTTCTCTGTTCTTATACAGAGGGCTTCAGATGACACTGGCTATGATGTGTCATGGTCAAAAGCATCTGCAGCCCTTGCTTTATGATTGTTTGCAGCTGCTGAAGGAATATAGTCATTCATTGTGTTATTTAATCATAGAGAAATGAAAGTAACTTATGTGAGGAAAGGAGGGTTCCTTGATTCAGTACAAATGTAATGTTTTATGAGCTGGGGGCGAGGATTGAGATAACGCATAAGAGACACAGTGACTCAAGTACATAGGTGATCAGGAATGAAGAGACAGACTGATGGATATCATAGAAGAGAGTGGGGACATCTGTAAGCCTTTGATACATGGGGTATGGGGGGCTCATCTATTTATCCAACCTACTGCATGTAGAACCCATGTTCAGCCAATGCACTTGCCAATCGACATTCTTCCAATTCATTCTCTTCAATTTCTAGCAGAAGGATGAGTCACTTTTTCTTTTATTTCAGGGCAATTCTCTTTCATGGAGGTAAAAATCTCTTTTCCCTTTTTCTCATTTTGATTCTATTTAAAACATCTTATTTATCTTATATTTATAATCTTGATTTTGCTTTTAGCTTCCTTTATTTCTATTATCAAACATTTGAGCAAATAAAGAATTTATTAGATCTTTCCTGATTTTTTTAGGTTCCCAAAAATCTACAAAATTTTCCTTTTCACTTGGTGTTCTGAGTCATGACCCTTCACTGCACTGAATTTACTTACAGGAATGATCCTATAATGGCTGTTCTTGTATCAGTGTACTTAATGTCCCCTTCAGTACCTTCCTTCCCCAATCTCTTTGAGAAAACTAATAGACTTCATTCCTATGCAGTTATTTTTCCTTAGAAGGCACAAAGGGCTTAGCAAATGTTGATAAACTACCTGACTATGCAAGCAGACAGTGTTTTCTTTGCACTGGCATAACACCTTTCTAACCATACCAATAAATTCACGTTTTTTTTCCTTTTCCTAAAAATGTTTCTTTTTTTCTCTGTATCTCCTGACCTATTCTTACCCAAAACTTCTTTGCAAGCTTTCTTATGCTCATCCTATGGAACGATGGCTCCAATACCCTAGAGGGAGAGTGTCTGTGTGTCCTCAGTTTACTTACACATGCCAATCACCTACTCCTGGGGCATCACGCTCTGAGGGGATAAATGAAGCACAGTTGACTGTCTGGCTGTATCCTGCACTCCCTTATTCTAGCTGTCCCTCGCTGACCCTGACAATTCTCACAACAGGATTAAATGAAATAATATCTATGTGCTTCCTGGCACAAACAGATGCCCTATCTTAACCCTTTTCAGTCTCCTTACACCTTTTTCCTTTTCTTCCCCCTGACCCAAGGACACTGGCCTCCTGGCTGATCCTTGACCAAGACCCTCCATCCCCTGACCCTGTGCCTTCCCAATGGCTGTCTCTCATGCTTGGAATGTCCTCCCCTTGTACCTGGGCCTTCTGGCATCCTTTGTATCTCAGGTAACATCTCATCTAAAAACAAGCTTTTCCTGGTCCCTGACACTGCCAGAGCCCTCCCTCTCAGGGTGCCTCCCATCCATACTGCATAGAGCTTGTTTAGACACAGTTGCTGACTGACATGTTCTTTCCCCATTAGAGTGTAAGCTCATGGAGGGCAGGGACTGATTTTTTTTTTCAACCTTCCTTTGAATCCTCAGTAGGTTAGCACAGTGCTTGTCACAGAGGGGCCACTTTCCAAATGCTTATTGACTTGACCTAAGACATTGCAAATGAGAGGGATTCAGAGAGCCCTGGGAAGGCTTGTGGTGCCTGAGGCAGGAGGAAATGAGCAGGACCAGGAGGACAATTTCTGCTTTGCTGACAGCACCGCAAAGGACATCTAACAAGATAAAGCTTCCTTGGCTCTCTTCAATTCCAAGTTTGCTGATGCTGGTCAGGTCTGTGGATGGACTGCACTCACCTGGGATGAGGGTCTCAGGGTGGCAGGAGCCATTTCCTCTGGTTCTAGGCGTTGGGCTCTACAAGCTGACCTGGGAAGAGAGAAGAATCTCAGAATGGAAGAGACATTGTCTTTACCTCGTCTTCCTAGTGTGGATGCCGACCTGCCAGGAATGACAGCAGTTGAGATCTCAGAAGGGTTATAAAGGCCCTGGTCAGCCTTATGTTTGTTCATTTAGAGATTCTAGGAGAGAATGACTAGGAGGTCTGAGCCTATCCCAGAGAGAAGGGCAGAGCACAGAGGACTGGGGAATGAAAAGCCCCCACAGGAATCTAATTGCCTGGGGAATCGGAGCAGGGGAGAAAGTTGGTGGTCGGATGAGGATTAATTCACATCCCCAAAATGTGTTGGAAGGATGCTCCCAATTGAGCCTGGCCCCAGCATGGGCTGGGGTTCTGTCCAAGGTAGGACAGCAGCAGGGAACCAGGAAATTGAGAGGGGAAAGATATGGTTTAACAGGCTGGAGTCCACGTTTCAAGTGGCCAGCTCTAAAAGGACTCTAAGCTGAGCCAAGAGGGGCCTCAGAGCTCCAGGCCCTTATTTTGTCTGAAGAAACAAGGCTCAGAGTGGTCAGTGACTGGCCCATGGTCACAGGGGCATTAAGGAACAGCCTGGATTCCAGCCTGGGTCACAGAGTTACACCACTAGGGAACTCCAAGATCATTTTCTGACCTCCATCCTACTCTTACCTTACGTAAGGGTTTTTGTTTTTTTTTCTGAGCATTCACAGGAATGCACGTATATCTGAAACCTGAAAGGTCACCAAGTCCACCCTCTCATTTTACAGAAGAGAACACAGAGGCTCAGGGACTTAGCAGCCAAGGTTAAGTGGGGAGAGCCTGGAGTCAGTTAGACCTCAGAGAATCCTCCCTCTGACATGTCCTGGCTAAGACTCTGGGAAACTCACTGCACCTCTCAGCCACAGTTCCCTCATTTGTCAAATGGGGATGACAGCCCCTTTCTGGCAGGGCTGTTGTGAGGATCAAGGAGATCACACATGTAAAGCACTGTATGCAGTCTGGTAGTAGAACTGGGGAAGCTGGATTCGAACCCAGATCCTGATTCCAAACACACAGCTCTTCCCTGCCTCTACCAGGCAGCCTCTCAGCATGGGGGAGGGAACAGGCTGCTGAAGTTTTCTCTTGGGAGGAAAGAAGGATTCTTGTGGGGGAGGGCATAAGACAAAGGGATTATGAAAAATGAAAAAACTCCTGGTTCCAAGGTGGTCTATGTACGAAAGGAGGTGGGGGGAGGGCAGATAGCTGCCAGGCCACCCAGGCTAGGGTTTGGGAGGGGGTTGGGGGTCACCTGAGATCCAGACATACTTTCTCTGACCAAAGATTCCAGGTCCTCTGATGTCTTCTCCATCTGGCTAAAGAATGGAATGAAGACAGAGACTGACTGCTCCCTGGAATGTCCTCCAACCTTCCAGAGCTCCCAATATTGATCTCTCTTCTTTCTCCACCCCTTTGCTTTCAGAGCCAGGGGAACTAAAACTTGGTTCCTCCCCACCCTGCCTCCTCCCAGCCTAGGTATGTGGGGGTGTGGTAGGGGGAGGGCCTTATGTTCAAAGCTTCCATTATCCAGCCAGTGTTAGTTAAGTGGCCTGGGCTCAGTGCTACTGTCCCTGCCCCAATAATGCAGAAATGCCTCCAAGTAAAGATGCCTCTTTCTTTTTTGTGGGGAATCTGATCTCAGTTCACCCCCCTCAGACTGAATCAGGTTTAGAACTCCCCAGATATATCAGTTATTCTTAGGGTCCAGGTTTGCTGATGCTGCTCAGGTCTGTGGATGGACTGCACTCACCCGGGATGAGGGTCTCTGGGTGCCAGGGGCCATTCCCTCTGGTTCTAAACTCTCTCCACGGAAAATGCTTTGGTCTCTGCACAGTGCCCTGGGGAGGTCACTCAAAGACTCGATTAAAAAGTTAGTTGAAACAATAATTTTAGCAAAGTATCAGGATATAATGTAAACTCACATAAATCATCAACATTCCTATAGATCACCAGCAAAACCTTGAAAGAAGAGACAGTAAGAGATACCCCATTTAAAATAAGTCTAGACAGTATAAAATTCCTGGGGTTACGCCTGCCAGAACAAACCCAGGAACTACATTAGTATAAATATAAAAAATGTGATACAAATAAAATCAGATTTAAATAATTAGAGGGATATTAAATCTTCATGGGTTGGCATGGCAAATAGAATTATGACAATGTTTCTTCACCTAATTTATATCTTCAATGCTATCCCAAATGAATTATCAAAACCTTATTTTATTGAGTTAGAAAAAAAATAATAAAATTTATTTGGAAGAACAAAAGGTCAAGAACATGAAAAGAACTAATAAAAGAGTAATGTAAAGGAAAAAAAAATAGCAGAACCTGATCTTAAAACTGTATTATAAGGCAGTAATTATCAAAAGTATCTTCTACTGGCTAAGAACTAGAAAGGCAGATCAATGGAACCTAGCAGACATATAATTTACAGCAGCAAATGAAAAAAGGAACCTTCTATTTGACAAGTGCAACACTGAAGATTTGGGGACAGGAATTCATTATCTGGTAAAAATTGTAGGGAAAACCAGAAGGAAATATGGCAGAAATTATGCATGAACCAACATTTTACATTTTTTAGCAAGTTAAGGTAAAAATGGATACATGAGCTAAATCTAAAGAGATATTACAAGAAAATTTGAAGATTATGGAACATGTTAATTATTAGACTTATGGATAGTAGAACAATTCATGGATAAACAAGGGGTAAGGAAGGGAGTAAGGTGTTAAATACATAATTTTGATCAGGTTAAATTAAAAAGGTTTTGTACAAATTAAAACAATGTAATGATGATCAGAAGGAAAGCAGAAAATTGGTGGGGGGGATAAAGTTCTCATATCTCAAATATACAAAATAAATAAAGATCTTTGCAAAATCTCTAAGAGTATGAGTCATTCTCCAATTAAGAAATGATCAAAGGATATAGACAGGCAGTTTTCCAATGCAGAAATCGAAACAATTTATAATCAAATAAAAAAATGCTCTAAATCATTGTTGAGTAGAGAAATGCAAATTAAAACAAACTTGAGATATCATTTTACACCTGTCAGGTTGGCTAAAATGACTGAAAAGGAAGGTGACAAATGTTGGAGAGGATGTGGTAAATTGGGACACTAATTCATTGTTGGTGGAATTGCTTTTTGACAAGCCAGTCTGGGGAATCAGAGGCCAAACACACTTGAACCAGTTCAAGCTTATCTAGGGTCTGGTCTTGGTCAAGAATCCAGGCCTACTGATTTGCATAATTTGCATACGTTAAAGAGGGAAAGTAGGAGAAGTAAAAGAATGTAGTTTAATCCTAAACTAAGACAAGGAAAATCTAGTTAACTTCACTTTTGCTTCTGTATCCTTATTATCCTACCTGTATAAACTGTATAACCTTGGAAAACTATGTAAAAAATAAAGATTGTAAGCTAACTGTAACTCTAGCAGGAGTGGAGGGAATGGTTACCCCTGCTCTTGCAACTGTATCAGTGTGAGTGTTCCAGTGAGCACTACACCTGCTCTCTCAAGGAGCATGATAAAATGCCTTCCTCTGCCCACTCTGGTCTTGAGTTCTTTGGGTGAGAATGGGCAAATCACATGGATCTTCCTAATGTCAAGGGAAGGGAAACAACAGGCAGGGGAAGATCGCCCAGCTTACTCCCGGATTTTGTCTTGGGGTGTCCTGTGATCCCCACTGCAGTGTTAAAAGGGCTACCACTCCGGATTGCCCTGGGGAACCCTGTGGTCTACACAGCCTTCTTAAGGGGGCATCACTTGGGACTTCCGGCCCTGTCTCAGGAGCCTTGTGATCTTACTGCCGTCCTAAGGGGCCATCACTTGGGTCCTCCTTGGGATCTGAACCCTAGGAGGCCCTGTGATCCCCACAGATTAAGAGGGGGGGGGGGCTACCACTTGGTCTTCCTCTGGGAGTTCTGTGGTCTGTACAGCCTTCCCTAGGGATTATCACAGGGTTCTTCCTCAGGACTTTGGCCCTGCCTAGGAAGTCCAGTGATCGCCAAAACCATGTTTCTCACAAGTCCATTTCATGAGATTTTAACCTTACTTTTGCCAATTTAGTCCATTTCAAAACAACTTCAACGAAGCAGAGTTATAAAACTTAAAAAGTCTAATTTAAACGAACAGATTCCCCATTACACTCACTGAATTGTGAATTCACCAAATTAAATATACATGTTTAGTTACTAATGGCAATGACTTAAAAATCTCAACTTGCACGAGGGCTGTTAGGCGCTAATATTTCAAATTTCAGGATCCAATATTAGCAATGTACTCGTGCTTTGTGCTTGAAGGAGGCAGGAAAGATCCTGAAACAATCTGCAGATTCTCTTTTGTTCTCTCAAAATACCAGGTTTTCATGCCCATATGTACACGCCACATACTCCTTCTCATTTGGCCGTTTGTAGTCTGAGCGCCCTCTACAACACGTGCACGGACTTGGCTCACCTTTACACCTTCCTATAATGCCATGTCCTCTGGAGGGCCCGGACATTTAAGAGGCCTGCGCGGAGCTGTGCACTGCACCACCATCCTACAGCCGGATCTCTTCTGCCGCTGGGAAGGGAAGTTTACACAAGTTCCCTACGTCCAGGCTTTCAGGTGCCTTTCCCAGGAGCCAGAACTGCGGGAGCAGTGTAGGGAGCCCCTACTTAAACTGACTCCAGCAAAGGGGAAACAGAACGAACCTGACCTACCTGATGACCCCCTTCTTTCAGACCCACGACCTTCGGCTCCGGGAGCCCCTACACAGCCTCGCGTCTCTACCGCTCCTCTATCAGTCCCTTCGGCAACACGTGGACCTTACCAGGAAGCTAGGGGGCCTCTACAGGATGTCCTGCCCCCCTTATCCGCCGGCACCTCCCGCCCATTGGTCCCCTAAACCAACATTTCCAGGGCGTTTACCGCCAGGGGCGCTTCCGGACTCCATTTCCCAGCAGGCCTTGAACCTACCTGCCCCGCCTGCTCCTTGGTCTCCTCGGCCTCCGCAGCCGGACTCGGTTTCCCAGAATCCCCTGCTCCCTAGTCCTCCCCTTGCAAGAGGTGGAACTCCCTATCTCCCTCCACCCCAAGCTCCTGATTCGTGGGCTCCCTCCCATCGCTTTTGCCGGAAGTAGCAGATTCCAATCTCTGATCCTGGTCAGGTTAAGAAAAAACTTGGCCTCTTTATTCAGAAAATCCCACCCAGTTTGTAGAAGGTTTTAAAGTGATCGCCCTCCAGTTTGAACTATCCTGGGGAGACGTTAATATCATCCTGTCCTCCTGCTGCACCATTGAGGAAAAGAAGAGGATCTGGGATTTAGCCCAAAAGTTTGGGGATGATCTGGCTGTGTCCTCTCCCACCAGGCACCCCTAGGGAGCTGTGGCTGTACTGAGTGCTGATGCTGTGTGGAATTATGGAATAAATCAGGAAAAGTCTAATAAATTCTTTATGTGCTCAGAGGTTTGATAATAGAAATAAAGGAAACTAAAAGTAAAATCGAGATTATATGGGCAGCTAGGTGGCGCAGTAAGTAGAGCACTAGCCCTGAAGTCCGGAGGACCTGACTTCAAAGCCGGCTCAGACACTTGACACACTTACTAGCTGTGTGACCTTGGGCAAGTCACTTAACCCCAATTGCCCTGCCTTTCCCCCTGCAAAAAATAAAATGAAATCGAGATTATAAATATGAGATAAATGAGATGTTTTAAATAGAATCAAAATGACAAAAAGTGAGAAGAGATTTTTACCTCCATGAAAGAGAATTGCTCTGAAATAAGAGAAAAACTGAAAAAGTGACTCATCTTTCTGCTAGAAATGGAAGAGAATGAAACAGAAGAGCGTCGAATGCCAAGTGCATTGGCTGAACATGTGTTCTACATGTAGTAGGTTGGATAAATAGATGAGCCCCTCACCCATGTGTCAAAGGATTGCAGATGTTCCCAATGTCTTGTATGATATTCATCAGTCTTCCTCTTCGTTCCTGATCACCAATGTTCTTTAGTTCTAGCTGCGTATTGAAATAATTTATTTTTCATAGTGTCAGTGTCTCTCTTATGCATTAGCTCAATCTCCAATCCCAGCTCATAAAATATTCCTACTGAATCAAGGAACCCTCCATTCCTCACAGAGTTACTTACTTTCTCTATGATTAAATAATACAATGAATGAATATATTCCTTGAACAACTGCAAGCAATCATATAGCAAGGGCCGCAGATCCTTTTGACCATGACACATCATAGCCAGTGTCATCTGAACCCCTCGGTATAAGAACAGAGAACTCTTCACTTGGCTGCAAAGAGACTCATTCCCCTCAGTTAAGGCCAGCTTCCGGGTAGTCTCTCTTTAGAGTTCTTTTCATACTTTCATCTAATTAAGACTTTATTTCCAACTCTAAGGAAATTTACAAGATCATTCCTTTTTCTTTGTTCTTTCCTCATGATCACTGTTAAATTCTCCCCTCCCCCTGCCCAAGAATACACAGTACTTATGAGCTTTTCACAATGTTTTCTTTGAATTTTGCTTTTATAATTAAGATTTTTTTTTTTTTGCAGAGGGGAAGGCAGGGAAATTGGGGTTAAGTGACTTGCCCAAGGTCACACAGCTAGTAAATATGTCAAGTGTCTGAGGCCGGATTTGAACTCAGGTACTCCTGACTCATGGGCCGGTGCTCTGCTCATTGCGCCACCTAGCTGCCCCTAAGATTTTTTTTAATTTTAATTTTACCACCCTCAGTTCCTGAGTTCCAAATTTTCTTCCCCTCACTTCCCTTTCCCTCCCCAACAAGATGGCAAGGAGTCCTATATATGTTCTACATATACCTGCACATTAAACTTATTTACACAATAGTCAAGTTGTAAAGAAGAATTATGACCAATGGAATGAATCATGGGAAAGAAGAAAGAAAACCAAAAAAAGGAGGGAACAAAAACGAGGGAGTAAATAGTTTGCCTCAATCTGCATTCAGACTCCATAGTTCTTTCTCTGGACTTAGATAGCTCTTTCCATCATGAGTCATTTGGAGTTGTCTTTGAACCTTGTTTTGCTGGGAAGAGCCAAGTCTGTCAAAGTTAGTCATAACCGAAGCAATACATCTGTGGTTGTGTACAATGCTCCCCTGGTTCTGCTTCACTCACTCAGCATCATATCACGTAGGTCTTTCCAGGTTATTACGAAGTCTCTGTCTTCCCTATTTCTTATCGCAAATTAGAATTCCATTACATTCATATACCATAACTTGTTTAGCCATTCCCCAATTGATGGGCATCCCCTTGATTTCCAATTCTTTGCTACCACAAAAAGAACAGCTATATTTTTGTATATACAGGTCCCTTTCCCACTTGTGTGATCTCTTTGGGATACTCCCCTAGAAGTGGTATTGTTGCGTCAAAGGGTATGAACATTTTTGTAGCCCTTTGGGCATAGTTCCAAATTGCTCTCCAGAATGGCGGGATCAATTGACAACTCCACAAATAATGTAGCAGTGTTCCAATTTTCCCACATCCTCTCTAGCATTTATCGTTTTCCTGTTTTGTCATGTTAGGCAATCTGACAGGAGAGATGTGGTACCTAAGAGTTGTTTTGATTTGAATTTCTCTAATCAATAGTGATTTAGAGCATTTTTTCATATGCCTATAGATATGTTTCATTTCTTCCTCTGCAAACTGCCTGTTCATATCCTTGGACCATTTCTCCATTAGGCAATGACTTGTACTCCTATACATTTGGTTCAGTTCCCTGTATATTTTAGATAGGAGGCCTTTATCAGAGATACTAGTAGTAAATAGCTTCTCCCAATTTTCTGTTTCCCTCCTATTCTTTGTTGCATTGACTTGGTTTATACAAAAACTTTCCAATGTAACATAATCAAAATGATTCATTTTGCATTTTGTAATGCTCTCTATGTCTAGTTGGGTCATGGATTCTTTCCTTGACCATAAATCTGACAGGTAAACTATTCCTTGCTTTCACAAAAAGCTTATAGTATCAGCCTTTATTTCTAAATTATGAACCAATTTTTACTTATCTTGGTATATGGTGTAACATTATTAATCTACACCCAGTTTCTGCCATACCATTTTCCGATTTTCCCAGCGGCATTTGTGAAATAGTGCATTCTTAGCACAGAAGGTGGATTCTTTGGGTTTATTAAAGTGGAGATTGCTATAGTTATTGACTACTGAGTCTTGTGTACCTGACCTATTCCACTGATCCACCACTCTGTTTCTTAGCCAACAATTACCATTGTCACCAATATTATTCAATGTTTTACTGGAAAACCTAGAATAGCAATAAGCGAAGAAAGAGGAATAGAATCAATCAGACAAGGAAAATGCAGATAAAATGTTGATATCCATGGAAAATCCCAAGACTCAACTAAAAAGTTTGTTGAAACAATTTTTTTAAGCAAAGTAGCAGGATATAATGTAAACTCACATAAATCATCAGTATTCCTATATATCAGGGCTGTCCAAAAAGTGGCCCACAGGCCACATGTGGCCCACAGTGTGATTTATGCGGCCCCATACCAGCAGAGAAATTTACATAAATGCTTTAGTAAAGGAAGCCAAGCCACAACAGAGTTCTCACTAAAATGGCAAATCAAAACATATTGTCTGTTGTTTCAATAAAAACCTAAGGTTGGACAGCCCTGCCATATATCACCAAGAAAACCCTGCAAGAAGAGATACTAAGAGGTACTGTATTTGAGACAAGGTATGGGGAACACATGGCCTTGAGACCACATGTGACCCTAGAGCTGGGTCCTCAAGTGTAACCCTTTCACTGAATCCAAACATCACATAACAAATCCCTTTTATAAAAAGATTTGTAATGTAAAACTTGGACTCAATCAAAAGCAGTACCCAAAGTCTTAGAAGGCCAAATGTGGCCTGGATGCCACAGGTTCCCCACCCATGCTCTAGACAGAATACATTCCTCAGCGTACACCTGCCAGAAGAAACCCAGTAACTTCATGAATGGAAATTAAAAACATATATATTCTATACAAATCAGAGCAGATTTAAATAATTGGAGAGATATGATTTGTTCATGGGTAGGCAGGGTCAATACAACAAGAATGACAATATTATCTAAACTTATTTCCACCTTGAATGCTATCCCAACGAACTTACCAAATCGTATTTTCTTGAATTAGAACAAAAATGATAAGATTTATTTGGAAGAACAAAATGTCAAGAATATGAAAGGAACTAATGAAACATAAGGAAAGAGGTCTTGTGGAATCTCGTCTTAAACTGTATTATAATGTAGTAATTATCCAACCTGTTTGGTGTTGTCTAAGAAATAGAAAAGGAGATCAGTGGAACAGAGTAGACGTACAATTTACAGCAGCAAATAAATAGTGACCATCTATTTAAGAAGTGTAAAGACTTAAGATCTTGGGATAAGAATTCATTATTTGGGAAAATTGTTGGGACACCTGGAAAGAAATGTGGCAGAAATTGAGCATAGAACAGCACTTTACAGTTTATAAAGATAAGGTCAAAAAGAAGTTATATCTAAGGAGAGATACTAGAAGAAAATATGAATATCATAGAACATGGTACTTATTAGACTTTTGGACAGGTGAGCAATTTATGAATAAACAAGAGACATGGAAGAGAATGTGGTGTGATGTGGATAATTTTGATTACATTAAATGAAAAAATTTTTTTACAAATAAAAGCAATGTTCCCAAGATCAGAAGGAAAGTACAAAATCGAGGCGGGTGGTGCTGATTTTCTTTCCAATTTCTCAGATAAAGTTCTCATGTCTGAAATATACAAAATATGCAAAGATCTTTGTAAAATGTATAAGAATATGGATTCATTCTCCAATTGAGAAATGGTCAAAGGGTATGGACAGGCAGTTTTCCAAAGGCGAAATCCAAACAATTTATTGTCATATGACAAAATACTCTAAAGCATTATTGAGTAGAGAAATGCTAATTAAAACAGTTTTGATATCATTTTATAACTATCTGGTTAAAATTATTGAAAGGGAATAAGACAAATGTTGTAAAGGATGTGGAAAAATTGAGATACCAATTCATTGTTGGTGGAATTGTGAACTGATCCACCCATTTTGGAGAGCAATCTGGAGTTATGCCCAAAGAGTTATTAACCTGCCAATACCCTTTGACTAAGCAATGCCACCAGTCATTGTATATCCAAAGATGATTAGGGAAAAAGGAAAAGAAGCTATATATCCTAAAATATTTATAGCAGCTCTTTTTATGGTGGCAAAGAACTGGATCTCCTTCAATTAAGAAATGACTGAACAAGTTGGGATCCATGATTATGATGAAGTACTGCAGTGCTATAAGCAATGATGACCTTGATGATTTTAGAAAATCAAAAAACATGTATAGATATGCAGAAAATAATGAAGAGGGAAAGGAGCAGTACAAAGAAAATGTGATATACAGTATCAGAAAAATATTTTTAACAACAACTTTGAGTTGAATAACCCATTTTGACTATTAGAAAGACCCAAAAATAGAAAGGACATATGAGGGAAGATGCTTTCAGGCTCTAGAGAAAGAATGGAAAAATAGAAGTATGTTTGGAATGATTCCACACACACACACACACACACACACACACACACACACAGACCTTTGTATCTGACGGTAGCCATCTCTAGGGGAAGGGAAAAAAAAGAAATTTACATGATAACCTTTCCTTGTTTAAAATGAATGGGAAATTGTTGAGTCCTGATTGATTTGCCATTCCATGTGTAATTTTTGTTATTATAGCACGTTATGGCAATGCTTATTTTATTCCATGAATTAAAAGTAAAATACAGAAATAAAAAAACCCTAATGATAGTAATAAAAAAAGCTATCTGGTGCTGAGTAATAGATAGAAAGGTAGATGAGTAGAACAGAGTAACTTTGTGTTTGAAAAATGTTGATGAGTTTTTGTGATAAGAATTTCTGATTTGGTGAAAATTGTGGGGAAAGCTGGAAAGCAGTATATCAGAAATTGGACAGAGACTAATATACTCCATTCACCAAAATAAGGTCCAAATGAACACATGACCTAGATATAAAGGAGACATCATAGGAAATTCAAAGAACTTGATGGAACATATTACCAGTCAGACTTATGGAGAGGTGAACAGTTTATACATAAGCAAAAGATGGCATGGTGAGGTGCAAAAGGAATGATTTTTCAATTACATTAAGTTACAAAACTTTTGTACAAATAAAAGTAATGCAAACAAGATCAGAAGGAAAGCAGAAAATTGGAGAGAAAATTCTCGACAGTTTCTCACGTTAAGGTCTCACATCTCAAATACATAAAGAACTTGGTCAAATCTAAAAGAATATGTGTCATTCTCCAACCCTAAATGGTCAAAAGCTAGGAACAGGCAGTTTCTGATGAATAAATTAAAATCATACAAGAAAATTGTTAAAATCATTATTTATTATAGGAATGCTGATTAAAACTACTTTGAATATGTAACTGTGATTTAAAGTTACTTCGTATACAAATTGTGCAATTAATTGCTGGAATTAAATTAGAAACATTTTAAGCTTTGTTAAGAATGGCTTGTGGTTTATTTTGTAAGTGCCATCAAAGAGACATGACATGACTAACGTTTATGATGTTCAACATTGTTAATAATGATTACATTACTTTGTATGGTTCATGTTTAAGTTTTCTTGGTTATCTAATATGTAAATGTAAAACATGTGACATGCAAATTTCCCCCTCTCAATACCAGCCTATTGTGAGCCATCTAAGTGGTTTGGTCTGTACCTGACTCAATGTAATTGTGCAGTTTTGTGAATTATGAGAATAACTTTATTGTATTTGTTTAAACTCAACTCTGTGTGGCTGGGATACTGAACCATTTGTTGCACTGCTTGAACTTAGCCCTGTGTGGCTGGGACCTATGTTGTGCTGTTTTTCTCTCAATTATCAAATCATTTGTGTTCTGGGAGCTTCTGTCAGCTCTGACTACTTCTACAGCTGCCAACGTGTTGATGTGGACTCCTTGATCCTTCTGTCACATCTGAGGACTGCCCCTGCTCCCGAGTGGACATCTGAGCCCATAGAAGACCTTGCCCTCCAGTTTCAAAGAGCCTGAAGGGGACAGCATCAGACGCAGGCAGCCCCTCCCGAAACTCTGGACCAGAACCTGTACGAAGGACAGCTCCCTTTCTGAGTCCCTTGCATTCCCAAGACTGTTCACCTGTACTTTTGGTGTCTTTGCCTTATTGCCCCTTGCAACTTGCTCCCCCCTGCTTGTTTACAAGTAGTTTACAATTACTGCTCATCTCTGGGGATGTCTAACCACAGAAAGAGAAAAAAAAAACCTGAATCCACCTAGATAAGGATTCTTAGAACTTTACCCCTGAGGAAGATAGAGGTTTTTCCATGCCTTAATTGGTGTATAGGCGAAACTTCCAGTTTGCCTTTGACGAAAAGGAGGAAATGTGGAACATTTTATACCATTTATATCACTTTTGTAATCTCAATCAAGGGCCAGGGCTTGAATTAATGATCAGCTAGACCTGGGCATCTTTGTTCTATCAAGTTTGCTCAGAGAATATCTTTTTTCTGTCAACAACACCAGGTCTGGCTGACCTAAGAACATTCTTTCCTCTGTTAACCATTAAGCGATGAAACCCTAATACTGAGAGACTACCTCACTTAATATCCTACGGGTATATACTTCAACTGACTCTTGTCAACACTCTTATCTTATTGGATTTACAAATCTATTCCATTGAGGAAAATCCTCTTCTTGTATCATGGTTAAACGTACATGGGGATCATAAAAGTGAGGTAACGCAGGCTTGTTGAGTCTGCTAAAAATAACGTATATGTTTTCTCATTCCTTTGTTCAGCAGCCAGAGCCTGTGCTCTGACTCCTTGTATGTACAAGTAAGCTAGCTTAGCTATGCTTTAAGGGAAAATAATAAACGACATGGATTTTTCCATCACCTAGCTTGTTTGTCTCCTTCAACCAAACTTTCAGGTTTAACAAATTAAATCAGAAACATCTTCAGTTTGGTTTGGGGAAGAGAATTTCAGTGCAATCAATTTGGTTAGAGGGAGCTAACCTACAGAAAAATTGGTACTTGACCTAGCCATTACTTAGGTATCCTCCCAAGTCTTTTGTTAGAATTGGAGTCAGCCTCTGGCCAGGGGTGGAAAACCTCTACCTGCAAAATGGTTGTTACTTCCTAATAGCATTTGATCCTACTAATGGAACTGGAAGCAGAGTGGAAGTTTGGGGAAGCAACAAGATCAGATAATCCTGTCTGTCAAATGGGAATGATTCCTGTGGGCTCTTGCGTTGTTTTCCTTCATTCTGACATCACTTTTACTTCACCCTATATTTGAGCCCTATTATTGAACTAGCTTCTCAGAGGCCATTCACCTACAGTTGGTAGCAAACAGTGGGTACCTGCCCATGTGCCGCCCCCACCCCCATGCCCCACCTCTGCACATCTTCCCCTGGATGCAGCCTGTGTTTTGTCCCAGTGAACCTCCTCCCTGGGACCCCCTCAAAGTAGTGATAGCTCTATGGCTCTTGCCACTAGGAGGCAGTTTCAGAAGCCAAGACACTTAAGCCAAAAGGTTTTGGGTCCCATTTGATTGGGGGAAGAATGATCAGGTGATGGGATGGCACCCTGAATTTTCCCACTCACCCAAGTCCGTGATATCTTGCCCCAGGCATCTAGCCCAGTCCAGCCCACCTAGGTGCTCAGTAGGCCTTTCACTGTGGCTCTCTTACCCACCCCAAACCCCTGTTACACCTGGGCCACCCCAGGCTATTTACTACCCTTAATCCCATCCAAGTTTTTTCACTATTTCTTTTTTGTCTTAAATATCAATCTTCAATCTCCATTTAGGGGCAGATTCACTGGGAATCCAGCTCTCTTCTTTTGGCATTATGATAAACCTGCCACCTGGATTGAAAGAAGTGCTTGAATTCTTTCCAGGCAGACTCACCTTATACATTGACATTTCAGGGTTCCCACAAACCCCAAACTGTGTTGTTGGGCTTCCAAGCAACCCTAAACCACATCACATATATAATTGTGTGTGTATATATGTGTATGTATTGTAACACACGATGATGTACATACACATGTACACGTATGTAAATGAAGCCTTTTTTTGGTTTCATTTTCATCCCCAAACTTACTCTCCCTCCAAATCACCGAAGGAAGCAAGATCAAAACCTACCCTTACCTCAGTACCCCACACTCAAGATCAGTAACTGTTTCAACCATTGAGGCTCTCTTTGCCCACCACTCCCCATTGCAAGTTAAGGCCCAGGAGGGTGCCTGCAATTTTGAAGGAATGCTCATGGATTGAGGAATGGAGAAGTTGGGGTATATGAATGTAATGGAATACTACTGTTCCATAAAGAATGATGAGCAGGCAGATTTCAGAACAACCTGGAAGGACTTGCATGAACTGATGCTGAATGAAGTGAGCAGAACCAGGAGAACACTGTACACAGTAATGCAACATCACACAATAACCTGCTTTGTTAGACTTAGCTGTTCTCAGCAATGCAAAGATCCAAGACAATTCCAAAAGACTCCTGATGGAAAATGCTGTCCACATCCTGAGAAAGAAGTATGGATTAAAAATTCCATGTTTAATGGGGTACTTCAGGGTAAGAATATCACTCTTGCTCTATCTAGGCCTTATCCCTCATAGAGCTGTCTTTCTTGCCCATACCCACCATCATAACCTGATATCTGGGGAGCCCAATAATGGAAGGGAAGACAACCCAAAGGGCACCACCCCTTGGAAAGCCAGCTTTACACATTCTGGAGCATTTATCAACAATGAGGGAAGCAATATCATCCTCCAGGGTGACTAGATTTGCAACTAAAGCTAGTTGGAAGTATGGAGAACTATTTCCTCAGCTATAAAATTGAAATAGTAATAATCAGGAAAATAAATGTAGCAGTAGTTATAAAAGGCTAAAATATTATATGTAGGGTTTTCATTACGACACTGATAAAACTGATCTGAAGGTCCAAGTACAGTACAATCATTTATTGTTAAAAGCCAGGCCAACTTAAAAGGGTACTGGCATTTAAAGCATACTCAGGCATCTCCCATGTCTTCAATCCCCTTCTGGGCTCATGAAGTTTTCTTCTATGATATTAATACCCACTTAAAAAAATGTAAATAGCAACTGTATGTCTTGACCAGAAATCCTGAGGGTCTTCCCATCCAGAACACTGTTTTGTTTTGTTTCTATTTTTAATTTTTGCTAGGTAAAGAGGCCATTCTCTGCCTCAATTCTTATTAAGCTTTGAATCACTGAATGTGCCTTGCCTTAGTCAAACAAGAGACTTGCAAAAGGCCTTAGCTTGAAATGGCGAAAGTCCCCAATGCATCCTGGGCCATCTTCACTTCTCCTGATCTACATCTCACCACTGGACCCAGATGACTCAGGAGGAGAAAGGGAGGCTGGTGATTTGGCACAGCCCTGCCTCACTTAAATCTAATAGACTTGCATGTCATGGCATCACCTCCCTGATACCACAGTCCTCTTCTAGAACAAAGGACAAACCACAAGGGGCAAGTTTAAACCCTTGAGAGAGAGAGGGGAGGTGGCATGTCACCTAGAGGCAGGGGGAGGCAAATGCAAGCTGGGTGGAAGACCTCACAGCTCTCTGAAATGCTTTGGGAGAAAAGCCAGGCTTGTGTTAAATCCTGTAGAAATGAACTACTGCTATTTCTTTCACTGACTGGTTTTTTGGGTTTTTGATGCCATCATATATGATTACTAAAATGTCAAGGGAGATAGGATGGCTGATCTTCCCTGTAACAGCTTTTATTTTTATTTTTAGCTTTAGTTTACAACATTCACTTCCATAGGTTTTTGGGTTCTGCAATTTTTCTCCTTCCCTCTCCTACCTCCTCCCCCCAAGACGGCATGAAATCCAATGTACGCTCTATATTCACCTTCACATTGAACTTACTTACATAACAGTCCAGTTGTAAAGAATTATAACCAAAAATGCATTCTAGTGAACTGTTTTTCTCTTCTCTTGTAATTGAAAAAAAGCTGTTAAGGCAGGTTACCTTTGATCTGGAGGCTGTTAGACCTTAAATGTATCTATTATAGAATGAGACAAAATATTTGAAAAATAATGAAGGATATTTTATTTTAATGCAGAAACTAATGATAACAGCAAGTGACTAACTGTGGGGAGAAAAGCATAGCAAAATCCTCTGAAGAAATCTTTGTCTGTGAGGTTCCTTTGGACTGCTGACTTAACCTGTGAACAGATCTCCCCAGCCCTGCTGACAGTGTTCAGTGACTTTGTAAGGCTGCAATCAAAGGCACTAGGACCCTGCTAACCAAAGTAAGGAAACTTATGGGTTAAACTTTAAATAAGGAGTGATGATAATAACCTGCCATCATTTATAAAATGATTAAATTATATTATTTTAATAATTAGCACATAAGAAAGTTACATTTTTGAACCAGTTATTCACTGGGTGTAAACTAGTGCTCACTGTATTCATGTAAGACTCCAGAATGTACTGTTTGTGCTGATTGTCCTCCTTCTCCAACATTCCACCAGTTTTCCTCTCCATCATTTCCTGTGCCAGTTGTTCCCTTCTACTTATTCAATAAATGAAAGATTTTTAATTCCTATTGGCAAGCTGTCCTTTGAAGCCCACCAAATGTACTGCCCCTTCCTGTGGCCTACCTACAGACCAGACCAAGTCTGGAATTTTAAAACCTTTCAAAAACTTATTTGGATATAAGTGAGAACACATGTGCATGTGCTGAATTTTGTCAGCACAACCGAATGTAGGAAAAGTTTCTGAATACTGCATGAATTTGAACTAATACTGCAAAGGATTACTGACACATGAACACAGTAAATATGTCCTGCACTCACATATGAGGAATGAAGTTCCTAGGATTCTCCCCAGTGTGAATTATCTGATGTAAAGCAAGGATGAAGGACAGCCCTTTCCACATTGATTAAATCCGTAAGGCTTCTCTCAACCATGGAGTTTCTGATGTCTACCAAAATTGTAGCTGTTTTTGAAAGTCTTTCCACATTCATTGCATTCATAGGGTTTCTCTCCAGTGTGGATTCTCTGATGTCTAGCAAAACTGCCGCTGTGTGTGAAACTCTTTCCACACTGATTACATTTATAAGGTTTCTCTCTACGGTGGTCTCTCTGATGTGCAGTAAGACTGGCCCTCTCTGTGAAAGCTTTTCCACACTAATTACATTCATAAGGCTTCTCTCCAGTGTGGACCCTCTGATGCGTAGTGAGACTGGATTTCTGTGTGAAAGTTTTTCCACACTGATGACACTCAATAACTTTCTCTCCATTGTGGATTCTCTGAGCATCCCACTTGTTATATTCATCAGGCTCCTTTCTAATGGGAATTTGCAGATGAGTAATGTGCTCAGCATTCTGAATCAAGGCCTTCTCACGTTTCTTACTTACACAAAGCATTTCTCCAGTATCACTTTTCTGATGTTTCTTGATATCTGAACTGCAGCTCACAGCCATCTCCCACTGATTACCTGGACACATTTGCATTCCATGAGCCTTCTCCATGGACTGAAAAAATTTTACATGATCAGTAAAGCATTTCCTATATTCAATGTCTGGAGGATAGTCATTCTCTGAGGTCATTTTCTTATACTGATTTAGGATTAAGCCTGTCTGAATCTCTTTCCAATTTCATCCAAGTCACAGTCACTCTTTGGGTTTTTATTTATCTTCATAATGAAGTCGCAGATTTCTCTCACACTGAAGTCCCAGAGAGCATCACTCAAAAATCTTTTCAAGTCATGTTGTTCCACAAAAATTCCCAGCTTCCAAGTTATTTCATTAGCTTCACACTTGGTCCCTCCACCTGAAGAAAACAATCAAACATATAGACAGAAAATGATATACACACATCAAAATATGTAATAGCAATGGTACTGAAGATTTATGCAGCTCATGACCTTCTCATCACCATTCTAAAGGCAATAAAACTTCACGGATGTACTCTTGGAGCAAACACTGGCATTAAATAGACTGTACGGGGAAGAGACAGACTGGACGTGAGAGTGACAAAGGAGATGTGGGCCACAGTGCTGGACCCATCAGAGACTAAACATTCATATTTAAACGAAAGCAGCAGCCCAAAGTCAAGTGACCAGAAGAATTAATGTCAACAGCTAAGAGTGACTCCATGGGAGAGCAATTTGTTGCTAACATGGAGAGAATGCTGAGCCCAAACAGGGTTTTCAATATTCCAGCAGGAAAGGAGTGGCCACATTTTAAAGATTTCTTGTACAGTATCATATTAACTCATCTGGGGCAGAACACTCATACATATCTAAACTGGTTTCAACGAAAATCATGGGGAAATCCAGAAGGTACTAAATTAAAAATGAAAACTCAACAGGGGGACTAGTAGGTTACCTCATCTACCCTGAAGAAAACCATATTTAATTCCAACAAATCCAAAGCATTTTATGATGCCCTGGAGGCTGTGTGGTTTCTCCTTCATTCTCAAAGAGGAACAGGACTTCAGGAAGATGATGCCATGACTTACAACCGAACTGGATATAAGTGAGGGAAGGCTATGCCAAGTCAGCAGCACAATTTTCTCCTTCAAAGCCCTCTGGGTCCAGTGGCCAGATACAGATCTGAACAACTGGAGATGCCCCAGCCCCTGAAAGCTATTTATGAGACAAAGACCTATCCACCTAGGGGGCATCTCAGTGCTAATAGAACCACATTGATTACTGATAAGGACATGATCCTGGAGAGCTGGGCTGAACACTTCCACAGTATTCTCAGGAGACCATTCTCAACCCCTGCTGGAGCTACTGACCATTTACCTCAGGTTGCACTCAATCCCTCTCAAGCCATTCACCAATTCATGGGCATCCCCACAAGTTACAATCATTGCTACCAAAAAGACATCTACTATAAGTATTTTAAAATATTTTTTTTTCTGTTTTCCTTAATCATCTTGCAAAGCAGACCTAAGAATAGTACGACAGGATCAAGGGGTAGGCACAATTTAATTATTTGGGCATAATACAGGTTATTCTGCAAACCTGACGGATGAGGTCACAGCTCCACCAACAGTGAATTAGTGTTTCAGATTTTCCACATCTACTCCAACATTTGTCCCTTTCCCCTTCTATCATTGTAGCCTGACAGGTATAACATGATATCTCAAGGCAGTTTTAATTAGCACTTTTTTGTTTTTTTGGCAGGGCAATTGGGGTTAAGTGCTATCTTTTCTTCATGCATAAATTATTCACCTCTGCATAAGTCTGATTGGCAATATGTTCCATCATGCTCTTTTAATTTCCCATGATGTCTCCTTTTTATCTTGGTCACATATATATTTGGACCATATTTTGGTAAATGGAGGATATTAGTCTCTGTCCAATTTCTGATATACTACTTCCCAACTTTCCCCACAATTTCCACCAAATCAAGGATGCTTATCATAAAAACTTGTAAACATTTTCCAAACACAAAGTTATTCTGTTCTGCTCATCTATCTGTCTATCTCTGAGCTAGTTCCAGAGAGCTTTCTAATATTATCGGTAGTTTCCTTTATATTTTCTCTATTTTATTTTTATGTCATGGAATAAAATAAGCATTTCCGTAACACAGTATAATAAAAAAAATGATTCCACATGAAGTAGTAAATCAATAACGAATCAATAATTTCTCATTCATTTCAAGCAGGTAATACTTCTATTTATTGGCTGTTCCTCTAGAGCCTGAAAGCATCTTCCCTCATATATCCTTTCTATTTTAGGGTGTTTATAATAGTCAAAATGGCTTATTCAACTCAACTTTGTGGTTAAAAATATTCTGCTGGGGCAGCTAGGTGGAGGAGTGAGTAGAGCGTCAGCCCTGGAGTCAGGAGGACCTGAGTTCCAATTTGCCCTTACTCACTTGACACACTCACTAGCTGTGTGACCTTGCCCTGCCTTCACCCTTCCAAAAATAAAGAAATCCACAGAAATAAAAAAAAATTGCTGTTACTGAATACAACATTGTCTTGGTGCTGCTCCTTACCCTCCTCATTATTTTGTGCAAGCTTATCCATGTTTTTTTCTAATATCATCAATCCCATCATTCTCAGCAGCACTTCATCATAATCATGGATCCCAACTTGTTCAGTCATTTCTTAATTGAAGGGTATCCAGTTTTTTGCCACCATAAAAAGAGCTGCCATAAATACTTTAGAATACATAGGTTTTTTGCCTTTTCCCCTAATCATCCTTGGATATACACCTACTGCTGGTATAGCTGAGTGAAGAGGTATTGGCAGTTTAGTAAATCTATGGGCATAATTCCCGACTGCTCTCTAAAATGGGTGGATTAGTTCACAATTCCACCAACAATGAATTAGTATCTCAATTTGTCCACATCCCCTCCAACATTTGTCTCATTCCCTTTCAAGCATTTTAACCAATCTGATAAATGTAAAATGATATCTCAAGATTGCTTTAATTTGCAATTCTCTACTCAATAAAGCATTAGATTATTTTTTTCATGACTGTGAATTGTTTGGATTTCTACACTGGAAAACTACCTGTCCATATACTCTGACCATTTCTCAATTAGAGAATGACTCAAATTCTCATAGATTTTACAAAGATCTTTGTAAATTTTGTATATTTGAGACCAGAGAATTTTATCAGAGCAATTGCAAAGAAAATCACCACTTCTCCTCAAATTTCTATTTTCCTTCTTATCTTGTGTACATTGCTTTTATTTGTAAAAAGAAAAAAAAACATTTTTAATTTAATGTAATCAAAATTATCCATGTCATACCTCATTTTCTTCCATGTCTCCTGTTTATTCATAAATTGCTCACCTGTCCATAAGTCTATTAAGTAACATGTTCCATGATCTTCAAATTTTATTGTAATAACTATCTCTCCTTAAATCTAGGTCATGTAAGCATTTTGACCTTATCTTTAAAAACTGTAAGATGTTAAAATATGCCAAATTTCTGCCACACATCTTCCTAGCTGTCCCAGCAATTTTCATCAAATAATGAATTCTTACTCCAAAATCTAAAGCCTTTACACTTCTCAAATAGATGGTTACTCTATCTACTGCTGTAAATTGTATGTCTACTCTGTTCCACTAATCTACTTTTCTGTTTCTTAGCCAGTACCAAACAATTTTGATAATGACTGCCTTATACTACAGTTTACTATCAGGTTTTGCCACACCTCTTTCTTTTACATTATTTTTCCTTAGTTCCTTTCATATTCTTCACCTTTTGTTCTTCCAAATGAATCTTGTTATTACTTTTTTCTAATTCAGTAAAAGAAGGCTTTGGTGATTACATTGGAATGGCATTGAATGTATAAATAAGTTTAGGTAATACTGTCATTCTTAGTGTATTGACCCTGCCTCCCCATGAACAACTGATACCTCTTCGATTATTTAAATCTCCTTTGATTCGCACAATATTTTTAAAATTTTTATTTCCATTCATGTAGTTGCTGGGTTTGTTATGGCTGGTTTTACCCCAGGAATTTATTCTATCTAAAGCATGGGTGGGGAACCTGTGGCCTTCTAGATGCTTGGGTGCTGCCTTTTGACAGAGTTCAAGTTTTACATTAGAAATCCTTTTATTAAGGGGATTTGTTTTGTGATGTTTGGATTCAGTGAAAAGGCCACACTTGAGGACCTAGATCCAGGGCCACATGTGGCCTCGAGGCCACATACTCCACATACCTCATCTAGACTTATTTCAAATGGAGTACCTCTTACTATCTCTTCTTGCATGGTTTTCTGTGTCACATATAGGAATGCTGGTGACTTATGTGAGTTTACCTTAGATCCTGCTATTTTGCTAAAATAATTGTTTCAATAAACTTTTTAGTTGACTCTTTGCAATTTTCCACGATTATCGTATCACCCACAAAAAAAGTAATTTATTACCTCATTCCCTTGTCTGATTGCTTCCATTCCTTTTTTTTTCTCTTATTGCTATTCTAGGATTTCCAATACAACATTCAATAATATTGGTGACAACGGCCATTTTTGTTGGCCATCGGATCTTACTTGGAAGTTTGCTAACTTCTCCCCATTACAAGTAACTCTTGCTGACAGGTTTTAGGAAAGGGCTTTTTATCAATTTAAGGAAAAAAACACTGTCCCTAAATTTTCAGATGTTCTGAATAGAAATGAGTATTCTACTTAATGAAAAGCTTATTCTTCAGCTACTCATATAGTCATATGACTTTTGTTATTTTTGTTATTTATCTAATAGATCATGTGTATAATTTTCCTTAGGCTAAACCATCCCTGCATACCAGGTATACATCCCAATTGGTCACAATGTACAATCTTTCCAATATATTGTTGTAATCTCCTAGCTAGTATTTTATTTAGGATTTTGGCATCCATAGACATTCATGAAATTGGTCTATGATTTTTTTTTTATTTTTCCTAATTTCAGTATCAGTATTCTATTTGCTTCATAAAAGGCCTTTGGCAGTTCCCCTTCTTCGTCTATTTTTCCAAATCATTTATTTAGTAATGGAATTAGCTGACCTTTGCATGTCTGGTAGAATTCCCTTACAAATCCCCCTGGTCCTGTTGCTTTATTCTTAGGAAGCTCTTTCAGGCCAGTTCAATTTCTTCTTCTAAGACAAGATGATTTCAGTATTCTATTTTTTTTCTGATAATCCCCTGAAAATAATGTTCCAGCACTACCTGCCCTCCACTCCCATCTGCTTACTCTGTCTCACTTCTTCCTTTCAGGACTTGTTAGTGTGTAATAATGTCTCAATTTTACCTCTCCCTACCCAATTTTATTTTTGTAGAATCATCCCATCATACTCAACTCAGCTTAAGCTTTTCTTTCAAACTACCCAAGTAATAATGACATTCTTAAGGGTACTGATAACATCTTCATGTATAAAAAGTAAACAGTTTGACCTCACTGAGCCCCTTATAACTGCTCTATAATGTTTACCTTCTATTTCTCCTGCATCATCCATGTTCAATTTGCCAGCAAGCTCTGCTCTTTTTCTCATAAATATCTGAATGTCCGTCACTTGTCCTTTTGTTCCATTCCAGATCAGACTCAGCTTTGCTGACTGACTTATTTTTGTGCACAACTGCAGCACCCTTGCTCTATGAGATATAATGTCCCAAGCCCTATAGTCTTTTAATGTAGAAGCTGCTAGGTCTTGTGTCATCTGATTCTAGCCCCACAGTATTTACATCCTGTTACTGTAAGTTTGCATTTTGTTATCACTTTCAGGGGCAATTTTCCTTAATATGTCTTGAAATATTGTATCTAGACCCTTAATTCGATCATACCTTTCAGGTAGTGTAACAATTCTTAACTTGTGTCTCTTTGATCTGTTCTCCTTATCATCTGTTTCTCTAATGATTCTTTTCACATTCACTTCCACTTTTCATTCTTTTAGTGTTTAGTATTTCTTGGTGTCTTATAACATCATTAGCTTCATCTCACCCAATTCTATGTATTAAGAAGTTATTTTCCTTCTTAAGGTTTTGGATCTGTTTTTCTAAATAGTTGATTTGCTTTTCATAATTTCCTTGATTTCCTGTTCTGCTGTTGTTTTTGCCCCCTAATGTTTCCTCAGTCCCTCATTTGATTTTTGAAATCCTTTTTAAGTTCTTCAAAGAACTCTTTTTGGGCCTGTGACCATTTGAAACTCCAGTCTCTGCCTCTGAAAAGGACTCCAGATCTTTATCGCCAGCTACCTGAATGATGGTAAGTTATTTCACTTGAAAATGCTGAAAGCCAAGACCAAAGTGGATGGAGAGTTGGTGCACACAGAAGAATGTGCTGTCACATCAGCTTCTGAGGCTGAGATAGCACAGAGTATGAATCAATTCTCTGCTGATTGAACACCAAAAAAAGAAAGGAAATGGTCCTTACCCAGGGACAGCAAATTCTGGATATTTTCTAGCATGACCTCCTTGTACAGCTCTTTCTGAGAATGGTCCAAGAGGCACCACTCCTCCTCAGTGAAGTTCACTACCACATCCTTGAAGGTCACCAACTCCTAAACCATCAAAATCACATGATTTAGAGCTGAAAGAGAGACGCCAGAATTCATCTGGTCGAACTTCACCAACTTAGAAGAGGAAACTGAGGCACAGAGAAGGGATTTGCCTAAAGCTCATATAAGCTTTATGAGTACCATAGCCGGCACTTGATATCAGTCATTAAAAGCCCAGTGGAATATGGAGAAAAGCATTTTATATTTGAAGTGACAATAATGTTGGAATAATAAAAGCTGGAATAACGACCTATTATTAAATGTTTCTCCCAATAGAATTAGGGAAAATTGTGTTCAGAAAGACACAAGGACATCTGGAATTCCTCCCCACCAGAAGAGTCATTAGAGACATATTGAGAAAACTGAAAGAAGACATTGTGAAAAGCTGGTAAGTACTGTGTATTCTTTGGGGGTTTGAGGGGATTGAACAGTGATACTGAGGAAAGATCAAAGAACAGGAAACATCTAGTAGATTTCCTTAGAGTTGGAAATAAAGTCTTAATTAGATGAAAGTATGAAAAGGATTCTAAAGAGACATCACTCACAATGTGGCCTCAGCTGAGTGCAATGAGGCTGTTTCCAGCCAAGGGAAGAAGAATTCTCTATTCTTATACTGAGGGGTTCAGATAACACTGGCTATGATGTGTCATGTGCAAAAGCATCTGTGGTCCTTGCTTTATGATTGCTTGCAGATGCTCAAGGAATATAGTCATTCATTGTGTTATTTAATCATAGAGAAATGAAAGTAACTTATGTGAGGAAAAGAGGGTTCCTTGATTCAGTACAAATGTAATGTTTTATGAGCTGGGGGCGAGGATTGAGATAACGCATAAGAGACACAGTGACTCAAGTACATAGGTGATCAGGAATGAAGAGACAGACTGATGGATATCATAGAAGAGAGTGGGGACATCTGTAAAGTCTTTGATACTTGGGTGGGCTCATCTATTTATCCAAACTGTGACATGTAGAACACATGTTCAGTCAGTGCACTTGGCATTCAATGCTCTTCCATTTCACTTTCTTCCATTTCTAGCAGAAGGATGAATAACTGTTTCAGTTTTTATGTTAGAGCAATTCTCTTTCATGGAGTTAAAAATCTCTTTTCCCTTTCTGTCATTTTTATTCTATTTAAAACATCCCATCTCTATAGATTTTTCTTTAGATTCCCAACTTGGTCAGAATTAGGAACCCAAGAAAGACACCATATCTTCTGAAGCTTTGAGACTTTACACACAAAGTGTGACACTCCTTTGACCCCCTGCTTCCTCTGGCTAATCAAATCATACACAAGGTCAGTGTATAGAACACAAAATCCAGACAATGCTAATGGCATATAGTGTATCTGACATAAAACAAAGTAATACAGGCAATAAGCCTCAGGACACAAAATCTTTTCCCACCGGTCTGAACTCCCTTCTCACAGGACATCACAGTCAGCTGATCAAGGCTGGGACAAGGACCTTTGGCACATGCACAGATGCCCTGATGAGCAAAACGGCTTGGATTCAGGTCACAGCCAAAGGCTTGGGGTCCTCAAGCCTGTGCCTCAGTCATAGAGAAGCTGCTTCTGTCTTTTGAGCTCCATGAGTGCTGACCCAGGCTTCCCCTAGGTTTGGGCTCCTGCACTTTCTCCACCACTGGCCACTATTCATACACTGCAGGTGATTAAATGTTTTTGCTGTTCTTCAGATGTTTTAGTCATGTCAGACTCCTCATGGCCCCATTTAGGGTTTTCCTGGAAGAGATATTTGAGGGGTTTGCCCTTTCCTTCTCCAACTGAGGAAACTGTCCCTAAACAGGGTGAAGTGACTGGCCCAGGGTCACACAGCTAGTAGGTGTCTGAGGCCAGATTTGAATTCAGGAACACTGAGTGTTCCTGACTCCAGGGCAGGTGCATTAACCACTGTACCACCTAAGTGCCCCCCATTTACTGATGAATAAATGTATGCACCCTAAGGCTAAATTTCATAATGGTCATTGGTGCAAGTCATGGGCTTTATGGTCCTGGCTGATGGTCCCTATCTCTTCTCCAGGGAGAGGACCATAATACCAGAAGGTTCTAAAGGAACTAAACTGGGTATCCTTGATGGGGTACAGTCTCTGGGAACCCCCTTGAACTCTCCTTGAATCTTCCCACTTGATCTGGCCTTCCCCTGAAGCCATAAGCCTTTCCCTACTGCTAGGCCTAAATCTCTACCTAGTCTAGCCCTCTTTTCTCAAGCTGCTTCCCACCCTTGATCCCAACAAAATCCCACTCTCTTGTTTCTTGGAGTCTTGACCTCTAGTTGACCCAGTCCCATCAAGATCCTCCTTAGACTCCTCAAGGCCCTCCCTAAACCCCTCCTCTAGTCACCTCAGACTACTTGACCACCCCTCAATCCCTCCCACAATCTTTCCATATATAAGCTCCATCTTGCCTCCATGAAGGCACTGTAAAAACAATTTGGCTAGCAGCTGTTCCAGGGTGTAAGACCCAACAATACCAGCATACAGGAGCTGCCAGCACAGGTTCTTTTGATCTGCTTTACTAAGGAAAGTCACGTTAAGGGGTTAACAATCTTAGTTTAATCCAACATACAAATATCATTCACTTAGTTCAGGAGGAAAAGGTAGCAACATGAACTTCTGAGCAAGTACAAACTAATTACAAACACACACAATATAAACAGACCAAATCACAATTCAGTTATCAGGAAAGTATCAACATCTGCCTCATATCTTTCCTTATTCTAGTCCAGCCTCAAAGCCATTTCCCTAATGTGCAAGTCTGACCATGTCAACCCCCTCTCCCACTCCATAAACTCCAGTGGCTCCCTATTGCTTCCAGGAGCATATACGAAATGCTCTGCTTGGCATCCAACACCCTGCCTAATTTAGCCCTCTGCTACCTTTCCAGCCTACTCACACCTTTCTCCCCTACATGTACTCTTCAGTCTTGTGACACTAGTCTCATGGAGGTTTCACTCACACGACTCTCCACCTCTCAGACCCTCCAGCTTGGAGATCTGTGTGAAAGCCATTCCACACTGATTGCATTCATAGGGTTTCTCTTCAGTGTGGATCCTCTGAAGTACAAGAATGGAGTTGTGTGTGGAAGCTTATCCACACAGATTACATTCATAAGGCTTCCCTGCATGGTGGATTTTCTGCTGTTCAGCAAGATTACCCCTTTCTGTGAAAGCCTTTCCACACTGATTACATTCATAAGGCCTCTCTCCATTGTGGAGTCTCTGATGTGCAGAAAGATGGGAGCTGAGTGTGAAAGGCTTTCCATATTCATTGCATTCATAGGGTTTCTCTCCAGTATGGATTCTCTGATGAACAGCAAGACTGTAGTGGTGTGAAAATCTTTCCACATTCATTGCATTCATGGGGGTTCTCTCCAGTATGGATTCTCTGATGAACAGCAAGACTAGCTGTGTGTGAAAATCTTTCTACATTCATTGGGTTTCTCTCCATGGTGGATTTTCTGATGTCTAGTAAGATTGGACCTTTGTGTGTAAGCCTTTCCACACTGATTACATTCATAAAGCTTCTCTCCACGGTGGATTATCTGATGTGCCGTAAGATCCGACCTTTGTGTGAAAGCCTTTCCACATCCATTGCATTCATAGAGTTTCTCTCCAGTGTGGATATTCTGATGTGCAGCAAGACTGTAGCTGTATCTGAAAGTCTTTCCACATTCATTGCATTCATAGGGGTTCTCTCCAGTATGGATTCTCTGATGAAGAGCAAGACTGTAGCTGTATGTGAAAATCTTTCTACATTCATTGCATTCATAGGGTTTCTCTCCACGGTGGATTTTCTGATGTCTAGTAAGATTGCACCTTTGTGTGAAAGCCTTTCCACACTGATTACATTCATAAGGCTTCTCTCCAGAGTGGATTTTCTGATGTTTAGTAAGATTGCACCTTACGGTGAAAGCCTTTCCACACTGATTACATTCATAAGGATTCTCTCCATGGTGGATTTTCTGATGTGCAGTAAGCTTGCCCCTTTGTGTGAAAGCCTTTCCACACTGATGACATTCATAAGGCTTCTCTCCACGGTGGATTTTCTGATGTGTACTAAGATTGTACCTTTGTGTGAAAGCCTTTCCACACTGATTACATTCATAAGGCTTCTCTCCACGGTGGATTTTCTGATGTGTAGTAAGATTGGACCTTTGTGTGAAAGCCTTTCCACACTGATGACATTCATAAGGCTTCTCTCCACGGTGGATTTTCTGATGTGCAGCAAGAATGGAGGTGTACATGAAAGTCTTTCCACATTCACTGCATTCATAGGGTTTCTCTCCACGGTGGATTTTCTGATGTGTAGTAAGATTGGACCTTTCTGTGAAAGCCTTTCCACACTGATTACATTCATAAGGCTTCTCTCCAAGGTGGATTTTCTGATGTGCAGCAAGACTGGAGCTGTACGTGAAAGTCTTTCCACATTCACTGCATTCATAGGGTTTCTCTCCATGGTGGATTTTCTGATGTGCAGTAAGCTTGCCCCTTTGTGTGAAAGGCTTTCCACACTGATTACATTCATAAGCCTTCTCTCCACGGTGGATTTTCTGATGTGCAATAAAACTGGATCTCTGTGTGAAAGTTTTTCCACATTGATGACACTCATTAAGTTTCTCTCCAGTGTGGATTCTCTGAATTTCCCACTTTTTGTATTCAACAGATTCCTTTCTAACACGAATTTGCTGTTGTATACTGTGCTCAGAGTTCTGACTCACAGCCTTCCCACCTTCGTTACTTACAGAAAGCATTTCCTCAGTATCACTTTTCTGATGTTCACTGATGTCTGAACGCCAGCTCACAGCCATCTCCCACTGATTACCGGGACACATTTGCATTTCAGCAGCCTTCTCCACAGACTGAAAAAACTTTTCATGTTCTATAAAGCACTTCCTATATTCAATGTCTGGAGGACAGTCATTCCCTGAGGTCATTTTCTTACAGTGATTTAGGATAGAAGACTGTCTGAATCGCTTTCCAATTTCATCCAAGTCACAGTCACTCTTTGGGTTTTTATCTACTTTGAGACAAAAGTCATGAATTTCTCTCAAACTGAAGTTCCAGGGAGCATCACTCATGAATCTCTGTAGGTCATATTCTTCCATAAAAAGGCACACCTTTGTAGGCATCTCATTTACTTCAAACTTGGTCTCTACATCTGAAGAAAACAAACACCATATAGACAGAAAATGATATACACATATCAAAATATGTAATAGCAATGGTTACTGAAGATTTATGCAGTTCATGACCTCGTCACCATTCTAAAGGCAATAAAACTTCATGGATGTACTCTTGGAGCAAACACTGGCATTAAATAGACCGTGTCACTGTAAGGAGAAGAGATACACTGGATGTGAAAGTGACAAAGGAGATGTGGGCCAAAGAGTGCTGGACCCATCAGAGACTAAACATTCATATTCAACAAAAGCAGCAGCCCCAAGTCAAGTGACTAGAAGAATTAATGTCAACAGCAAAGAGTGACTCCATGGGAGAGCAATTTGTTGCTAACTTGGAGAGAAGGCTGAGCTCAAACAGGGTTTTCAATATTCCAGCAGGAAAGGAGTGGCCACCTTTTAAAGATTTCCTGTACAGTATCATATTAACTCATCTGGGCCAGAACACTCATAAATATCTAAACTGGTTTTGATGAAAATCATAGGGAAATTCAGAAGGTACTAAATAAAAAATGAGAACTCAACAGGGGGACGAGTAGGTTACCTCATCCACCCTGAAGAAAGCCATATTTAACTCCACCATATCCAAAGCATTTCATGATGCCCTGAAGGCTGTGTGGTTTCTCCTTCATTCTGAAAGAGGACCAGGACTTCTGGAAGGTGATGTGACGACTTGCATTTAAATTGCATTCAAGTGAAAGAGAGTGGTGCAAAGTAACCAACTCACTTTCGCCTCCAGAACCCTCTGGATTCAGTGGTCAAATATAGATCAGGAGAATGGAGATGGCCCATGATGCAGTGTGACACCTTGGTCTTTTAAAGCTAAGGTCTTTCCAGCTTCTCACTTTGATTGAGGCAATGCCCATTCAGTGATTAGGCCTTTTTAAGAAGTGGGTAAAAGGATGGCCCCTTTAATAAAAAAAAAAAAAATCAAACTTTGATAGGAAGACGCTCAGAGTCACTGGCCTAAGGAGAAACAATTGCTATCCACATTCACTCTGAGCCAGCAGGACCATCCCCCCGCCAACACTGGGTCTGAGATTGTGTGGTTGTGGTTTGTCCTGTGCTCTCCAGGAGGACCATGACATCAGGAACATGATGCCATGACTTGCAACTGAACTGGATATAAGTGAGGGAAGGCTATGCCAAGTCAGCAGCCTAATTTTCTCCTCCACAGCCCTCTGGGTCCAGTGGCCAGAAACAGATCTGAACTGGAGATGTCCCAGCCCCTGAAAGCTATTTGTGAGCCAAAGACCTATCCACTTAGGGGGCATCTCAGTGCTAATGGAACCATATTAATTAGTTGTAAGGACATGATCCTGGAGAGTTGGGCTGAACACTTCTATAGTATTCTCAGGAGACCATTCTCAACCCCTGCTGGAGCTACTGTCCATTTACCTCAGGTTACACTCAATCCCTCTCAAGCCATTCACCAATTCATGGGCATCCGCACAACTTACAATCATTGGTATCAAGAAGACATCTACTATAAGTATTTTAAAATATTTTGCTTTCTGTTTTCCTTAATCATCTTGCAAAGCAGACCTAAGAATAGTATGAGAGGACCAAGGGGTAGACACCATTTAATTATTTGGGCATTATACAGGTTATTCTGCAAACCTGATGGATCAGGTCAGAGTTCCATCAACAGTGAATTAGTGTTCCAGATATTCCACATCTCCTCCAACATTTGTCCCTGTCCCCTTCTATCATTGTAGCCCGACAGGTATAAGATGATATCTCAAGATTCTTTCACATTTGACCTAGGTCTTCAAATATTTGAGATATAAGACCTTTATCTGAAAAACTGTCTATAATTCCTCCCCCTCTAAATTTTCTGCTTTTCCTACACTGCTTTTATTTGTCCAAAACCTTTGTTATTTAATGTCATAGAAAATCATTCATTTTGTGCCTCACCATGCTATCTCTTTTTTAGGCATAAATTGTTTACCTCTCCATAATTCTGACTAGTAATATGTTCCACCACATTCTTTTAATTTCCTATGATGTCTCCTGTATATCTAGGTCATGTGTCCATTTGGACATTATTTTGGTAAATGGAGTATATTAGTCTCTTTCCAATTTCTGATAGACTACTTCCCAGCTTTCCTCACAATTTTCACCAAATCAGGAATTCTTATCACAAAACCTTGACAACATTTTCCAAACCCAAAGTTATTCTGTTCTACTCATCTACCTTTCCATCTCTTAGCTCATGCCAGATAGCTTTTTTACTATTATCATTAGTTTTGCTTTTGTTTCATGCTGGCAATTCATGTGACTTTACCTTATATCCTCCTACTTTGCTAAAATAATTGTTTCAATAAACTTTTTAGTTGAGTCTTTGCAATTTTCCATGGATATTACCGAATCATCCACAAAGAGATATTTTTATTACCTCATTCCCTAGTCTGATTGCTTCTATTCCTTTTCTTCCTCTTATTCATATTTTAGGATTTCCAACACAATATTGAATAATATTGGTGACAACATCCACTTCTGTTGACTCTTGGTGCTTACTGGCAAGGTTGCTAACTTCTCCCCATTACAAGTAACTCTTGCTGACAGTTTTGAGGGAAGTGCTTTTTAACAATTTTAGGAAAAATCTATTTTCCCTATATTTTCAGGTGTTCTTAATAGAAATGAGTACTCTACTGTACCAAAAGCTTTTGATTTGGCTACTGGTATAGTCATATGATTATTGTTATTGATCTAACAGATCACGTGTATTACTTTCCTTAGGTTATTCCATCCCTATATTCCTGCTAGAAATCCCAACGGGTCACAATGTATAATCCTTGCAATATATTGTTGTAATCTCCTAGCTAGTATTGTATTTAGGATTTTGGCATCCATAGACATTAATGAAATTGGTCTATGATGTTTCCTTTTTTATTTTTCCTAATTTCAATATCAGTATCATATTTGTTTCATAAAAGCACTTTGGTAGTTCACCTTCTTTATCTATTTTTTTCCCAATCATATATTTAATACTGGAATCAGCTGACCTTTACATGTTTTGTAGAATTCCCTTGCAAATCCATCTGGTCCTGCTGCTTTATTCTTAGGAAGCTCATTTGTGGCCAGTTCAATTTCTTTTTCTAACTCAAGATGACCTAAGTATTTTTTTTTTCCTGATAATCCCCTGAGAATAATGTTCTAGCACTACCTGCCCTCCACTCCCATATGCTTCCTCTGTATCACTTCTTCCTTTCAGGACTTATAAGTGTGTAATAACTTCTCCATTTTACTCTCCCTATCCAATATTATTTTTTTAGAATCAACCCATAATACACAGCTCAGGTTAAGCTTTTCTTTCCAACTACCCAAGTAATGATGACATTCTTAAGGTCACTGATAACACCTAACTTTATAAAAAGAAAACAAGTTGACCTGATTAAGTCCCTTATAACTGGTCTTTAATTTTTATCTTATATTTATCCGGGATTATCCATGTCCAATTTGCAATTGAATCCTGCTCTTTTTCTCACAAATACCTGAATATCTTTCAGTTCATTATTCTATTTTTTTCATTCAGGATTACACTCAGCTTTGCTAAGTGACTTGTTTTTGTTCACAACCACAGCTCCCTTGCTCTATGAAATATAATGTCCCAAGCCCTATAGTCTTTTAATGTAGAAGCTGTGAGGTCTTGCCTTATCTTGATGCTAGTGCCACAGTATTTACATCCTGTTCTTCTTGTTGCTTCTAGTATTTCCTACTTAATTTGGGAGCTTCAGAACTTGGCTTTAATGTTACTGCAAATTTTCATTTTATCACTTTCAGGGGCAAATTTCCTTAATGTCTTGGAATATTTCATCTAGACCCTTAATTGGATCATACCAGTCAGGTAGTATAACTCTTAACTTGAGTCTCCTTGATCTAATCTGCATATCATTTGTTTTTCTAATGAATCTTTCCACATTTACTTCTACTTTTTCATTCCTTCAGTGTTCAGTCTTTCTTGGTGCCTTATAATGTCATTAGCTTCATCTCACCCAATTCTGCATTTTAAGAGGTTACTATGGTTCTTAAGTTTTTGGATCTGTTTTTCTAGTTAGTTGACTTTCTGGTCATCATTTTCTTAATTTCCTGTTCTGCTGTTGTTTTTTCCCCTAATTTTTCCTCAGTCCATCATTTCATTTTTAAATATTTATTAATTTCTTCCAAGAACTCCTTTTGGGCCTGAGACCACTTGAAATTTCTCTTTGAAGTAGGAGTGTTTTTTTTTTATTTTAACGCCAGTTTCTTTCTCTGAAAAGGACCCCAGATCTTTATCTCCAGCTACCTGAATGATGGTAAGTTATTTAACTTAATGCTGAAAGCCAAGACCAAAGAAGATGGAGAGTTAGTGCATACAGAAGATTGTGCTGTCATGTCAGTTTTTGAGGATGAGATGGGACAGAGTATGAATCAATTCTCTGCTGATTGTAAAAATTTTGACCTGGCAATTAACACCAAGAAAAGAAAGGAAATGGTCCTTACCCAGGGACAGCAGATTCTGGATATTTTCCAGCATGACCTCTATGTACAGCTTTTTCTGAGAATGGTCCAAGAGGCACCACTCCTCCTCAGTGAAGTCCACAACCACATCCTTGAAGGTCACCAACTCCTAAACCATCAAAATCACATGATTTAGAGCTGAAAGACAGACTCCAGAATTCATCTAGTCCAACCTTCATCAACTTAGAAGAGGAAACTGAAGCCCAGAAAAGGGATTTGCTTAAAACTCATATAACCTTTATGACTGTCAGAGCCAGCACTTGAAATCACTTATTAAGAAACTAATGGAATATGGAGGAAAGCATTTTACATTTGAAATGAGAATCATGTTGGAGTAATAAAAGCTGGAAAACTTTCCTACTACTAAACGTTTCTCCCAGCAGAATCAAGGTAAACTTATGTATTCTGTCAGTGAGATCTAAGCATCTGTAGAGAAAGAGACAAGGTCATCTGAAATTCCTCCCCACCAGAAGAGTCATCAGTGACACATAAGAAAACTGAAAGAAGCCACTGTGAAAAGCTGGTAAGTTCTGTGTTTTGTTTGGGAGTTGGGGGGGACTGAAGAGTAAAACTGAGGAAAGGAAAAGAAAAAGCAAAGATCTAGTAAATTTCCTTAGAGTTAGAAATAAAGCCTTAATGAGACGAAAGTATGAAAAGGATTCTCAAGAGACATTACTCACGATGTGGCCTCAAGTGAGTGGAATGAGGCTTTTTCCAGCCAAGTGAAGAAGTTCTCTGTTCTTATACAGAGGGCTTCAGATGACACTGGCTACGATGTGTCACGGGCAAAAGCATCTGCAGCCCTTGCTTTATGATTGTTTGTAGTTGTTCAAGGAACATAGTCATTCATCGTATTATTTAATCATAGAGAAATGAACGTAAGTATGTGAGGAAAGGAGGGTTCCTTCATTCAGTACAAATGTAATGTTTTGTGAATTGTGGTTGGAGATTGAGCTAATGCATAAGAGAGACACTGACACTATTTATGAAAATCAAATTATTTCAACATGCAGCTAGAACTCAAGAACACTGGTGATCAGGAAAGAAGAGGCAGACTGATGGATATCATAGAAGAGAGTGGGGACATCTGTAAGCCTTTGATACATGGGGTATGGGGGGCTCATCTATTTATCCAACCTACTACATGTAGAACCCATGTTCAGCCAATGCACTTGTCATTCGACGCTCTTCCATTTCATTCTCTTCCATTTCTAGCAGAAGCATGAGTCACTTTTTCAGTTTTTCTTTTATTTCAGAGCAATTCTCTTTCATGGAGGTAAAAATCTCTTTTCCCTTTTTCTCATTTTGATTCTATTTAAAACATCTTATTTATCTTATATTTATAATCTTGATTTTGCTTTTAGCTTCCTTTATTTCAATTATCAAACATTTGACCAAATAAAGAATTTATTAGATCTTTCCTGATTTTTTTAGGTTCCCAAAAATCTACAAAAATTGCTGTTACTGAATACAATAATACCAATCCTTCTCAGGGTGCCTCCCATCCATACTGTATAGAGCTTGTTTAGACGTAGCTAATGACTGATATGTTCTTTCCCCATTAGACGGCAGGGACTGCTTTTTTTTTCAACCTTCCTTTGCATCCTCAGTAGGTTAGCACAGTACTTTTCACAGAGCGGCCACTTTCTAAATGCTTATTGACTTGACCTAAGACATGGCAAATGAGAGGGATTCAGAGAGACCTGGGAAGGCTTGTGGGGCCTGAGGCAGGAGGAAATGAGCAGGACCAGGAGGACGATTTCTGCTCTGCTGACAGCACTGCAAAGGACAACCTACATCTAAGAGGATAAAGCTTCCTTGGCTCTCTTGGATTCCAGGTTTGCTGATGCTGGTAAGGTCTGTGGATGGATTGCACTCACCTGGGATGAGGGTGTCAGGGTGGCAGGGGCCATTTCCTCTGGTTCTAGGCGTTGGGCTCTACAAGCTGACCTGGGAAGAGAGAAGAATCTCAGAATGGAAGAGACATTGTCTTTACCTCGTCTCCCTAGTATGGATGCCGACCTGCCAGGAATGACAGAGGTTGAGATCTCAGAAGGGTGACAAAGGCCCTAGTCAGCCTTCAGGGGAGAGACTCCACCTTAGCAGGAGGGCAGCAAGGAGGGTGAGGCTTGGAAGAGAGCTTGGTCTGAGCAGGAAGAGGACATGCCAGCCTCTCTAACTCCTTCCCTTGGACCTCATGCCCCTCCACCACCCTCCTGCAGAGACCCAAGAGGCAGAAGGGACTTTGGATCCCATATGGGATGACACCAATCAGAGGCTCAATGACCCCAGATGCAGAGCTCTGTCTGCCCCTCATACTTTGGGTGAGATATGCAGGTCAGGTCACTGTGACCCAATGGTAAAAGTGGTGATGGCACCATAAGACCTTTAGGATGTGACAGGGAGCCTGGACAAGTAGCAGGGGCAACCCCCAGAGCCAGGACTTGGAGGGAAGCCTGGTCTTGGCAAGCCTGGAAGATAGTTAACAAGAGGTCAGTGGGGGAATCTGAGGTCCAAAGGAAAGGGCAGACAGCAGAAGTGGGGTTGTGAGGAGGGGCCCTTGTTCAGACCTACCCGGCACCTGCATCTGCAGAGCTGGCTCCCAGAAAGCAGAGAGGTCAGCACTGAGGGAAGAAGGCAGAGAGGTCACAGATCCTAGGGCTTTCACTTCCAGGTAGCTTATTCTGGGTGGGCCCTCCCTGTGACAGGAGTCCTGCCCTGCCCTCCTCTACCTACCCCTTCCCTCCCAAGGTTCCAATGTCCCTCCCCTCCCTCCTGCCCTGGGCCACCACCCACCAGCCTAGTCATCTCTGAGCTTGTGCCTCCCCCACTGCTCCACCCCTCTCTCCCTCCCTCCCTTACCCAGCTCTGAGACTTCAACCCTACTAAGTAGAATCTCCTGCTCTCCCAGCTCTCCCCCTGCTGCCCCTTCTTACCCACAAGGACTTGCCTGTCCTACATCCCTCTGGGTTCTCCCACCCAATCCCCTCCCCTGATTCCATCCTCCCTCAGGCCTCCCCCTTCTCTGCAACTAGGGCGCAGACCTGCCCAACCCCATTGAACTCTCCTCCAAACTGAAGACATTTACTACCTTGGTCCATCTCCATTCTTGACCTTCCATACCCCAATCCAAACACTGAGGTGATGTTTCCCCCTTTCTCGATTTTATTTCCTTGTTCCTATTTTCTATGAGATGTTCTCTCACTGGAAGACATCAGGATCCTAATGAGGAGCTGAGGTCAGGACAGCAGGAGACCTGGTCCCAGTGCACATGTTAGAGCTGACATTATAACTTTTCTCTACTGATATAAACCTTCACATTTGCCTCTATGACAAGAAGTTTGGCTGGTACCTGATTAAGCAACTGCAACCCATCTCTGGGAGGTCCCACTATTTCCCTTTTCACCCTCAAAACCCAGGTTCTAATGGGAAGGGGAGAGGTGCAGAAAGCAGGAAGTGTTGGTCCTGGGGCACACAGATGTCAGGAAATTAGGAGGGAGGCCACAAAGGGACTGGGGTGAGACTGCTGGTCAGGGTGGGGGTGAGGGGTGGGAGACCTCCATAATCCAGCACTGAATCCTTAATGATCATTATGGCATTTTTTTTTACAAAGTAAAGACAGTTCCCACCGTTCAGGACCTTTTCTAGTCCCAAAGAGTGGTGGGCAGAGAGGGGCTCTATGGCTGTGCTTGGGAATGGGGCCTTAGGTCATAGATTGTCACTCAAAAACCTGGTACTGCAGCAGAGTAGGTATTGATCTTGGTATCTGTTAGCTGAACTGGAAAAGAGAGGGAAAGTTTGGGGACGACAATGAGGGCAAAAGAAGGAAGAGACACAGAGGAAAATATAGATATATACTGTAGACCCCTCCCCAAAGCATTTTGAAACCTCCCTACCCACCCAGAAAGACCAAAGAAAGGGTGGGAGACAAAGCCCAGAAACTGCCTCAGATCTGACAGATTAAGATATAGTTGTGGTGTGGGTATGGTTGAATGAACACTCAGGCACACTTCTAGCACAACCAAGAAGTGCCCTTTAAATGAACAGCCCTACAGTCATAAATTGAGTCTCCAATTCGGTTGCACTGTTACAGATCTCTCCTCCCTTCTCTATTGGTTCCCCACAGGAATCTAATTGCCTGGGGAATCGGAGCAGGGGAGAAAGTTGGTGGTCGGATGAGGATTCATTCAGGTCCCCAAAATGTGTTGGAAGGATTCTCCCAATTAGGCCTGGGCCCCAGCATGGGCTGGGGTTCTGTCCAAGGTAGGACAGCAGCACGGAACCAGGAAATTGAGAGGGGACAGATATGGTTTAACAGGCTGGAGTCCACGTTTCAAGTGGCCAGCTCTAAAAGGACTCTAAGCTGAGCCAAGAGGGGCCTCAGAGCTCCAGGCCCTTATTTTGTCTGAAGAAACAAGGCTCAGAATGGTCAGTGACTGGCCCATGGACACAGGGGCATTAAGGAACAGCCTGGATTCTAGCCTGGGTCACAGAGTTACACCAGTAGGGAACTCCAAGATCATTTTCTGACCTCCATCCTACTCTCACCTTACATGAGGGTTTTTGGTTTTTTTTTTTCTGAGCATTCACAGGAATGCACATATATCTGAAACCTGAAAGGTCAGCAAGTCCACCCTCTCATTTTACAGAAGAGAACACGGAGGCTCAGGGACTTAGCAGCCAAGGTTAAGTGGGAAGAGCCTGGAGTCAGTTAGACCTCAGAGAATCCTCCCTCTGACATGTCCTGGCTAAGACTCTGGGAATCTCACTGCACCTCTCAGCCTCAGTTCCCTCATTTGTCAAATGGGGATGACAGCCCCTTTCTGGCAGGGCTGTTGTGAGGATCAAGGAGATCACACATGTAAAGCACTGTATACAGTCTGGTAGTGGGACTGGGGAAGCTGGATTCGAATCCAAATCCTGATTTCAAACACAGGGCTCTTCCCTGCCTCTACCAGGCAGCCTCTCAGCATGGGGGAGGGAACAGGCTGCTGAAGTTTTCTCTTGGGAGGAAAGGAGAAGGATTCTTGTGGGGGAGGGCATAAGACAAAGGGATTATGAAAAATGAAAAAACTCCTGGTTCCAAGGTGGTCTATGTACAAAAAGAGGTGGGGGGAGGGCAGAGAGCTGCCAGGCCACCCAGGCTAGGGTTTGGGAGGGGGTTGGGGGGGTCACCTGAGATCCAGACATACTTTCTCTGACCAAAGATTCCAGGTCCTCTGATGTCTTCTCCATCAGGCAAAAGAATGGAATGAAGACAGAGACTGACTGCTCCATGGAATCTGTCCTCCAACCTTCCAGAGCTCCCAATATTTATCTCTCTTCTCCCTCCACCCCTTTGTTTTCAGAGCCAGGGCAACTAGGATTTGGTTCCTCTCTACCCTGCCTCCTCCCAGCCTAGGTATGTGGGGGTGTGGTAGGGGGAGGGCCTTATGTCCAAAGCTTCCATTATCCAGCCAGGGTTAGTTAAGTGGCCTGGGCTCAGTGCTACTGTTGCTGCCCCAATAATGCAGAAATGCCTCCAAGTAAAGATTCCTCTTTCCTTTTTGTGGGGAATCTGATCACAGTTCACCCCCCTCAGACTGAATCAGATTTATACCTCCCCAGAGATATCAGTTATTCGTCTCTGCTTCAGAAGAGACAAAGACCTGTAGCCTGCCTCATATCTGTCCTCATTCTAGTCTAGCCTCAAAGGCATTTTTCTAAAGTACAGGTCTGACCATGTCAGCCCCTTCTCCCACTCAATAAACTCCAGTGGCTCCCTACTGCTTCCAGGAGCAAATACAAAATGCTCTCCTTGGCACCCAAAGCCCTGCCTAATTTAGCCCTCTGCTACACTTCCTGCCTTCTCACACCTTTCTCCCCCTATGTACTCTTCAGTCTGGTGACACTGGTCTCCTGGAGGTTTCATTCATAAGACCTTCCAGCTCTCAGACCTTCCACCTCTCAGCTCCCAGGATTTTCTCTGGCTGTCCCCAAGACTGGCACACTCTCCCTCCTCTGCTCTAACCACTCACCTTCCTGGCTCCCTTTAAGGCCCAGTTAAAATCCCCTCTTCTACAGGAAGCTTCTCCAACCACTCTTCCCTCCACTGTTAGTTATTTCCTGTTTATCCTCTAAAAATCTCACAGTGTAAGCATTTACATTTTGTCTCCCCCAGGTGACTGTGTGCTGCCTAAGGGCAGGGACTGTCCTTTGTCTCTTTTTGTATCCCTGGTGCTTAGCCCTGTGCCTGACACATTGTTGTAGGTCAGTCTTGTTTGACTCTCCCTTACCCTGTGGACCACAACCCACCAACAGTGTCCACAGTATTTCCTGGCAAATAATCTGGGGTGCTTTGCCATTTCCTTCTCCAATGGACTAAGGTCAACAGAGTTAAGTGACATACCTAGGGTCACACACTAGTAAGGATGGGGAAGGACAGAGATGGGCAAGGGCTTCTACTAAGAACAAGGTAGGGATTCCAGAGATGAATTATCAATGAAGAAAAGTATGGCCTTCCTCTAGTGATGGCTCATTCTATGAATAAATACAGGGCAATGAAGGATTATGACTCAGAACACCAAGTGAAAAGTGAAACTTTGTGAATTCTTGCAGGAACATGACTGTGGACTCAATGAAGCTTCTGAGGCTGAGATGCAACAAATCAATTCTCTGCTGCTTCTATTGCTTTTGGCCTAATAATTAACACCAAGGAAAGGAAGGAATTGGTCCTTACCTAGGGACAGCAGGTTCTGGATATTCTCCAGCATGACCTCCTTGTAAAGCTCTTCCTGAGAATGGTACAAGAGGCACGACTCCTCCTCAGGAAAGTCCACGATCACATCCCTGAATGTCACCAACTCCTAAACCATCAAAAGTCACATGATTTAGCCAATACCAGGTAGTTTGGATGACTGCTGCTCTGTAGTACAGTTTAATATCTGGTATGGCTAGGCCACCTTCTCTAGCATTTCTTTTCATCAATACCTTAGATATTCTAGACCTCTTGTTCTTCCAGATGAATTTTGTTATTATTTTGTCCAGCTCTGTAAAATAATTTTTTGGTTAGTGGGAAAAGCTGTAGGAGTGGAAGGAGTTCATGGTCCCGCCACTGCCCACGGGGCGGCGGAGGTGGGGCAGCTACAGCTGCAGTTGCTTCAGGCCCCAGGCCCACCTGGTGGGAGGAATTAAGTGGTGGATCAGAACAGGAGTGCACAGCCTGCTGAAGATCTAAGCCCAGTCCAGGAAGGGGGTTCTTGTGGCAGAGCAGGCCCATCCTCCCCAAACGTGGAACATAGAACTCTTTAGTCTACAAGCAGTCATACCCAGCTGAAAACCTCAAGGGTCAAGTTAGTTGGGTGGGAATATGGCCAGGCAGCGAAAACGCACCCAGATTTAGTCTCAGACTTTGGATTCTTTCTTTGGTGACAAAGAAGACCAAAACATACAGCCTAAAGAAGTCAACAAAGTGCAAGAGCCTACACCAAAAGTCTCCAAGAAAAACATGAACTGGTCCCAGGCCATGGAAGAGCTCAAACAGGATTTGGAAAAGCAAGTTAGAGAAGTAGAGGAAAAATTGGGAAGAGAAATGAGAAGGACACGAGAAAACCATGAAAAACAAGTCAATGATTTGCTAAAGGAGACCCAAAAAAATACTGAAAAATACACTGAAGAAAACAACACCTTAAAAAATAGACTAACTCAGATTCCTCTGATTCTATGTTGGGATGGCAAGCAGGGTGGGATTTTTTGACTTTGTTTTTTCTTTAGTAGTACTTCTCAGTATTAAGGCAAACAAGTGCCTTTGATAAGTCTTGCCTTTCAAATGTAACAGCAAGCAAAGTGGGACTTTCTGTTGTCTTTTGTTCTGGAGTGCTTCTCAGAGTGGGAAGTAATGAAGTGCCTTGGAGTCCTTTATTTCAAGAGTCTTTGATGATGCTTAAGTTACAAGAAAGTCTAAGTCACATGAATTTGAGTCACATAGTAGTGATGCCCTCTGACCCTGAAAAAGGGTATATGTACTGTGAGGTTAGCATTTAGCTTGGGGCTCTCACTCACTGGAAGAGCATCCTGTGATTTGACCACACACAACTCTGCGTAGCCATCATGGAGCCCCCAGCTTTGAAAACCCAGACGTTGGTGCTTCTCTCTGGTAACTATGTGTGTAACGTCACATGTTGTGGTTGGGTCATTCAGTGGTGTCCAACTGTTCATGATCCCATGGACATAGCGCATGGGATTTTCTTGGCAGAGATGCTGGAGTGGTTTGCCATTTCATTCTCTAGTGTGGTCCTATTTTCCAGATGAGAAACTGAAGCAAACAGGGTAAAGTGACTTGTCCAGGGTCACACAGCTAGGTAATGTCTGAGGCCAGATTTGTAGTCAGGTATTCCTGACTCCAGGGCCAGCACTTTATCAACTGCACCCTCTAGCAGCCTCTGACAGTCAAGCATTTTAAGAATAATTGGACAGTCATCAGAGAGATGAGAAAAGCAACCCCAGATGGCAATCCTTAGAATTTTTGAGCACTCCTCAGGTAATTCAGATTAGACCACAACTGCCCTCCATGTTTTCTGGTTGCAGGTTCTCAAATTGTCATATGATCAGTGGGAAGCCTCTCTCATCTCTATCAACAGAGGACCCCAATTAGGACAACTGAGTGGAAGTTCTGTCCCCCACAACCTATAGACCCCCACTCTATGTCCATCCAGCCTCAGGGACACAGGTGAGATGGCTTGTCTTCTCTGGAGATATCAGACACCCTATTGCCCAGAATTCCCAGGAATATTTGTCTGATGAGAATGGGGAGGGGGGGGGCGGTTGAGAAGGAAACTTCTATGAACTGGTTTCATTTCCTTGCTCTGCAGAAGCTCGCAATTACAACCAAAATAAAGGACCAGAAAGTCCTGTCCATGTTGGCCATTACAGCTTCACAAATGCCGTACCCCCGCCCACCCCCGCTTCCCACAAATATGTAACGGGGCGAGTTATAGCCAACCCCTGCCCTCCTTGCACCTCTGCACCCAGGGCCTGCTGATATAAACTTGGGGCTCTGGGATATGGGAGGAACAGGATGGGGCCAGGAGGAAGGGTCTCGCCTTTGTTACCCATGTGCCAATTCCAGGTCTTTGTCCGGACTTGCCTGACCCCATGGCACTTCCTGTTCCTTTGTCTGGACCTGCCTGAGCACATGGCACTTCTGGTTCTTTATGTGGATTAGCCTGACCGCAGGGAGCTTCAGGAGAGGGCAGGAAAAGAAGGAGAGCAGAGTAGGCGGAATCAGGGCAGTCCTAGTGCCTATGTAACCAAAGTACGTAACCAAAGCTATAAAAGTTTGCTGCCAACCTGAATAAATCAGAGTCACTACCCACCTCGGCTCCCGCCTCATTCATTGTCCCCAAGATCACAGTCTTTGCTGGACAAAGGCCTGGGTGTTGGGGTGGGGGTGGGGTAGCAGACCACAACACAAATATGGTATTGATATTCAAATCAACAAGAATTAAGAGAAGAAGAATTATAGACCAAATTCATTAGTGTATATGGAAGCAAAGATTCTAAATAAAATACTAGCTAGGGGATTACAACAATATAATACAAAGATTCTACATTGTGACCAACTGGGATTTATGCCAGGGATGCAGGGATGAGTTAACCTAAGGGAAATTATTCGTGTGACCTATATCAATAATAAAAAAATCATATGAATATATCAACTGCTGAAGAATACGTTTTGATAAAAATCAATACTTATTTCTACTAAAAAAAACACTTGAAAGTATAGGCAAAAGTGCATTTTATGTTAAATCAATAAAACAAATTTATCTACAACCATCAGCAAGCATTACTTGTAATGGTGTTAAGCTAGAAGTCTTCACAGTAAGATCTAACGTTCAAGGATGGCCACTGTCACCAATATTACTTAATACTGTATTGGAAATCTAGGAATAGCAATGAGAGAAGAAAAAGAAATAGAAGGAATCAGACCAGGGAATGAGGTAATAAAAATATGTCTTTTTATGGACGATATGATGATATCCATGGAAAATCTCAAAGACTCAATTAAAAAGTTGGTTGAAACAATAATTTTAGCAAAGTAGCAGGATATAATGTAAACTCACATAAATCATCAATATTCCTATAGATTACCAGCAAAACCTTGCAAGAAGAGATAATAAGAGATACCCCATTTAAAATAAGTCTAGACAAACCCAGGAACTACATTAGTATAAATATAAAAAATGTGATACAAATAAAATCAGATTTAAATAATTAGAGGGATATTAAATCTTCATGGGTTGGCATGGCAAATAGAATAATGACAATGTTTCTTCACCTAATTTATATCTTCAATGCTATCCCAAATGAATTATTAAAACCTTATTTTATTGACTTAGAAAAAAAATAATAAAATTTATTTGGAAGAACAAAAGGTCAAGAACATGAAAAGAACTAATAAAAGAGTAATGTAAAGAGAAAAAAAAATAGCAGAACCCAATCTTAAAACTGTATTATAAGGCAGTAATTATCAAAAGTATCTTCTACTGGCTAAGAACTAGAAAGGCATATAAATGGAACCTAGCAGACATATAATTTACAGCAGCAAATGAAAAAAGGAAACTTCTATTTGACAAGTGCAACACTGAAGATTTGGGGATAGGAATTCATTATCTGGTAAAAATTGTAGGGAAAACCAGAAGGAAATATGGCAGAAATTATGCATGGACCAACATTTTACATTATTTATCAAGTTAAGGTAAAAATGGATACATGAGCTAAATCTTAAGAGATATTACAAGAAAATTTGAAGATTATGGAACATGTTAATTATTAGACTCATGGATACTAGAACAATTCATGGATAAATTAGATATGGAAGAGAGTAGGGGGTTAAATAGATAATTTTGATCAGGTCAAATTAAAAAGGTTTTGTACAAATTAAAACAATGTAATGATGATCAGAAGGAAAGCAGAAAATTGGTGGAGGGGATAAAGTTCTCATATCTCAAATGTACAAAATGAATAAAGATCTTTGCAAAACCTGTAAGAGTATGAGTCATTCCCCAATTAAGAAATGATCAAAGGATATGGACAGGCAGTTTTCCAATGCAGAAATCGAAACAATTTATAATCAAATTAAAAAATGCTCTAAATCATTGTTGAGTACAGAAATGCAAATTAAAACAAACTTGAGATATCATTTTACACCTGTGAGGTTGGCTAAAATGACTGAAAAGGAAGGTGACAAATGTTGGAGAGGATGTGGTAAATTGGGACACTAATTCATTGTGAAATGATACTGGTGCCCAGAAACTCTCTTCCACCCTTCCTTCTTAGCTTTGGAATCTTATGAACCCACAAACTACCATCAACTCAATCACAAAGTGTTAAGTTGACATCTGTAAGGATGTGTATGCCATTACAGTATTGTCTGGTGACCCAGGCAATGCTGAAGGGATGCAGAAAGTCCTAGACTATCACCATGCCGCGGGCGCCCCACACCAGCACAATGAAAATCAAGACCTTTGCCCCACCTGAGCATAAATATCCTATCCACTTTGGAGTTTCCATCCTGGCCTCCTTCCACCTTCCAACAGATGTGGATCAGCAAGCAGGGGTATGATGAATCTGGGCCCTACATTTTCTACCGCAAATGCTTCTGAATGGACGGTGAGTTTTTTAATGGTTTTTTTTTGTTCTAGTCATAGAGTGTGACATGATGAATGCCACTCTCCTGAAAAAATGATATAGGCATGACTTTTGGAGGGGAGGGCACTTGACTAAACATTTAAAAACTGAAAAGGTGATGGTGATGAGTACTCTCAAGTATGTATGGATGGATGGATGTAAGGAAGTATGTTGGAGGTAAACATCCTCAATGATCTACTGTGGTCTTAAGGACTCAGATGGCACATTTTTACAAGGATCATTCCAAACATGGTATAATGCATTGTTACAGAGAGTTACTTGCTTCTAGGAAGGCTGTCCTGCTCCACAAAAAGGAGCTATTTAAGATAAATGTAAAGCAAGGAGAGAAGGATGGGGTGGGGGAGGTGCTAGTACATGCCTTACCTGTAAAGCTTGGGGGGAAAAATCTTTCTATCTTCTGCCTTAATATTCTTTTTTTTTTAACTGCCACAGGGTAAATGAAAGGTCCCCTAAATTCCTTCCCTGCCATCATCACAAATGGAAAGGAAGATTTTACAGTCTCTCCAAGAGTATTATGAGGTTGGTGACAGTACTTGGGGGAGAGAAGGAGATGTACTTGTTCACTGATCTAAGACCAGGTCAAATGAAAGCAGGCACTTTAAATGTTTCCTTTTTGGCTTCTCAGTCATTCCTTGAACCACTTGCTAACTTACATCACGGGTAGTTATAAATAGGAAGCCTGATGTCCTTCCTTTCAAAGGGCTAGTTTAGAGGAAAACATAATCCAGTGGGGATTTAGTTGTCGTTTTAAAACAATCCTGCTATCTTTACCAGTCCATTTCATGAGATTTTAACCTTACTTTTGCCAATTTAGTCCATTTCAAAACAACTTCATCGAAGCAGAGTTATAAAACTTAAAAAGTCTAATTTAAACGAACAGATTCCCCATTACACTTACTGAATTGTGAATTCACCAAATTAAATATACATGTTTAGTTATTAATGGCAATGACTTAAAAATCTCAACTTGCACGAGGGCTGTTAGGTGCTAATATTTCAAATTTCAGGATCCAATATTAGCAATGTACTCGTGCTTTGTGCTTGAAGGAGGCAGGAAAGATCCTGAAACAATCCGCAGATTCTCTTTTGTTCTCTCAAAATACCAGGTTTTTATGCCCATATATACACGCCACATACTCTTTCTCATTTGGCCGTTTGTAGTCTGAGCACCCTCTACAACACGTGCACGGACTTGGCTCACTTTTACACCTTCCTATAATGCCATGTCCTCTGGAGGGCCCGGACATTTAAGAGGCCTGCGCGGAGCTCTGCACTGCACCACCATCCTACAGCCGGATCTCTTCTGCCGCTGGGAAGGGAAGTTTACACAAGTTCCCTACGTCCAGGCTTTCAGGTGCCTTTCCCAGGACCCAGAACTGCGGGAGCAGTGTAGGGAGCCCCTACTTAAACTGACTCCAGCAAAGGGGAAACAGAACGAACCTGACCTACCTGATGACCCCCTTCTTTCAGACCCACGACCTTCGGCTCCGGGAGCCCCTACACAGCCTCGCGTCTCTACCGCTCCTCTTGTCAGTCCCTTCGGCAACACGTGGACCTTACCAGGAAGCTAGGGGGCCTCTACAGGATGTCCCGCCCCCTTATCCGCCGGTACCTCCCGCCCATTGGTCCCCCAAACCTCCATTTCCAGGGCCTTTACCGCCAGGAGCGCTTCCGGACTCCATTTCCCAGGAGGCCTTGAAATTACCTGCCCCGCCTGCTCCTTGGTCTCCTCGACCTCCGCAGCCGGACTCGATTTCCCAGAATCCCCTGCTCCCTAGTCCTCCCCTTACAAGAGGTGGAACTCCCTATCTCCCACCACCCCACTCTCCTGATTCGTGGGTTCCCGCCAATCGCTTTTGCCGGAAGTAGCAGATTCCAATCTCTGATCTTGGTCAGGTTAAGAAAAAACTTGGCCGTTTTATTCAGAAAATCCCACCCAGTTTGTAGAGGGTTTTAAAGTGATCCCCCTCCAGTTTGAGCTATCCTGAGGAGACGTTAATATCATCCTGTCCTCCTGCTGCACCATTGAGGAAAAGAAGAGGATCTGGGATTTAGCCCAAAAGTTTGGGGATGATCTGGCTGTGTCCTCTCCCACCAGGCACCCCTAGGGAGCTGTGGCTGTACTGAGTGCTGATGCTGTGTGGAATTATGGAATAAATCAGGAAAAGTCTAATAAATTCTTTATGTGCTCAGAGGTTTGATAATAGAAATAAAGGAAACTAAAAGTAAAATCGAGATTATATGGGCAGCTAGGTGGCGCAGTAAGTAGAGCACTAGCCCTGAAGTCCGGAGGACCTGACTTCAAAGCCGGCTCAGACACTTGACACACTTACTAGCTGTGTGACCTTGGGCAAGTCACTTAACCCCAATTGCACTGCAAATTCCCCTGCAAAAAATTGAAATAAAATGAAATCGACATTATAAATGAGATAAAAGAGATGTTTAAAATAGAATCAAAATGACAAAAAGTGAGAAGAGATTTTTACCTCCATGAAAGAGAATTGCTCTGAAATAAAAGAAAAACTGAAAAAGTGACTCATCTTTCTGCTAGAAATGGAAGAGAATGAAATAGAAGAGCGTCGAATGCCAAGTGCATTGGCTGAATGTGTGTTCTACATGTAGTAGGTTGGATAAATAGATGAGCCCCTCACTCATGTATCAAAGGATTTCAGGTGTCCCCAATGTCTTGTATATCATCCATCAGTCTGCCTCTTCATTCCTGATCACCAATGTTCTTTAGTTCTAGCTGCGTATTGGAATAATTTATTTTTCATAGTGTTAGTGTCTCTCTTATGCATTAGCTCAATCTCCAATCCCAGCTCATAAAATATTCCTACTTAATCAAGGAACCCTCCATTCCTCACAGAGTTACTTTCTTTCTCTATGATTAAATAATACAATGAATGAATATATGCCTTGAACAACTGCAAGCAATCATAAAGCAAGGACCGCAGATGCTTTTGATGATGACACATCATAGCTAGTGTCATCTGAACCCCTCAGTATAAGAACAGAGAACTCTTCACTTGGCTGCAAAGAGACTCATTCCTCTCAGTTAAGGCCAGCTTCTGGGTAGTCTCTCTTTAGAATCCTTTTCGTACTTTCATCTAATTAAGACTTTATTTCCAACTCTAAGGAAATTTACAAGATCATTCCTTTTTCTTTGTTCTTTCCTCAGTATCACTGTAAAATTCTCCCCTCCCCCTGCCCAAGAATGCACAGTACTTACCAGCTTTTCACAATGTTTTCTTTGAATTTTCCTTTTATAATTAAGATTTTTTAAATTTTAATTTGACAACCCTCAGTTCCTGAGTTCCAAATTTTCTTCCCCTCACTTCCCTTTCCCTCCCCAACAAGATGGCAAGGAGTTCTATATATGTTGTACATACACCTGCACATTAAACTTATTTACACAATAGTCAAGATGTAAAGAAGAATTATGACCAATGGAATGAATCATGGGAAAGAAGAAAGAAAACCAAAAAAGGAGGGAACAAAAACGAGGGAGCAAATAGTTGGCCTCAATCTGCATTCAGACTCCATAGTTCTTTCTCTGGACTTAGATAGCTCTTTCCATCACGAGTCCTTTGGAGTTATCTTTCAACCTTGTTTTGCTGGGAAGAGCCAAGTCTATCAAAGTTAGTCATAACCAAAGCAATACATCTGTGGTTGTGTACAATGTTCCCCTGGTTCTACTCCACTCACTCAGCATCATATCGTGTAGGTCTTTCCAGGTTGTTATGAAGTCTATGTCTTCCACATTTCTTATCGCAAATTAGAATTCCATTACATTCATATACCATAACTTGTTTAGCCATTCCGCAATTGATGGACATCCCCTTGATTTCCAATTCTTTGCTACCACAAAAAGAACGGCTATATTTTTGTATATACAGGTCCCTTTCCCACTTGTGTGATCTCTTTGGGATAGAACCCTAGAAGTGGTATTGTGGGGTCAAAGGGTATGAACATTTTTGTAGCCCTTTGGGCATAGTTCCAAATTGCTCTCCAGAATGGCTGGATCAGTTCACAACTCTACAAATAATGTAGCAGTGTTCCAATTTTCCCACATCCCCTCCAGAATTTATCGTTTTCCTGTTTTGTCATGTTAGGCAATCTGACAGGAGAGATGTGGTACCTAAGAGTTGCTTTGATTTGCATTTCTCTAATCAATAGTGATTTGGAGCATTTTTTCATATGCCTATAGATATGTTTCATTTCTTCCTCTGCAAACTGCCTGTTCATATCCTTGGACCATTTCTCCATTAGGGAATGTGTTGTACTCCTATACATTTGGTTCAGTTCCCTGTGTATTTTAGATAGGAGGCCTTTATCAGAGATACTACTGGTAAATAGTTTCTCCCAATTTTCTGTTTCCCTCCTAATCTTTGTTGCATTGACTTGGTTTATACAAAAACTTTCCAATGTAACATAATCAAAATGATTCATTTTGCATTTTGTAATGCTCTCTATGTCTAGATGGGTCATGAATTCTTTCCTTGCCCATAAATCTGACAGGTAAACTATTCCTTGCTTTCCCAAATTGCTTATACTATCAGCCTTTATTTCTAAATCATGAACCAATTTTTACTTATTTTGGTATATGGTATAACATTATTAATCTACACCCAGTTTCTGCCATACCATTTTCCAATTTTCCCAGCAGCTTTTGTGAAATAGTGAATTCTTAGCCCAGAAGCTGGATTCTTTGGGTTTATTAAAGTGGAGATTGCTATAGTTATTGACTACTGAGTCTTGTGTACCTAACCTATTCCACTGATCCACCACTCTGTTTCTTAGGAAACAATTGCCATTGTCACCAATATTATTCCATGTTTTACTGGAAAACCTAGAATAGCAATAAGCGAAGAAAGAGGAATAGAATCAATCAGACAAGGAAATGAGGTAATAAAAAATAGCTCTTTTGCAGATAAAATGTTGATATCCATGGAAAATCCCAAGACTCAACTAAAAAGTTTGTTGAAACAAATTTTTTACAAAGTAGCAGGATATAATGTAAACTCACATAAATCATCAGTATTCCTATATATCAGGGCTGTCCAAAAAGTGGCCCATGGGCCACATGTGGCCCACAGTGTGATTTATGCGGTCCTATACCAGCAGAGAAATTTATATCAATGCTTTAGTAAAGGAAGCCAAGCCACCACGGAGGTCTCACTAAAATGGCAAATCAAAACATATTGTCTGTTGTTTCAATAAAAACCTAAGGTTGGACAGCCCTGCCATATATCACCAAGAAAACCCTGCAAGAAGAGATAGTAAGAGGTACTGTATTTGAGACAAGGTATGGGGAACACATGGCCTTGAGACCACGTGTGACCCTAGAGCTGGGTCCTCAAGTGTAACCCTTTCACTGAATCCAAACATCACATAACAAATCCCTTTTATAAAAGGATTTGTAATGTAAAACTTGGACTCAATCAAAAGCAGCACCCAAGGTCTCAGAAGGCCAAATGTGGCCTGGATGCCACAGGTTCCCCACCCATGCTCTAGACAGAATACATTCCTCAGCGTACACCTGCCAGAAGAAACCCAGTAACTTCATGAATGGAAATTAAAAACATATATATTCTATACAAATCAGAGCAGATTTAAATAATTGGAGAGATATGATTTGTTCATGGGTAGGCAGGGTCAATACAACAAGAATGACAATATTATCTAAACTTATTTCCACCTTGAATGCTATCCCAACGAACTTACCAAATCGTATTTTCTTGAATTAGAACAAAAATGATAAGATTTATTTGGAAGAACAAAATGTCAAGAATATGAAAGGAACTAATGAAACATAAGGAAAGAGGTCTTGTGGAATCTCGTCTTAAACTGTATTATAATGTAGTAATTATCCAACCTGTTTGGTGTTGTCTAAGAAATAGAAAAGGAGATCAGTGGAACAGAGTAGACGTACAATTTACAGCAGCAAATAAATAGTGACCATCTATTTAAGAAGTGTAAAGACTTAAGATCTTGGGATAAGAATTCATTATTTGGGAAAATTGTTGGGACACCTGGAAAGAAATGTGGCAGAAATTGAGCATAGAACAGCACTTTACAGTTTATAAAGATAAGGTCAAAAATAAGTTATATCTAAGGAGAGATACTAGAAGAAAATATGAATATCATAGAACATGGTACTTATTAGACTTTTGGACAGGTGAGCAGTTCATGAATAAACAAGAGACATGGAAGAGAATGTGGTGTGATGTGGATAATTTTGATTACATTAAATGAAAATTTTTTTTTTACAAATAAAAGCAATGTTCCCAAGATCAGAAGGAAAGTACAAAATCGAGGCGGGTGGTGCTGATTTTCTTTCCAATTTCTCAGATAAAGTTCTCATGTCTGAAATATACAAAATATGCAAAGACCTTTGTAAAATGTATAAGAATATTGATTCATTCTCCAATTGAGAAATGGTCAAAGGATATGGACAGGCAATTTTCCAAAGGAGAAATCCAAACAATCTATTGTCATGTGAAAAAATACTCTAAAGCATTATTGGGTAGAGAAATGCAAATTAAAACAGGTTTGATATCATTTTATAACTATCTGGTTAAAATTATTGAAAGGGAATAAGACAAATGTTGTAAAGGATGTGGAAAAATTGAGATACCAATTCATTGTTGGTGGAATTGTGAACTGATCCACCCATTTTGGAGAGCAACCAGGAGTTATACCCAAAGAGTTATTAAACTGCCAATACCCTTCTGATGTCTACCAAGATTGTAGCTGTCTGTGAAAGCCTTTCCACATTCATTGCATTCATAGGGTTTCTCTCCAGTATGGATTTTCTGATGTTTACGACGATTGCCGCTCATTCTGAAAGCCTTTCCACACTGATTACATTCATAAGGTTTCTCTCCACTGTGGACTCTCTGATGTGTAATAAGACTGGATCTGTGTGTGAAAGTCTTTCCACATTGATTAATTTCATAAGGCTTCTCTCCACAGTGGACTCTCTGATGTGCAGTAAGATATCACCTGTGTGTAAAAGCCTTTTCACACTGATTACATTCATAAGTCTTCTCCCTAGTGTGGATTCTCTGATGCGCAGCAAGATGGGAGCTTTCTGTGAAAGCCCTTCTACACCGATCACATCCATAAGGCTTCTCCCTAGTGTGGATTTTCTGACGTGCAGCATGATTGCCCCTTTTTTTAAAGCCTTTCCACATTAATTACATACACAAGGTTTCTCTCCAGTGTGAATTATCTGATGTGCAATAAGACCACATCTCTGCGTGAAAGCCTTTCCACAATGATTACATTTGTAAGGTTTCTCTCCAGTATGGATTCTCTGATGTTTACGATGATTGGAGCTCATTCTGAAGGCCTTTCCACAGTGATTACATTCATAAGGTTTCTCTCCACTGTGGACTCTCTGATGTGCAGTAAGTCTGGCCCTCTCTGTGAAAGCTTTTACACACTGATGACACTCATTAAGTTTCTCTCCAGTGTGGATTCTCTGAGCTTCCCACTTATTATATTCATCAGATTCCATTCTATTGGGAATTTGCTGATGAGTAATGTGCTCAGCCTTCTGACTCAAGGCCTTTCCACCTTTATTACTTACACAAAGCATTTCTCCAGTATCACTTTGCTGATGTTTACTGATGTCTGAGCTCCAGCTCACAGCCATCTCCCTCTGATTACTGGGACACATTTGCATTCCAGGAGCCTTCTCCAAGGACTGAAAAAGCTTTCCCTGTTCCATAAAGCATTTCCTATATTCAATGTCTGCAGGACAGTCATTCCCTGAGGTCATTTTCTTACAGTGATTTAGGATAGAAGACTGTCTGAATCTCTTTCCAATTTCATCCAAGTCACAGTCACTCTTTGGGTTGTTATCTATCTTCACAATAAAGTCATAGATTTCTCTCAAACTGAAGTCCCAGAGAGCATCACTCAAAAATCTTTTCAAATCATGTTCTTCCACAAAAATTCCCAGCTTTCTAGTTATTTCATTAGCTTCACACTTGGTCCCTCCATCTCAAGAAAACAATCAAACATATAGACAGAAAATGATACGCACACATCAAAGTATGTAATAGCAATGGTTATTGAAGATTTGTGCAGCTCATGACTTTCTCATCACCATCCCAAAGGCTGTGTGGTTTCTCCTTCATTCTCAAAGAGGACCAGGAGTTCAGGAAGATGATGTCATGACTTGTATTTAAATTGGATTTAAGTGAAAAAAAGGGTGTGCAATGTCACCAACGTCACTTTCTCCTCTAGAGCCCTCTGGGTTCAGTGGTCAGACATAGATCAGAATAACTGGAGATGGCTCAGGATACAGTGGGACACCTTAGCCTTTTAAAGCTAAGGTTGTTCCAACTTCTCACTTTGACTGAGGCAATGCCATTTCAGAGATCAGGCTTTTTTAAGACCTGGGTCAAAGGTCTTAAAAGGACCAACCCCCCCACCCCACATTCGGTTTGAGGTTGTGTGGTTGTGGATTCTCCTTTGCTCTACAGGAGGACCATGACATCGGTAAGATGATGCCATGACTTAAGACTGAACTGGATATAAGTGAGGGAAGGCTATGCCAAGTCACCAGCACAATTTTCTCCTCCAGAGCCCTCTGGGTCATGGGGCCAGATACAGATCTGAACAACTGGAGATGGCCTGGCCCCTGAAGGCTATTTATGAGAGAAAGACCTATCCACCTAGGGGGCATCTCAGTGCTAAAGGAGCCACATTGATTAGTGATAAGGACATGATCCTGGAGAGCTGGGCTGAACACTTCCATAGTATTTTCAGGAGAGCATTCTCAACCACTGCTGAAGCTACTGTCCATTTACCTCAGGTTATACTCAATCCCTCTCAAGCCATTCACCAATTCATGGGCATCCCCACAATTTAAAACCATTGCTAACAAAAAGAGGTCTACTATATTTTCCAAACTTTTTTTCTGTTTTCCTTAATCATCTTGCAGAGCAGACCTAAGAATTGTGTGACAGGATCAAGGGGCAAACACCTCTTAATTCTTTGGGCATAATACAGGTTGCTGGGCAAAACTGATGGATCAGGTCACAGTTTCACCAAAAGTGAATGTGTCCCAGATTTTCCATATCCCCTGAAACATTTGTCCCTTTCCCCTTCTATCATTGTAGCCTGACAAATATAAGATGATATCTCAAGGTAGTTTTAATTAGCATTTTTCTTTGTTTTTTGGCAGGGAAATTGGGGTTAAGTGACTTGCCCAAGGTCACACACCTAGTACATGTGTCAAGTGTCTAAAGCTGGATTTGAACTCAGGCCCTCCTGACTCCAGGGCTAGTGTTCTACTCACTGTGGCACCCAGGTGCCCCTAATTAGCACTTCTGTAAGAAGTAATGATTTTAAGAATTTTCTTATGTGATTTTGATTTATTCATCAGAAAATGCCTGTTCCTGAACTTCGACTATTTAGGGTTGGGGACTGACTTATATTCTTTCACATTTGACCTTCGCCTGAGACACTGTCTATAATTTCCCCTCCAATTTTCTCCTTTCCTTCTTCTAATACGTCTATGTATCCATTGTTCCTCTAGAGCCTGAAAGCATGTTCCCTCATATGTCCTTTCTATTTTAGGGTGTTTATAATAGTAAAAATGGCTTATTCAACTCAACTTTGTGGTTAAAAATATTCTGCTGGGGCAGCTAGGTGGAGCAATGAGTACAGCATCAACCCTGGCGTCAGGAGGACCTGAGTTCCAATTTGCCCTTACTCACTTGACACACTCACTAGCTGTGTGACCTTGCCCTGCCTTCAACCTTTCAAAAATAAAGAAATCCATAGAAATAAAAAATAATTGCTGTTACTGAATACAACCTTGTCTTGGTGCTGCTCCTTACCCTCCTCATTATTTTGTGCAAGCTTCTCCATTTTTTTTCTAATATCATCAATTCCATCATTCTCAGCAGCACTTCATCATAATCATGGATCCCAACTTGTTCAGTCATTTCTTAATTGAAGGGTATCCGGTTTTTTGCCACCATAAAAAGGGTTGCCATAAATACTTTAGAATACATAGGTTTTTTGCCTTTTCCCCTAATCATCTTTGGATATACACCTACTGGTAGTATAGCTGAGTGAAGAGGTATTGGTAGTTTAGTAAATCTATGGGCATAATTCCCAATTGCTCTCTAAAATGGGTGGATTAGTTCACAATTCCACCAACAATGAATTAGTAACTCAATTTGTCCACATCCCCTCCAACATTTGTCTCATTCCCTTTCAAGCATTTTAACCAATCTGATAGGTGTAAAATGATATCTCAAGATTGTTTTAATTTGCAATTCTCTACTCAATAAAGCATTAGATTATTTTTTTCATGACTCTGAATTGTTTGGATTTCTACACTGGAAAACTACCTGTCCATATACTTTGACCATTTCTCAATTATAGAATGACTCAAATTCTCATAGATTTTACAAAGATCTTTGTATATTTTGTATATTTGAGACCAGAGAACTTTATCTGAGAAATTGCAAAGGAAATCACCCCTTCCCATCAATTTTCTATTTTCCTTCTTATCTTATGTACATTGCTTTTATTTGTAAAAAACAAAAAAACATTTTTAATTTAATGTAATCAAAATTATCCATGTCATACCTCATTTTCTTCCATGTCTCCTGTTTATTCATAAATTGCTCACCTGTCCATAAGTCTATTAAGTACCATGTTCCATGATCTTCAAATTTTATTGTAATAACTATCTCTCCTTAAATCTAGGTCATGTAAGCATTTTGACCTTATCTTTAAAAACTGTAAGATGTTAAAATATGCCAAATTTTCTGCCACACATCTTCCCAGCTGACCTAACAATTGTCCTCAAATAATGAATTCTTACCCCAAAATCTACAGCCGTTACGCTTCTCAAATAGATGGTTACGCTATCTACTGCTGTAAATTGTATGTCTACCCTGTTTCACTAATCTACTTTTCTGTTTCTTGGCCAGTACCAAACAATTTTGATAATGACTACCTTATACTACAGTTTACTATCAGGTTTTGCAAAACCTCTTTCTTTTACATTATTTTTCCTTAGTTCCTTTCATATTCTTCACCTTTTGGTCTTCCAAATGAATCTTGTTATTACTTTTTTCTAATTCAGTAAAAGAAGGCTTTGGTGATTACATTGGAATGGCATTGAATGTATAAATAAGTTTAGGTAATAATGTCATTCTTAGTGTATTGACCCTGCCTCCCCATGAACAACTGATACCTCTTCGATTATTTAAATCTCCTTTGATTCGCACAATATTTTTAAAATTTTTATTTCCATTCATGTAGTTGCTGGGTTTGTTATGGCTGGTTTTACCCCAGGAATTTATTCTATCTAAAGCATGGGTGGGGAACCTGTGGCCTTGAGACCACATGTGGCCTTCTAGGTCCTTGGGTGCTGCCTTTTGACAGAGTTCAAGTTTTACATCAGAAATGCTTTCATTAAGGGGATTTCTTTTGTGATGTTTGGATTCAGTGAAAAGGCCACACTGGAGGACCAAGATCCAGGGCCACGTGTGGCCTCAAGGCCACATATTCCACATCTTACTGGGAAGTTTGCTAACTTCTCCCCATTACAAGTAACTCTTGCTGACAGGTTTTAGGAAAGGGCTTTTCATCAATTTAAGGAAAAAAACACTGTCCCTAAATTTTCAGATGTTCTTAATAGAAATGAGTATTCTACTTAATGAAAAGCTTATTCTTCAGCTACTCATATAGTCATATGACTTTTGTTATTTTTGTTATTGATCTAATAGATCATGTGTATAATTTTCCTTAGGCTAAACCATCCCTGCATACCCGGTATACATCCCAATTGGTCACAATGTACAATCTTTGCAATATATTGTTGTAATCTCCTAGCTAGTATTTTATTTATTTAGGATTTTGGCAACCAGAGACATTCATGAAATTGGTCTATGATGTTCTCTTTTGTATTTTTCCTAATTTCAGTATCAGTATTCTATTTGCTTCATAAAAGGACTTTGGCAGTTCCCCTTCTTCATCTATTTTTCCAAATCATTTATTTAATAATGGAATTAGCTGACCTTTGCATGTTTGGTAGAATTCCCTTACAAATCCCCCTGATCCTGTTGCTTTATTCTTAGGAAGCTCTTTCAGGCCAGTTCAATTTCTTCTTCTAAGAGATGATTTCAGTATTCTATTGTTTTTTCTGATACTCCCATGAGAATAATGTTCCACCACTACCTGCCCTCCACTCCCATCTGCTTACTCTGTCTCACTTCTTCCTTTCAGGACTTGTTAGTGTGTAATAACATCTCCATTTTACCTCTCCCTACCCAATTTTATTTTTGTAGAATCATCCCATCATACTCAACTCAGCTTAAGCTTTTCTTTCAAACTACCCAAGTAATAATGACATTCTTAAGGGTACTGATAACATCTTCATGTATAAAAAGTAAACAGTTTGACCTCACTGAGCCCCTTATAACTGCTCTATAATGTTTACCTTCTATTTCTCCTGCATCATCCATGTTCAATTTGCCAGCAAGCTCTGCTCTTTTTCTCATAAATATCTGAATGTCCATCACTTGTTCTTTCTTTTCATTCCAGATCAGACTAAGCTTTGCTGAGTGACTTATTTTGGTTCACAACTGCAGCGCCCTTGCTCTATGAGATATAATGTCCCAAGCCCTATAGTCTTTTAATGTAGAAGCTGCTAGGTCTTGTGTCATCTGATTGTAGCCCCACAGTATTTACATCCTGTTACTGTAAGTTTTCATTTTGTTATCACTTTCAGGGGCAATTTTCCTTAATATGTCTTGAAATATTGTATCTAGACCCTTAATTCGATCATACCTTTCAGGTAGTGTAACAATTCTTAACTTGTGTCTCTTTGATCTGTTCTCCTTATCATTTGTTTCTCTAATGATTCTTTTCACATTCACTTCCACTTTTTATTCTTTTAGTGTTTAGCATTTCTTGGTGTCTTATAACATCATTAGCTTCATCTCACCCAATTCTATATATTAAGAAGTTATTTTCCTGCTTAAGGTTTTGAATCTGTTTTTCTAAATAGTTGATTTGCTTTTCATAATTTCCTTGATTTCCTGTTCTGCTGTTGTTTTTCCCCCTAATTTTTCCTCAGTCCCTCATTTGAGTTTTGAAATCCTTTTTAAGTTCTTCAAAGAACTCTTTTTGGGCCAGTGACCATTTGAAACTCCAGTCTCTGCCTCTGAAAAGGACTCCAGATCTTTATCGCCAGCCACCTGAATGATGGTAAGTTATTTCACTTGAAAATGCTGAAAGCCAAGACCAAAGTGGATGGAGAGTTGGTGCACACAGAAGAATGTGCTGTCACATCAGCTTCTGAGGCTGAGATAGCACACAGTATGAATCAATTCTCTGCTGATTGACCACCAAAAAAAGAAAGGAAATGGTCCTTACCCAGGGACAGCAAATTCTGGATATTTTCTAGCATGACCTCCTTGTACAGCTCTTTCTGAGAATGGTCCAAGAGGCACCACTCCTCCTCAGTGAAGTTCACTACCACATCCTTGAAGGTCACCAACTCCTAAACCATCAAAATCACATGATTTAGAGCTGAAAGAGAGACGCCAGAATTCATCTGGTCGAACTTCACCAACTTAGAAGAGGAAACTGAGGCACAGAGAAGGGATTTGCCTAAAGCTCATATAAGCTTTATGAGTACCATAGCCAGCACTTGAAATCAGTCATTAAGAGTCCAGTGGAATATGGAGAAAAGCATTTTATATTTGAAGTGACAATAATGTTGGAATAATAAAAGCTGGAATAACGACCTATTATTAAATGTTTCTCCCAATAGAATTAGGGAAACCGTATGTGTCCTGTCAGTTAGATCTAAGCATCTATGGAGAAAGAGACAAGGACATCTGAAATTCCTCCCCACCAGAAGAGTCATTAGTGACATACTGAGAAAACTGAAAGAAGACATTGTGAAAAGCTGGTAAGTACTGTGTATTCTTTGGGGGTTTGAGGGGATTGAACAGTGATACTGAGGAAAGATCAAAGAAAAGGAAAGATCTAGTAGATTTCCTTAGAGTTGGAAATAAAGTCTTAATTAGATGAAAGTATGAAAAGGATTCTAAAGAGACATCATTCACAATGTGGCCTCAGCTAAGTGGAATGAGGCAGTTTCCAGCCAAGGGAAGAAGAATTCTCTATTCTTATACTGAGGTGTTCAGATGACTCTAGCTATGATGTGTCATGTGCAAAAGCATCTGGGGTCCTTGCTTTATGATTGCTTGCACTTGCTCAAGGAATATAGCCATTCATTGTGTTACTTAAGCATAGAAAAATGAAAGTAACTTATGTGAGGAAAGGAGGGTTCCTTGATTCAGTACAAATCTAATGTTTTATGAGCTGGGGGCGAGGATTGAGATAATGCATAAGAGACACAGTGACTCAAGAACATAGGTGATCAGGAATGAAGAGACAGACTGCTGGATATCATAGAAGAGAGTGGGGACATCTGTAAAGTCTTTGATACTTGGGTGGGCTCATCTATTTATCCAAACTGTGACATGTAGAACACATGTTCAGTCAGTGCACTGGGCATTCGATGCTCTTTCATTTCACGTTCTAACATTTCTAGCAGAAGGATGAATCCCTGTTTCAGTATTTATTTTAGAGCATTTTATTTCTCTTTCACGGAGGTAAAAATCTCTTTTCCCTTTTTGTCATTTTTATTCTATTTAAAACATCCCTTCTCTATAGATTTTTCTTTAGATTCCCTACCGGGCCAGAATTAGGAACCCAAGAAGGACACCATATCATCTGAAGCTTCAAGACTTTACACACAAAGTGTGACACTCCTTTAACCCCCTGCTTGCTTTGGCTAATCAAATCATACACAAGAAAAAAGGTCAGTGGCTAGAACACAAAATCCAGACAATGCTAATGGCATATAGTGTACCTGACATAAAACAAACTAATACAGGCAACAAGCCTCAGGACACAAAATCTTTCCCCACCGGTCTGAACTCCCTTCTCACAGGACATCACAGTCAGCTGATCGAGGCTGGGACAAGGACCTTTGGCACATGCACAGATGCCCTGATGAGCAAAATGGCTTGGATTCAGGTCACGGCCAAAGACTCAGGGTCCTCAAGCCTGTGCCTCAGTCATAGAGAAGCTGCTTCTGTCTTTTGAGCTCCATGAGTGCTGACCCAGGCTTCCCCTAGGTTTGGGCTCCTGCACTTTCTCCACCACTGGCCACTATTCATACACTGCAGGTGATTAAATGTTCTTGCTGTTCTTCAGATGTTTTAGTCATGTCAGACTCTTCATGGCCCCATTTAGGGTTTTCCTGGAAGAGATATTTGAGGGGTTTGCCCGTTCCTTCTCCAACTGAGGAAACTGTCCCTAAACAGGGTGAAGTGATTGGCCCAGGGACACACAACTAGTAGGTGTCTGAAGCCAGATTTGAATTCAGGAACACTGAGTGTTCCTGACTCCAGGGCAGGTGCATTAACCAGTGTACCACCTAAAAGCCCCCAAATTTACTGATGAATAAATGTATGAACCCAAAGGCTGAATTTCATAATGGTCATTGGTGCAAGTCATGGGCTTTATGGTCCTGGTTGATGGTCCCTATCTCTTCTTCAGGAAGAGGACCATAATACCAGAAGGTTCTAAAGGGACTGAACTGAATATCCTTGACAAGGTACTGTCTATGGGAACCCCCTTGAACTCTCCTTGAATCTTCCCACTTCATCTGGTCTTCCCCTGAAGCAATAAGCCTTTCCTTATTGCTAGGCCTAAATCTCTACCTAGCCTAGCCCTCTTTTCTCCAGCTGCTTCCCACCCTTGATCCCAACAAAATCCCACTCTCTTGTTTCTTGGAGTCTTGACCTCTAGTTGGCCCACTCCCATCAAGATCCTCCTTAGACTCCTCAAGACCCTCCCTAAACCCCTCCTCTAGTCACCTCAGACTACTTGACCACCCCTCAATCACTCCCACAAACTTTCCATGTATAAGCTCCATCTTGCCTCCATGAAGGCGCTGTAAAAACAATTTGGCTAGCCGCTGTTCTAGGGTGTAACACCCAACAATACCAGCATACACGAGCTGCCAGCATAGGTTCTTTTGAACTGCTTTACTAAGGAAAGTCAAGTTAAGGGGTTAACAATCTTAGTTTAATCCAACATACAAATATCATTCACTTAGTTCAGGAGGAAAAGGTAGCAACATGAACTTCTGAGCAAGTACAAACTAATTACCAACATATACAATATAAACAGACCAAATCACAATTCATAGTTATCAGGAAAGTATCAACATCTGGGTTGACAAGCCTGCCTCATATCTTTCCTTATTCTAGTCCAGCCTCAAAGTCATTTCCCTAATGTGCAGGTCTGACCATGTCAGCCCCATCTCCCACTCCATAAACTCCAGTGGCTCCCTATTGCTTCCAGGAGCATATACAAAATGCTCTGCTTGGCATCCAACACTCTGCCTAATTTAGCCCTCTGCTAACTTACCTGCCTTCTCACACCTTTCTCCTCTACATGTACTCTTCAGACTGGTGACACTAGGCTCCTGGAGGTTTCACTCACAAGATTCTCCACCTCTCAGACCCTCCAGCTTGGAGATCTATGTGAAAGCCTTTCCACACTGATTGCATTCATAGGGTTTCTCTTCAGTGTGGATTCTCTGATGTGCAAGAATGGAGTTGTGTGTGAAAGCTTACCCACACTGATTACATTCATAAGGCTTCCCTGCATGGTGGATTTTCTGCTGTTTAGCAAGACTGCCCATTTTGTGAAGGCCTTTCCACACTCATTACATTCCTAAGGCTTCTCCCTAGTGTGGATTTTCTGATGTACAGCAAGATTGCCCCTGTGTTTGAAAGTTTTTCCACACTGTTTACATTCATAAGGCCTCTCTCCACTGTGGAGTCTCTGATGTGCAGCAAGATGGGAGCTATGTGTGAAAGCCTTTCCACATTCATTGCATTCATAGGGTTTCTCTCCAGTATGGATTCTCTGATGAACAGCAAGACTGTAGCTGTGTGTGAAAGTCTTTCCACATTCATTGCATTCATAGGATTTCTCTCCACGGTGGATTTTCTGATGTGTAGTAAGATCGGACCTTTGTGTGAAAGCCTTTCCACATTGATTACATTCATAAGGCTTCCCCCTACTGTGGATTTTCTGATGTTTAGTAAGATTGGACCTATGTGTGAAAGCCTTTCCACACTGATAACATTCATAAGGCTTCTCTCCACGGTGGATTTTCTGATGTGTGGTAAGATTGTACCTTTGTGTGAAAGCCTTTCCACACTGATTACATTCATAAGGCTTCTCCCTACTGTGGATTTTCTGATGTTTAGTAACATTGCACCTGTGTGTGAAAGCCTTTCCACACTGATTACATTCATAAGGCCTCTCTCCACGGTGGATTTTCTGATGTGTAGTAAGATTGCACCTTTGTGTGAAAGCCTTTCCACACTGATGACATTCATAAAGCTTCTCTCCACGGTGGATTTTCTGATGAGCAGCAAGACTGGAGCTGTACGTGAAATTCTTTCCACATTCATTGCATTCATAGAGTTTCTCTCCAGTGTGGATATTCTCATGTGCAGCAAGACTGTAGCTGCATCTGAAAGTCTTTCCACATTCATTGCATTCATATGGTTTCTCTCCACAGTGGATTTTCTGATGTGTAGTAAGATTGGACCTTTGTGTGAAAGCCTTTCCACACTGATTACATTCATAAGGCTTCTCTCCACGGTGGATTTTCTGATGTGCAGCAAGACTGGAGCTGTATGTGAAAGTCTTTCCACATTCATTGCATTCATAGGGTTTCTCTCCACGGTGGATTCTCTGATGTAAAACAAGAATGGAGTTGTGTGTGAAAGCCTTTCCACACTGATTACATTCATAAGGCTTCTCTCCACGGTGGATTATCTGATGTGTCGTAAGATCGGACCTTTGTGTGAAAGCCTTTCCACACTGATTACATTCGTAAGGTTTCTCCCTACAGTGGATTTTCTGATGTTTAGTAAGATGGCACCTTTGTGTGAAAGCTTTTCCACACTGAATACATTCATAAGGCTTCTCTCCACGGTGGATTTTCTGATGTGTAGTAAGATTGCCCCTTAGGGTGAAAGCCTTTCCACACTGATTACATTCATAAGGCTTCTCGCCACGGTGGATTTTCTGATGTGCAGCAAGACTGGAGCTATACGTGAAAGTCTTTCCACATTCATTGCATTCATAAGGTTTCTCTCCAGTGTGAATTCTCTGATGTAAAACAAGAATGAAGTTGTGTTTGAAAGCCTTTCCACACTGATTACATTCATAAGGCTTGTCTCCACGGTGGATTTTCTGATGTGTAGTAAGATGGCACCTTTGTGTAAAAGCCTTTCCACACTGATTACATTCATAAAGCTTCTCTCCACGGTGCATTTTCTGATGTGTAGTAAGATTGCACCTTTGTGTGAAAGCACTTCCACACTGATTACATTCATAAGGCTTCTTTCCACAATGGATTTTCTGATGTTTAGTAAGCCTCCCCCTTCGTGTGAAAGCCTTTCCACACTGATTACATTCATAAGGTTTCTCTCCACTGTGGCCTCTCTTATGTACAATAAAACTGGACCTCTGTGTGAAAGCTTTTCCACAATGATGACACTCATTAAGTTTCTCTCCAGTGTGGATTCTCTGAACTTCCTGCTTTTTGTATTCAACAGATTCCTTTCTAACAGGAATTTGCTGCTGTATAATGTGCTCAGAGTTCTGACTCAAGGCCTTCCCACCTTCATTATTTACAGAAAGCATTTCGTCAGTATCAATTTTCTGATGCTTATTGATGTCTGAACTCCAGCTCACAGCCATCTCCCACTGATTACTGGGACACATTTGCATTCCAGCAGCCTTCTCCACAGACTGAAAAAACTTTACATGTTCTATAAAGCACTTCCTATATTCAATGTCTGGAGGACAGTCACTCTCTGAGGTCATTTTCTTACAGTGACTTAGGATAGAAGACTGTCTGAATCTCTTTCCAATTTCATCCAAGTCACAGTCACTCTTTGGGTTTTTATCTACTTTGAGAATAAAGTCATGAATTTCTCTCAAACTGAAGTTCCAGGGAGCATCACTCATGAATCTTTGTAGGTCACATTCTTCCATAAATAGGCACACCTTTCTAGGCATCTCATCTACTTCAAACTTGGTCTCTACATCTGAAGAAAACAATCAAACACATAGACAGAAAATGATATGCACACCTCAAAATATGTAATAGCAATGGTTACTGAAGATTTATGCAGCTCAGGACCTTCTCATTACCATTCTAAAGGCAATGAAAGTTCATGGACGTACCCTTCAAGCAAACACTGGCATTAAATAGACCGTGTCACTGTAAGGAGAAGAGATAGACTGGATGCAAGAGTGACAAAGGAGATATGGGCCAAAGAGTGCTGGACCCATCAGAGGCTAAACATTCATATTCAACAAAAGCAGCAGCCCCAAGTCAAGTGACCAGAAGAATTAATGTCAACAGCGAGTGACTCCATGGGAGAGCAATTAGTTGCTAACTAGGAGAGAAGGCTGAGCTCAAACAGGGTTTTCAATATTCCAGCAGGAAAGGAGTGGCCACCTTTTAATGATTTCCTGTACAGTATCATATTAACTCATCTGGGGCAGAACACTTATCAATATTTGAACTGGTTTTCATGAAAATCATGGGGAAATTCAGAAGGTACTAAATAAAAAATGAGAACTCAACAGGGGGATGAGTAGGTTACCTCATCCACCCTGAAGAAAGCCATATTTAACTCCACCAAATCCAAAGCATTTTGTGATGCCCTGAAGGCTGTGTGGTATCCCCTTCATTCTCAAAGAGGACCAGAACTTCAGGAAGATGATGTGATGACTTGCATTTAAATTGAATTTAAGTGAAAGGGAGCAGTTCAAAGTAACCAACTCACTTTCTCCTCTAGAGCCCTCTGGGTTCAGTGGTCAGATATAGATCAGGATAAGGGAAATGGCCCATGATGCAGTGTGACACCTTGGCCTTTTAAAGCTAAGGTCTTTCCAATTTCTGACTTTGATGGAGGCAATGCCCATTCAGTGATTAAGCCTTTTTAAGAAGTGGGTCAAAGGATAGCCCCTTAATAAAAAAAAAAAATCAAACTTTGATAGGAAGAACCTCAGAGTCATTGGCCTAAGGAGAAAAAACTGCTATCCACATTCATTGTGAGCGAGCAGGACCATCTCCCCGCCCACACTGGGTCTGAGGTTGTGTGGTTGTGGTTTGTCCTGTGCTCTCCAGAAGGTGATGCCATGACTTACAACCGAACTGGATATAAGTGAGGGAAGGCTATGCCAAGTCAGCAGCCTAATTTTCTCCTCCAGAGCCTTCTGGGTCCAGTGGCCAGATACAGATCTGAACAAGTGGAGATGGCCCAGCCCCTGAAAGCTATTTGTGAGCCAAAGACCTATCCACCTAGGGGGTATCTCAGTACTAATGGAGCCACATTAATTAGTGATAAGGACATGATCCTGGAGAGCTGCGCTGAACACTTCCATAGTATTCTAAGGAGACCATTCTCAACCCCTGCTGGAGCTACTGTCCATTTACCTCAGGTTGAACTCAATCCCTCTCAAGCCATTCACCAATTCATGGGCATTCCCACAACTTACAATCATTGCTGCCAAAAAGACATCTACTATAAATATTTAAAATATTTCGTTTTCTGTTTTCCTTAATCATCTTGCAAAGCAGACCTAAAAACAGTATGACAGGACCAAGGGGTAGGCATGATTTAATTATTTGTGCATAATACAGGTTATTCTGGAAACCTGACGGATCAGGTCACAGCTCCATCAACAGTGACTTAGTGTTCCAGATTTTCCACATCTCCTCCAACATTCGTCCCTTTCCCCTTCTACCATTGTAGCCTGACAGGTATAAGATGATATCTCAAGACAATTTTAATTAGCATTTCCATAAGAAGTAATGATTTTAACAATTTTCATGTATGATTCTGATTTATTCACCAGAAACTGCCTGTTCCTAGTCTTTGACCATTTAGGATTGGGGAATAACTTATATTCTTTCACATTTGACCTAGTCTTTAAATATTTGAGATATAAGACCTTTATCTGAAAAACTGTCTATAATTCCCCCCCTCTAAATTTTCTGCTTTTCCTACACTGCTTTTATTTGTCCAAAACCTTTGTTATTTAAGGTAATAGAAAATCATTCATTTTGTGCCTCACCATGCTATCTCTTTTTTATGCATAAATTGTTCACCTCTCCATAATTCTGATTGGTAATATGTTCCACCACATTCTTTTAATTTCCTATGATGTCTCCTGTATATCTAGGTCATATGTCCATGTGGACATTATTTTGGTAAATGGAGTATATTAGTCTCTTTCCAATTTCTGATAGAGTACTTCTCAGCTTTCCTCACATTTTTCACCAAATCAGGAATTCTTATCACAAAACCTTGACAACATTTTCCAAACCCAAAGTTATTCTGTTCTACTCACCTACCTTTCTATCTCTTAGCTCATGCCAGATAGCTTTTTTACTATTATCATTAGTTTTGCTTTTGTTTCATGCTGGCGATTCATGTAACTTTACCTTATATCCTCCTACTTTGCTAAAATATTTGTTTCAATAAACTTTTTAGTTGAGTCTTTGCAATTTTCCATGGATATTACCGAATCATCCACAAAGAGATATTTTTATTACCTCATTCCCTAGTCCAATTGCTTCTATTCCTTTTCTTCCTCTTATTCATATTTTAGGTTTTCCAACACAATATTGAATAATATTGGTGACAACATCTACTTCTGTTGACTGTTCGGTCTTACTGGCAAGGTTGCTAACTTCTCCCCATTACAAGTAACTCTTGCTGACAGTTTTGAGGGAAGTGCTTTTAATCAATTTTAGGAAAAATCTATTTTCCCTATATTTTCAGGTGTTCTTAATAGAAATGAGTACTCTACTGTACCAAAAGCTTTTAATTTGGCTACTGGTAGAGTCATATGATTATTGTTATTGATCTAACAGATCACGTGTATTACTTTCCTTAGGTTATTCCATCCCTACATTCCTGGTAGAAATCCCAATGGGTCACAATGTATAATCTTTGCAATATGTTGTTGTAATCTCCTAGCTAGTACTGTATTTAGGATTTTGGCATCCATAGACATTAATGAAATTGGTCTATGATGTTCTCTTTTTATTTTTTTCCTAATTTCAATATCAGTATCATATTTGTTTCATAAAAGGACTTTGGAAGTTCCCCTTCTTTATCTATTTTTTTCCCAATCATATATTTAATACTGGAATCAGCTGATCTTTACATGTTTTGTAGAATACCCTTGCAAATCCATCTGGTCCTGCTGCTTTATTCTTAGGAAGCTCATTTGTGGCCAGTTCAATTTCTTTTTCTAACTCAAGATGACCTAAGTATTTTTTTTTTCCTGATAATCCCCTGAGAATAATGTTCTAGCACTACCAGCCCTCCACTCCCATCTGCTTCCTCTGTATCACTTCTTCCTTTCAGGACATATAAGTGTGTAATAACTTCTCCATTTTACTCTCCCTATCCAATATTATTTTTTTAGAATAAACCCATAATACACAGCTCAGGTTAAGCTTTTCTTTTCAACTACCCAAGTAATGATGATATTCTCAAGGTCACTGATAACACCCAACTTTATAAAAAGAAAACAAGTTGACCTGATTAAGTCCCTTATAACTGGTCTTTAATTTTTATCTTATATTTCTCCGGGATTATCCATGTCCAATTTGCAATTAAATCCTGCTCTTTTTCTCACAAATACCTGAATATCTTTCAGTTCATTATTCTATTTTTTTCATTCAGGATTACACTCAGCTTTGCTAAGTGACTTATTTTTGTTCACAACCACAGCTCCCTTGCTCTATGAAATATAATGTCCCAAGCCCTATAGTCTTTTAATGTAGAAGCTGCGAGGTCTTGTCTTATCTTGATGCTAGCGCCACAGTATTTACATCCTGTTCTTCTTGTTGCTTCTAGTATTTCCTACTTAATTTGGGAGCTTCAGAACTTGGCTTTAATGTTACTGCAAATTTTCATTTTATCACTTTCAGGGGCAAATTTTCTTAATGTCTTGGAATATTTCATCTAGACCCTTAATTGGATCATACCTGTCAGGTAGTATAACAACTCTTAACTTGAGTCTCCTTGATCTAATCTCCATATCATTTGTTTTTGTAATGAATCTTTCCACATTTACTTCTACTTTTTCATTCCTTCAGTGTTCAGTCTTTCTTGGTACCTTATAATGTCATTAGCTTCATCTCACCCAATTCTGCATTTTAAGAAGTTACTATGGTTCTTAAGTTTTTGGATCTGTTTTTCTAGTTAGTTGACTTTCTGGTCATCATTTTCTTAATTTCCTGTTCTGCTGTTGTTTTTTCCCCTAATTTTTCCTCAGTCCATCATTTGATTTTTAAATACTTTTTAATTTCTTCCAAGAACTCCTTTTGGGCCTGATACCACGTGAAATTTCTCTTTGAAGTAGGAGTGTTTTTTTTTTATTTTAACGCCAGTTTCTTCCCCTGAAAAGGACCCCAGATCTTTATCTCCAGCTACCTGAATGATGGTAAGTTATTTAACTTAATGCTGAAAGCCAAGACCAAAGAAGATGGAGAGTTAGTGCATACAGAAGATTGTGCTGTCATGTCAGTTTTTGAGGATGAGATGGGACAGAGTATGAATCAATTCTCTGCTGATTGTAAAAATTTTGACCTGGCAATTAACACCAAGAAAAGAAAGGAAATGGTCCTTACCCAGGGACAGCAGATTCTGGATATTTTCCAGCATGACCTCTATGTACAGCTTTTTCTGAGAATGGTCCAAGAGGCACCACTCCTCCTCAGTGAAGTCCACAACCACATCCTTGAAGGTCACCAACTCCTAAACCATCAAAATCACATGATTTAGAGCTGAAAGACAGACTCCAGAATTCATCTAGTCCAACCTTCATCAACTTAGAAGAGGAAACTGAAGCCCAGAAAAGGGATTTGCTTAAAACTCATATAACCTTTATGACTGTCAGAGACAGCACTTGAAATCACTTATTAAGAACCCAATGGAATATGGAGGAAAGCATTTTACATTTGAAATGAGAATCATGTTGGAGTAATAAAAGCAGGAAAACTTTCCCACTGTTAAACATTTCTCCCAGCAGAATTAGGGAAAACGTATGTGTTCTGTCAGTGAGATCTAAGCATCTGTAGAGAAAGAGACAAGGTCATCTGAAATTCCTCCCCACCAGAAGAGTCATCAGTGACACATAAGAAAACTGAAAGAAGCCACTGTGAAAAGCTGGTAAGTTCTGTGTTTTGTTTGGGAGTTGGGGGGGACTGAAGAGTAAAACTGAGGAAAGGAAAAGAAAAAGCAAAGATCTAGTAAATTTCCTTAGAGTTGGAAATAAAGTCTTAATTAGATGAAAGTATGAAAAGGATTCTCAAGAGACATTACTCACGATGTGGCCTCAAGTGAGTGGAATGAGGCTTTTTCCAGCCAAGTGAAGAAGTTCTCTGTTCTTATACAGAGGGCTTCAGATGACACTGGCTATGATGTGTCATGGGCAAAAGCATCTGCAGCCCTTGCTTTATGATTGCTTGCAGTTGTTCAAGGAACATAGTCATTCATCGTATTATTTAATCATAAAGAAATGAACGTAACTATGTGAGGAAAGGAGGGTTCCTTCATTCAGTACAAGTGTAATGTTTTGTGAACTATGGTTGGAGATTGAGCTAATGCATAAGAGAGACACTGACACTATCTATGAAAAACAAATTATTTCAACATGCAGCTAGAACTCAAGAACACTGGTCATCAGGAAAGAAGAGGCAGACTGATGGATATCATAGAAGAGAGTGGGGACATCTGTAAGCCTTTGATACATGGGGTATGGGGGGCTCATCTATTTATCCAACCTACTACATGTAGAACCCATGTTCAGCCAATGCACTTGCCAATCGACATTCTTCCAATTCATTCTCTTCCATTTCTAGCAGAAGGATGAGTCACTTTTTCTTTTATTTCAGGGCAATTCTCTTTCATGGAGGTAAAAATCTCTTTTCCCTTTTTCTCATTTTGATTCTATTTAAAACATCTTATTTATCTTATATTTATAATCTTGATTTTGCTTTTAGCTTCCTTTATTTCTATTATCAAACATTTGAGCAAATAAAGAACTTATTAGATCTTTCCTGATATTTTTAGGTTCCCAAAAATCTACAAAATTTTCCTTTTCACTTGGTGTTCTGAGTCATGACCCTTCACTGCATTGAATTTACTTACAGGAATGATCCTATAATGGCTGTTCTTGTATCAGTGTACTGAATGTCCCCTTCAGTGCCTTCCTTCCCCAATCTCTTTGAGAAAACTAATAGACTTCATTCCTATGCAGTTATTTTTCCTTAGAAGGCACAAAGGGCTTAGCAAATGTTGATTAACTACCTGACTATTCAAGCAGACAGTGTTTTCTTTGCACTGGCATAACACCTTTCTAACCACAGCAATACATTCAATTTTTTTTTCCTTTTCCTAAAAATGTTTTTTTTCTCTGTATCTCCTGACCTATTCTTACCCAAAACTTCTTCCTAAGCTTGCTTATGCTTCTCCTACCAAAGGATGGCTCCTATACCCCAGGGGGAGAGTGTCTCTGTGTCCTCTGTGAAACTGTGAGAGTTTACTTACACATGCCAATCACCTACCCCTGGGGCATCACGCTCTGAGGGGAGAAATGAAGCACAGTTGACTGTCTGGCTGTATCCTGCACTCCCTTATTCTAGCTGTCCCTCACTGACCCTGACAATTCTCACAGCAGGATTAAATGAAATAATATCTATGTGCTTCCTGGCACAAACAGATGCCGTATCTTCACCCTTTTCAGTCTTAACCTCTTAACCCTTTCCAGACTTGTTATACCTTGGTCCTTTTCCTCCCTCTGACCCAGGGGTACTGGCCTCCTGGCTGATCCTTGACCAAGACCCTCCATTCCCTGACCCTGTGCCTTCCCAATGGCTGTCTCTCATGCTTGGAATGTCCTCACCTTGTACCTGGGCCTCCTGGCATCCTTTGTATCTCAGGTAACATCTCATCTAAAAACAAGCTTTTCCTGGTCCCTGACACTGCCAGAGCCCTCCCTCTCAGGGTGCCTCCCATCCATACTGCATAGAGCTTGTTTAGACACAGTTGCTGACTGACATGTTCTTTCCCCATTAGAGTGTAAGCTCATGGAGGGCAGGGACTGCTTTTTTTTTCAACCTTCCTTTGCATCCTCAGTAGGTTAGCACAGTGCTTGTCACAGAGGGGCCACTTTCCAAATGCTTATTGACTTGACCTAAGACATTGCAAATGAGAGGGATTCAGAAAGACCTGGGAAGGCTTGTGCAGCCTCAGGCAGGAGGAAATGAGCAGGACCAGGAGGACAATTTCTGCTTTGCTGACAGCACCGCAAAGGACATCTAACAAGATAAAGCTTCCTTGGCACTCTTCAATTCCAAGTTTGCTGATGCTGGTCAGGTCTGTGGATGGACTGCACTCACCTGGGATGAGGGTCTCAGGGTGGCAGGGGCCATTTCCTCTGGTTCTAGGCGTTGGGCTCTACAAGCTGACCTGGGAAGAGAGAAGAATCTCAGAATGGAAGAAACATTGTCTTTACCTCGTCTTCCTAGTGTGGATGCCGACCTGCCAGGAATGACAGCAGCTGAGATCTCAGAAGGGTTACAAAGGCCCGGGTCAGCCTTATGTTTGTTCATTTAGAGATTCTAGGAGAGAATGACTAGGAGGCCTGAGCCTATCCCAGAGAGAAGGGCAGAGCACAGAGGAGTGGGGAATGAAAAGCCCCCACAGGAATCTAATTGCTTGGGGAAATTGGAGCAGGGGAGAAAGTTGGTGGTCGGATGAGGATTCATTCAGGTCCCCAAAATGTGTTGGAAGGATTCTCCCAATTAGGCCTGGGCCCCAGCATGGGCTGGGGTTCTGTCCAAGGTAGGACAGCAGCACGGAACCAGGAAATTGAGAGGGGACAGATATGGTTTAACAGGCTGGAGTCCACGTTTCAAGTGGCCAGCTCTAAAAGGACTCTAAGCTGAGCCAAGAGGGGCCTCAGAGCTCCAGGCCCTTACTTTGTCTGAAGAAACAAGGCTCAGAGTGGTCAGTGACTGGCCCATGGTCACAGGGGCATTAAGGAACAGCCTGGATTCCAGCCTGGGTCACAGAGTTACACCAGTAGGGAACTCCAAGATCACTTTCTGACCTCCATCCTACTCTCACCTTACATGAGGGTTTTTGTTTTTTTTTTTCTGAGCATTCACAGGAATGCACATATATCTGAAACCTGAAAGGTCACCAAGTCTACCCTCTCATTTTACAGAAGAGAACACAGAGGCTCAGGGACTTAGCAGCCAAGGTTAAGTGGGGAGAGCCTGGAGTCAGTTAGACCTGAGAGAATCCTCCCTCTGACATGTCCTGACTAAGACTCTGGTAAAATCACTGCACCTCTCAGCCTCAGTTCCCTCATTTGTCAAATGGGGATGACAGCCCCTTTCTGGCAGGGCTGTTGTGAGGATCAAGGAGATCACACATGTAAAGCACTGTATACAGTCTGGTAGTGGGACTGGGGTAGCTGGATTCGAACCCAGATCCTGATTCCAAACACAGGGCTCTTCCCTGCCTCTACCAGGCAGCCTCTCAGCATGGGGGAGGCAACAGGTTGCTGAAGTTTTCTCTTGGGAGGAAAGGAGGATTCTTGTGGGGGAGGGCATAAGGCAAAGGGATTATGAAAAATGAAAAAATTCCTGGTTCCAAGGTGGTCTATCTATGAAAAGAGGTGGGGGGAGGGTAGAGAGCAGCCAGGCCACCCAGACTAGGGTTTGGGAGGGGGTTGGGGGTCACCTGAGATCCAGACATACTTTCTCTGACCAAAGATTCCAGGTCCTCTGATGTCTTCTCCATCAGGCTAAAGAATGGAATGAAGACAGACTGACTGCTCCATGGAATCTGTCCTCCAACCTTCCAGAGCTCCCAACATTTATCTGTCTTCTCCCTCCACCCCTTTGCTTTCAGAGGCAGGGGAACTAGAATTTGGGTAGGGCCCTGCCTTCTCCCAGCCTAGGTATGTGGGGGTGTGGTAAGGGGAGGGCCTTATGTCCAAAGCTTCCATTATCCAGCCAGTGTTAGTTAAGTGGCCTGGGCTCAGTGCTACTGTCCCTGCCCCAATAATGCAGAAATGCCTCCAAGTAAAGGTGCCTCTTTACTTTTTGTGGGGAATCTGATCTCAGTTCACCCCCCTCAGACTTAATCAGATTTACAATTCCCCAGAGATATTAGTGTGGTGATATCCAAAAATGGGCTCCTTAGCATTTAGTCAACAAGTGCCCTAGACTAGTTTGGCTTTTTCCCCTGAACTGAATGCTGTTTGTATGTTGGATTGGAGTAAGCTTGTCGGCCCCTTCACCTTGCTTCCCTTGCTTAAGCTGATGGAAAGAACCTGTGCTTTCCTGGTCAACCCCTTCACCTTGCTTAAGCAGACTGAAAGAACCTGTGCTCTCCCCGGCGTACCTTACACCCCCGCAGAAGCTGGATAGTTAAAAACAGCTTCCGTTGGAGCCAGAGGCTGCTATAGCCGCAGCCATGGCCGAAGCTGAAGCAGGAGCTGCCGGTAGCAGATCTGACCTATGGGAGGAAGCTGAACAAGGACTTGAGGCCAGTGGGTAATCTTTTTACCATAGAGGGGAAGCATATATATGATTTTGCTGTACACCATCATGCTTCTCTGTGGCCTCCTGGTCACTCTTGTGAGGCGTACTTATTGGGCCTGGAAGCTTTTGATAAATATATCAAAATGGGGATGCTGGTGTGTGGATTGGTTACTGTGGAGCCTAAATATATGCTTTGATTCTTCTGCCTCCTACTTTGAGAATTACTTATATCCGGTGGTTCCGAACCTTTCAGACATATATATGATCCTCTTTGAAATTATAAACTCTGCCCTCCTAATACAATCAGCTATTCGTCTCTCCTTCAGAAGAGACAAAGACCTGTAGCCTGCCTCATATCTGTCCTCATTCTAGTCTAGCCTCAAAGGCATTTTCCTAAAGTGCAGGTCTGACCATGTCAGCCCCCTCTCCCACTCAATAAACTCCAGTGGCTCCCTACTGCTTCCAGGAGCAAATACAAAATGCTCTCCTTGGCACCCAAAGCCCTGCCTAATTTAGCCCTCTGCTACACTTCCTGCCTTCTCACACCTTTCTCCCCCTATGTACTCTTCAGTCTGGTGACACTGGTCTCCTGGAGGTTTCATTCATAAGACCTTCCAGCTCTCAGACCTTCCACCTCTCAGCTCCCAGCATTTTCTCTGGCTGTCCCCAAGACTGGCACACTCTCCCTCCTCTGCTCTAACCACTCACCTTCCTGGCTCCCTTTAAGGCCCAGTTAAAATCCCCCCTTCTACAGGAAGTTTCTCCAACCCCTCTTCCCTCCACTGTTAGTTATTTCCTGTTTATCCTCTAAATATCTCACAGTGTAAGCATTTACATATTGTCTCCCCCAGGTGACTGTGTGCTGCCTAAGGGCAGGGACTGTCCTTTGTCTCTTTTTGTATCCCTGGTGCTTAGCCCTGTGCCTGACACATTGTTGTAGGTCAGTCTTGTTTGACTCTCCCTTACCCTGTGGACCACAACCCACCAACAGTGTCCACAGTATTTCCTGGCAAATAATCTGGGGTGCTTTGCCATTTCCTTCTCCAATGGACTAAGGTCAACAGAGTTAAGTGACATACCTAGGGTCACACACTAGTAAGGATGGGGAAGGACAGAGATGGGCAAGGGCTTCTACTAAGAACAAGGTAGGGATTCCAGAGATGAATTATCAATGAAGAAAAGTATGGCCTTCCTCTAGTGATGGCTCATTCTATGAATAAATACAGGGCAATGAAGGATTATGACTCAGAACACCAAGTGAAAAGTGAAACTTTGTGAATTCTTGCAGGAACATGACTGTGGACTCAATGAAGCTTCTGAGGCTGAGATGCAACAAATCAATTCTCTGCTGCTTCTATTGCTTTTGGCCTAATAATTAACACCAAGGAAAGGAAGGAATTGGTCCTTACCTAGGGACAGCAGGTTCTGGATATTCTCCAGCATGACCTCCTTGTAAAGCTCTTCCTGAGAATGGTACAAGAGGCACGACTCCTCCTCAGGAAAGTCCACGATCACATCCCTGAATGTCACCAACTCCTAAACCATCAAAAGTCACATGATTTAGCCAATACCAGGTAGTTTGGATGACTGCTGCTCTGTAGTACAGTTTAATATCTGGTATGGCTAGGCCACCTTCTCTAGCATTTCTTTTCATCAATACCTTAGATATTCTAGACCTCTTGTTCTTCCAGATGAATTTTGTTATTATTTTGTCCAGCTCTGTAAAATAATTTTTTGGTTAGTGGGAAAAGCTGTAGGAGTGGAAGGAGTTCATGGTCCCACCACTGCCCACGGGGCGGCGGAGGTGGGGCAGCTACAGCTGCAGTTGCTTCAGGCCCCAGGCCCACCTGGTGGGAGGAATTAAGTGGTGGATCAGAACAGGAGTGCACAGCCTGCTGAAGATCTAAGCCCAGTCCAGGAAGGGGGTTCTTGTGGCAGAGCAGGCCCATCCTCCCCAAACGTGGAACATAGAACTCTTTAGTCTACAAGCAGTCATACCCAGCTGAAAACCTCAAGGGTCAAGTTAGTTGGGTGGGAATATGGCCAGGCAGCGAAAACGCACCCAGATTTAGTCTCAGACTTTGGATTCTTTCTTTGGTGACAAAGAAGACCAAAACATACAGCCTAAAGAAGTCAACAAAGTGCAAGAGCCTACACCAAAAGTCTCCAAGAAAAACATGAACTGGTCCCAGGCCATGGAAGAGCTCAAACAGGATTTGGAAAAGCAAGTTAGAGAAGTAGAGGAAAAATTGGGAAGAGAAATGAGAAGGACACGAGAAAACCATGAAAAACAAGTCAATGATTTGCTAAAGGAGACCCAAAAAAATACTGAAAAATACACTGAAGAAAACAACACCTTAAAAAACAGACTAACTCAGATTCCTCTGATTCTATGTTGGGATGGCAAGCAGGGTGGGATTTTTTGACTTTGTTTTTTCTTTAGTAGTACTTCTCAGTATTAAGGCAAACAAGTGCCTTTGATAAGTCTTGCCTTTCAAATGTAACAGCAAGCAAAGTGGGACTTTCTGTTGTCTTTTGTTCTGGAGTGCTTCTCAGAGTGGGAAGTAATGAAGTGCCTTGGAGTCCTTTATTTCAAGAGTCTTTGATGATGCTTAAGTTACAAGAAAGTCTAAGTCACATGAATTTGAGTCACATAGTAGTGATGCCCTCTGACCTTGAAAAAGGGTATATGTACTGTGAGGTTAGCATTTAGCTTGGGGCTCTCACTCACTGGAAGAGCATCCTGTGATTTGACCACACACAACTCTGCGTAGCCATCATGGAGCCCCCAGCTTTGAAAACCCAGACGTTGGTGCTTCTCTCTGGTAACTATGTGTGTAACGTCACATGTTGTGGTTGGGTCATTCAGTGGTGTCCAACTGTTCATGATCCCATGGACATAGCGCATGGGATTTTCTTGGCAGAGATGCTGGAGTGGTTTGCCATTTCATTCTCTAGTGTGGTCCTATTTTCCAGATGAGAAACTGAAGCAAACAGGGTAAAGTGACTTGTCCAGGGTCACACAGCTAGGTAATGTCTGAGGCCAGATTTGTAGTCAGGTATTCCTGACTCCAGGGCCAGCACTTTATCAACTGCACCCTCTAGCTGCCCCTGACAGTCAAGCATTTTAAGAATAATTGGACAGTCATCAGAGAGATGAGAAAAGCAACCCCAGATGGCAATCCTTAGAATTTTTGAGCACTCCTCAGGTAATTCAGATTAGACCACAACTGCCCTCCATGTTTTCTGGTTGCAGGTTCTCAAATTGTCATATGATCAGTGGGAAGCCTCTCTCATCTCTATCAACAGAGGACCCCAATTAGGACAACTGAGTGGAAGTTCTGTCCCCCACAACCTATAGACCCCCACTCTATGTCCATCCAGCCTCAGGGACACAGGTGAGATGGCTTGTCTTCTCTGGAGATATCAGACACCCTATTGCCCAGAATTCCCAGGAATATTTGTCTGATGAGAATGGGGAGGGGGGGGGGCGGTTGAGAAGGAAACTTCTATGAACTGGTTTCATTTCCTTGCTCTGCAGAAGCTCGCAATTACAACCAAAATAAAGGACCAGAAAGTCCTGTCCATGTTGGCCATTACAGCTTCACAAATGCCGTACCCCCGCCCACCCCCGCTTCCCACAAATATGTAACGGGGCGAGTTATAGCCAACCCCTGCCCTCCTTGCACCTCTGCACCCAGGGCCTGCTGATATAAACTTGGGGCTCTGGGATATGGGAGGAACAGGATGGGGCCAGGAGGAAGGGTCTCGCCTTTGTTACCCATGTGCCAATTCCAGGTCTTTGTCCGGACTTGCCTGACCCCATGGCACTTCCTGTTCCTTTGTCTGGACCTGCCTGAGCACATGGCACTTCTGGTTCTTTATGTGGATTTGCCTGACCGCAGGAGCTTCAGGAGAGGGCAGGAAAAGAAGGAGAGCAGAGTAGGCGGAATCAGGGCAGTCCTAGTGCCTATGTAACCAAAGTACGTAACCAAAGCTATAAAAGTTTGCTGCCAACCTGAATAAATCAGAGTCACTACCCACCTCGGCTCCCGCCTCATTCATTGTCCACAAGATCACGTCCTTGCTGGACAAAGGCCTAGGTGTTGGGGAGGGGGTAGCAGACCGCAACAAAAATATGGTATTGATATTCAAATCAACAAGAATTAAGAGAAGAAGAATTACAGACCAAATTCATTAGTGTATAATGGAAGCAAAGATTCTAAATAAAATACTAGCTAGGGGATTACAACAATATAATACAAAGATTCTACATTGTGACCAACTGGGATTTATGCCAGGGATGCAGGGATGAGTTAACCTAAGGGAAATTATTCGTGTGACCTATATCAATAATAAAAAAATCATATGAATATATCAACTGCTGAAGAATACGTTTTGATAAAAATCAATACTCATTTCTACTAAAAAAAACACTTGAAAGTATAGGCAAAAGTGCATTTTATGTTAAATCGATAAAACAAATTCATCTACACCATCAGCAAGCATTACTTGTAATGGTGTTAAGCTAGAAGTCTTCACAGTAAGATCTAATGTTCAAGGATGGCCACTGTCACCAATGTTACTTAATACTGTATTGGAAATCTAGGAATAGCAATGAGAGAAGAAAAAGAAATAGAAGGAATCAGACCAGGGAATGAGGTAATAAAAATATGTCTTTTTATGGACGATATGATGATATCCATTGAAAATCTCAAAGACTCAATTAAAAAGTTGGTAGAAACAATAATTTTAGGAAAGTAGCAGGATATAAGGTAAACTCACATAAATCATCAACATTCCTATAGATCACCAGCAAAACCTTGCAACAAGAGATAGTAAGAGATACCCCATTTAAAATAAGTCTAGACAGTATAAAATTCCTGGGGTTATGCCTGCCAGAACAAACCCAGGAACTACATTAGTATAAATATAAAAAAATTGATACAATTTTCCCAACAGTTTTTGTGAAATAGTGAATTATTAGCCCAGGAGCTGGCCTCTTTGGGTTTATCAAAGAGTAGATTGCTAAACTTGTTGATTTCTCCTTCTTGTGTACCTATCCTATTCCACTGATCCACACCCCTGTTTCTTAACCAGTACCAGGCAGTTTTGATGACTGCTGCTCTGTAGTACAGTTTAATATCTGGTATGGCTAGGCCACCTTCTCTAGCATTTCTTTTCACTAATACCCTAGATATTCTAGACCTCTTGTTTTTCCAGATGAATTTTGTTATTATTTTGTCCTGCTCAGTAAAATAATTTTTTGGTAGTTCGATTGGTATGGCACTGAATAGATAGATTAATTTAGGTAAAATTGTCATTTTTATTATATTAGCTCGGCCTAATCATGAGCAACTGATATTCTTCCATTTATTTAGATCTGATTTTATTCGCGTGAAAAGTGTGTCATAGTTATGTTCATGTAGGCCCTGGGTTTGTCTTGGCAAATAGACTCCCAAATATTTTACAGTGTCTACAGCAACTTTGAATGGAATTTCTCTTTCTATCTCTTGCTGTTGGGCTTTGTCAGTAATGTATAGGAATGCTGAGGATTTATGTGGGTTTATTTTATATCCTGCAACTTTGCTAAAGTTGTTTATTATTTAGAATATTTTTTACTTGCTTCTCTAGGATTCTGTAAGTAAATCATCACATCATCTGCAAAAAGTGATAATTTAGTTTCTTCTTTTCCTATTCTAATTCCTTCAATTTCTTTTTCTTCTCTTATTGCTACAGCTAAAGTTTCTAGTACCAAATTGAATAATAGGGGTGATAATGGACATCCTTGTTTCACCCCTGATCTTACTGGGAATGCATCTAGCTTATTCCCATTACAAATAATGCTTGTCGATGGTTTTAGGTAGATGCTATTTATAATTTTAAGGAAGTTTCCACTTATTCCTATGCTTTCTAGTGTTTTTAATAGGAATGGGTGTTGTACTTTGTCAAAGGCTTTTTCTGCGTCTATTGAGATGATCATATGGTTTCTGCTAGTTTTGTTGCTGATATGGTCAATTATGCCAATAGTTTTCCTAATATTGAACCAGCCTTGCACTCCTAGAATAAATCCTCCCTGGTCATAGTGTATTATTCTCGTGATGAGTTGCTGCAATCTTTTTCCTAAAATTTTATTTAAAATTTTTGCATCAATATTCATTACAGAAATTGGTCTATAATTTTCTTTCTCTGTTTTGACTCTACCTGGTTTGGGTATCAGTACCATATTTGTGTCATAAAAAGAATTTGGTAGGACTCCTTCTTCACCTATTTTCCCAAATAGTCTACAAAGTATTGGAATTAGTTGTTCTTTAAATGTTTGATAGAATTCACAGGTAAAACCATCTGGCCCTGGAGATTTTTTCCTACACGACATAATGCTGAGAGAGCGGAGCAGAGCCAGGAAACATTGTACACAACCACAGATATATGGTTTCCGTGAGGACCAACCCTGACATACTTCGCTCTTCTCAGCAACGTAAGGTGCAAGGACAACTCCAGGGGACTCACGATGGAGAATGCTATCTTCATCCAGAGAAAGAACTGTGAAGTTTGAATACAGATTGAGGCGTACTTCATGCTCACCTTTTTTCTTCTCTTTTGTTTTTGGGTTTTTCTTTTTTGGTTCTGTCTCTTCTTTCTCATGATTCACTCCATTGGTGAATTCCTCTCCACAACTTGACTAGTGTATAAATTAATTCAATGAGAAGTTATACATGGTAGTTATAGGAGATTCTATGCCATCTTGGGGAGGGAGGGGAGAGGGAGAGGAAAAAATCTGGATCTCAAAATTACGTAGAACCGTGTGTTGTAAACTAAAAATAAAAAAAAAATTAAAAAATAAAAAAAAATATGATACAAATAAAATCAGATTTAAATAGAGGGATATTGAATCTTCATGGGTTGGCATGGCAAATAGAATAATGAAAATGTTTCTTTACGTAATTTATCTCTTCAATGCTATCACAAATGAATTATCAAAACCTTATTTTACTGAGTTAGAAAAAAATAATAAAATTTATTTGGAAGAACAAAAGGTCAAGAACATGAAAAGAACTAATAAAAGAGTAATGTAAAGAGAAAAAAAAATAGCAGAACCCAATCTTAAAACTGTATTATAAGGCAGTAATTATCAAAAGTATCTTCTACTGGCTAAGAACTAGAAAGGCTTATCAATGGAACCTAGCAGACATATAATTTACAGCAGCAAATGAAAAAAGGAACCTTCTATTAGACAAGTGCAACACTGAAGACTTGGGGATAGGAATTCATTATCTGGTAAAAATTGTAGGGAAAACCAGAAGGAAATATGGCAGAAATTATGCATGGACCAACATTTTACATTATTTATCAAGTTAAGGTAAAAATGGATACATGAGCTAAATCTTAAAAGATATTACAAGAAAATTTGAAGATTATGGAACATGTTAATTATTAGACTCATGGATACTAGAACAATTCATGGATAAATTAGATACGGAAGTGAGTAGGGGGTTAAATAGATAATTTTGATCAGGTCAAATTAAAAAGGTTTTGTACAAATTAAAACAATGTAATGATGATCAGAAGGAAAGCAGAAAATTGGTGGAGGGGATAAAGTTCTCATATCTCAAATGTACAAAATGAATAAAGATCTTTGCAAAACCTGTAAGAGTATGAGTCATTCCCCAATTAAGAAATGATCAAAGGATATGGACAGGCAGTTTTCCAATGCAGAAATCAAAACAATTTATAATCAAATTAAAAAATGCTCTAAATCATTGTTGAGTACAGAAATGCAAATTAAAACAAACTTGAGATATCATTTTACACCTGTGAGGTTGGCTAAAATGACTGAAAAGGAAGGTGACAAATGTTGGAGAGGATGTGGTAAATTGGGACACTAATTCATTGTGAAATGATACTGGTGCCCAGAAACTCTCTTCCACCCTTCCTTCTTAGCTTTGGAATCTTATGAACCCACAAACTACCATCAACTCAATCACAAAGTGTTAAGTTGACATCTGTAAGGATGTGTACACCATTACAGTATTGTCTGGTGACCCAGGCAATGCTGAAGGGATGCAGAAAGTCCTAGGCCCCCACCATGCCCCGCCCCCCCACACCAGCACAATGAAAATCAAGACCTTTGCCCCACCTGAGCATAAATATCCTGTTCACTTTGGAGTCTCCATCCTGGCCTCCTTCCACCTTCCAACAGATGTGGATCAGCAAGCAGGGGTATGATGAATCTGGGCCCTACATTTTCTACCGCAAATGCTTCTGAATGGACGGTGAGTTTTTTAATGGTTTTTTTTTGTTCTAGTCATAGAGTGTGACATGATGAATGCCACTCTCCTGAAAAAATGATATAGGCATGACTTTTGGAGGGGAGGGCACTTGACTAAACATTTAAAAACTGAAAAGGTGATGGTGATGAGTACTCTCAAGTATGTATGGATGGATGGATGTAAGGAAGTATGTCGGAGGTAAACATCCTCAATGATCTACTGTGGTCTTAAGGACTCAGATGGCACATTTTTACAAGGATCATTCCAAACATGGTATAATGCATTGTTACAGAGAGTTACTTGCTTCTAGGAAGGCTGTCCTGCTCCACAAAAAGGAGCTATTTAAGATAAATGTAAAGCAAGGAGAGAAGGATGGGGTGGGGGAGGTGCTAGTACATGCCTTACCTGTAAAGCTTGGGGGGAAAAATCTTTCTATCTTCTGCCTTAATACTTATTCTTTTTTTTTTAACTGCCACAGGGTAAATGAAAGGTCCCCTAAATTCCTTCCCTGCCATCATCACAAATGGAAAGGAAGATTTTACAGTCTCTCCAAGAGTATTATGAGGTTGGTGACAGTACTTGGGGGAAGAGAAGGAGATGTACTTGTTCACTGATCTAAGACCAGGTCAAATGAAAGCAGGCACTTTAAATGTTTCCTTTTTGGCTTCTCAGTCATTCCTTGAACCACTTGCTAACTTACATCACGGGTAGTTATAAATAGGAAGCCTGATGTCCTTCCTTTCAAAGGGCTAGTTTAGAGGAAAACATAATCCAGTGGGGATTTAGTTGTCGTTTTAAAACAATCCTGCTATCTTTACCAGTCCATTTCATGAGATTTTAACCTTACTTTTGCCAATTTAGTCCATTTCAAAACAACTTCATCGAAGCAGAGTTATAAAACTTAAAAAGTCTAATTTAAACGAACAGATTCCCCATTACACTCACTGAATTGTGAATTCACCAAATTAAATATACATGTTTAGTTACTAATGGCAATGACTTAAAAATCTCAACTTGCACGAGGGCTGTTAGGCGCTAATATTTCAAATTTCAGGATCCAATATTAGCAATGTACTCGTGCTTTGTGCTTGAAGGAGGCAGGAAAGATCCTGAAACAATCTGCAGATTCTCTTTTGTTCTCTCAAAATACCAGGTTTTCATGCCCATATGTACACGCCACATACTCCTTCTCATTTGGCCGTTTGCAGTCTGAGCACCCTCTACAACACGTGCACGGACTTGGCTCACCTTTACACCTTCCTATAATGCCATGTCCTCTGGAGGGCCCGGACATTTAAGAGGCCTGCGCGGAGCTCTGCACTGCACCACCATCCTACAGCCGGATCTCTTCTGCCGCTGGGAAGGGAAATTACGTCCAGGCTTTCAGGTGCCTTTCCCAGGAGCCAGAACTGCGGGAGCAGTGTAGGGAGCCCCTACTTAAACTGACTCCAGCAAAGGGGAAACAGAACGAACCCGACCTACCTGATGACCCCCTTCTTTCAGACCCACGACCTTCGGCTCCGGGAGCCCCTACGCACGCACCGGTCTCTACCGCTCTTCTATCAGCCCCTGCGGCAACACAGGCGCCTTACCAGGAAGCTAAGGAGCTTCTACAGGATGTCCTGCCCCCCTTATCCGCCAGGACCCCCCCCCCCCATTAGCCCCCTAAACCTCCATTTCCAGGGCCTTTACCGCCAGGAGCGCTTCCGGACTCCATTTCCCAGCAGGCCTTGAAATTACCTGCCCCGCCTGCTCCTTGGTCTCCTCGACCTCCGCAGCCGGACTCGGTTTCCCAGAATCCCCTGCTCCCTAGTCCTCCCCTTACAAGAGGTGGAACTCCCTATCTCCCACCACCCCAAGCTCCTGATTCGTGGGTTCCCGCCAATCGCTTTTGCCGGAAGTAGCAGATTCCAATCTCTGATCTTGGTCAGGTTAAGGAAAAACTTGGCCTCTTTATTCAGAAAATCCCACCCAGTTTGTAGAGGGTTTTAAAGTGATCGCCCTCCAGTTTGAACTATCCTGGGGAGACAGGAATATCATCCTGTCCTCCTGCTGCACCATTGAGGAAAAGAAGAGGATCTGGGATTTAGCCCAAAAGTTTGGGGATGATCTGGCTTTGTCCTCTCCCACGAGGCACCCCTAGGGAGCTGTCGCTGTCCGCAGTGCTGATCCTGGGTGGATTTATGGAATAAATCAGGAAAAGTCTAATAAGTTCTTTATGTGCTCAGAGGTTTGATAATAGAAATAAAGGAAACTAAAAGTAAAATCGAGATTATAGGGGCAGCTAGGTGGCGCAGTAAGTAGAGCACCAGCCCTGAAGTCAGGAGGGCCTGACTTCAAAAGCCAGCTCAGACACTTTACACACTTATTAGCTGTGTGACCTGCCTTCCCCCCTGCAAAAAATAAAATAAAATAAAATCGAGATTATACATATGAGATAAATAAGATGTTTTAAATAGAATCAAAATGAGAAAAAGGGAAAAGGGAATTTGACCTCCATGAAAGAGAATTGCTCTGAAATAAAAGAAAAACTGAAAAAGTGACTCATCCTTCTGCTAGAAATGGAAGAGAATGAAATGGAAGAGTGTCGAAAGCCAAGTGCATTGGCTTAATGTGTGTTCTACATGTAGTAGGTTGGATAAACAGATGAGCCCCTCACCCATGTATCAAAGGATTACAGATGTCCCCAATGTCTTGTATGATATCCATCAGTCTGCTTCTTCGTCCCTGATCACCAACATTCTTTAGTTCTAGCTGCGTATTGAAATAATTTACTTTTCATAGTGTCAGTGTCTCTCTTATGCATTAGCTCAATCTCCAATCCCACCTCATAAAATATTTGTATGAATCAAGGAACCCTCCATTACTCACAGAGTTATTTTCTTTCTCTATGATTAAATAATACAATGAATGAATATATTCCTTGAACAACTGCAAGCAATCATAAAGCAAGGGCCGCAGATCCTTTTGACCATGACACATCATAGCCAGTGTCATCTGAACCCCTCAGTATACGAACACAGAACTCTTCTTCACTTGGCTGCAAAGAGACTCATTTCACCTCAGTTAAGGCCAGCTTCTGGGTAGTCTCTCTTTGGAATCCTTTTCATACTTTCATCTAATTAAGACTTTATTTCCAACTCTAAGGAAATTTACAAGATCATTCCTTTTTCTTTGTTCTTTCCTCAGTATCACTGTTAAATTCTCCCCTCCCCCTACCCAAGAATACACAGTACTTATGAGCTTTTCACAATGTCTTCTTTGAATTTTCCTTTTATAATTAAGATTTAATTTGACAACACTCAGATCCTGAGTTCCGAATTTTCTTCCCCTCACTCCCCTTTCCCTCCCCCCGAAGATGGCAAGGAGTCCTACATATGTTCTACATATACCTGCACATTAAACTTATTTACACAATAGTGAAGTTGTAAAGAAGAATTATAACCAATGAAATGAATCATGGGAAAGAAGAAAACCAAAAAAGGAGGGAACAAAAACGAGGGAGTAAATAGTTTGCTTCAATCTTCATTCAGACTTCATATTTCTTTCTCTGGACTTAGATAGCTCTTTCCATCACGAGTCCTTTGGAGTTGTCTTTGAACCTTGTTTTGCTGGGAAGAGCCAAGTCTATCAAAGTTAATCATAACTGAAGCAATACATCTGTGGTTGTGTACAATGTTCCCCTGGTTCTGCTCCTCTCACTCAGCATCATATCGTGTATGTCTTTCCAGGTTGTTATGAAGTCTATGTTTTCCCCATTTCGTATTGCAAATTGGAATTCCATTACATTCATATACCATAACTTGTTTAGCCATTCCCCAATTGATGGGCATCCCCTTGATTTCCAATTCTTTGCTACCACAAAAAGAACGGCTATATTTTTGTATATACAGGTCCCTTTCCCACTTGTGTGATCTCTTTGGGATAGAACCCTAGAAGTGGTATTGTGGGGTCAAAGGGTATGAACATTTTTGTAGCCCTTTGGGCATAGTTCCAAATTGCTCTCCAGAATGGCTGGATCAGTTCACAACTCCACAAATAATGTAGCAGTGTTCCAATTTTCCCACATCCTCTCCAGAATTTATCGTTTTCCTGTTTTGTCATGTTAGGCAATCTGACAGGAGAGATGTGGTACCTAAGAGTTGCTTTGATTTGCATTTCTCTAATCAATAGTGATTTGGAGCATTTTTTCATATGCCTATAGATATGTTTCATTTCTTCCTCTGAAAACTGCCTGTTCATATCCTTGGACCATTTCTCCATTAGGGAATGTGTTGTACTCCTATACATTTGGTTCAGTTCCCCGTGTATTTTAGATAGGAGGCCTTTATCAGAGATACTACTGGTAAATAGTTTCTCCCAATTTTCTGTTTCCCTCCTAATCTTTGTTGCATTGACTTGGTTTATACAAAAACTTTCCAATGTAACATAATCAAAATGATTCATTTTGCATTTTGTAATGCTCTCTATGTCTAGATGGGTCATGAATTCTTTCCTTGCCCATAAATCTGACAGGTAAACTATTCCTTGCTTTCCCAAATTGCTTATACTATCAGCCTTTATTTCTAAATCATGAACCAATTTTTACTTATTTTGGTATATGGTATAACATTATTAATCTACACCCAGTTTCTGCCATACCATTTTCCAATTTTCCCAGCAGCTTTTGTGAAATAGTGAATTCTTAGCCCAGAAGCTGGATTCTTTGGGTTTATTAAAGTGGAGATTGCTATAGTTATTGACTACTGAGTCTTGTGTACCTAACCTATTCCACTGAACCACCACTCTGTTTCTTAGAAAACAATTGCCATTGTCACCAATATTATTCCATGTTTTACTGGAAAACCTAGAATAGCAATAAGCGAAGAAAGAGGAATAGAATCAATCAGACAAGGAAATGAGGTAATAAAAAATAGCTCTTTTGCAGATAAAATGTTGATATCCATGGAAAATCCCAAGACTCAACTAAAAAGTTTGTTGAAACAAATTTTTTAGCAAAGTAGCAGTATATAATGTAAAGTCACATAAATCATCAGTATTCCTATATATCAGGGCTGTCCAAAAAGTGGCCCATGGGCCACATGTGGCCCACAGTGTGATTTATGCGGCCCCCTACCAGCAGAGAAATTTACATCAATGCTTTAGTAAAGGAAGCCAAGCCACCACGGAGTTCTCACTAAAATGGTAAATCAAAACATATTGTCTGTTGTTTCAATAAAAACCTAAGGTTGGACAGCCCTGCTATATATCACCAAGAAAACCCTGGAAGAAGAGATAGTAAGAGGTACTGTATTTGAGACAAGGTATGGGGAACATGTGGCCTTGAGACCACATGTGGCCCTAGAGCTGGGTCCTCAAATGTAACGCTTTCACTGAATCCAAACATCACATAATAAATCCCCTTTGTAAAAGGATTTGTAATGCAAATCTTGGACTCAATCAAAAAACTGTAACCAAGGACTTAGCAGGCCAAATATGGAAATTGAAAGAACATGATGGAACATATTACCAATCAGACTTATGAAGAGGTGAACAATTTATGCCTAAACAAGGGATAGCACGGTGAGGTGCAAAAGGAATGATTTTTCAACTACATTAAATTACAAAAGTTTTGTACAAATAAAAGTAATGCAAACAAGATCAGAAGGAAAGCAAAAAACTGGGGAGAAAATTCTAGACAGTTTCTCACGTTAAGGTCTCACATCTCAAATACATAAAGATCTTGGTCAAATCTAAAAGAATATGTGTCATTCCCCAACCCTAAATGGTCAAAGGCTAGGAACAGGCAGTTTCTGATGAATAAATTAAAATCATACAAGAAAATTCTTAAAATCATTATTTATCAAGGAATGCTGATTAAAATTACTTTGAATATGTAACTGTGATTTAAAGTTACTTCGTATCAGTGTGAAAAGGCTTTCACACAAAGGTGCAATCTTACTACACATCAGAAAATCCACCGTGGACAGAAGCCTTATGAATGTAATCAGTGTGGAAAGACTTTCACACACAGATCCAGTCTTATTGCACATCAGAGTCCACAACGGAGAGAAACCTTATGAATGTAATCACTGTGGAAAGGCTTTCAGAATGAGCTGCAATCGTCGTAAACATCAGAGAATCCATACTGGAGAGAAACCTTATGAATGGGACCATTGTGGAAAGTCTTTCACGCAGAAATCTGCTCCTATGGCACATCAGAGAATCCACACTGGAAAGAAACCTTAAGTATGTAATCAATGTGGATCACCGAAAGCTCCCACCTTGCTGCACATCAGAGAATCCACATTAGGGAGAAGCCTTATGAATGTAAGCAGTGTGGAAAGACTTTCACACACAGTGGCAGTCTTGCTAGATATCAGAGAATCCATACTGGAGAGAAACCCTATGAACGCAATGAATGTGGAAAGGCTTTCACACACAGCTACAATCTTGGTAGACATCAGAAACTCCATGGTTGAGAGAAGCCTTACGGATTTAATCAATGTGGAAAGGGCTGTCCTTCATCCTTGCTTTACATCAGATAATTCACACTGGGGAGAAACCCTAGGAACTTCATTCCTTATATGTGAGTGCAGGACACATCTACTGTGTTCGTGTGTCAATAATCCTTTGCAGTATTAGTTCAAATTCGTGCAGTATTCAGAAACCTTTCCTGCATTCAATTTTGGTGGCAAAATTCAACACATGCACATGTGTTCTCACTTATATCCAAATAAGTTTTTGATAGGTTTTAAAATCCCAGAGTTGGTCTGGTCTGTAGGTAGGCCACAGGAAGGGGGAGTACAGATAGGAACGCCAATAGGAATTAAAAAATCTTAAATTCACTGAATAAGTAGAAGGGAACAACTAGCACAGGAAATGATGGAGAGGAAAACTGGTGGAATGTTGGATAAGGAGGACAATCAGCACAAACAGTACATTCTGGAGTCTTACATGAATACAGTGAGCACTAGTTTACACCCAGTGAATAACTGGTTCAAAAATGTAACTTTCCTGTGTGCTAATTTTTAAAATAATCTCATTTGATTTTTTTATAAATGATGGCAGGTTATTATTATCACTCATTATTTAAAGTTTAACCTAGAAGTTTCCTTACTTTGGTTAGCTGAAGTCCTAGTGCCTTTGATTGCAGCCTTAAAGAGTCCCTGAACACTGTCAGCAGGGCTGGGGAGATCCATTCACAGGTTAAGTCAGAAGTCCAAAGGAACCTCACAGACAGAGATTTCTTCAGAGGATTTTGCTATGCTTTTCTCCCCACAGTTAGTCAATTCCTGTTAGCATTAGTTTCTGCATTAAAATAAAATATGCTTCATTATATTTCAAATATTTTGTCTCATTCTGTAATAGATACCTTTATGGTCTAACAGCCTCCAGATCAAAGGTAACCTGCCTTAACAGCTTTTTTTCAGTTATAAGAGAAGAGAAAAACAGTTCAGTAGAATGCATTTTTGGTTATAATTCTTTACAACTGGACTGTTGTGTAAGTAAGTTCAATGTGAAGGTGAATATAGAACGTACATTAGATTTCATGTCGTCTTGGGCGGAGAAGGGAGGAGAGGGAAGGAGAGAAATTTCAGAAACCAAAAACCTATGGAACTGAATGTTGTAAACTAAAAATAAAAATAAAAGCTGTTACAGGGAAAATCAGCCATCCTTTTTCCTTCGATATTTTAGTAATCATGTATGATGGCATCAAAAACCCAGTATTTAGTGTGCAGTAAGTACAGTGAGTGAAAGAAATAGCAATAGTTCATTTCTACCGGATTTACCACAGGCCTGGCTTTTCTCCTAAAGCATTTCAGAGAGCTGTGAGGGCTTCCACCCAGCTTGCACTTGCTTCCCCCTGCCTCTAGGTGTCTAGCAAGACTGCCGCTGTGTGTGAAAATCTTTCCACACTGATTACATCCATAAGGCTTCTCCCTAGTGTGGATTTTCTGATGTGCAGCAAGATTGGCCCTTTTTGTGAAAGCCTTTCCACATCGATTACATACATAAGGTTTCTCTCCAGCGTGGATTCTCTGATGGTCAGCAAGAGCAGATCTCTGCGTGAAAGCCTTTCCACAATGATTACATTTATAAGGTTTCTCTCCACTGTGGACTCTCTGATGTGCAGTAAGATGGCACCTGTGTGTAAAAGACTTTTCACTGATTGCATTCATAAGTCTTCTCCCTAGTGTGGATTCTCTGATGCGCAGCAAGATGGGAGCTTTCTGTGAAAGCCCGTCTACACTGATTACATCCATAAGGCTTCTCCCTAGTGTGGATTTTTTGATGTGCAGCAAGATTGCCCCTTTTTGTGAAAACCCTTCCACAATGATTACATACATAAGGTTTCTCTCCAGTGTGGAGTCTCTGATGTGTAATAAGACCACATCTCTGTGTGAAAGCCTTTCCACAATGATTACATTTGTAAGGTTTCTCTCCAGTATGGATTCTCTGATGTTTACGACGATTGGAGCTCATTCTGAAGGCCTTTCCACAGTGATTACATTCATAAGGTTTCTCTCCACTGTGGATTCTCTGATGTGCAGTAAGTCTGGCCCTCTCTGTGAAAGCTTTTACACACTGATGACACTCATTAAGTTTCTCTCCAGTGTGGATTCTCTGAGTTTTCCACTTATTATATTCATCAGATTCTTTTCCATTGGGAATTTGCTGATGAGTAATGTGCTCAGGCTTCTGACTCAAGGCCTTTCCACCTTTATTACTTACACAAAGCATTTCTCCAGTATCACTTTGCTGATGTTTACTGATGTCTGAACTCCAGCTCACAGTCATCTCCCACTGATTACCGGGACACATTTGCATTCCAGGAGCCTTCTCCAAGGACTGAAAAAGCTTTCCCTGTTCCATAAAGCATTTCCTATATTCAATGTCTGCAGGACAGTCATTCCCTGAGGTCATTTTCTTACAGTGATTTAGGATAGAAGACTGTCTGAATCTCTTTCCAATTTCATCCAAGTTCCAGTCACTCTTTGGGCTGTTATCTGTCTTCATGATGAAGTCATAGATTTCTCTCAAACTGAAGTCCCAGAGAGCATTACTCAAAAATCTTTTCAAATCATGTTACGCTATCTACTGCTGTAAATTGTATGTCTACTCTGTTCCACTTATCTACTTTTCTGTTTCTTGGCCAGTACCAAACAATTTTGATAATGACTGCCTTATACTACAGTTTACTATCAGGTTTTGCAAAACCTCTTTCTTTTACATTATTTTTCCTTAGTTCCTTTCATATTCTTCACCTTTTGGTCTTCCAAATGAATCTTGTTATTACTTTTTTCTAATTCAGTAAAAGAAGGCTTTGGTGATTACATTGGAATGGCATTGAATGTATAAATAAGTTTAGGTAATAATGTCATTCTTAGTGTATTGACCCTGCCTCCCCATGAACAACTGATACCTCTTCGATTATTTAAATCTCCTTTGATTCGCACAATATTTTTAAAATTTTTATTTCCATTCATGTAGTTGCTGGGTTTGTTATGGCTGGTTTTACCCCAGGAATTTATTCTATCTAAAGCATGGGTGGGGAACCTGTGGCCTTGAGACCACATGTGGCCTTCTAGGTCCTTGGGTGCTGCCTTTTGACAGAGTTCAAATTTTACATCAGAAATCCTTTCATTAAGGGGATTTGTTTTGTGATGTTTGGATTCAGTGAAAAGGCCACACTTGAGGACCTAGATCCAGGGCCACGTGTGGCCTCAAGGCCACATACTCCACATACCTCATCTAGACTTATTTGAAATGGAGTACCTCTTACTATCTCTTCTTGCAGGGTTTTCTGTGTCACATATAGGAATGCTGGTGATTTATGTGAGTTTACCTTAGATCCTGCCACTTTGCTAAAACAATTGTTTCAATAAACTTTTTAGTTGAGTCTTTGCAATTTCCCATGATTATCGTCATATCACCCACAAAAAAAGAAATTTATTACCTCATTCCCTTGTCTGATTGCTTCCATTCCTTTTTTTTCTCTTATTGCTATTCTAGGATTTCCAATACAACATTCAATAATATTGGTGACAACGGCCATTTTTGTTGGCCATCGGATCTTACTTGGAAGGTTGTTAACTTCGCCCCATTACAAGTAACTCTTGCTGACAGTTTTTAGGAAAGGGCTTTTTATCAATTTAAGGAAAAAAACACTGTCCCTAAATTTTCAGATGTTCTTAATAGAAATGAGTATTCTACTTAATGAAAAGCTTATTCTTCAGCTACTCATATAGTCATATGACTTTTGTTATTTTTGTTATTGATCTAATAGATCATGTGTATAATTTTCCTTAGGCTAAACCATTCCTGCATACCTGGTATACATCCCAATTGGTCACAATGTACAATCTTTCCAATATATTGTTGTAATCTCCTAGCTAGTATTTTATTTAGGATTTTGGCATCCATAGACATTCATGAAATTGGTCTATGATGTTCTCTTTTTTATTTTTCCTAATTTCAGTATCAGTATTCTATTTGTTTCATAAAAGGACTTTGGCAGTTCCCTTTCTTCGTCTATTTTTCCAAATCATTTATTTAATAATGGAATTAGCTGACCTTTGCATGTTTGGTAGAATTCCCTTGCAAATCCCCCTGGTCCTGTTGCTTTATTCTTAGGAAGCTCTTTCAGGCCAGTTCAATTTCTTCTTCTAAGAGATGATTTCAGTATTCTATTGTTTTTTCTGATACTCCCATGAGAATAATGTTCCAGCACTACCTGCCCTCCACTCCCATCTGCTTACTCTGTCTCACTTCTTCCTTTCAGGACTTGTTAGTGTGTAATAACGTCTCAATTTTACCTCTCCCTACCCAATTTTATTTTTGTAGAATCATCCCATCATACTCAACTCAGCTTAAGCTTTTCTTTCAAACTACCCAAGTAATAATGACATTCTTAAGGGTACTGATAACATCTTCATGTATAAAAAGTAAACAGTTTGACCTCACTGAGCCCCTTATAACTGCTCTATAATGTTTACCTTCTATTTCTCCTGCATCATCCATGTTCAATTTGCCAGCAAGCTCTGCTCTTTTTCTCATAAATATCTGAATGTCCATCACTTGTTCTTTCTTTTCATTCCAGATCAGACTAAGCTTTGCTGAGTGACTTATTTTGGTTCACAACTGCAGCGCCCTTGCTCTATGAGATATAATGTCCCAAGCCCTATAGTCTTTTAATGTAGAAGCTGCTAGGTCTTGTGTCATCTGATTGTAGCCCCACAGTATTTACATCCTGTTACTGTAAGTTTTCATTTTGTTATCACTTTCAGGGGCAATTTTCCTTAATATGTCTTGAAATATTGTATCTAGACCCTTAATTCGATCATACCTTTCAGGTAGTGTAACAATTCTTAACTTGTGTCTCTTTGATCTGTTCTCCTTATCATTTGTTTCTCTAATGATTCTTTTCACATTCACTTCCACTTTTTATTCTTTTAGTGTTTAGTATTTCTTGGTGTCTTATAACATCATTAGCTTCATCTCACCCAATTCTATATATTAAGAAGTTATTTTCCTTCTTAAGGTTTTGAATCTGTTTTTCTAAATAGTTGATTTGCTTTTCATAATTTCCTTGATTTCCTGTTCTGCTGTTGTTTTTGCCCCTAATTTTTCCTCAGTCCCTCATTTGAGTTTTGAAATCCTTTTTAAGTTCTTCAAAGAACTCTTTTTGGGCCTGTGACCATTTGAAACTCCAGTCTCTGCCTCTGAAAAGGACTCCAGATCTTTATCGCCAGCCACCTGAATGATGGTAAGTTATTTCACTTGAAAATGCTGAAAGCCAAGACCAAAGTGGATGGAGAGTTGGTGCACACAGAAGAATGTGCTGTCACATCAGCTTCTGAGGCTGAGATAGCACACAGTATGAATCAATTCTCTGCTGACTGACCACCAAAAAAAGAAAGGAAATGGTCCTTACCCAGGGACAGCAAATTCTGGATATTTTCTAGCATGACCTCCTTGTACAGCTCTTTCTGAGAATGGTCCAAGAGGCACCACTCCTCCTCAGTGAAGTTCACTACCACATCCTTGAAGGTCACCAACTCCTAAACCATCAAAATCACATGATTTAGAGCTGAAAGAGAGATGCCAGAATTCATCTGGTCGAACTTCACCAACTTAGAAGAGGAAACTGAGGCACAGAGAAGGGATTTGCCTAAAGCTCATATAAGCTTTATGAGTACCATAGCCGGCACTTGAAATCAGTCATTAAGAGCCCAGTGGAATATGGAGAAAAGCATTTTATATTTGAAGTGACAATAATGTTGGAATAATAAAAGCTGGAATAACGACCTATTATTAAATGTTTCTCCCAATAGAATTAGGGAAACCGTATGTGTCCTGTCAGTTAGATCTAAGCATCTATGGAGAAAGAGACAAGGACATCTGAAATTCCTCCCCACCAGAAGAGTCATTAGAGACATACTGAGAAAACTGAAAGAAGACATTGTGAAAAGCTGGTAAGTACTGTGTATTCTTTGGGGGTTTGAGGGGATTGAACAGTGATACTGAGGAAAGATCAAAGAAAAGGAAACATCTAGTAGATTTCCTTAGAGTTGGAAATAAAGTCTTGATTAGATGAGAGTATGAAAAGGATTCTAAAGAGACATCATTCACAATGTGGCCTCAGCTAAGTGGAATGAGGCTGTTTCCAGCCAAGGGAAGAAGAGTTCTCTATTCTTATACTGAGGGGTTCAGATGACACTGGCTATGATGTGTCATGTGCAAAAGCATCTGGGGTCCTTGCTTTATGATTGCTTGCAGATGCTCAAGGAATATAGTCATTCATTGTGTTATTTAATCATAGAGAAATGAATGTAACTATGTGAGGAAAGGAGGGTTCCTTGATTCAGTACAAATGTAATGTTTTATGAGCTGGGGGCGAGGATTGAGATAACGCATAAAAGACACAGTGACTCAAGTACATAGGTGATCAGGAATGAAGAGACAGACTGATGGATATCATAGAAGAGAGTGGGGACATCTGTAAAGTCTTTGATACTTGGGTGGGCTCATCTATTTATCCAAACTGCGACATGTAGAACACATGTTCAGTCACTGCACTTGGCACTCGATGCTCTTCCATTTCACTTTCTTCCATTTCTAGCAGAAGGATGAATCACTGTTTCAGTTTTTATTTTAGAGCAATTTTCTTTCATGGAGGTAAAAATCTCTTCTCCCTTTTTGTCATTTTGATTCTATTTAAATCATCTCATTTATCTATTTATAATCTCAATTTTACTTTCAGCTTCCTTTATTTCTATTATGAAACCACTGAGCGAATAAAGAATTTATTAGACTTTTCATTTTTTTAAGTTCCCAAAAATCTACAAAACTTTCCTTTTGACTTGGTGTTCTGAGTCCTGACCCTTCACTGCACTGAATTTACTCATAGCACTGATGCTCTAATGGCTGTTCTTATATCCATGTGCTGAATGTCCCCCTCAGTACCTTCCTTCCCCCATCCCTTTGAGAAAACTCATAGGCTTACTTCCTACGCAGTTATGTTGTCTTAGAAGGCACAAAAGGCTTAGCAAATGTTGATGAACTACCTGACTAATCAAGCAGACAGTGTCTTCTTTGGACTGACATAAGTAACTATGCTAAAGACCTTTGTACCAGACCTTTCTAACTGCCTCTAAATTCATATTTTTTCCTTTTCCTAAAACTTTTTCTTTTCTTCTTTGTATCTCCTGATCTATTCTTATCCAAAACTTCTTTGTAGGCTTGCCTACGCTGATCCTACCCAAAGGATGGCTCCTAAACTCCAGGGGGCGAGTGTCTCTGTGTTCTCTGTGAGAGTTTACATACGCATGTCCATCACCTACTCCTGGAGTGCCAGGCTCTTGAGGGGATAAATGAAGCAGTTCACTGTCTGGCTGTATCCTGCACTCCCTTATTCTGCCTATCTCTAGGTGACCCTGACAATTCCCACAACACGATTAAATGAAGGAATACTTATGTGGTTCCCAGCACATAGCAGACACCACGACCAGCCTCTTAACCCTTCTTACACCTTGGGCTTTTTCTTCCTTCAGACTCAGGGACACTGGCCTCCTGGCTGAACATTGACCAAGACCCTCCATGCCCGGACCCTGTGCCTTTCCAATGGTTGTCTCTCATGCTTGAAATATCCTCCCCCTGCACCTGGGCCTCCTGGCTTCCTTTGTATCTCAGGTAACATCTCATCTGAAAACAAGATTTTCCTGGTCCCTGACACTGCCAGAGCCCTCCCTCTCAGGGTGCCTCCCATCCAAACTGTATAGAGTTTGTTTAGACACAGCTGCTGACTAACATGTTTTTTCCCCATTGGAGTGTAAGCTCATGGAGAGCAGGGAATGTTTTTTTTTTTCAACCTTCCTTTGCATCCTCAGTAGGTTAGCACAGTGCTTGGCACAGAGGAGCCACTTTCTAAATGCTTACTGACTTGACCTAAGAAGTGGTAAATGAGAGAGATTCAGAGAGACCATGGAAGGCTTGTGCGGCCTAAGGCAAGAGGAAATCAGCAGAAGCAGGAAGACAATTTCTGTTCTGCTGACAGCACTAGAAAGGACAGCCTACATCTAAGAGGATAAAGCTTCCTTGGCTCTCTTGGACTCCAGGTTTGCTGATGTTGGTCAGGTCTGTGGATGGACTGCACTCACCTGAGATGAAGGTCTCTGGGTGCCAGGGGCCATTCCCTCTGGTTCTAGGCTTTGGGATCTACAAGCTGACCTGGGGAAAGAGAAGAATCTCAGAATGGAAGAGACATGGTCTTTACCTCCTCTTCCTAGAGTGGATGCTGAAGACCTGCCTGGAATGTCACATCTAAACCTCTCAGAAGGGTTACAAAGACCCCTCTCTACCCTCAGGGGACAGACTCCACCTCAGGAGGAAGGCAGCAGGCAGGGTCAGGCTTGGAAGAGAGCTTGCTCTGAGCAAGAAGAGGACTTGCCACCCTCTCTAACTCCTTCCCTTGGACCTCATGTCACTCCCCCATCCTTGTAGAGGGACCCAAGAGGCAGAAGGGATTTCAGATCTCATAGGGAATGACACAAGTCAGACCCTCTATGACCCCAGATGCAGAGCTCTGCCTGCACCTCATACTTTGGGTAAGATATGTAGATCAGGTCACTATGACCTAATGGTAAAACTGGGGATGGCACCCTAGGATCTTTGGGATGTGACAGGGAGCCTGGACAAGTAGCAGGGGCAACCCCCAGAGCCAGGACTTGGAGGGAGGCCTGCTCTTGGCAAGCCTGGAGGACAGTTAACAAGAGGTCAGAGGGGGAATCTGAGGCCCAAGGGAAAGTGCAGAGGACAGAAGTGGGGAATGGGGAGGGGCCCTTGTTCAGACCTACCTGGCACCTACATGTGCAGAGCTGGCTCCCAGAAGGCAGAGAGATGTCAGTAGTGAGGGACGAAGACAGAGAGATCACAGATCCTAGGACTTTCACTTCCAGGTAGCTTATTCTGGGTGGGCTCCCCTAATCCCAGGAGTCTTGCCGTGCCCACCCCTACTCATCCCTCCCATGCTTTCAAACTTCCCCCCCAGGGACACGACCCACTAGGCTAGTCATCTCTGAGCTCCCCTCCCCGACTGCTCCACCCCTCTCTCCCTCCCTCCCTTAGCCAGCTCAGAGACTCCAACCCTACTCAGCAGAATCTCCTGGTCTCCCAGCTCTACCCCTGCTGCCCCTTCTTCCCCACAAGGACTTGCCTGTCCTACATCCATCTAGTTTCTCCCACCCAATCCCCTCCCCTGATTCCCTCCACCTCAGGCCTCCCCCTTCTTCTCTGCAACCTGGACCCAGACCTGCCCACCCCCACTGAACTCTCCTTCAAACTGAAGACATTTACCACCTTGGCCCATCTCCATTCTTGACCTTCCATACCCCAATCCCAACACTGAGGTGATGTTTCCCCCTTTCTCGATTTTATTTCCTTGTTCCTATTTTCTATGAGATGTTCTTTCACTGGAAGACCTCAGGATCCTAATAAGAACTGAGGCCAGGACAGCAGGAGACCTGGTCCCAGGGCATATGTTACAGCTCACATTACAAACTTATATCTACTGATATAAACCTTTATATTTGCCTCTATGACAAGGGGTTTGGCTGGTACCTGATTAAGCAACTGAAACCCATCCCTGGGAGGTCCCACTATTTCCCTTTTCACCCTCAAAACCCAGGTTCTAATGGGAAGGGGAGAGGTGCAGAAAGCAGGACATGTTGGTCCTGGGGCACAAAGAAGTCTGGAAATTAGGAGGGAGGCCACAGGAGGTCTGGGGTGAGACTGCTGGGGGGGAGGGGGGAGCGCCATAAATCCAGCACTGAATCCTTAATGAGCCTTCCGGTATTTTTTTTTTTTACAAAAGTATAGACAGTTCCCACCCTTCCTGAAGCCTGACCTTTTCTAGTCCCAAGGAATGGTGGGCAGGATGGGGCTCTAAGGCAGTGCTGGGGAATGGGGCCTTAGGTCATAGATTGACACTCCAAATCTGGGTACTGCAGCAAAGTAGGTATTAATCTTGTTATCTGTTAGCTGAACTGGGAAAGAGAGGGAAAGTTTGGGGATGAAAATGAAGCCAAAGGAAGGAAGAGAGACAACAGAAAAATCTAGATATATACTGTAGACCCATCCCCAAACCATGTGGAACCCCACCCACCCACCCCAGAGAAAGGCCTGAAACCAGGATGGGAGGCAAAGCCTAGAAACTGTCTCAGATCTGACAGATTAAGATATAATTATGGTGTGGGTATGGTTGAATGTACTTATATTAAAAACACTCAGGCTCTCTTCCAACACAACCAGGAAGTACCCCAAAAATGGACTGCCCTTCAAGCATAAATTAAATTTCTAATTGGTTTGCACTGCACAGAGCTGTCCTCCCTTCTCTATAGATTTTTCTTTAGACCCCCAACTTGGCCAGAATTGGGAACCCAAGGACACCATATCCTCGGAAGCTTTGAGACTTTACACACAAAGTGTGACACTCCTTTGACCCCCTGCTTCCTCTGGCTAATCAAATCATACACAAGGTCAGTGTATAGAACACAAAATCCAGACAATGCTAATGGCATATAGTGTATCTGACATAAAACAAAGTAATACAGGCAATAAGCCTCAGGACACAAAATCTTTTCCCACCGGTCTGAACTCCCTTCTCACAGGACATCACAGTCAGCTGATCAAGGCTGGGACAACGACCTTTGGCACATGCACAGATGCCCTGATGAGCAAAATGGCTTGGATTCAGGTCACAGCCAAAGGCTTGGGGTCCTCAAGCCTGTGCCTCAGTCATAGAGAAGCTTCTTCTGTCTTTTGAGCTCCATGAGTGCTGACCCAGGCTTCCCCTAGGTTTGGGCTCCTGCACTTTCTCCACCACTGGCCACTATTCATACACTGCAGGTGATTAAATGTTCTTGCTGTTCTTCAGATGTTTTAGTCATGTCAGACTCTTCATGGCCCCATTTAGGGTTTTCCTGGAAGAGATATTTGAGGGGTTTGCCTTTTCCTTCTCCAACTGAGGAAACTGTCCCTAAACAGGGTGAAGTGACTGGCCCAGGGTCACACAGCTAGTAGGTGTCTGAGGCCAGATTTGAATTCAGGAACACTGAGTGTTCCTGACCTCAGGGCAGGTGCATTAACCACTGTACCACCTAAGTGCCCCCCATTTACTGATGAATAAATGTATGCACCCTAAGGCTAAATTTCATAATGGTCATTGGTGCAAGTCATGGGCTTTATGGTCCTGGCTGATGGTCCCTATCTCTTCTCCAGGGAGAGGACCATAATACCAGAAGGTTCTAAAGGAACTGAACTGGGTATCCTTGATGGGGTACAGTCTCTGGGAACCCCCTTGAACTCTCCTTGAATCTTCCCACTTGATCTGGCCTTCCCCTGAAGCCATAAGCCTTTCCCTACTGCTAGGCCTAAATCTCTACCTAGTCTAGCCCTCTTTTCTCAAGCTGCTTCCCACCCTTGATCCCAACAAAATCCCACTCTCTTGTTTCCTGGAGTCTTGACCTCTAGTTGACCCAGTCCCATCAAGATCCTCCTTAGACTCCTCAAGGCCCTCCCTAAACCCCTCCTCTAGTCACCTCAGACTACTTGACCACCCCTCAATCCCTCCCACAATCTTTCCATATATAAGCTCCATCTTGCCTCCATGAAGGCGCTGTAAAAACAATTTGGCTAGCCGCTGTTCTAGGGTGTAACACCCAACAAGACCAGCATAAAGGAGCTGCCAGCACAGGTTCTTTTGATCTGCTTTACTAAGGAAGGTCACGTTAAGGGGTTAACAATTTTAGTTTAATCCAACATACAAATATCATTCACTTAGTTTGGGGGAAAAGGTAGCAACATGAACTTCTGAGCAAGTACAAACTAATTACAAACATACACAATATAAACAGACCAAATCACAATTCATAGTTATCAGGAAAGCATCAACATCTGGATTGACAAGCCTGCCTCATATCTTTCCTTATTCTAGTCCAGCCTCAAAGTCATTTCCCTAATGTGCAGGTCTGACCATGCCAGCCCCCTCCCCACTCCATAAACTCCAGTGGCTCCCTATTGCTTCCAGGAGCATATACGAAATACTCTGCTTGGCATCCAACACCCTGCCAAATTTAGCCCTCTGCTACCTTTTCAGCCTTCTCACACCTTTCTCCTCTACATGTACTCTTCAGTCTGGTGACACTAGTCTCCTGGAGGTTTCACTCACAAGACTCTCCAGCTCTCAGATCCTCCAGTTTGGAGCTCTGTGGGAAAGCCTTTCCATATTCATTGCATTCATAGGGTTTCTCTCCAGTGTGGATTCTCTGATGTACAAGAATGGATTTTCTCATGTTTAGTAAGATTGCCCCTTTGTGTGAAAGCCTATCCACACGGATTACATTCATAAGGCTTCCCTGCATGGCGGATTTTCTGATGTTTAGTAAGATTGCCCCTTTGTGTGAAAGCCTTTCCACAGTGATTACATCCATAAGGCTTCTCCCTAGTGTGGATTTTCTGGTGTACAGCAAGATTGCCCCTTTGTGTGAAAGCTTTTCCACACTGATTACATTCATAAGGCCTCTCTCCACTGTGGAGTTTCTGATGTCTAGCAAGATGGGAGCTGTGTGTGAAAGCCTTTCCACATTCATTGCATTCGTAGGGTTTCTCTCCAGTGTGGATTCTCTGATGAACAGCAAGACTGTAGCTGTGTGTGAAAGACTTTCCACATTCACTGCATTCATATGGTTTTTCTCCAGTGTGGATTCTCTGATGAATAACAAGACTGTAGCTGTGTGTGAAAGTCTTTCCACATTCACTGCAAATATAGGGTTTCTCTCCAGTGTGCATTCTCTGATGTGCAGCAAGATGGGAGCTCTTTGCGAAAGGCTTTCCACACTGATTACATTTATAAGGCCTCTCTCCACGGTGGAGTTTCTGGTGTTTAGTAAGATGGGAGCTCTGCATGAAAGCCTTTCCACATTCATTGCATTCATAGGGTTTCTCTCCAGTGTGGGTTCTCTGATGTGTAGCAAGACTGTAGTTGTGTGTAAAGGTCTTTCCACATTCATTGCATTCATATGGTTTCTCTCCAGTGTGGATTCTCTGATGTGCAGCAAGACTGTAGCTGTATGTGAAAGTCTTTCCACATTCATTGCATTCATAGAGTTTCTCTCCAGTGTGGATATTCTGATGTGCAGCAAGACTGTAGCTACGTCTGAAAGTCTTTCCACATTCATTGCATTCATAGGGTTTCTCTCCACTGTGGATTCTCTGATGTAAAACAAGAATAGAGTTGTGTGTGAAAGCCTTTCCACACTGATTACATTCATAAGGCTTCTCTCCACGGTGGATTTTCTGATGTGTAGTAAGATTGCACCTTTGTGTGAAAGCCTTTCCACACTGATTACATTCATAAAGCTTCTCTCCTCGGTGCATTTTCTGATGTGTAGTAAGATTGCCCCTTTGTGTGAAAGCCTTCCCACACGTATTACATTCATAAGACTTCTCTCCATGGTGGATTTTCTGACGTGTAGCAAGATTGCACCTTTGTGTGAAACCATTTCCACACTGATTACATTCATAAGCCTTCTCTCCACGGTGGATTTTCTGATGTGCAATAAAACTGGATCTCTGTGTGAAAGTTTTTCCACATTGATGACACTCATTAAGTTTCTCTCCAGTGTGGATTCTCTGAACTTCCCGCTTTTTGTATTCAACAGATTCCTTTCTAACAGGAATTTGCTGCTGTATAATGTGCTCAGAATTCTGACTCATGGCCTTCCCACCTTCACTACTTACACAAAGCATTTCCTCAGTATCATTTTTCTGATGTTTATTGATGTCTGAACTCCAGCTCACAGCCATCTCCCATTGATTACCGGGACACATCTGCATTCCAGCAGCCTTCTCCACAGACTGTAAAAACTTTACATGTTCTATAAAGCACTTCCTATATTCAATGTCTGGAGGACAGTCATTCCCTGAGGTCATTTTCTTACAGTGACTTAGGATAGAAGACTGTCTGTATCTCTTTCCAATTTCATCCAAGTCACAGTCACTCTTTGGGTTTCTATCTACTTTGAGAATAAAGTCATGAATTTCTCTCAAACTGAAGTTCCATGGAGCTTCACTCATGAATCTTCGTAGGTCACATTCTTCCATAAATAGGCACACCTTTCTAGGCATCTCATTTACTTCAAACTTGTTCTCCACATCTGAAGAAAACAAAAAATCAAACATAGACAGAAAATGATACACACACATAAAAATATGTAAAAGCAATGATTACTGAAGATTTATGTAGCTCATGACCTTCTCATCACCATCATAAAGGCAATAAAACTTCATGGATGTACTCTTAGAGCAAACACTGGCATTAAATAGACCATGTCACTGTAAGGAGAACAGAAAGACTGGATGTGAGAGTGACAAAGGACATGTGGGCCAAAGAGTGCTGGACCCATCAGAGACTAAACATTCATAGTCAACAAAAGAAGCAGCCCCAAGTCAAGTGACCAGAAGAATTGATGTCAACAGCAAAGAGTGACTCCATGGGAGAGCAATTTGTTGCTAACTTGGAGAGAAGGCTGAGCTCAAATAGGGTTTTCAATATTCCAGCAGGAAAGGAGTGGCCACCTTTTAAAGATTTCCTGTACAGTATCATATTAACTCATCTGGGCCAGAACACTCATAAATATCTAAACTGGTTTTGACGAAAATCATGGGGAAATTCAGAAGGTGCTAAATAAAAAATGAGAACTCAACAGGGGGACGAGTAGGTTACCTCATCCACCCTGAAGAAAGCTATATTTAACTCCACCAAATCCAAAGCATTTTATGATGCCCTGAAGGCTGTGTGGTTTCCACTTCATTCTCAAAGAGGAACAGGACTTCAGGAAGATGATGTGATAACTTGCATTTAAATTGGATTTAAGTGAAAGGGAGTGGTGCAAAGTAACCAACTCACTTTCTCCTCTAGAGCCCTTTGGGTTCAGTGGGCAGATACAGATCAGGATAAGGGAAATGGCCCAGGAGGCAGTAGGACACCTTGGCCTTTTAAAGCTAAGGTCTTTCCAACTTCTCACTTTGATTGAGGCAATGCCCATTCAGTGATTAGGTCTTTTTAAGAAGTGGGTCAAAGGATGGCCCCTTCAATAAAAAAAAAAAAAATCAAACTTTGATAGGAAGACTTTCAGAGTCACTGGCTTGAGGAGAAACAATTGCTATCCTCATTCACTCTGAGGCAGCAAGACCATCTCCCAACCCACACTGGGTCTGAGGTTGTGTGGTTGTGGTTTGTCCTTTGCTCTCCAGGAGGACCATGACATCAGGAAGATGATGCCATGACTTACAAGAGAACTGGATATAAGTGAGGGAAGGCTATGCCAAGTCAGCAGCCTAATTTTCTCCTCCAGAGCCCTCTGGGTCCAGTGGCCAGATACAGATCTGAACAACTGTAGATGGCCCAGCCCCTGAAAGCTATTTGTGAGCCAAAGACCTATCCACCTAGGGGGCATCTCAGTGCTAATGGAGCCACATGGATTACTGATAAGGACATGATCCTAGAGAGCTGGGCTGAACACTTCCATAGTATTCTCAGGAGACCATTCTCAACCCCCGCTGGAGCTACTGTCCATTTACCTCAGGTCGCATTCAATCCCTCTCAAGCCATTCACCAATTCATGGGCATCCCTACAATTTATAATCATTGCTACCAAAAAGACATCTAGTATAAGTATTTTAAAATGTTTTGTTTTCTGTTTTCCTTAATCATCTTACAAAGCAGACCTAAGAACAGTATGACAGGACCAAGGGGTAGACACCATTTAATTATTTGGGCATAATACAGGTTATTCTGCAAACCTGATGGATCAGTTCACAGCTCCATCAACAGTGAATTAGTGTTCCAGATTTTCCACATCTCCTCCAACATTTGTCCCTTTCCCCTTCTATCATTGTAGCCTGACAGGTATAAGATGATATCTCAAGATAGTTTTAATTAGCATTTCCATAAGAAATAATGATTTTCACAATTTTATTGTATGATTCTGATTTATTCATCAGAAATTGCCTGTTCCTAGTCTTTTATTTGAGATATGAGACCTTTATCTGAAAAACTGTCTATAATTTTCCCCCCTCTAAATTTTCTGCTTTTCCTACACTGCTTTTATTTGTCCAAAACCGTTATTATTTAATGTAATAGAAAATCATTCATTTTGCACCTCACCATGCTATCTCTTTTTTTATGCATAAATTGTTCACCTCTCCATAATTCTGATTGGTAATATGTTCCATCACATTCTTTTAATTTCCTATAATGTCTCCTGTATATCTAGGTCATGTGTCCATTTGGACATTATTTTAGTAAATGGAGTACATTAGTCTCTGTCCAATTTCTGATAGAGTACTTCCCAGCTTTCTTCACAATTTTCACCAAATCCGGAATTCTTATCACAAAACCCTGACAACATTTTGCAAATCCAAAGTTATTCTGTTCTACTCATCTACCTTTCTATCTCTTAGCTCATGCCAGATAGCTTTTTTACTATTATCATTAGTTTTGTTTTTGTTTTCTCTATTTTATTTTCAATTTGTGGAATAAAATAAAGATTTCCATAACACGGCACAATAAAAAAAGACGATTGCATAAGAAGTACCAAATCAATTACAACTCAACAATTTCCTATTCATTTTAAGTAGGTAATAAAGTTACCATGTAAATTTCTTTTTTTTTCCCTTCCCTCTTCCCTTTGCCATAGAGATGGTTATCAGCAGATACAAGCATGTGCATGTGTGTTTTCCATGGATATTACCAAATCATTCACAAAGAGATATTTTTATTACCTCATTCCCTAGTCCGATTGCTTCTATTCCTTTTCTTCCTCTTATTCATATTTTAGGATTTCCAACACAATATTGAATAATATTGGTGACAACATCCACTTCTGTTGACTCTTGGTGCTTACTGGCAAGGTTGCTAACTTCTCCCCATTACAAGTAACTCTTGCTGACAGTTTTGAGGGAAGTGCTTTTTATCAATTTTAGGAAAAATCTATTTTCCCTATATTTTCAGGTGTTCTTAATAGAAATGAGTACTCTACTGTACCAAAAGCTTTTAATTTGGCTACTGGTAGAGTCATATGATTATTGTTATTGATCTAAGAGATCACGTGTATTACTTTCCTTAGGTTATTCCATCCCTACATTCCTGGTAGAAATCCCAACGGGTCACAATGTATAATCTTTGCAATATATTCTTGTAATCTCCTAGCTAGTATTTTGTTTAGATTTTGGCATCCATAGACATTAATGAAATTGGTCTATGATGTTCTCTTTTTTATTTTTCCTAATTTCAATATCAGTATCATATTTGTTTCATAAAAGCACTTTGGTAGTTCCCCTTCTTTATCTATTTTTTCCCAATCATATATTTAATACTGGAATCAGCTGACCTTTACATGTTTTGTAGAATTCCCTTGCAAATCCATCTGGTCCTGCTGCTTTATTCTTAGGAAGCTCATTTGTGGCCAGTTCAATTTCTTTTTCTAACTCAAGATGACCTAAGTATTTTTTTTTTCCTGATAATCCCCTGAGAATAATGTTCTAGCACTACCTGCCCTCCACTCCCATCTGCTTCCTCTGTATCACTTCTTCCTTTCAGGACTTATAAGTGTGTAATAACTTCTCCATTTTACTCTCCCTATCCAATATTATTTTTTTAGAATCAACATATCATACACAGCTCAGGTTAAGCTTTTCTTTCCAACTACCCAAGTAATGATAACATTCTTAAGGTCACTGATAACACCTAACTTTATAAAAAGAAAACAAGTTGACCTGATTAAGTCCCTTATAACTGGTCTTTAATTTTTATCTTATATTTTTCCTGGATGATCCATGTCCAATTTGCAATTGAATCCTGCTCTTTTTCTCACAAATACCTGAATATCTTTCAGTTCATTATTCTATTTTTTTCATTCAGGATTACACTCAGCTTTGCTAAGTGACTTATTTTTGTTCACAACCACAGCTCCCTTGCTCTATGAAATATAATGTCCCAAGCCCTATAGTCTTTTAATGTAGAAGCTGTGAGGTCTTGCCTTATCTTGATGCTAGCTCCACAGTACATACATCCTCTTCATCTTGTTGCTTCTAGTGTTTCCTACTTAACTTGGGAGCCTTGGAACTTGGCTATAATGTTATTGTAAATTTTCATTTTATCACTTTAAGGGGCAAATTTCCTTAATGTCTTGGAATATTTCATCTAGACCCTTAATTGGATCATACCTGTCAGGTAGTATAACAACTCTTAACTTGAGTGTCCTTGATCTAATCTCCATATCATTTGTTTTTCTAATGAATCTTTCCACATTTACTTCTACTTTTTCATTCCTTCAGTGTTCAGTCTTTCTTGGTGCCTTATAATGTCATTAGCTTCATCTCACCCAATTCTGCATTTTAAGAGGTTACTATAGTTCTTAAGTTTTTGGATCTGTTTTTCTAGTTAGTTGACTTTCTGGTCATCATTTTTTTAATTTCCTGTTCTGCTGTTGTTTTTTCCTCTAATTTTTCCTCAGTCCATCATTTCATTTTTAAATATTTATTAATTTCTTCCCAGAACTCCTTTTGGGCCTGAGACCACCTGAAATTTCTCTTTGAAGTAGGAGTGTTTTTTTTTTATTTTAACGCCAGTTTCTTCCCCTGAAAAGGACCCCAGATCTTTATCTCCAGCTACCTGAATGATGGTAAGTTATTTAACTTAATGCTGAAAGCCAAGACCAAAGAAGATGGAGAGTTAGTGCATACAGAAGATTGTGCTGTCATGTCAGTTTTTGAGGATGAGATGGGACAGAGTATGAATCAATTCTCTGCTGATTGTAAAAATTTTGACCTGGCAATTAACACCAAGAAAAGAAAGGAAATGGTCCTTACCCAGGGACAGCAGATTCTGGATATTTTCCAGCATGACCTCTATGTACAGCTTTTTCTGAGAATGGTCCAAGAGGCACCACTCCTCCTCAGTGAAGTCCACAACCACATCCTTGAAGGTCACCAACTCCTAAACCATCAAAATCACATGATTTAGAGCTGAAAGACAGACTCCAGAATTCATCTAGTCCAACCTTCATCACCTTAGACGAGGAAACTGAAGCACAGAAAAGGGATTTGCTTAAAACTCATATAACCTTTATGACTTTCAGAGCCAGCACTTGAAATCACTTATTAAGAATCCAATGGAATATGGAGGAAAGCATTTTACATTTGAAATGAGAATCATGTTGGTGTAATAAAGCTGGAAAAAGTTCCTACTATTAAATGTTTCTCCCAGCAGAATTAGGGAAAACGTATGTGTTCTGTCAGTGAGATCAAAGCATTTGTAGAGAAGAGACAAGGTCATCTGAAATTCCTCCCCACCAGAAGAGTCATCAGTGACACATTAAGAAAACTGAAAGATGACATTGTGAAAAGCTGGTAAGTTCTGTGTTTTGTTTGGGAGTTGGTGGGAATGAAGAGTAAAACTGAGGAAAGGAGAAAGAAAAAGCAATGATCTAGTAAATTTCCTTAGAGTTAGAAATAAAGCCTTAATGAGACGAAAGTATGAAAAGGATTCTCAAGAGACATTACTCACAATGTGGCCTCAAGTGAGTGGAATGAGGCTTTTTCCAGCCAAGTGAAGAAGTTCTCTGTTCTTATACAGAGGGCTTCAGATGACACTGGCTATGATGTGTCACGGGCAAAAGCATCTGCAGCCCTTGCTTTATGATTGCATGCAGTTGTTCAAGGAACATAGTCATTCATCGTATTATTTAATCATAAAGAAATGAACGTAACTATGTGAGGAAAGGAGGGTTCCTTCATTCAGTACAAGTGTAATGTTTTGTGAACTATGGTTGGAGACTGAGCTAATGCATAAGAGAGACACTGACACTATTTATGAAAAACAAATTATTTCAACATGCAGCTAGAACTCAAGAACACTGGTCATCAGGAAAGAAGAGGCAGACTGATGGATATCATAGAAGAGAGTGGGGACATCTGTAAGCCTTTGATACATGGGGTATGGGGGGCTCATCTATTTATCCAACCTACTACATGTAGAACCCATGTTCAGCCAATGCACTTGCCAATCGACATTCTTCCAATTCATTCTCTTCAATTTCTAGCAGAAAGATGAGTCACTTTTTCTTTTATTTCAGAGCAATTCTCTTTCATGGAGGTAAAAATCTCTTTTCCCTTTTTTCTCATTTTGATTCTATTTAAAACATCTTATTTATCTTATATTTATAATCTTGATTTTGCTTTTAGTTTCCTTTATTTCTATTATCAAACATTTGAGCAAATAAAGAACTTATTAGATCTTTCCTGATATTTTTAGGTTCCCAAAAATCTACAAAATTTTCCTTTTCATTTGGTGTTCTGAGTCATGACCCTTCACTGCATTGAATTTACTTACAGGAATGATGCTATAATGGCTGTTCTTGTATCAGTGTACTGAATGTCCCCTTCAGTACCTTCCTTCCCCAATCTCTTTGAGAAAACTAATAGACTTCATTCCTATGCAGTTATTTTTCCTTAGAAGGCACAAAGGGCTTAGCAAATGTTGATTAACTACCTGACTAATTAAGCAGACAGTGTTTTCTTTGCACTGGCATAACACCTTTCTAACCATACCAATAAATTCAATTTTTTTTTCCTTTTTCCTAAAAAAGTTTCTTTTTTTCTCTGTATCTCCTGACCTATTCTTACCCAAAACTTCTTTGTAAGCTTTGTTATGCTGCTCCTACCAAACGATGGCTCCAATACCCTAGAGGGAGAGTGTCTCTGTGTCCTCTGTGAAACTGAGAGAGTTTACTTACACATGCCAATCACCTACTCCTGGGGCATCACGCTCTGAGGGGAGAAATGAAGCACAGTTTACTATCTGGCTGTATCCTGCACTCCCTTATTCTGGCTGTCCCTCGCTGACCCTGACAATTCTCACAACAGGATTAAATGAGCTAATATCTATGTGCTTCTTGGCACAAACAGATGCCCTATCTTAACCCTTTCTAGTCTTCTTACACCTTTTTCCTTTTCTTCCCTCTGACCCAGGGACACTGGCCTCCTGGCTGATCCTTGACCAAGACCCTCCATCCCCTGACCCTGTGCTTTTCCAATGGTTGTCTACCATGCTTGAAATGTCCTCCCCCTGCACCTGGGCCTCCTGGCTTCCTTTGTATCTCAGGTAACATCTCATCTGAAAACAAGCTTTTCCTGGTCCCTGACACTGCCAGAGACTGCCCTCTCAAGGTGCCTCCCATCCATACTGTACAGAGCTTGTTTAGACACAGTTGCTGACTGACATGTTCTTTCCCCATTAGAGTGTAAGCTCATGGAGGGCAGGGACTGCTTTTTTTTTCAACCTTCCTTTGCATCCTCAGTAGGTTAGCACAGTGCTTGTCACAGAGGGGCCACTTTCTAAATGCTTATTGACTTGACCTAAGACATGGGAAATGAGAGGGATTCAGAGAGCCCTGGGAAGGCTTGTGGTGCCTGAGGCAGGAGGAAATGAGTAGAAAGAGGAAGACGATTTCTGCTCTGCTGACAGCACTGCAAAGGACATCTAACAGGATAAAGCTTCCTTGGCTCTCTTGGATTTCAGGTTGGCTGATGCTAGTCAGGTCTGTGGATGGACTGTACTCACCTGCGATGAGGGTCTCAGGGTGGCAGGGGCCATTTCCTCTGGTTCTAGGCGTTGGGCTCTACAAGCTGACCTGGGAAGAGAGAAGAATCGCAGAATGGAAGAGACATTGTCTTTACCTCGTCTTCCTAGTGTGGATCCCGACCTGCCAGGAATGACAGAGGTTGAGATCTCAGAAGAAGGCCCTAGTCAGCCTTCAGGGGAGAGACTCCACCTTAGCAGGAGGGCAGCAAGGAGGGTGAGGCTTGGAAGAGAGCTTGGTCTGAGCAGGAAGAGGACATGCCAGCCTCTCTAACTCCTTCCCTTGGACCTCATGCCCCTCCACCACCCTCCTGCAGAGACCCAAGAGGCAGAAGGGACTTTGGATCCCATATGGGATGACACCAATCAGAGGCTCAATGACCCCAGATGCAGAGCTCTGCCTGCACCTCATACTTTGGGTGAGATATGCAGGTCAGGTCACTGTGACCCAATGGTAAAAGTGGTGATGGCACCATAAGACCTTTAGGATGTGACAGGGAGCCTGGACAAGTAGCAGGGGCAACCCCCAGAGCCAGGACTTGGAGGGAAGCCTGGTCTTGGCAAGCCTGGAAGATAGTTAACAAGAGGTCAGTGGGGGAATCTGAGGTCCAAAGGAAAGGGCAGACAGCAGAAGTGGGGTTGTGAGGAGGGGCCCTTGTTCAGACCTACCCGGCACCTGCATCTGCAGAGCTGGCTCCCAGAAAGCAGAGAGGTCAGCACTGAGGGAAGAAGGCAGAGAGGTCACAGATCCTAGGGCTTTCACTTCCAGGTAGCTTATTCTGGGTGGGCCCTCCCTGTGACAGGAGTCCTGCCCTGCCCTCCTCTACCTACCCCTTCCCTCCCAAGGTTCCAATGTCCCTCCCCTCCCCCCTGCCCCGGGCCACCACCCACCAGCCTAGTCATCTCTGAGCTTGTGCCTCCCCCACTGCTCTACCCTTCTCTCCCTCCCTCCCTTACCCAGCTCTGAGACTTCAACCCTACTAAGTAGAATCTCCTGGTCTCCCAGCTCTCCCCCTGCTGCCCCTTCTTACCCACAAGGACTTGCCTGTCCTACATCCCTCTGGGTTCTCCCACCCAATCCCCTCCCCTGATTCCATCCTCCCTCAGGCCTCCCCCTTCTCTGCAACTAGGGTGCAGACCTGCCCAACCCCACTGAACTCTCCTCCAAACTGAAGACATTTACTACCTTGGTCCATCTCCATTCTTGACCTTCCATACCCCAATCCAAACACTGAGGTGATGTTTCCCCCTTTCTCGATTTTATTTCCTTGTTCCTATTTTCTATGAGATGTTCTCTCACTGGAAGACATCAGGATCCTAATGAGGAGCTGAGGTCAGGACAGCAGGAGACCTGGTCCCAGTGCACATGTTAGAGCTGACATTATAACTTTTCTCTACTGATATAAACCTTCACATTTGCCTCTATGACAAGAGGTTTGGCTGGTACCTGATTAAGCAACTGCAACCCATCCCTGGGAGGTCCCACTATTTCCCTTTTCACCCTCAAAACCCAGGTTCTAATGGGAAGGGGAGAGGTGCAGAAAGCAGGAAGTGTTGGTCCTGGGGCACACAGATGTCAGGAAATTAGGAGGGAGGCCACAGAAGGACTGGGGTGAGACTGCTGGTCAGGGTGGGGGTGAGTGTTGGGGGGGAGGGGTGGGAGACCTCCATAATCCAGCACTGAATCCTTAATGATCATTATGGCATTTTTTTTTACAAAGTAAAGACAGTTCCCACCCTTCAAGACCTTTTCTAGTCCCAAGGAGTGGTGGGCAGAGAGGGGCTCTATGGCTGTGCTGGGGAATGGGGCCTTAGGTCATAGATTGTCACTCAAAAACCTGGTACTGCAGCAGAGTAGGTATTGATCTTGGTATCTGTTAGCTGAACTGGAAAAGAGAGGGAAAGTTTGGGGACGACAATGAGGGCAAAAGAAGGAAGAGACACAGAGGAAAATATAGATATATACTGTAGACCCCTCCCCAAAGCATTTTGAAACCTCCCTACCCACCCAGAAAGACCAAAGAAAGGGTGGGAGACAAAGCCCAGAAACTGCCTCAGATCTGACAGATTAAGATATAGTTGTGGTGTGGGTATGGTTGAATGAACACTCAGGCACACTTCTAGCACAACCAAGAAGTGCCCTTTGAATGAACAGCCCTACAGTCATAAATTGAGTCTCCAATTCGGTTGCACTGTTACAGATCTCTCCTCCCTTCTCTATTGGTTTCTTTCTTTGTTTTCCCAACTTGGCCAGAATTATTAACCCAAGAAGGGCGCCATATCCTCTGAATCTTTGAGACTTTGCACACAAACTGTGACACCCCCTCTTTGGCTAATCAAATTATGCATCAGAAAAAAGGTCAGTGGCTAGAACACAAAGTCCAGACAATGCTAATGGCATATAGTCTGCTTTACATAAAACAAATTAACACAGGCAATAAGTCTCAGGACACACAATCTTTTCCCCCTGGTCTGAACTCCCTTCTCACAGGACATCACAGTCAGCTGATCAAAGCTGGGACAAGGACCTTTGGCACATGCACAGATACCCTGATGAGCAGAATGGCTTGGATTCAGTCACAGCCAAAGAGTGTGTGTGTGTGTGTGTGTGTGTGTGTGTGTGTCTGTGTGTTCTGGGAGGGGCAGTGAGGACAGGTACGGTTTTCTGCCTCTCCCAGCATTTTCTGGCTGGACACTTGAAGTTGGTAAGCAGTGCCATGGTGGAAGGACTGGTCCAACACACTTGCATGGCATCCTTACATACAGCTAGTGCTGCCTCTCCTTGCTGGGGGCTTTTTGGTGGGGCTGGGATAACACATGCCTGTTTGACCTTTTCCATAACCTCCACTGTAGGTCTGCTTCAGGGATGACTCACCCTCTGAGGTCTGCTCCAGCTCTAATAATTCTGATTCTATGGCAGTGACAATGCCTGTTGTGGTTGGGTCACTCAGTGGTCCGACTCTTCATGACCCCACGGACACAGTTCATGGGATTTTCTCAGCAAAGATACTGGAGTAGTTTGCCATTTTCTTCTCCAGTGTGGCCCCATTTTACAGATGAGGAAAAGAGGCAAAGAGATGAAGTGACTTGTCCAGGGTCACACAGCTGGCTAGTGTTTGAGGCTAGATTTGAATTCAGGTCTTCCTGACTCCTGGGTTAACACTCTTTACACTACACTCCCTAGCTGCCCCTGACAGCCAACCATTTTAAGGATCATTGCACAGACTCATCAGAGAGAAGAGAGAAGCTACCCCAGATGGCAATCCTTACAACTTTTGGAGCATTTCTCAGGTAATTCAGACTAGACCACAACTGCCCTCCATGTTTTCTGGTGGGAGTTACTCAAAGTCTCACGTGTCCAGTGGGAAGATTTTCTCATCTCTATCAACAGAGAAGATCCCCAGTTAGGATAAGCCAGATCAAGTTCTGTGCCCTCCAACCTCATTTAAACCAGGCACACTATTGCACAGAATTCCCAGGAATATTTGTCTGATGAGAATGGGGGGAGGAGGGCTGCTAAAGAAACTTCTATGAACTGGGTTCATTTCCTTGTTCTGCAGGAGCTCCTGATTACAACCAATACAAGGGTCTAGAAAGTTCTGTCCATGTTGGCCATTAAAACTTCACAAATGGTCCCCTTCCCACCTTCCCAGTCTGCTTCCTACTTCCCCCAAGACCCCCTGCCATGAATCCAGCAAGACTACGTGACTTCTGCTCCTCATTCATCACCCTCCTCTCCCTGTTCTGGGGAGAATGGGAGCTTTTTGAGCTTTTTACGTGTGTGTGTACATGTGTGTGTGTGTGTGTGTGTGTGTTTATAAGAGAGACAGAGTCAGAGAGACAGAGAGAGAGAGTTAGAGTCTGGGCCTGAGACCCTGTGGCAGTCTGGGGAAGATTGTAAAGCAAATGCTTATAAATCCTAGCTGTGTGACTCTAGACAAGTCACTAGACCTGTTTCTCTCAATTATAAAGTGGGCAGAATAACGGCACCTCCCTCCAAAGGCTGCTCTGAGAATTCCACTGGCCAACTGCTTGGCAGTGCCAGGCACATGGTGTGATATAAATGCTAGTTTTTTTTGTTCTTATTTCTCTCCAGGAAGTTCTTGGGACTTCTGGGCTGAGGAATTCCCCAACACCAGACACTGCTTCAACTTTCAACGCCAGTGCAGTGTTTGGAACACACAGATAAGGAAACTGAGTCTAAGAGATCAAGTGACCTGACACAGCTGATGGGCATTTGAACTCAGGTCTAGCTGACTGAGAGCAGCACTATCCACTGCACGACCCAGCTGCTTCCCTTCATGGAGATGACTGAGAGTCAGCTACAAAAAAGCAGGCCCAGAACTGAGGGATAGTCACTCCCTGGGGGACCGAGGTGGGCATGGGGAAAAGAGACCAGGGCAGACCAGAGGAAGGACTTTAAGAGGCAGCCACAGATTCCCTGGCTCTGGGGTCTCCAGGCCCTGCCCACTGGGCACTTAGAAGTTGATAATCATTTCAGATGCTGTGAACCCCCAATAAGATCCAAAGCCTGAACTAATCAATCAGACTGCTTTGCTTTGCTCCCAAAATGCCTTTTCCTGTGTCAGCAACTTCAAAGACCAGATAAGGTTCATAAGGAGTGTTCTTCCTGTGGGTAACCACTAAATGATAGGCTACAATACAGGGACTTCTCTTATCTTGATATCCTAGAGGCATTTGCTTATACTGGAGAAATGAGGCAGTCTTGGGATCCTAATTTCTAACTGACACTACTTTGTCCAGTGTGTTGTCTTATTGGATTTAAATCTTATTCAGCTAAGAACCTTCCTTTCACACTATATGGAGGCCATAAATTGGAGTTGGGATTGTTCTAAAGCAAATTTAAACCTTCTCATTCTTTTACCAGTCAGATGTTTCCTCTGACTCCATGATCATGTATCTCCTAGGTTTGAGGAATAAATAAGATAAATATATACCGACTAGACTGTTTGACTCTTGACCAAACTTTCAAGTTGACAAAGTGAAGCTGAGCTGGGGCAGAGAGGGGTCACAGCCCCAAGGCTCCTAGGTTCTTAGATGAAGGAGGAACCTCAGAGATCACCAACTTCCATGCCCCATCAGCCAATAAGGCTGAACAGGCCAATCCATCAATAAGCATCCATTAGTGGTACAGTGGGCCCAGTGCCTGCTCTGGAGTCAGGGAGACCTAAGTTGATATTGCAACCTCTGACACTAGCTGTGTGACCCTGGGTAAGTCACTTAACTCTATTTGCCTTTGTTTCCTCATCTCTAAAAACGACCTGGAGGAGATGGCAATTCACTCTGGTATTTTTTCCAAGAAGACCCAAAATGACTCACAAACAGTCAAGCATGACTGAAAACCTTTAAACCTGGAAAAAAATAAGCATCTATTGTGTGCCATGTAGTGTGCTAAGGCCAACACAGCTTCTTGGAAGAGTCTTTAAAAAGGGGCTAGTGCTAGAGGGAGAGAAGGAGGGTATTTTATGTTTGTTCATTTAAAGATTCTAGGAGAGAATGACTAGGAGGCCTGAGCCTATCCCAGAGAGAAGGGCAGAGCACAGAGGAGTGGGGAATGAAAAGCCCCCACAGGAATCTAATTGCCTGGGGAATCGGAGCAGGGGAGAAAGTTGGTGGTCGGATGAGGATTCATTCAGGTCCCCAAAATGTGTTGGAAGGATTCTCCCAATTAGGCCTGGGCCCCAGCATGGGCTGGGGTTCTGTCCAAGGTAGGACAGCAGCACGGAACCAGGAAATTGAGAGGGGACAGATATGGTTTAACAGGCTGGAGTCCACGTTTCAAGTGGCCAGCTCTAAAAGGACTCTAAGCTGAGCCAAGAGGGGCCTCAGAGCTCCAGGCCCTTATTTTGCCTGAAGAAACAAGGCTCAGAGTGGTCAGTGACTGGCCCATGGTCACAGGGGCATTAAGGAACAGCCTGGATTCCAGCCTGGGTCACAGAGTTACACCACTAGGGAACTCCAAGATCACTTTCTGACCTCCATCCTACTCTCACCTTACATGAGGGTTTTTGTTTTTTTTTTTCTGAGCATTCACAGGAATGCACATATATCTGAAACCTGAAAGGTCACCAAGTCTACCCTCACATTTTACAGAAGAGAACACAGAGGCTCAGGGACTTAGCAGCCAAGGTTAAGTGGGGAGAGCCTGGAGTCAGACCTGAGAAAATCCTCCCTCTGACATGTCCTGACTAAGACTCTGGTAAAATCACTGCACCTCTCAGCCTCAGTTCCCTCATTTGTCAAATGGGGATGACAGCCCCTTTCTGGCAGGGCTGTTGTGAGGATCAAAGAGATCACACATGTAAAGCACTGTATACAGTCTGGTAGTGGGACTGGGGAAGCTGGATTCGAACCCAGATCCTGAATCCAAACACACAGCTCTTCCCTGCCTCTACCAGGTAGCCTCTCAGCATGGGGGAGGGTACAGGCTGCTGAAGTTTTCTCTTGGGAGGAAAGGAGAAGGATTCTTGTGGGGGAGGGGGAGGGCATAAGACAAAAGGATTGTGAAAAATCCTTCATTTCCTGGTTCCAAGGTGGTCTAACTACAAGACCAGGTTGGGGGACGGCAGATAGCTGCCAGGCCACCCAGGCTAGGGTTTGGGAGGGGGTTGGGGGTCACCTGAGATGCACACATACTTTCTCTGACCAAAGATTCCAGGTCCTCTGATGTCTTCTCCATCAGGCTAAAGAGTGGAATAAAGACAGAGACTGACTGCTCCCTGGAATCTGTCCTCCAACCTTCCAGAGCTCCCAATATTTATCTCCCTTCTCCCTCCACTCCTTTGCTTTCAGAGCCAGGGGAACTAAAACTTGGTTCCTCCCTACCCTGCCTCCTCCCAGCCTAGGTATGTGGAGGTGTGGTGGGGGAGGGCCTTATGTCCAAAGCTTCCATTATCCAGCCAGTGTTAGTTAAGTGGCCTGTGCTCAGTGCTACTGTCCCTGCCCCAATAATGCAGAAATGCCTCCAAGTAAATATGCCTCTTTCCTTGTTGTGGGGAATCTGATCTCAGTTCACCCCCCTCAGACTTAATCAGATTTAGGACTCCCCAGAGATATGAGTTATTCTTCTCTGCTTCAGAAGAGACAAAGAGCTGTAGCCTGCCTCATCTCTCTCCTCATTCTAGTCTAGCCTCAAAGGCATTTTCCTAAAGTGCAGGTCTGATCATGTCAGCCCCCTCTCCCACTTAATAAACTCCAGTGGCTCCCTACTGCTTCCCTCAGGAGTAAATACAAAATGCTCTGCTTGGCACCCAAAGCCCTGCCTAATTTAGCCCTCTGCTACCCTTCCTGCCTTCTCACTCCTTTCTCCCCATATGTACTCTTCAGTCTGGTGACAGTGGTCTCCTGGAGGTTTCATTCATAAGACCTTCCAGCTTTCAGACCCTCCAGTTCTCAGCTCCCAGCATTTTCTCTGGCTGTCCCCAAGTTTGGGACACTCTCCCTCCTCTGCTCTACCAGTCACCTTCCTGGCTCCCTTCAAGGCCCAGTTAAAATCCCCCCTTCTCGGCGGGCAGCTCACACTACTCCCTGCTTTCCGGCTGCCATCTTGGGAAATGAGAGGGATTCAAGAGAGAGCTGGGAAGACTTCTGTGGTCTGAGGCAGGAGGACATGAGCAGAACCAGGAGGACAATTTCTGCTCTGCTGACAGCACTGCAGAGGACAACCTACATCTAAAAGGGTAAAGCTTGCTTGCTAGTCCCTCTAAAAACCTATAAAAAATGGCTCTGAACCAATTCTAGAATTGCAGAACCCACAAAACAGCAAAGGGAAGCAGGGTTCCAGCCCAGGATAGCCTGGATGGTCTCTGGGTGAGGTCTATCCCATACGGAGCTGGGAGCTGGGAGCGGAGTGGAGCCGGGGCCAGCGTGACCAGCACAGACCAACCAGACCAGGAGCCGGGAGGAGCGGACCCTAGCGCCCTGAATCAGTGAGCTGCAGCAGTTACCAGACTTCTCAACCCACAAACACCAAAGACAGTGGAGAAGGTTAGTGGGCAAGGCTGTGGGAGTGGAAGCAGTTCCTGGTTGGGCCACCGCCTCCGGGGCAGCGGAGGTGGGGCAGCTACAGCTGCAGTTGCTTTCAGCCCCAAGCCCACCTGGTGGGAGGAATTAAGTGGCGGATCAGAACAGGAGTGCACAGCCTCCTGAAGATCTAAGTCCATTCCGGATTGAGGGTTCTTGGGGAAGGAGGAGTGCTGGTGTGGCAGAGCTAGCGCATCCCTCTAAACGTGGAACATAGAACTCTTTAACTACAAGCAGTCATACCCCGCTAAAAAACTCAAGGGTGAAGTTAGTTCATTGGGAATACGGCCAGGCAGCGAAAACACACCCAGATTCAGCCTCAGACTTTAGATTCTTTCTTTGCTGACAAAGAAGACCAAAACATACCGCCTAAAGAAGTCAACAAAGTGCAAGAGCCTAAACCAAAAGCCTCCAAGGAAAACATGAACTGGTCCCAGGCCATGGAAGAGCTCAAAAAGGATTTGGAAAAGCAACTTAGAGAAGTAGAGGAAAAACTGGGAAGAGAAATGAGAAGGATGCGAGAAAACCATGAAAAACAAGTCAATGACTTGCTAAAGGTGACCCAACAAAATACTGAAAAATACACTGAAGAAAACAACACCTTAAAAAACAGACTAACTCAAATGGCAAAAGAGCTCCAAAAAGCCAATGAGGAGAAGAATGCCTTGAAAGGCAGAATTAGCCAAAGGAAAAGGAGGTCCAACGGACCACTGAAGAAAATACTACTTTAAAAATTAGATTGGAGCAAGTGGAAGCTAGTGACTTGATGAGAAATCAAGATATTATAAAACAGAACCAAAGGAATGAAAAAACGGAAGACAATGTGAAATATCTCATTGGAAAAACCACTGACCTGGAAAATAGATCCAGGAGAGATAATCTGAAAATGATTGGACTACCTGAAAGCCATGATCAAAAAAAGATCCTAGATATCATCTTTCAAGAAATTATCAAGGAGAACTGCCCTGATAGTCTAGAGCCACAGGGCAAAATAGAAATTGAAAGAATCCATCGATCACCTCCTCAAATAGATCCCAAAAAGAAATCTCCTAGGAATATTGTCACCAAATTCCAGAGCTCCCAGATCAAGGAGAAAATATTGCAAGCAGCCAGAAAGAAACAATTTGAGTATTGTGGAAACACAATCAGAATAACCCAAGATCTGGCAGCTTCTACATTAAGAGATCGAAGGGCTTGGAATATGATATTCTGGAGGTCAATGGAGCTAGGATTAAAACCTACAATCACCTACCCAGCAAAACTGAGTATCTCATGCTCCAAGGCAAAATATAGACTTTCAATAAAATAGAGGACTTTCAAGCTTTCTCAGTGAAAAGACCAGAGCTGAATAGAAAATTTGACTTTCAAACACAAGAATCAAGAGAAGCATGAAAAGGTAATCAAGAAATAGAAATTGCAAGGGACTTACTAAAGTTAAACTGTTTTGTTTACATTCCTACATGGAAAGATAACATGTATGATTCATGAGACCTCAGTATTAGGGCAGCTGAAGGGAATATGCATGTATATATATATGTTTATGTATATATAAGTAAATGTGTATGTATGTATATATCTATGTGTGTGTATATATATATATATATAGAGAGAGAGAGAGAGAGCAGACACAGGGTGAGTTGAAGATGAAGGGAAGATATCTAAAAGAAATAAAATCAAATTAAGGGATAAGAGAGGATTATATTGAGAGAGGGAGATAGGGAGAGATAGAATCGGGTGGATTATGTCACATAAAGGTGGCAAGAGGAAGCAGTTCTGGGGGAGGAGGGGAGAAGGCAGGTGAGGGGAGAATGAGTGAATCTTGCTCTCATCAAATTTGGCCTGAGGAGGTAATACCATACATACTGAATTGTGTATCTTACCCCACAGGAAAGAAGAGGGAAGAAGATAAAAAAAAGGGGGGGGATGATGGAGGGGAGGGCAGATGGGGGGAGGAGGTAATCAAAAACAAACACTTTTGAAAGGGGACACGGTCAAGGGAGAAAATTCAATAAAGGGGGATGGGTTGGGAACGAGCAAAATATAGTGAGTCTTTCACAACATGAGTATTGTGGAAGGGTTATACATAATGATACACATGTGGCCTATGTTGAATTGCTCGACTTCTTAGGGAGGGTGGGTGGGAAGGGAAGAGTGGAGAGAATTTGGAACTCAAAGTTTTAAAAACAAATATTAAAAAAAAAAAGTTTTTACATGCAACTAGAAAATAAGATACACTGGCAATGTGGCGTAGAAATTTATCTTGCCCTACGAGAAAGGAAGGGAAAAGATGATGGGAGGGGAGTGGGGTGACAGAAGGGAGGGCTGACTGGGGAACAGGGCAACCCAAATATACGCCATCTTGGAGTGGGGGGAGGGTAGAAATGGGGAGAAAATTTGTAATTCAAACTCTCGTGAAAATCAATGCTGAAAACTAAATATGTTAAATAAATAAATTTAATTTAAAAAAAAAGAAATAAGAAACAGAAAAAAAAAATCCCCCCTTCTACAGGAAGCTTCTCCAACCACTCTTTCTTCCACTGTTAGTTATTTCCTGTTTATCCTCTAAATATCTCACAGTGTAAGCATTTACATATTGTCTCCCCCAGGTGACTGTGTGCTGCCTAAGGGCAGGGACTGTCCTTTGTCTCTTTTTGTATCCCTGGTGCTTAGCCCTGTGCCTGGCACATTGTTGTAGGTCAGTCTTGTTTGACTCTCCCTTACCCTGTGGACCACAACCCACCAACAGTGTCCACAGCATTTCCTGGCAAATAATCTGGGGTGCTTTGCCATTTCCTTCTCCAATGGATTAAGGTCAACAGAGTTAAGTGACATACTTAGGGTCACACACTAGTAAGGATGGGGAAGGACAGAGATGCGCAAGGGCTTCTACTAAGAAAAAGTTAGGGATTCCAGAGATGAATTATGAATGAATAAAAGTATGGCCTTCCTCTAGTTATGGCTCATCCTATGAATAAATACAGGGCAATGAAGGATCATGACTCAGAACACCAAGTGAAAAGGGAAATTTTGTAAATTCTTGGGAATCGTAAAAAATCAGGCAAAGTCTAATAAATTCTTTAACTGCTCAGAAGTTCAATAATAGAAAAAAGAAAACTAAAATAAAATACAGATAAATAAAATAAAATGCAGATTACAAATAGAAGATAAATCAGATGTCATCAAAGTGACAAAAAAGTGGAAAGAGCTTTTTACCTACATGAAAGTGAGTTGCTCTAAAATAACACAACTTCCAAAAAAGTGAATCCTATCAGTGTGCCAGAAATGGAAGATGACTTGGAAGAGTATCAAATGCCAAGTGCATTGGCTGAACATGTGTTCTCCATGTACCACGCTGGAGAAATAGATGAGCCTGCCCAAGTATCAAAAGCTTTACGTTAGCACCATTCTCTTGTATCATATCCATCCCTCTGCCTCTTGACTCCTGATTGCCAAAGTTCTCGAGTTCTAGCTGCATATTGAAATAATTTAATTTGTTAATAAAGTATCTCCTTCCTCTTCTGATAATCCCCTGAGAATAAGGTTAATTTGTTAATAAAGTATCTCCTTCCTCTTCTGATAATCCCCTGAGAATAAGGTTCTAGCACTACCAAGCCTCTCCCCGACCTGCTTCCTCTATATCACTTCTTCCTTTCAGGACTCACTTGGATGTGATAATTTCTCCATTTTACCTCTCCTTACCCAATTTTATTTTTTAGAATCACCCCATCATACTTACCTCAGCCCAAGCTTTCCCTTCAAACTACCCAGGTAATGATGACATTCTTAAAAGGACTGGTTACATTTTCACATATTAAAAGTGAACAGTTTGACCAATTCAGTCCTTTATAACTGGTCTTACTAGTTTTAAACCTTGTTTCTCATGGATCTTCTATGGCCAATTTTCCACTGGGTTCTGGACTTTTTGTCAGAAATACCTGAATGCCCTTCAATTCATTTTACATGTCCAATTTCTTTTTCATTCAGGATTATACTCAGCTTTGCTAAGTAAGTTATTTTTGATTGAAACAACAGCTCCCTTGTTCTATGAAATATAATATCCCAAGACCTGAGGTCTTTTCATGTAGAAGCTGCTAAATCTTGGGTTTTCCTGATTGTTTAAACTGCTTTTCTTTTCCTGTTGCGTCTAGTATGTTCTCCTTAACCTGGGAACTTTGAAGCTTGGCTATGATGTAACTATGAGCTTTTATATTGGTATCTCTTTCGGGGAGTAAACAATCAAATTTTTTTCTATTTGTACTTTACCCTCTTGTTCTAGAATTTCAGGGCAATTTTCTTTAATAATTTCTTACCATATATTAGTTAGACTCTTTATTGGATCATAACTTCCAAGTAACCCAACAATTCATATGTTGCCTCACCTTGAACACAAGTCCATTATCACCTGTTTTACTCAAGAGATTTCCACTTTTTGTTTTTTTTTTTAATTCTTTTGGTTTAGTTTTAGTATTTCTTGGTGTCTTCTAACTTAGTTAGCTTCCTCTTCCCAGATTCAAATAATGAAGAAGTTAATTTCTCCTTTAAGTTTTTTGGATCTCCATTTCTGGTTGGTGGACTTTCTTTCCATAATTTTCTTTGGTAACTTTATTTATGTGATTTTTGAAGTCTCTGTTTTTTTTCAAGAAGGCTTTTTGGCCTTGTGGCCATTAGACATCCTCTTTAAAGTGGAAATGGCTTTCTTAACCTCACCTTCTTCCTCTGAGAATGAACCCAGATTGTCTCAATCCCAATAGTTGCTACCTTGGGTTGGGTTCTTTTTTAGTTTTATTTTAAGCCACTTATTATTGTCAAGTTCTAGTCCTCAGCTGTGGGGGATGATACACTAGGCATCAGGGCCTTCTTAATGTTATTTCCCAAGATGTGTCTGAAGGCCCAACCTTGGGCACTCTTCTCTACTCCTGAGTCATGGCCGGGGACCCCAGCCACACTGTCAGAGCAAATGCTCCCACTCCCTGCAGTCTGCAATAGTAAACCTCAACTCACTCCTGTACTCAAGAACTATAACCAGGGACTCTGTTCTCCTATACATGCCCACAGTTAGCAAGGGACCTGCCTCTCTACTAAAGCACACACTAGCCCACTCCTGCTTACAGCCTGGGTCTATGTCTGGTCAGCACAACTGGGCCTGGTGACCAGCCACAGCCAAGGGTCCTTCAATACTGCCCCTCAGTTGTCTGAATCGGGACCACCCATACTATCACTGAGGTGAAACCTCTTGAAGCTGAGCCCAACCCAGCTGCCCCAGAGTTTACTGTTTCTTGATTTGGCAGAGTCTGTCTCTACGTGTTTGCACTTCAATTGGGCCAAACCTCTACCCAGGAAGGTCAGATCCTTCCCTAGGTGCTGTCAAGTTGTCATAAGAAGATAACTTCTGGATTTTTCACCATTTCTGCTGCTCAAAATTTACTTTGAGGCAAATTCTTTCTTTTTGGGGAGAAGATTCTTGGGGAGCCAAGTACTTCCTGTCTTGTTCTGCCACCTTCCCAGAATTGCCTCTTATTCTTTTTAGCATGATATATTCAAAGACCTTGTCAGACATCTAGACCAAGAGGAATGTGTCATCTGTGTCAGCTACCTGGCTGATGGCAAATTATTTCACTTCAAAAGGCTACAAGCCAAGACCAAAATGGATGGAGAGTTGGTGCAGGAAGATGACTGTGTACTCAATGAAGCTTCTGAGGCTGAGATGCAACAAATCAACTCTACTGCTTCTACTGCTTTTGGCCTAATAATTAACACCAAGGAAAGGAAGGAATTGGTCCTTACCCAGGGAGAGAAGGTTCTGGATATTCTCCAACATGACCTCCTTGTAAAGCTCTTCCTGAGAATGGTACAAGAGGCACGACTCCTCCTCAGGGAAGTCCACGACCACATCCCTGAATGTCACCAATTCCTAAACCATCAAAAGTCATGTGATTTAGAGCTGAAAGAGACTCCAGATTTCACCCTCGTCTACTGAGAAGAGGAAACTGTAGCCCAGGGAAGAGATTTGTCTAAAACTCGTATAACCTTCCGGGTATCAGAGCCAACACCTGAAACCAGTCACTAAGAGCCCACTGGAATACGGAGAAAAGCATTTTGCATTTGAATGAGAATCATGTTGGAGTTATAAAAGCTGAAAAACTCTTTTACTATACAATGCTACACCCAATGGGATTAGGAAGATGTTATGATGTGCTCCATCAGCAAGGTACAAGAATCTGTCCAGGAGAAAAAGAGAACGTCATGTGAAATTCCTGTCCACCAGAAGTGTATAAGTGATAATATTAAGAAAACCCTATGAAGGGTTTATGAGAACCTGGCAAGTACTATGTATTCTGGGGTTAAAAAAGATACCATTAACAGTGATCACTGAGGAGAGAAGAAAGAAATTATCTAGTAAATTTCCTAAAAGTCTTAAACAGAATCTCAAGTAGATGAAAGCATGAAAAGAATTCCAAAGAGGGATTCCTCACAATCTGTCCTCAGGAGTGGTGTAAGACTCCTTCTAGCCAACCACGTGAAGAAGATTTCTCTGTTCTTATACTGAGGGTTTGAGCTGACACTAAGTATGATTTATCATAATCAAAAACATCTGCTGGCATTGCTTTAACTTGTTCATGAAATATATTCATTCATTTAATATTTAATTACAGAGAAATAAGAGTAACTGTGGGGGAAGGAAGGTTCCATCGTTCAGTAAAAATGTAATATTTGATCAACTGGGATTGGAGAGTAAGCAAATGCATGACATTGAGTTTATTTATGAAAAGTAACTTATGTAAAGACAACGCTGGAAGTCTTTAACACTGGGAATCAGGAGTCGAGAGGCAGACAATGTAATAGATAATAACATACAGGAGAGTGGCCCCACCTGCAAATCCTGTGACACTCTGGATGGGTCATCTATTTTACACCCTGCTACATGTAGAACACGTTTAGCCAATGCACTCAGTATTTCTTGAGACATCTCATTTATCTTCTGTTTATACTCTATATTTTACTTTTAGCTTCCTTTATTTCTACTATTGAACTTTTGAGCAATTAAAGATTTCTTAGACTTTTCCTGATTTTTTAGATTCCCAAGAATTCACAAAATTTCCCTTTCCACTTGGTGTTCTGAGTCATGATCCTCCATTGTATTCTGTTTATTCATAGGATGAACAATCACTATAGGAAGGCCATGCTTTTATTCACTGATAATTCATCTATTCAATACCTAACTTCTTATCAGAAGCACTTCTGTTTCTCTTTTCTTCTCTGTCCTCCCGCATTCTCTCTTCCCCACCATGGGGTGAGCTCATGTACTCCAACCCTGCATATAAGAAGAGGGTCAGCTCACACATCTCCGTATTTGCATCTGGCTGCCCTACTTTGGAACTCCTCACTGACTTTGCCGCCATGTCCCAGTGTCTGCTGTCTTTTCCCCCAATCTCTTCCTTTGGTGTGTTGTCCTCACCTTGAAACTGTAAATTCCGTGGGGACAGGACAGTCTTTCTTCTTTTCTATTTGAATCTCCACACCTTAACACAGGACCTGGCACAGAGAAAGTGCTTTTAACAAATGCTTATTGACACTGTCACCTCAGTATAGTTTTTTTTGCTTTAAAAGCCCATCACGACCTAGACATCCCCAACTTTTTTCAGTGTTTTTGTACCTTACTTCCTACCATGTTCTTTTCAATCTCCTTGATATGCCAGGAACAAGACCCTCCATCTCTAGGATCTTAAGCATTTTCTCTGGCTCTCCACAATGACTGGAATTCTTTGCCCTCTCATTTATACCTCCTGGATCCCTTCATCTCTCCACTAAAACTCCACCTTCTACAGGAAGCCTTTCCCAGCTCCTCTTCATTCTGGTGTCCTCTTTTTAATCATATCCCACTGACCTGTGTATAGTTCGTTCGTATATATTTGTGGGCTTTCTGTCACCCTCCTTAGACAGTGAGCTCCTTGGGGGCACACAATGCCTCTTCATGCATGGTGCCTACTAAGCACAGTGTCAGGCATATAGGAGGCACTTCATAAGTGTAGACTGAATAACTGCTTTCATTCTCTTCTCAGAACCTCTTCATGTGAACTTACAGTGCCTTCTTTCCTCCATTTTCTAAGAAAGTAGGAGCCTTGTTTTGTCAAAGGCCAACCAGGTAAATGGTCATTAGATCCCTGCCCCATCCTATCCTCCCCACCAGTTAGCACAGTCATTCCCCACACCAAGTTACCTCACATTTTTAACCTTTCTCTATTAGCTGGTACCTTTCCTACTGCCTTCAAACATACCCATCTCCCCCTTCCTAAAGGAAACCATCCCTAAACCCTCACCACCCTTTGAACAATCATTCTATCTCACTTCCTTTCCTCAGTCAAACTCCTTGAAACATCTGGCTGAATTTTCTGCTTTGCTCTCTCACTCCTTAGCTGTTACTCACTTGTTTCAGTTGTGTCTGACTCTTCTAGATCTCACCTGAGGTTTTCTGAGCAAAGATCCAGGAGTGGTTTCCCATTTCCTGCTTACGCTAATTTTAAAGATGATAAACTGAGGCAAACAGAGTTGATTGACTTAAGTGACTCAGGATCACTCAGCTAGTAATTGTCTGAGGCCATATCTGAACACATGAAGATGAGTCTTCCCAATTCCAAGCCCAGTGCTCTATCCAATGGATCACCTTGCTGTCACCCCCTCACTCCTTTATCCTTAACAACTTGGCTTTCTTTTTCCATTTCCTGAAAGTGCTCTCTCCCAAGTTAGCACTGAGGCTTTAACTGCAAAATCTGATGGTTTTTTCTCAGTTCCCTTCCTAACTCACCTTTACATCATGCAATATTCTTGACTATCCACCTTGTATAAGAAGCCCATCTTGGTCCATTTTCTCTCTTTGGTTTCTTGAAATTTACCTTATACAATGTGCCTACTATGTGCCAGGCACAAGCACTTTACAAAAATTATCTCATCTGATCCTCACACTAACTCTGTTATGTAGGTCCTACTGCCACCATTTTACAGTAGAGAAAACTGAGACCAGCTCTCTAGGAAGTGTGTGAGGTCGGAGATATGAACTCAGCTTTTCCTGAATCCAGGCCTAGAACTCTATCCACTACACCTCCGAACTTCTGATCATGGAAGTAGATATGTATGTACACACGTACGTACATATGTATGTATGTATGTCAATAGTTTCCAAATTGTCCCCTGCTTTCCTTTTCCATTCTTGGTACCCCAAGAGCCCGTGAGTTGCTTGGATCACACCAAGTGCTTAATAAAAGCCCAGTGATTTGCTGACTTGACTAAAGCCACTGGAAAGTGAGCTCCTTGGGACGAGGGGCTGCTCACTTTGCTTTGTATGCCCAGCACTTAGCAGGGTGCCTGGCACACAATCAATGCTTGTTGACTTACCATGAGTGAGATCATGGGGACTGGAGCCATTCTCTTATTTTCTGCATTCCAACATCTAACAATATCAACTGTATTCAAGGAAGGGGAACCATTCTGAATCAAGGTGGGGGTCTGTTGAGACTGATTGTCTCAAACATGTAAATGCCATGTGATAATTGAGGGGGAATTCTGTAACTTTCCTAAATGACTTCACTACTTTCTTTAGGCAACCTCGTTCCCAGGCTGGTAAGATTTCATGACCTTGGTCAAATGAAAGTTCCAAGGTATCTACCTGCTGAGTCCCAAAAGACCTGCCCAGATACAGAGAATTTACAGGCTCCCTTGTCCACTTGGAATTACCTTTTCAAATTAACAAAAATCCCAACAACAACACAAAATCAGATTTGTAATGATGTAACCTTATTGTGGATCGAATAAAATCAATTCAGTTGATAGCAGTTCTTAATTTCTTGCCTAGAGAATTACATTATCCATTTATTGATTTGACACTCTAGACTGATGGCATTCAGACACCAGGACAGAGTCATTTTCACCCAATGACGCTCTTAATTCTCTTTACAATTTCTAAACGAACTGCTTTAATTTTAAGAATATTTTTCATTAAGGTATAATCCACCTGTAAAGGGTTAAACATCACAAGCATCCCAAGAGGAGAACACATGTGACATTAAATGAGACCATATTATAATCTAGTTTAGGACAAAAGTAGTTGCACTTGCGACCAAAATGTCACCATATAGGGCCCACTCCTTTGAGTTGGTCTACTGCCTGACTGTTATCAGGGCAGTCTTTCTACTCAGAAGCAGAAGGGAGAATGACAGTTAATGGACAGATGAGGGAGGAGGGGCTCTCAAGGGAAACTAATGTTTCACATTTTAGCTCAGGTACAATTTGAGCCTTGGGTGGAAGTTGGTGGACTAGGAGAAGGTCAAGGCAGAAGAGGGGTCATTCCTATGGCCATGGCATTGCAGCTGATGGAGACCAGGAATAGGAGTAGAGAGGAAGGCAGGGGCCTGAGTTTCTGGACCTGAGTGTTGAAGGGAGGAAGAGGTTGATCCTGGGGCCTCAGAAACCAGGCAGGGAGAGCCTCAGAAAGAGCTTAGACCACTGAGGCCCATGGGGCTTCTTCTGCTTTGAACATGGCCTGTTTTTCTTGGCAAGCTCTGCCTTGGACTCCTGTTCTTGCCAGACATCCCGGTTAGAAAAAGGAACCCTCTGAGATAACTGTCTCCTAGAAATCCAGTGCTGGGCTTGCAGGTGCCCGTTAGCTCTGAGGCAGGAGGTCAGATGGCCTCCCTGTACCCTAAGTGACTAACCTCCAAAGAACAGAAGTGGTCTTTGATGGCACCTTCATGCTATAATGCCTGCTTCATTCAGCCCTCTGGTCCTGACCCAGAGGCCCTGCTCTTCTGATTAGGGAGGCCTCTCAACCAGCCCAACCCTTACCCCCTTACTGGGGCTCTCTGGCCATCTTGATGCCACCCCTTCCCCATCTCTTTCTTCCTCTAACTCTAGGAAGCACTCACATCCAGCTCTTATCACTGAGTCTTTGATACAGCAAGTGGATAATGGTTTTCCAATGTGAATTTTTGAGGCAACATGACTGAGTCCATCGGATGCTTTACTGGTTCTTCTTATATCAATGTACTCAATGTCCACTTCAGTACCTCCCTTCCCCCAATCTCTCAGAGAAAACACCTAGGACTGACTTACTCTGCTGATTTTCTGTCTAAGATGGCATGAAGGGCTTAGAAAATGCTGATTAACTACCTGCCTAATCAAGCAGATATTGTTTTCTTTGGACTGGAAGAAGTAGCTATGCTAAAGACCTTTGTACCAGAATCTTCCAACTCTACCTCTAAATTCACATTTTTCCTTTCTATATCCCCTGACCTAAACTTATCCAAAATTTCTTTGTAAGCCTGCCTACAAGACCTCACCGATCTGACCCAAAGGACGGGTTCTATAGCTCAAGAGGAGAGTGTCTCTGTGTCCTCTGTGGAACTGTGAGACACACATGTCCATCACCTACTCCTGGAATGTGTCACGCTCCTGAGTGGACAAACGAACCACAGTTTACTGTCTGTCTATAACCTGGGCTCCCTTATTCTGGCTGTCCCTAACTGACCCTGACAATTCTTACAACAGGATTCAGTGAAATAATATTCATATGGTGCGTGGCACATAGTAGACATCATATGACCGGCCTCTTAACCCTTTGCTGTTTTCTTACACTATAGTCCTCTTCTCCTCTCTGACCTAGGGACACTGGCCTCCTGGATCATCTTTGGTCAAGATCCTCCTTCCCCTGACCCTGTGCCTTCCCAATGAGTGTCTCTCATGCTTAGAATGTCCTCCCCTTCACCTGGACCTCCTGGCTTCCTATCTCAGGCAACATCCCACCTGCAAACATGCTTTTCCTGGTCCCTGACACTGAGAGAGGCTTCCCTCTCTGGGTGCCTGTATAGAGCTTGTTTGGACACAGCTCATGAAATGTTCTCTCCCCCTTAAGAGTGTGAGCTCCTTGAGGGCAGGGACTGTCATTCTTTTCAACCTTCCTTTGTATCCCCAGTAGATTAACACCGTACTTGGCACAAAGGAGCCACATTCTAAATGCTTATTGACTTTACCTAAGAAATGGAATATGAGAGGGATTCAGAGACCTGGGAAGGCTTGTGTGGACTGAGGCAGGAGGAAATGAGCAGAGAACCAGGAGAACAATTTCTACTCTGCTGACAGCACTGCAAAGGACAACCTACATCTAACAGGATAAAGCTTCCTTGGCTCTCTTAGGGTCCAGGTTTGCTGATGTTGCTCAGGTCTGTGGATGGACTGCACTCACCTGGGATGAGGGTCTCCGGGTGCCAGGGGCCATTCCCTCTGGTTCTAAGCTCTCTCCCTGGAAAATGCTTTGGTCTCTGCAAAGTGACCTGGGGAGGGAAAAGAATCCCAGAGGGGGAGAGACATTGTCTTTGCTTTCTCTTCCTAGGGTAGATGCTGAGCTGCCAGGAATGACAGAGGGTGAGCTCTGAGAAGCGTTCCAAAGGCCCTGCCCTCCCCTTAGGGTAGAGGCTCTACCTCAGGAGGAGGGCCCCAAGGAGGGTCAGGCTTCGAAGTAAGCTAGGTCTGAGCAGGAAGAGGACTTGCCACACTCTCTAACTCCTTCCCTTCGACCTCATGCCCCTCCCCCATCCTCCTGCAGAGACCCAGGAGGCAGAAAGGGCTTGGGATGCAAGATGAGATGACACCAGTCAGACCCTCAATGACCCCAGACCCAGAGCTCTGCCTCCACCTGATGCTATGTGTGACATATGTAGGTCAGGTCACTGTGACCCAATGGTGAAACTGGGGATAGCACCCTAGGAGGTTTGGGATGTGACAGGGAGCCTGGAAAAGTAGCAGGGGTAACCCCCAGAGCCAGGACTAGGAGGGAAGCCTGCTCTTGGCAACCCTGGAGGACAGTCATCAAGAGGTCAGAGGGGGAAGAAGAGGCCCAAAGGAAAAGGAAGTCAGTAAAAGCAGGGTTTAGGGATGGGGCCTTGTTGAGACATACCTAACACCTGTATGTGCACAGTTGGCTCCCAGAAGACAGAGAGAGAGAACTCAGATCCTAGGACTTTTGCTTAAGCCTATTCCAGGTGGACTCTTCCGAACCCAGAAGTCCTGCCCTGCTCTCCCCTCAGTCTGGTGGAATGACCCTTCTTTTAACCTCCTGTACCAACAATGCCACTTGATGCTGCTGTGGCTGTGTAAGACCAATAGCACCAGCACACAGGAGGGCCACAAGCATGGGTTCTTTCATCTGCTTTTAAAAGGAAAGCAACTTTAAGGGGTTAACAATCTCCCTTTAATTAAACATACATATATCATTCACCTAGTTCAGGGGAAAAAGCCAGCATCCTAAACTTCAGAGAAAACACAAGCAGAAATGACATAAACAGAGCAAATAAATACAAAAGAACAGACAGGCTACTATCTGTTTGTAGAAGACATACACATAATTACCAGAGAGAGAAGCACCAACATCTAGGTTTTTAAAGCAGGGGTGGGAGGCGCCCCAACAGCTACTACCCTGAGTCTTATCTGGCCAAATCACAGGAATAGCCTTCCTACTAGTGACCCCCGAGCACAATATTAACCATATAAATACACTTCTTCAGAGTCAGAGGATGTCACAACCTTGTGACTCAAACCCATGTGATGCAGGCTTTCCTGTGACTTAAGAAGGTCATCAAAGACTCCCGATTCAATCAAAGACTCTTGACTGACACAAAATCAAGATTCAAAGGCACCCGATTACCTTAGTGCTGAAAAGCACTCCAAATGGTCCCACTTTACTTGCTCTTACAATCACCTAGCCTGTTTGCCTCTTTTAACCACCCTTTCAGATCACCAAGAGAAACCAAGCTTTCCCCAATTCTTTAAAAGACAAATTTAAGGGACTTGAAAAGGATTAGCCCATCACAGCCATGGGGGCTGGGAGCCCCTCCATGAAGGAGGATCCCCAGGGGTGGAGGGAGTAAGGCTCAGGAAACCAAAATGGCACCTGCACTTTTGCCAGTTCTCTAGTATCCTAGAGAATTGGACATATGCTTCCAATTAGGCACCCCCCCCACACCCAATATGGCTGATGGTGTATCTGAGACAACCTTATAACCCCTTCTGACCTGAACTACACAGCAAGAAAGGGATAGAGGGGAGGTTTACATACCTTCCAATCCTGGCTGGAAAAGGACTTGAGTGGATCAGGCAAGTCCCTTTCCTTCCCCTCCCCTCCCCTCTTCTCCCTTCCGTTCCTCTCTCTTCCTTTCCCCTCCCCTCTCTTCTCTTCTCTCCTCTCCTCTAACCTGAGGAAGGTACATTTTGCTGGCTGAAAGCTGCCTCCTTAATCTGCGGTTTACATGCTAGATTTCTTTCCCAAAGACCAAGCCTTAAACCCAGTTCACTCTGGAGCTCATAGACTGGACAGTAGGTTCCTGCCCTAACACACAGTGAATGTAAATAGTAAATAATCACTGTTTCTCTTTTGGCCAGAAATCCTGAGAGTCTTCCCCTCCCAGTTTGATTTTCTTTTTTTTTTTTGGTTAAAGGAGCCATCCCTTTGTCACTTCTTAAAGAGGCCTATTCACTGAATGGATATTACCTCACTCAGAGGGAGGACCAGAAATGACCTTAGCCTAAAAGGGCCAGGATCTCCCATTGCATCCTTGGCCATCTCCAGCCATCCTGATGAATATCTGGCCACTGGGCCCATATGGCTCTGGAGGAGGAAGTGAGGCTGGTGACCATGTACAGCCCTCACTCATGCAAATCAAAGTCAACTGCAAGATCTCCTTGATGTCATGGTCCTCTTTCAGAAGGAAGCACAAACACAGCAAAAACAACTCTAAGAAAGGGGGAGCCCTTGTCTTTCCAAAGGCCAACCACGTGCAATGACATTTGATCCCACCCCATCCAGTCTTCCCCAAAAGTTTTCACCCTAGATCATCCCCCCACGCCCCAGCCACAGCTCTCAAATTTTTAACCCTAAAATACCTGTCTCCTTGATCTTTAAGGAAACCTTCACTAACCCCTCATGACCCCTTGAGCCATCTTTCTGTCTCATCTTCTCTTCCCAGCCAAATTCACTGAAAAAATCTGTCTGAGAAAAATGCTCATTAATAACCACTTTTTAACATCAAGATCCAGGGTTTATCCTCCTTTTACTTCCTCATCCAGGGACCAGTCCTTGTAGGTCTCTGGAAGACAGTGCTGATGATGAGAAGGCCCTAACTCTCACAGAAAATTGGCCTTAATCAGTATCAGGACCTCACCCAACTCATAGAAATTTCTGACTAAAAAGTAAAGAGAATCTAATCAAGGTCAATTCTGGCCCCCAAAACCATCAGGCTGATGCTTGGGTTGATGCAATGTGAGATGAACTGGGAACAGAGCAACAGCAATATTGCGAACATCAGCTGTGAATGACTTGGCTATTCTCAGCATTATAAGGATCCATGAAAAGTGCTAAGGACCTAGGATAGAAACTGCTCTCCATGCCCAGAGAAGGAACTGAAGGTGTCTGAATAGACTGAAGCAATTTGGGTTTTTTCACTTTATTTTTCTTGAGTTTTTTGTCTTTGTTTCTTTTTTCATGACTATTATGGCTATGTTTTGAATGACTACACACACTCGAGCGCGTGTGCGCGCACACACACACAAACACACCCACACACACCCCCACACCCACACATGTCGGGGTGTGTGTGTGTATACAACCTCTATGGAATTGCTTGCTTTCTCAATGAAGGCGGTGGGGAGGGAGGAAAGGGTTAATTTAGAACTCAAAGTTTCAAAAACAAATGTTAAAAATTGTTTTTGGATGTAACTGGGGAAAATTAAATACTAAATCTTTTTTAAAAAAGTAGTCATTGAGAGAGGAAAGATGATATTTCCTGCTTTAGATATGTTGATTGCCGAGACCCTGAGGTCCTCTCCAGCTCTAATAATTCTTCTACGTTGGGATGGCAAGCAGGGTAGGATTTTTTGACTATGTTTTTTCTTTATCAGCACTAAGGCAAACAAGTGCCTTTCATAAGTCTTGCCTTTCAAATGTAACAGCAAGCAAAGTGGGACTTTCTATTGTCTTTTGTTCTGGAGTGCTTCTCAGACTGGGAAGTAATGAAGTGCCTTTGAGTCCTTTATTTCAAGAGTCTTTGATTGAATCAGGAGTCTTTGATGATGTTTAAGTGACAAGAAAGTCTAAGTCACATGAGTTTGAGTCACATAGTAGTGATGCCCTCTGACCCTGAAAAAGGGTATATGTACTGTGAGGTTAGCATTTAGCTTGGGGCTCTCACTCACTGGAAGAGCATCCTGTCATTTGACCACACACAACTCTGCGTAGCCGTCATGGAGCCCCCAGCTTTGAAAACCCAGACGTTGGTGCTTCTCTCTGGTAACTATGTGTGTAATGTCACATGTTGTGGTTGGGTCATTCAGTGGTGTCCAACTGTTCATGATCCCATGGACATAGTGCATGGGATTTTCTTGGCAGAGATGCTGGAGTGGTTTGCCATTTCATTCTCTAGTGTGGTCCTATTTTCCAGATGAGAAACTGAAGCAAACAGGGTAAAGTGACTTGTCCAGGGTCACAAAGCTAAGTAATGTCTGAGGCCGGATTTGTAGTCAGGTATTCCTGACTCCAGGGCCAGCACTTTATCCACTGCACCCTCTAGCTGCCCCTGACAGCCAAGGATTTTAAGAATAATTGGACAGAGTCATCAGAGAGATGAGAAAAGCAACCCCAGATGGCAATCCTTAGAATTTTGGAGCATTCCTCAGGTAATTCAGACTAGACCACAACTGCCCTCCATGTTTTCTGGTTGCAGGTTCTCAAACTGTCATATGCCCAGTGGGAAGCCTCTCTCATCTCTATCAACAGAGGACCCCAATTAGGACAACTGAGTGGAAGTTCTGTCCCCCACAACCTACAGAACCCCACTCTATTTTCATCCAGCCTCAGGGACACAGGTGAGATGGCTTGTCTTCTCTGGAGATAAAACTTCCCTGTCCAGCACCTTCCCCCACCCCCTAGGAGCTAAAACAGGATCGAACAGAAGCGAGGGCTTGAAGACAGAAGGACTTCTTTCTTGAAGCAACCTGGAAATAGGAACATGGGCATGGATTCATCAGAACTCATTGCTTCAGACCCGTCCAACCTCATTTAAATCAGACACCCTATTGTCAACAATTCCCAGGAATATTTGTCTGATGAAAATGGGGGGAAGAGGGGGGCATTACGAAAGAAACTTCTATGAACTGGTTTCATTTCCTTGCTCTGCAGAAGCTCGCAATTACAACCAAAATAAAGGCCCAGAAAGTCCTGTCCATGTTGGCCACTAAAGCTTCACAAACACCGCACTGCCCCCCCCCCCAACCCCCGTTGCCTTCCCAGTCTGCATCCCACTTCCTCCACACGCCAAAAAAAATGGATACTACCAAACTCCTTTTATGAAACAAATATGGTATTGATATCCAAATCAATAAGAATTAAGAGAAGAACAATTATAGACCAAATTCATTAGTGTATATGGAAGCAAAAATTCTAAATAAAATACTAGCTAGGGGATTACAACAATATAATACAAAGATTCTACATTGTGACCAACTTGGATTTATGCCAGGGATGCAGGGATGAGTTAACCTAAGGGAAGTTATTCATGTGACTTATATCAATAATAAAAAAAAATCATATGAATATATGAACAGCTGAAGAATACATTTTGATAAAAATCAATACTCATTTCTATTAAAAAAAAACTTGAAAGTATAGGGAAAAGTGAATTTTATCTTAAACCCATAAAATGAATTTATCTACAACCATCAGCAAGCATTACTTGTAATGGTGTTAAGCTAGAAGTCTTCCCAGTTAAGATCTAATGTTCAAGGACGGCCACTGTCACCAATATTACTTAATACTGTACTGGAAACCTAGGAATAGCAATGAGAGAAGAAAAAGAAATAGAAGGAATCAGACCAGGGAATGAGGTAATAAAAATATGTCTTTTTATGATTATATGATGATATCCATGGAAAATCTCAAAGACTCAATTAAAAAGTTGGTAGAAACAATAATTTTAGCAAAGTAGCAGAATATAAGGTAAACTCACATAAATCATCAACATTCCTATAGATCACCTGCAAAACCTTGCAACAAGAGATAGTAAGAGATACCCCATTTAAAGTAAGTCTAGACAGTATAAAATTCCTGGGGTTACGCCTGCCAGAACAAACCCAGGAACTACATTAGTATAAATATAAAAAATTTGATACAAATAAAATCAGACTTAAATAATTAGAGGGATATTAAATCTTCATGGGTTGGTATGGCAAATAGAATAATGAAAATGTTTCTTCATTTAATTTATATCTTCAATGCTATCTCAAATGAATTATCAAAACCTTATTTTATTGAGTTAGAAAAAAATAATAAAATTTATTTGGAAGAACAAAACATCAAGAACATGAAAAGAACTAATAAAAGAGTAATGTAAAGAGAAAAAAAAATAGCAGAACCCGATGTTGAAACTGTATTATAAGGCAGTAATAATCAAAAGTATCTTGTGCTGGCTAAGAACCAGAAAGGCAGATCAACGGAACCTAGCAGACATATAATTTACAGCAGCAAATGAAAAAAGGAAACTTCTATTTGACAAGTGCAAAGACTTAAGATTTTGAGATAGGAATTCATTATCTGGTAAAAACTGCAGGGAAAACCAGAAGGAAATACGGCAGAAATTATGCATGGACCAACATTTTACATTATTTATCAAGTTAAGGTAAAAATGGATACATGAGCTAAATCTTAAGAGAGATTACAAGAAAATTTGAAGATTATGGAACATGTTAATTATTAGACTCATGGATAGTAGAACAATTCATGGATAAATGAGATATGGAAGAGAGTAAGGGGTTAAATAGATAATTTTGGTCAGGTTAAATTAAAAACGTTTTGTACAAATTAAAACAATGTAATGAAAATCAGAAGGAAAGCAGAAAATTGATGGGGGGGATAAAGTTCTCATATCTCAAATATACAAAATAGATAAAGATCTTTGCAAAATCTATAAGAATATGAGTCATTCCCCAATTAAGAAATGATCTAAGGATATGGAAGGCAGTTTTCCAATGGAGAAATCGAAACAATTTATAATCAAATAAAAAAAATGCTCTAAATCATTGTTGAGTACAGAAATGCAAATTAAAACAAACTTGAGATATCATTTTACACCTGTGAGGTTGGCTAAAATGACTGAAAAGGAAGGTGACAAATGTTGGAGAGGATGTGGTAAATTGGGACACTAATTCATTGTTGATGGAATTGTGAAATGATACTGGTGCCCAGAAACTCTCTTCCACCTTTCCTTCTCAGCTTTGGAATTTTATGAACCCACAAACTATCATCAACTCAACCATACAGTGTTAAGTTGACATCTATAAAGATGTGTATGCCATTACAGTATTGTCTGGTGACCCAGGCAATGCTGAAGGGATGCAGAAAGTCCTAGGCCCCCACCCCGCCCTGCTGCCCTGCCCCCCCCACCCCCACCCCAGCACAATGAAAATCAAGACCTTTGCCCCACCTGAGCACAAATATCCAGTGCATCCTGGCCTCTCTCCACCTTCCAACAGATGTGGATCAGCAAGGAGGGGTATGATGAATTGTGAGCAGAATGGCCTTTGCTTCCTTTGAGTGACTCAGTTTATCTCACTGAGCCTTGCTGGGTGCTGGGCCCATGTTAGGGCTAACTCCGGGAAGGGCCTAGTTTACACGTCTGGGACAGCAGAGGCTTTTGGACCATGTGTGTTTGGGTATGCCTCTGTTGGGTGTTGACCTGGTCTCCATGGATGTGAACCTCCCAGGGTCCTAGGGTAAGGGGCCAATTCAAGAACCAATTGGCCCTGGTCATTCCAGCGGCGCTTGATGATGTCAAAAACTCTATAAGAAGAGCGAAGACAGCTAGAAGATCCCTTTTCAGTTGGAGCAGCAGCAGGAGCAGTGGCAAGCGTGACTATGGGCCAGCCCTTGGGCTGAACCTAGATGTTGGTAACTGAATTTTATTGGGACTGTCTGTTGATATTTGTAATTTGTTTGTATTTGTTCTTAAGTTCAGGGTGCTGGCTTTTCCCCCTGAACTAAATGAATGTTCTGAACTTCAGGATGCTGGCTTTTTCCCCTGAAGTGAATAAATTTGTATTTGGTCTGTCTGTTGATGCTTGTAATTTGATTGTATTTGTTCAGAAGTTCAGGATACTGGCCTTTTCCCCCTGAACTAAATGAATGTTGTCTGTAGGCTCCCCTGAACTAACTGCTGGATTAAAGTAAGCTGGTCAACCCCCTCACTGTGTGTTCCTTGGTTAAGCAGATAAAAAGAACTTTTGCTTTCCCAGCTTGCCAGCAGCCTCCTGGGTGCTGTCTGTGGGTGGATCTTACGCTCCCACAGAAGTTGCTAGCCAGATTGTTAAAACATGAATCTGGGCCCTTCATTTTCTACTGCGAATGCTTCTGAATGGACTGTGGGTTTTTTTTGTTCTAGTCATGGAGTGTGACATGATGAATGCCACTCTCCCGAAAAAATGATATAGGCATGACTTTTGGAGGGGAGGGCACTTGACTAAACATTTAAAAACTGAAAAGGTGATGGTGATGAGTACTCTCAAGTATGTATGGATGGATGGATGTAAGGAAGTATGTCGGAGGTAAACATCCTCAATGATCTACTGTGGTCTTAAGGACTCAGATGGCACATTTTTACAAGGATCATTCCGAACATTGTATGATGCATTGTTACAGAGAGTTACTTGCCTCTAGGAAGGCTGTCCTGCTCCACAAAAAAAGAGCTATTTAGGATAAATGCAGAGCAAGGAGAGAAGGATGGGGTGGGGGAGGTGCTAGTACATGCCTTACCTGTAAAGCTTGGGGGGAAAAATCTTTCTATCTTCTGCCTTAATACTTTTTTTTTTTTAACTGCCACAGGGTAAATGAAAGGTCCCTTAAATTCCTTCCCTGCCATCATCACAAATGGAAAGGAAGATTTTACAGTCTCTCCAAGAGTATTATGAGGTTGGTGACAGTACTTGGGGGAGAGAAGGAGATGTACTTGTTCACTGATCTAAGACCAGGTCAAATGAAAGCAGGCACTTTAAATGTTTCCTTTTTGGCTTCTCAGTCATTCCTTGAACCACCTGCTAACTTACATCCCTGGTAGTTATAAATAGGAAGCCTGATGTCCTTCCTTTCAAAGGGCTAGTTTAGAGGAAAACATAATCCTGGGGGGATTTAGTTGTCGTTTTAAAACAATCCTGCTATCTTTACCAGTCCATTTCATGAGATTTTAACCTTACTTTTGCCAATTTAGTCCATTTCAAAACAACTTCATCGAAGCAGAGTTATAAAACTTAAAAAGTCGAATTTAAACGAACAGATTCCCCATTACACTTACTGAATTGTGAATTCACCAAATTAAATATACATGTTTAGTTACTAATGGCAATGACTTAAAAATCTCAACTTGCACGAGGGCTGTTAGGCGCTAATATTTCAAATTTCAGGATCCAATATTAGCAATGTACTCGTGCTTTGTGCTTGAAGGAGGCAGGAAAGATCCTGAAACAATCCGCAGATTCTCTTTTGTTCTCTCAAAATACCAGGTTTTTATGCCCATATGTACACGCCACATACTCCTTCTCATTTGGCCGTTTGTAGTCTGAGCACCCTCTACAACACGTGCACGGACTTGGCTCACCTTTACACCTTCCTATAATGCCATGTCCTCTGGAGGGCCCGGACATTTAAGAGGCCTGCGCGGAGCTCTGCACTGCACCACCATCCTACAGCCGGATCTCTTCTGCCGCTGGGAAGGGAAATTACGTCCAGGCTTTCAGGTGCCTTTCCCAGGACCCAGAACTGCGGGAGCAGTGTAGGGAGCGCCTACTTAAACTGACTCCAGCAAAGGGGAAACAGAACGAACCTGACCTACCTGATGGTACCCTTCTTTCAGACCCACGACCTTCGGCTCCGGGAGCCCCTACGCAGGCACCGGTCTCTACCGCTCCTCTATCAGCCCCTGCGGCAACACAGGCGCCTTACCAGGAAGCTAAGGGTATTCTACAGGATGTCCCGCCCCCTTATCCGCCGGTACCTCCCGCCCATTGGTCCCCTAAACCTCCATTTCCAGGGCCTTTACCGCCAGGGGCGCTTCCGGACTCCATTTCCCAGCAGGCCTTGAAATTACCTGCTCCGCCTGCTCCTTGGTCTCCTCGACCTCCGCAGCCGGACTCGGTTTCCCAGAATCCCCTGCTCCCTAGTCCTCCCCTTACAAGAGGTGGAACTCCCTATCTCCCACCACCCCACTCTCCTGATTCGTGGGTTCCCGCCAATCGCTTTTGCCGGAAGTAGCAGATTCCAATCTCTGATCTTGGTCAGGTTAAGGAAAAACTTGGCCGTTTTATTCAGAAAATCCCACCCAGTTTGTAGAGGGTTTTAAAGTGATCGCCCTCCAGTTTGAACTATCCTGGGGAGACAGGAATATCATCCTGTCCTCCTGCTGCACCATTGAGGAAAAGAAGAGGATCTGGGATTTAGCCCAAAAGTTTGGGGATGATCTGGCTGTGTCCTCTCCCATCAGGCACCCCTAGGGAGCTGTCGCTGTCCGCAGTGCTGATCCTGGGTGGATTTATGGAATAAATCAGGAAAAGTCTAATAAGTTCTTTATGTGCTCAGAGGTTTGATAATAGAAATAAAGGAAACTAAAAGTAAAATCGAGATTATAGGGGCAGCTAGGTGGCGCAGGAAGTAGAGCACCAGCCCTGAAGTCAGGAGGGCCTGACTTCAAAGCCGGCTCAGACACTTTACACACTTATTAGCTGTGTGACCTGCCTTCCCCCCTGCAAAAAATAAAATGAAATCGAGATTATAAATATGAGATAAATAAGATGTTTTAAATAGAATCAAAATGAGAAAAAGGGTAAAGGGAATTTGACCTCCATGAAAGAGAATTGCTCTGAAATAAAAGAAAAACTGAAAAAGTAACTCATCCTTCTGCTAGAAATGGAAGAGAATGAAATGGAAGAGTGTCGAATGCCAAGTGCATTGGCTGAATGTGTGTTCTACATGTAGTAGGTTGGATAAACAGATGAGCCCCTCACCCACGTATCAAAGGATTACAGATGTCCCCAATGTCTTGTATGATATCCATCAATCTACCTCTTCGTTCCTGATCACCAATGTTTTTTAGTTCTAGCTGCATACTGAAATAATGTATTTTTCATAGTGTCAGTATCTCTCTTATGCATTAGCTCAATCTCCAATCCCAGCTCATAAAATATTTGTACTAAATCAAGGAACCCTCCATTCCTCACAGAGTTAGTTTCTTTCTCTATGATTAAATAATACAATGAATGAATATATTCCTTGAACAACTGCAAGCAATCATAAAGCAAGGGCCGCAGATGCTTTTGACCATGACACATCATAGCCAGTGTCATCTGAACCCCTCGGTATAAGAACAGAGAACTCTTCACTTGGCTGCAAAGAGACTCATTCCCCTCAGTTAAGGCCAGCTTCCGGGTAGTCTCTCTTTAGAATCCTTTTCATACTTTCATCTAATTAAGACTTTATTTCCAACTCTAAGGAAATCTGCAAGATCATTCCTTTTTCTTTGTTCTTTCCTCAGTATCACTGTAAAATTCTCCCCTCCCCCTGCTCAAGAATACACAGTACTTATGAGCTTTTCAAAATGTCTTCTTTGAATTTTCATTTTATAATTAAGATTTTTTTTTTAATTTTAATTTTACAACCCTCAGTTCCTGAGTTCCAAATTTAATTCCCCTCACTCCCCTTCCCCTCCCCCCACCAAGATGGCAAGGAGTCCTATATATGTTCTACATATACCTGCACATTAAACTTATTTACACAATAGTCAAGTTGTAAAGAAGAATTATGACTAATGGAATGAATCATGGGAAAGAAAGAAAACCAAAAAAGGAGGGAACAAAAACGAGGGAGTAAATAGTTTGCCTCAATCTTCATTCAGACTCCATAGTTCTTTCTCTGGACTTAGATAGCTCTTTCCATCATGAGTCATTTGGAGTTGTCTTTGAACCTTGTTTTGCTGGGAAGATCCAAGTCTATCAAAGTTAGTTATAACCAAAGCAATACATCTGTGGTTGTGTACAATGTTCCCCTGGTTCTGCTCCACTCACTCAGCATCATATCATGTAGGTCTATCCAGATTATTATGAAGTCTATGTCGCCCCGATTTCTTATAGCAAATTGGAATTCCATTACATTCATATACCATAACTTGTTTAGCCATTTCCCAATTGACGGGCTTCACCTTGATTTCCAATTCTTTGCTATCACAAAAGGAATGGCTATATTTTTGTATATACAGGTCCTTTTCCCACTTGTGTGATCTCTTTGGGATACAACCCTAGAAGTGGTATTGTTGGATCAAAGCATATGAACATTTTTGTAGCCCTTTGGGCATAGTTTCAAATTGCTCTCCAGAATGGCTGGATCAGTTCACAACTCCACAAATAATGTAGCAGTGTTCCAATTTTCCCACATCCCCTCCAGAATTTATTGTTTTCCTGTTTTGTCATGTTAGGCAATCTGACAGGAGAGATGTGGTACCTAAGAGGTGTTTTGATTTGCATTTCTCTAATCAATAGTGATTTGGAGCATTTTTTCATATGCCTACAGATATGTTTCATTTCTTCCTCTGCAAACTGCCTGTTCATATCCTTGGACCATTTCTCCATTAGGGAATGTGTTGTACTCCTTATACATTTGGTTCAGTTCCCTGTGTATTTTAGATAGGAGGCCTTTATCAGAGATACTAGTGGTAAATAGTTTCTCCCAATTATCTGTTTCCCTCCTAATCTTTGTTGCATTGACTTGGTTTATACAAAAACTTTCCAATGTAACATAATCAAAATGATTCATTTTGCATTTTGTAATGCTCTCTATGTCTAGATGGGTCATGAATTCTTTCCTTGCCCATAAATCTGACAGGTAAACTATTCCTTGCTTTCCCAAATTGCTTATACTATCAGCCTTTATTTCTAAATCATGAACCTATTTTGACTTATTTTGGTATATGGTGTAACATATTAATCTACACCCAGTTTCTGCCATACCATTTTCCAATTTTCCCAGCAGCTTTTGTGAAATAGTGAATTCTTAGCCCAGAAGCTGGATTCTTTGGGTTTATTAAAGTGGAGATTGCTATAGTTATTGACTACTGAGTCTTGTGTACCTAACCTATTCCACTGAACCACCACTCTGTTTCTTAGGAAACAATTGCCATTGTCACCAATATTATTCCATGTTTTACTGGAAAACCTAGAATAGCAATAAGAGAAGAAAGAGGAATAGAATCAATCAGACAAGGAAATGAGGTAATAAAAAATAGCTCTTTTGCAGATAAAATGTTGATATCCATGGAAAATCCCAAGACTCAACTAAAAAGTTTGTTGAAACAAATTTTTTAGCAAAGTAGCAGGATATAATGTAAACTCACATAAATCATCAGTATTCCTATATATCAGGGCTGTCCAAAAAGTGGCCCATGGGCCACATGTGGCCCACAGTGTGATTTATGCGGCCCCATACCAGCAGAGAAATTTACATCAATGCTTCAGTAAAGGAAGCCAAGCCACCACGGAGTTCTCACTAAAATGGCAAATCAAAACATATTGTCTGTTGTTTCAATAAAAACCTAAGGTTGGATAGCCCTGCTATGTATCACCAAGAAAACCCTGCAAGAAGAGATACTAAGAGGTACTGTATTTGAGACAAGGTATGGGGAACACATGGCCTTGAGACCACATGCGGCCCTAAAGCTGGGTCCTCAAATGTAACCCTTTCACTGAATCCAAACATCACATAACAAATCCCTTTTATAAAAGGATTTGTAATGTAAAACTTGAACTCAATCAAAAGCAGCACCCAAGGTCTCAGCAGGCCAAATGTGGCCTGGATGCCACAGGTTCCCCACCCATGCTCTAGACAGAATACATTCCTCAGGGTACACCTGCCAGAAGAAACCCAGCAACTTCATGAATGGAAATTAAAAACATATATATTCTATACAAATCAGAGCAGATTTAAATAATTGGAGAGATATGATTTGTTCATGGGTAGGCAGGGTCAATACAACAAGAATGACAATGTTATCTAAATTTATTTCCACCTTGAATGCTAACCCAATGAACTTACCAAATCGTATTTTCTTGAATTAGAACAAAAATGATAAGATTTATTTGGAAGAACAAAATGTCAAGAATATGAAAGGAACTAATGAAACATAAGGAAAGAGGTCTTGCGGAATCTCGTCTTAAACTGTATTATAATGCAGTAATTATCCAACCTGTTTGGTATTGTCTAAGAAATAGAAAAGGAGATCAGTGGAACAGAGTAGACGTACAATTTACAGCAGCAAATATATAGAGTAACCATCTATTTAAGAAGTGTAAAGACTTAAGATCTTGGGATAAGAATTCATTATTTGGGAAAATTGTTGGGACACCTGGAAAGAAATGTGGCAGAAACTGAGCATAGAACAGCACTTTACAGTTTATAAAGATAAGGTCAAAAATAAGTTATATCTAAGGAGAGATACTAGAAGAAAATATGAATATCATAGAACATGTTACTTATTAGACTTTTGGATAGGTGAGCAGTGTATGAATAAACAAGAGACATGGAAGAGAATGTGGTGTGATGTGGATAATTTTGATTACATTAAATGAAAAATTTTTTTTTACAAATAAAAGCAATGTTCCCAAGATCAGAAGGGAAGTAGAAAATCGAGGTGGGTGGTGCTGATTTTCTTTGCCATTTCTCAGATAAAGTTCTCATGTCTGAAATATACAAAATATGCAAAGATCTTTGTAAAATGTATAAGAATATGGATTCATTCTCCAATTGAGAGATGGTCAAAGGATATGGACAGGCAGTTTTCCAATGGAGAAATCCAAACAATTTATTGTCATATGAAAAAATACTCTAAAGCATTATTGAGTAGAGAAATGCTAATTAAAACAGTTTTGATATCATTTTATAACTATCTGGTTAAAATTATTGAAAGGGAATAAGACAAATGTTGTAAAGGATGTGGAAAAATTGAGATACCAATTCATTGTTGGTGGAATTGTGAACTGATCCACCCATTTTGGAGAGCAATCAGGAGTTATACCCAAAGAGTTATTAAACCGCCAATACGCCACCAGTCATTGTTTATCCAAAGATGATTAGGGAAAAAGGAAAAGAAGCTATATATTCTGAAATATTTATAGCAGCTCTTTTTATGGTGGCAAAGAACTGGATCTATTTCAATTAACAAATGACTGCACAAGTTGGGATCCATGATTATGATGAAGTACTGCTGTGCTATAAGAAATGATGAGCTTGATGATTTTAGAAAAACAAAACACATGGATAGATTTGCAGAAAATAATGAAGAGGGAAAGGAGCAGTACTAAGAAAATGTGATATACAGTATCAGCAAAATATTTTTAACAACAACTTTGAGTTAAATAACCTATTTTGACTATTAGAAACACCCAAAAATAGAAAGGACATATGAGGGAAGATGCTTTTAGGCTCTAGGGAAAGAATGGGAAAAATAGAAGTATGTTTGGAATGATTTTACACACACACACACACACACACACACAAACACACACACACACCTTTGTATCTGATGGTAGCCATCTTTAGAGGAAGGGAAAAAAAAGAAATTTACATGATAACCTTTCCCTGTTTAAAATGAATGGGAAATTGTTGAGTTGTAATTGATTTGCTACTCCATATGCAATTTTTTTTATTATACCATGTTATGGAAATGCTTATTTTATTTCATGGATTAAAAGTAGAGAAATTTAAAAAAGAAAACCTAATGATAGTAATAAAAAAAAAGCTATCTGGTGCTGGGTAATAGATAGAAAGGTAGATGAGTAGAACAGAGTAACTTTGTGTTTGAAAAATGTTGACAAGTTTTTGTGATAAGAATTCCTGATTTGGTGAAAATTGTGGGGAAAGCTGGGAAGTAGTATATCAGAAATTGGACAGAGACCAATATCATACCTCGTTCACCAAAATAAGGTCCAAATGGATACATGACCTAAATATAAAGGAGACATCACAAGAAATTAAAAGAACATGATGGAACATATTACCAATCAGATTTATGAAGAGGTAAACAATTTACAGTGAGGTGCAAAAGGAATGATTTTTCAATTACACTAAATTACAAAGGTTTTGTGCAAATAAAAGCAGTGTAGCCAAGAACAGAAGGAAAGCAAAAAATTGGGGGAAAAATTCTAGACAGTTTGTCAGATTAAGGTCTCACATCTCAAATATATAAAGAACTTGGTCAAATCTAAAAGAATATGAGTCTAAATGGGGACAGCATCAGATGCAGGCAGCCCCTCCCAAGAGTCCGGACCAGAACCTGAACAAAGAACTGCTCTTTGCCTTTCTGAGTCCCTTGCGTTCCCAAGACTGTTTGCCTATGTCTTTGGTATCTTTAGTCATCATGCTCCCTACCCTGATCCCTCTTACAATTTGCTCCCTCTGCTTGTTTACAAGTAGTTTCCAATTACTGCCCATCTCTGGGGATGTCCAACCACAGAAAGAGAAAAAAACACCTGAATCCACCTAGATAAGGATTCTTAGAACTTTACCCCTGAGGAAGATAGAGGCTTTTCCATGCCTTAATTGGTCTATAGGCAAAACTTCCAGTTTGCCTTTGACCAAAAGGAGGAAATGTGGAACATTTTATACCATTTTATATCATTTTTGTAACCTCAATCAAGGGCTAGGGCTGGACCCGGGCTTCTTTATTCTCTCCAGTTTGCTCAGACAATATCTTTTTTCTGTCAACAACACCAGGTCTGGCTGACCTCAGAACATTCTTTCCTCTGTTAACCATTCAGGGATGAGACCCTAATACTGCGAGACTACCTCGCTTAATATTCTACGGGTATATACTTCAACTGACTCTTGTCAACACTCTTATCTTATTGTATTCACAAATCTATTCCGTTGAGGAAAATCCTCTTCTTGTATCATGGTTAAACATACATGGGGATCATAAAAGTAAGGTAACACAGGATTGTTGAGTCCGCTAAAAATAACGAATACAGGTTTTCTCATTCCTTTGGTCAGCAGCCAGAGCTTGTGCTCTGACTCCTTGTACGTACAAGTAAGCTAGCTTAGCTATGCTTTAAGGGAAAATAATAAACGACATGGATTTTTCTATCACCTAGCTTGTTTGCCTCCTTCAACCAAACTTTCAGGTTTAACAAATTAAATTAGGAACATCTTCAGTTTGGTTTGGGGAAGAGAATTTCAGTGCAATCAATTTGGTAAGAGGGAGCTAACCTACATAAAAATGGATATTTGACCTAGCCATTACTTAACTATCCTCCCAAGTCTTTTGTTAGAATTGGAGTCAGCCTCTGGCCAGGGGTGGGAAAACCTCTACCTGCAAAATGGTTGTTATTTCCTAATAGCATTTGATCCTACTAATGGAACTGGAAGCACAGTGAAGTTTGGGGAAGTAACAAGATCAAATAATCCTGTCTGTCAAATGGGAATGATTCCAATGGGCTCTTGCGTTGTTTTCCTTCATTCTGACATCACTTTTACTTCACTCTATATTTGAGCCCTATTTATTGAACTAGCTTCTCAGAGGATATTCACCTACACTTGGTAGAAAACAGTGGGGACCTGTCCATGTACTGCCCCCCACCCAGATGACTCAGGAGGAGAAAGTGAGGCTGGTGATTTGGCACAGCCTTGCCTTACTTTAATAGACTTGCAGGTCATGGCATCACCTCCCTGATATCATGGTCCTCTTCAAGAACAAAGGACAAACCACAAGAGGCAAGTTTAAACTTGAGAGAGACAAGAGAAGGTATGTCACCTAGAGGCAGGGGGAAGCAAGTGCAAGCTGGGTGGAAGACCTCACAGCTCTCTGAAATGCTTTGGGAGAAAAGCCAGGCCTGTGGTAAATCCGGTAGAAATGAACTATTGCTATTTATTTAACTGACTATACTTACTCCACACTAAACACTAAATACTGGGTTTTTGATTCCATTCCATATGATTACTAAAATGTCAAGGGGGATGGGATGACTGATTTTCCCTGTAACAGCTTTTGTTTTTATTTTTAGTTTACAACATTCAGTTCTATAGGTTTTTGGATTCTGAAATTTCTTTCTTTCCCTCTCCCCCCTCACCACCCCAATACGGCATGTAATCCAATGAAGGTTCTATATAAACCTTCACAATGAACTTATTTACATAATAGTCCAGTTGTAAAGAATTATAACCAAAAATGAATTCTAGTGAACTGTTTTTCTCTTCTCTTGTAACTGAAAACAAGCTGTTAAGGCAGGTTACCTTTGATCTGGAGGCTGTTAGACCTTAAAGGTATCTATTATAGAATGAGACAAAATATTTGAAAAATAATGAAGCATATTTTATTTTAATGCAGAAACTAATGATAACAGCAAGTGACTAACTGTGGGGAGAAAAGCATAGCAAAATCCTCTGAAGAAATCTTTGTCTGTGAGGTTCCTTTGGACTTCTGACTTAACCTGTGACCAGATCTCCCCAACCCTGCTGACAGTGTTCAGGAACTCTGTAAGGCTGCAATAAAAGATACTAGGACCCTGCTAACCAAAGTAAAGAAACTTATGGGTTAAACTTTAAATAATGAGTGATAATAATAACCTGCCACCATTTAGAAAAAAAATTAAATGAGATTATTTTAATAATTAGCACACAGGAAAGTTACATTGTTGAACCAGCTATTCACTGGGTGTAAACTAGTCGTCACTGTATTGACACAAGACTCCAGAATGTACTGTTTGTGCTGATTGTCCTCCTTATCCAACATTCCACCAGCTTTCCTCTCCATCATTTCCTGTGCTAGTTGTTCCCTTCCGCTTATTCAGTGAATTTAAGATTTTTTAATTCCTGCTGACATTCCTATATGTACTCCCCCTTCCTGTGGCTTACCTACAGACCAGACCGACTCTGGGATTTTAAGACCTATCAAAAACTTATTTGGATATAACTGAGAACTCATGTGCATGTGCTGAATTTTGCCACCAAAATTGAACGCAGGAAAGGTTTCTGAATACTGCATGAGTTTGAACTAATACTGCAAAGGATTATTGACACATGAACACAGTAAATATATCCTGTACTCACATATGAGGAATGAAGTTCCTAGGGTTTCTCCCCAGTGTGAATTATCTGATGTAAAGCAAGGATGGAGGACAGCCCTTTCCACATTGATTACATCCATAAGGCTTCTCTCAACCATGGAGTTTCTGATGTCTACCAAGATTGTAGCTGTGTGTGAAAGCCTTTCCACATTCATTGCATTCATAGGGTTTCTCTCCAGTGTGGATTCTCTGATGTCTAGCAAGACTGCCGCTATGTGTGAAGGTCTTTCCACACTGGTTACATTCATAAGGCTTCTCTCCACATTGGACTCTCTGATGTGCAGTAAGGCGGCACCTGGTTATGAAAGCTTTTCCACACTGATTACATTCATAAGGCTTCTCTCCACGGTGGACTCTCTGATGTGCAGTAAGACGGCACCTGTGCATGAAAGTCTTTCCACACTGATTACATCCATAAGGCTTCTCCTTAATGTGGATTCTCTGATGTGCGGCAAGATGGGAGCTTTCTGTGAAAGCCTTTCCACACTGATTACATCCATAAGGCTTCTCCCTAGTGTGGATTTTCTGATGTGCGGCAAGATTGCCCCTTTTTGTGAAAGCCTTTCCACATTGATTGCATACATAAGGTTTCTCTCCAGTGTGGATTCTCTGATGGTCAGTAAGAGCAGATCTCTGCATGAAAGCCTTTCCACAATGATTACATTCATAAGGTTTCTCTCCAGTGTGGATTTTCTGATGGTTACGATGACTAGCGCTCATTCTGAAAGCCTTTCCACAATGATTACATTTATAAGGTTTCTCTCCACTGTGAACTCTCTGATGTACAGTAAGACTGGATCTCTGTGTGAAAGCCTTTCCACAATGATTACATTTGTAAGGTTTCTCTCCAGTATGGATTCTCTGATGTTTACGTCGATTGGAGCTCATTCTGAAAGCCTTTCCACAGTGATTACATTCATAAGGTTTCTCTCCACTGTGGACTCTCTGATGTGCAATAAGACTGGATCTGTGTGTGAATGTCTTTCCACACTGATTACATTCATAAGGCTTCTCTCCACGGTGGACTCTCTGATGTGCAGTAAGATGGCACCTGTGTATAAAAGCCTTTTCACACTGATTACATTCATAAGTCTTCTCCCTAGTGTGGATTCTCTGATGTGCAGCAAGATGGGAGCTTTCTGTGAAAGCCCTTCTACACTGATTACATCCATAAGGTTTCTCCCTAGTGTGGATTTTCTGATGTGCAGCAAGATTGCCCCTTTTTGTGAAAGCCTTTCCACATTGATTACATACATAAGGTTTCTCTCCAGTGTGGATTTTCTGATGTGCAATAAGACCACATCTCTGTGTGAAAGCCTTTCCACAATGATTACATTTGTAAGGTTTCTCTCCAGTATGGATTCTCTGATGTTTACGACGATTGGAGCTCATTCTGAAGGCCTTTCCACAGTGACTACATTCATAAGGTTTCTCTCCACTGTGGACTCTCTGATGTGCAGTAAGTCTGGCCCTCTCTGTGAAAGCTTTTCCACACTGATGACACTCATTAAGTTTCTCTCCAGTGTGGATTCTCTGAGCTTCCCACTTATTATATTCATCAGATTCCTTTCTATCGGGAATTTGCTGATGAGTAATGTGCTCAGGCTTCTGACTCAAGGCCTTCCTACCTTTCTTACTTACACAAAGCATTTCTCCAGTATCACTTTTTTCATGTTTACTTTTGTCTGAACTCCAGCTCAAAGCCATCTCCCACTGATTACTGGGACACATTTGCATTCCAGGAGCCTTCTCCAAGGACTGAAAAAGCTTTCCCTCTTCAGTAAAGCATTTCCTATATTCAATGTCTGGAGGACAGTCATTCCCTGAGGTCATTTTCTTACAGTGATTTAGGATAGAAGACTGTCTGAATCTCTTTCCAATTTCATCCAAGTCACAGTCACTCTTTGGGTTGTTATCTATCTTCATAATAAAGTCACAGATTTCTCTCAAACTGAAGTCCCAGAGAGCATCACTCAAAAATCTTTTCAAGTCATGTTCTTCCACAAAAATTCCCAGCTTTCTAGTTATTTCATTAGCTTTACACTTGGTCCCTCCATCTGAAGAAACAAACAATCAAACATATATACAGAAAATGATACGCACACATCAAAGTATGTAATAGCAATGGTTACTGAAGATTTGTGCAGCTCATGACCTTCTCATCACAATCCCAAAGGCTGTGTGGTTTCTCTTTCATTCTCAAAGAGGACCAGGAGTTCAGGAAGATGATGTCATGACTTGCATTTAAATTGGATTTAAGTGAAAGAAAGGTGTGCAATGTCACCAACCTCACTTTCTCCTCCAGAGCCCTCTGGGTTCAGTGGTCAGATATAGATCAGGATAACTGGAGATGGCCCAGGATACAGTGGGACACCTTAGCCTTTTAAAGCTAAGGTTGTGTAACCAGAATGGCCTTTGTTTTCTTTGAGTGACTCAATTTACCTCAGTGAGCTTTACCAGGTGCTAAGCCCCAGGCCCAAACCCCATTACGTGTTAACCTCCCAGGGTCCTAAGGGGAGGGTTCAACTCAAGAACCAATCACCAGAGCCTGAGCTCTAGTGATTCAGATGAAGTTTGATGTCTGAAGCCCTATAAGAAGGGAGGACAGAGCCATTTGTGCGGGGCTCTGGAGATGGTGTTGCTGAGGAGACTCTGGGTAGCTGTAGCTGAGGAGCCCTCCAGCTTGTAAACCCAGATGCTGAAACTTTGTTGAACTCTGGTAACTATATGTTGGGATTTGAATCAGACAAAGTCTGTTGATGTTTGTAATTTGTTTGCATTTTGTTTTGAAGTTCAGGGTGCTGGCTTTTTCCCCTGAACTAACTGAATGATATTTGAATGCTGAATTAAAAGTAAGCTTCTCAATCCCTTCACCTTGCTTCCCTTGCTTAAGCAGATCGAAAGAACCTGTGCTGTTGGCAGCTTTCTGGGTGCTGGCTGTGGGTGAATCTTATACCCCCACCAAAGCTGCTAGCCGGATTGTTGAAACAGGTTGTTCCAACTTCTCACTTTGACTGTGGCAATGCCAATTCAGAGATCAGTCTTTTTTAAGAAATGGGTCAAAGGATGGCCCCTTTAATAATAATAATGAAAAAAAAAACAACCTCCCCACCCCACATTGGGTTTGAGGTTGTGTGGTTGTGGTTTCTCCTTTGCTCTACAGGAGGACCATGACATCAGTAAGATGATGCCATGACTTAAAACTGAACTGGATATAAGTGAGGGAAGGCTATGCCAAGTCATCAGCACAATTTTCTCCTCCAGAGCCCTCTGGGTCCAGTGGGCAGATACAGATCTGAACAACTGGAGATGGCCTGGCCCCTGAAGGCTATTTATGAGAGAAAGACCTATCCACCTAGGGGGCATCTCAGTGCTAATGGAGCCACATTGATTAGTAAGAAGGACATGATCCTAGAGAGCTGGGCTGAACACTTCCATAGTATTTTCAGGAGAGCATTCTCAATCACTGCTGAAGCTATTGTCCATTTACCTCAGGTTGTACTCAATCCTTCTCAAGCCATTCACCAATTCATGGTCATCCCAACAATTTACAAGCATTGCTAACAAAAAGAGGTCTACTATATTTTCAAACATTTTTTCTGTTTTCCTTAATCATCTTGCAAAGCAGACCTAAAAATTGTACGACAGGATCAAGGGGCAAACACCTTTTAATTCTTTGGGCATATAGAGGTTGTTCTGCAAAATTGATGGATCGGGTCACAGTTTCACCAAAAGTGAATTAGTGTCCCAGATTTTCCATATCCTCTGAAACATTTGTCCCTTTCCCCTTCTATCATTGTAGCCGGACAGAAATAAGATGGTATCTCAAGGTAGTTTTAATTAGCATTTTTTTGGTTTTTTGGCAGGGCAATTGGTGTTAAGTGACTTGCCCAAGGTCACAAAGCTAATACATGTGTCAAGTGTCTGTCTGGATTTGAACTCAGGTCCTCCTGACTCCAGGGCTAGTGTTCTACTCACTGTGGCACCTAGCTGCCCCTAATCAGCACTTCTGTAAGAAGTAATGATTTTAAGGATTTTCTTATGTGATTTTGATTTATTCATCAGAAAATGCCTTTTCCTGGACTTCGACTATTTAGGGTTGGGGATTGACTTATATTCTTTCACATTTGACCTAGGTCTTTAAATATTTGAGATATAAGACCTTTACCTGAGACACTGTCTATAATTTCCCCTCCAATTTTCTCCTTTCCTTCTTATCTTGGCTACACTGCTTTCATTTCTCCAAAACCTTTGTAATTTAATGTAATTGAAAACCATTCATTTTGCACCTCACCATGCTATCTTTTGTTTATGCATAAATTATTCACCTCTGCATAAGTCTGATTGGCAATATGTTCCATCGTGCTCTTTTAATTTCCCATGATGTCTCCTTTTTGTCTTGGTCACGTATCCATTTGGACTTTATTTTGGTAAATGGAGGATATTAGTCTCTGTCCAATTTCTAATATACTACTTCCAAGCTTTCCCCACAATTTCCACCAAATAAGGATTCTTATCACAAAACCTTGTCAACATTTTCCAAACACAAAGTTATTCTGTTCTGCTCATCTATCTGTCTATCTCTGAGCTAGTTCCAGAGAGCTTTCTAATATTATCATTAGTTTTCTTTATATTTTCGCTATTTTATTTTTAATTCATGGAATAAAATAAGCATTTCCATAACACGGTATAATAAAAAGATGATTCCACATGAAGTAGTAAATCAATTACAACTCAAAAATTTCTCATTCATTTCAAGCAGGTAATACTTCTATTTATCCATTGTTCCTCTAGAGCCTGAAAGCATCTTCCCTCATATGTCCTTCCTATTTTAGGGTGTTTATAATAGTCAAAATGGCTTATTCAACTCAACTTTGTGGTTAAAAATATTCTGCTGGGGCAGCTAGGTGGAGGAGTGAGTAGAGCATCAGCCCTGGAGTCAGGAGGACCTGAGTTCAATCTGCTCTTAGTCACTTGACACACTTGCTGTGTGACCTTGCCCTGCCTTTACCCTTCCAAAAATAAAGAAATCTATAGAAATAAAAAAAAAATTTGCTGTAACTGAATACAACATTGTCTTGGTGCTGCTCCTTACCCTCCTCATTATTTTGTGCAAGCTTATCCATGTTTTTTCTAAAATCATCAATCCCATCATTCTCAGCAGCACTTCCCAAGCCCTATAGTCTTTTTATGTAGAAGCTGCTAGGTCTTGTGTCATCTGATTCTAGCTCCACAGTATTTACATCCTGTTACTGTAAGTTTTCATTTTGTTATCACTTTCAAGGGCAATTTTCCTTAATATGTCTTGGAATATTGTATCTAGACCCTTAATTGGATCATACCTTTCAGGTAGTGTAACAATTCTTAACTTGTGTCTCCTTGATCTGTTCTCCTTATCATTTGTTTCTCTAATGATTCTTTTCACATTCACTTCCACTTTTTATTCTTTTAGTGTTTAGTATTTCTTGGAGTCTTATAACACCATTAGCTTCATCTCACCCAATTCTATATATTAAGAAGTTATTTTCCTTCTTAAGGTTTTGGATCTCTTAAGGTTTTTCTACATAGTTGATTTGCTTTTCATAATTTCCTTGATTTCCTGTTCTGCTGTTGTTTTTTCCCCCTAATTTTTCCTCAGTCCCTCATTTGAGTTTTGAAATCCTTTTTAAGTTCTTCCAAGAACTCTTTTTGGGCCTGTGACCATTTGAAATAGGAGTGTTTTTTTTAACTCCAGTTTCTTCCTCTGAAAAGGACCCAAGATCTTTATCTCCAGCTACATGAGTGATGCTAAGTTGTTTAATTTGAAAATGCTGAGAGCCAAGACCAAAGTGGATGGAGAGTTGGTGCACACAGAAGATTGTGCTGTGATGTCAGCTTCTGAGGCTGAGATGGGACAGAGTATGAATCAATTCTCTGCTGCTTGGACAAATTTTGGCCTGGCACTGAACACCAAGAAAAGAAATGAAATGGTGCTTACCTAGGGACAGCAGATTCTGGATATTCTCTAGCATGACCTCCTTGTACAGCTCTTTCTGAGAATGGTCCAAGCGGCACCACTCCTCCTCAGTGAAGTTCACTACCACATCCTTGAAAGTCACCAACTGCTAAACCACCAAAATCACATGATTTAGAGCTGAAAAAAGGATTCCAGAATTCACCTAGTCCAATATTCACCAACTTAGAAGAGGAAACTGAAGCCCAGAGAAGGGATTTGCCTAAAGCTTATATAAGCTTTATGAGTACCACAGCCAGCACTTGAAATCAGTCATTAAGAGTCCAATGGAATATGGAGAAAATCATTCTACATTTGCAGTGAGAATAATGTTGGAGTAATAAAAGCTGGAATAACATCCTATTAATAAATGTTTCTCCCAGTAGAATTAGGGAAAACGTATGTGTTCTGTCAGTTAGATCTAGGCATCTATGGAGGAGACAGGGGCATCTGAAATTCCTCCCCACCAGAAGAGTCATTAGTGACATTATTAAGAAAACTGAAAGAAGACATTGTGAAAAGCTGGTAAGTACTGTGTATTCTTTGGGAGCTTGGGGGGAATTGAACAGTGATACTGAGAAAAGATCAAAGAAAAGGAAAGATCTAGTAGATTTCCTTAGAGTTGGAAATAAAGTCTTAATTAGATGAAAGTATGAAAAGGATTCTAAAGAGACATCACACACAATGTGGCCTCAGCTGAGTGGAATGAGCCTGTTTCTGGCCAAGTGAAGAAGAGTTCTCTGTTCTTATACTGAGGGGTTCAAATGATACTGGTTATGATGCATCACGGGCAAAAGCATCTGGGGCCCTTGGTTTATGATTGCTTGCACTTAGTCAAGGAATATAGTCACTCACTGTGTTATTTAATCATAGAGAAACGAATGGAAATATATGAGGAAAGGAGGGTTCCTTGATTTACTACAAATGTAATGTTTTATAAGCTGGGGCTGGAGACTGAGTTAATGCATAAGAGACGCAGTGACTCAAGTACATAGGTGATCAGGAATGAAGAGACAGACTGATGGATATCATAGAAGAGAGTGGGGACATCTGTAAAGTCTTTGATACTTGAGTGGGCTCATCTATTTATCCAAACTGCGACATGTAGAACACATGTTCAGTCACTGCACTTGGCACTCGATGCTCTTCCATTTCACTTTCTTCCATTTCTAGCAGAAGGATGAATCACTGTTTCAGTTTTTATTTTAGAGCAATTTTCTTTCATGGAGGTAAAAATCTCTTCTCCCTTTTTGTCATTTTGATTCTATTTAAATCATCTCATTTATCTATTTATAATCTCAATTTTACTTTCAGCTTCCTTTATTTCTATTATGAAACCACTGAGCGAATAAAGAATTTATTAGACTTTTCATTTTTTTAAGTTCCCAAAAATCTACAAAACTTTCCTTTTGACTTGGTGTTCTGAGTCCTGACCCTTCACTGCACTGAATTTACTTATAGCACTGATGCTCTAATGGCTGTTCTTATATCCATGTGCTGAATGTCCCCCTCAGTACCTTCCTTCCCCCATCCCTTTGAGAAAACTCATAGGCTTACTTCCTGCGCAGTAATTTTGTCTAAGACGGCACAAAGGGCTTAGCAAATGTTGATGAACTACCTGACTAATCAAGCAGACAGTGTCTTCTTTGGACTGACATAAGTAACTATGCTAAAGACCTTTGTACCAGACCTTTCTAACTGCCTCTAAATTCACAGTTTTTTCCTTTTCCTAAAACTTTTTCTTTTCTTCTCTGTATCCCCTGACCTATTCTTATCCAGAACTTCTTTGTAGGCTTGCCTACGCTGATCCTACCCAAAGGATGGCTCCTAAACTCCAGGGGGAGAGTGTCTCTGTGTCCTCTGTGAGAGTTTACATACACATGTCCATCACCTACTCCTGGAGTGCCAGGCTCTTGAGGGGATAAATGAAGCAGTTCACTGTCTGGCTGTATCCTGCACTCCCTTATTCTGCCTATCTCTAGGTGACCCTGACAATTCCCACAATACGATTAAATGAAGGAATACTTATGTGGTTCCCAGCACATAGCAGACACCACGACCAGCCTCTTAACCTTTTCAGTCTTCTTACACCTTGGGCTTTTTCTTCCCTCAGACTCAGGGACGCTGGCCTCCTGGCTGAACGTTGACCAAGACCCTCCATGCCCGGACCCTGTGCCTTTCCAATGGTTGTCTCTCATGCTTGAAATATCCTCCCCCTGCACCTGGGCCTCCTGGCTTCCTTTGTATCTCAGGTAACATCTCATCTGAAAACAAGATTTTCCTGGTCCCTGACACTGCCAGAGCCCTCCCTCTCAGGGTGCCTCCCATCCATACTGTATAGAGTTTGTTTAGACACAGCTACTGACTAACATGTTCTTTCCCCATTGGAGTGTAAGCTCATGGAGAGCAGGGAATGGTTTTTTTTTTTCAACCTTCCTTTGCATCCTCAGTAGGTTAGCACAGCACTTGGCACAGAGGAGCCACTTTCTAAATGCTTACTGACTTGACCTAAGAAGTGGTAAATGAGAGGGATTCAGAGAGACCATGGAAGGCTTGTGCGGCCTAAGGCAAGAGGAAATCAGCAGAAGCAGGAAGACAATTTCTGTTCTGCTGACAGCACTAGAAAGGACAGCCTACATCTAAGAGGATAAAGCTTCCTTGGCTCTCTTGGATTCCAGGTTTGCTGATGTTGGTCAGGTCTGTGGATGGACTGCACTCACCTGAGATGAAGGTCTCTGGGTGCCAGGGGCCATTCCCTCTGGTTCTAGGCTTTGGGATCTACAAGCTGACCTGGGGAAAGAGAAGAATCTCAGAATGGAAGAGACATGGTCTTTACCTCCTCTTCCTAGAGTGGATGCTGAAGACCTGCCTGGAATGTCACATCTAAACCTCTCAGAAGGGTTACAAAGACCCCTCTCTACCCTCAGGGGACAGACTCCACCTCAGGAGGAAGGCAGCAGGCAGGGTCAGGCTTGGAAGAGAGCTTGCTCTGAGCAAGAAGAGGACTTGCCACCCTCTCTAACTCCTTCCCTTGGACCTCATGTCACTCCCCCATCCTTGTAGAGGGACCCAAGAGGCAGAAGGGATTTCAGATCTCATAGGGAATGACACAAGTCAGACCCTCTATGACCCCAGATGCAGAGCTCTGCCTGCACCTCATACTTTGGGTAAGATATATATGGTAAAACTGGGGATGGCACCCTAGGATCTTTGGGATGTGACAGGGAGCCTGGACAAGAAGCAGGGGCAACCCCCAGAGCCAGGACTTGGAGGGAGGCCTGCTCTTGGCAAGCCTGGAGGGCAGTTAACAAGAGGTCAGAGGGGGAATCTGAGGCCCAAGGGAAAGTGCAGAGAGCAGAAGTGGGGAGTGGGGAGGGGCCCTTGTTCAGACCTACCTGCACCTACATGTGCAGAGCTGGCTCCCAGAAGGCAGAGAGATGTCAGTAGTGAGGGACGAAGGCAGAGAGATCACAGATCCTAGGACTTTCACTTCCAGGTAGCTTATTCTGGGTGGGCTCCCCTAATCCCAGGAGTCTTGCCGTGCCCACCCCTACTCATCCCTCCCATGCTTTCAAACTTCCCCCCCAGGGACACGACCCACTAGGCTAGTCATCTCTGAGCTCCCCTCCCCGACTGCTCCACCCCTCTCTCCCTCCCTCCCTTAGCCAGCTCAGAGACTCCAACCCTACTCAGCAGAATCTCCTGGTCTCCCAGCTCTACCCCTGCTGCCCCTTCTTCCCCACAAGGACTTGCCTGTCCTACATCCATCTAGTTTCTCCCACCCAATCCCCTCCCCTGATTCCCTCCACCTCAGGCCTCCCCCTTCTTCTCTGCAACCTGGACCCAGACCTGCCCACCCCCACTGAATTCTCCTCCAAACTGAGGAGAGGGGGGGAGCGCCATAATCCAGCACTGAATCCTTAATGATCTTTCTGGCCTTTTTTTTTTAAACAAAAGACAGTTCCCACCCTTCAGGACCTTTTCTAGTCCCAAAGAGTGGTGGGCAGGGAAGTGCTCTATGCCAGTGCTGGGGAATGGGGCCTTAGGTCATAGATTGACACTCCAAATCTGGGTACTGTGGCAAAGTAGGTATTAATCTTGTTATCTGGTAGCTGAACTGGAAAGGAGAGGGAAAGTTTGGGGATGAAAATGAAGCCAAAAGAAGGAAGAGACAAGAGAAAAATCTAGATATATACTGCAGACCCATCCCCAAGGCATTTGGAACTCCCCCACCCCCACCCCAGAGAAAGGCCAAAAATCAGGATGGAAGGCAAAGCCTAGAAACTGCCTCAGATCTGTCAGATTAAGATATAATTATGGTGTGGGTGTGGTTGAATGCACTTAGATTAAAAACACTCAGGCACACTTCAAGCACAACCAAGAAGTACCCTTAGAATGGACTGCCCTTCAAGCATAAATTGAATTTCTAATTGGTTTGCACTGCACAGAGCTGTCCTCCCTTCTCTATGGATTTCTTTCTTTAGATTCCCAACTTGGCCAGAATTAGGAACCCAAGAAGGACACCATATCCTCTGAAGCTTTGAGACTTTACAAACAAAGTGTGACACTCCTTTGACCCCCTGCTTCCTCTGGCTAATCAAATCATACACAAGGTCAGTGTATAGAACACAAAATCCAGACAACGCTAATGGCATATAGTGTACCTGACATAAAACAAAGTAATACAGGCAATAAGCCTCAGGACACAAAATCTTTTCCCACCGGTCTGAACTCCCTTCTCACAGGACATCACAGTCAGCTGATCAAGGCTGGGACAAGGACCTTTGGCACATGCACAGATGCCCTGATGAGCAGAATGGCTTGGATTCAGATCACAGCCAAAGGCTTGGGGTCCTCAAGCCTGTGCCTCAGTCATAGAGAAGCTCCTTCTGTCTTTTGAGCTCCATGAGTGCTGACCCAGGCTTCCCCTAGGTTTGGGCTCCTGCACTTTCTCCATCACTGGCCACTATTCATACACTGCAGGTGATTAAATGTTCTTGCTGTTCTTCAGTTGTTTTAGTCATGTCAGACTCTTCATGGCCCCATTTAGGGTTTTCCTGGAAGAGATATTTGAGGGGTTTGCCCTTTCCTTCTCCAACTGAGGAAACTGTCCCTAAACAGGGTGAAGTGACTGGCCCAGGGTCACACAGCTAGTAGGTGTCTGAGGCCAGATTTGAATTCAGGAACACTGAGTGTTCCTGACCTCAGGACAGGTGCATTAACCACTGTACCACCTAAGTGCCCCCCATTTACTGATGAATAAATGTATGCACCCTAAGGCTGAATTTCATAATGGTCATTGGTGCAAGTCATGGGCTTTATGGTCCTGGTTGATGGTTCTTCTCTCTTCTCCAGGGAGAGAACCATAATACCAGAAGGTTTTGAAGGATCTGAACTGGGTATCCTTGATGGGGTACAGTCTCTGGGAACCCCCTTGAACTCTCCTTGACTCTTCCCACTTGATCTGGCCTTCTCCTGAGGCCATAAGCCTTTCCTTATTGCTGGGCCTAAATCTCTACCTAGCCTAGCCCTATTTTGTCCAGCTGCTTCCCACCCTTGATCCCATCAAAATCCCACTCTCTTGTTTCCTGGAGTCTTGCCTCTGGTCACCCCAGTCCCATCAAGATCCTCCTTAGACTCCTCAAGACCCTCCCTAAACTACCCTCCTCTATTCACTACAGGCTACTTGACCACCCCTCAATCCCTCCCACAATCTTTCTGTATATAAGCTCCACCTTGCCTCCATGAAGGCACTGTAACAACAATTTGGCTAAGGGCTGTTGTAGGGTGTAAGACCCAACAAGACCAGCATATAGGAGCTGCCAGCAGTTTCTCTTGATCTGCTCTACTAAGGAAAGTAATATTAAGGGGTTAACAATATTACTTTAATCCAACATACAAATATCATTCACTTAGTTCAGGAGGAAAAAGGCAGCAACATGACCTTCTGAGCAAATACAAATAAATTACAATCACAATTCATAGTTATCAGGAAAGCATCAACATCTGGGTTCATAAGCCTGCCTCACATCTCTCCTTATTCTAGTCCAGCCTCAAAGTCATTTTCCTAATGTGCAGGTCTGACCTTGTCAGCCCCGTCTCCCACTCAATAAACTCCAGTGGCCTCCTATTGCTTCCAGGAGCACATACAAAATGCTCTGCTTGGTAGCCCTCTGCTACCTTTCTAGCATTCTCACACCTTTCTCCCCCACATATACTCTTCAGTCTGGTGACACTGATCTCCTGGAGGTTTCACTCACAAGACTCTCCAGCTCCCAGCTCCCAGATTTTCCTCTGGCCTTCCTCAAGTCTAGGACACTCTCCCTCCCCTGCTCTAACCAGTTGCCTTCCTGGCTCCCTTAAAGGACCAACTAAAATCTCCCCTTCTACAGTAAGCTTCTCCAACCCCTCTTCATTCTACCATTAGTTATTTCCTATTTATCCTTCAAACATCTCACAGTGTAAGCATTCACATGTTGTCTCCCCCAGGTGACTGTGAGCTGCCTGAGGGCAGGGACTGTACTTTGTCTCTTTTTGAATCTCTGATGATTAGCCCTGTACCTGGCACACTGTTGTAGGTCAGTTTTGTTCGACTCTCCCTTACCCTGTGGACCACAGCTCGCCAATACTGTCCATGAGGTTTTCTTGGCAAATAATCTGGGGTGGTTTGCCATTTCCTTCTCCAATGGAATAAGGCCAACAGGGTTAAGTGACATACCTAGGGTCACACAGCTAGTAAGGATGGGGAAGTAAAGAAATGTGGAAGAGCTTTTGGTAATAAGAAGTTAGGGATTCCAGAGATGAATTATCAATGAAGAAAAGCATGGCCTTCCTCTAGTGATGGTTCATCCTATGAATAAATACAGGGCAATGAAGGATCATGACTCAGAACACAAAGTGAAAAGGGAAATTTTGTAAATTCTTGGGAATCATAAAAAAATCAGGAAAATTCTAGTAACTTCTTTAATTGCTCAGAAGTTCAATAATAAAAAAAGGAAACTAAAATAAAATATAGATAAATAAAATAAAATACAGATTATGCATAGAAGATAAATTAGGTGTCATCAAAATGACGAAAAAGTGAAAAGATTTTTACCTACATGAAAGTAAGTTGCTCTAAAATAATAGAACTTCTAAAAGAGTGAATCCTATCATTGTGCCAGAAATGGAAGAGTATCAAATGCCAAGTGCATTGGCTGAACACGTGTTTTCCATGTACCATGTTGCATAAATAGATGACCCTGCCCAAGTATCAAAGGCTTTACAGATGGCACCATTCTCTTGTATCATATCCATCACTCTGCCTCTTGATTCCTGATTTCCAAAGTTCTCAGGTTCTAGCTGCATATTGAAATAATTTAATTTGTTCATAAAGTGTCTCCTTCCTCTTCTGATAATCCCCTGAGAATAAAGTTTTAGCATTACCAAGCTTCCCCACCACCTGCTTCCTCTATATCACTTCTTCCTTTCAGGACTCACTTGGATGTGATAATTCCTCCATTTTACCTCTGCTTACCCATTTTTTAGAATCACCCCATCATACTCAAGTCAGCCCAAGCTTTCCCTTCAAACTACCCAAGTAATGATGACATTCTTAAAAGGACTGGTTACATTTTCACATATAAAAAGTAAACAGTTTGACCAATTCAGTCCTTTATAACTGGTCTTACTAGTTTTAAACCCTGTTTCTCCTGGATCTTCTATGGCCAATTTTCCACTGGGTTCTGGACTTTTTGTCAGAAATACCTGAATGCCCTTCAATTCATTTTACATGTCCAATTTTTTTTCATTCAGGATTATACTCAGCTTTGCTAGGTAAGTTATTTTTGATTGAAACACCAGCTCCCTTGCTCTATGAAATATAATGTCCCAGGACCTGAGGTCTTTTCATGTAGAATCTGCTAAATCTTGGGTTCTCCTCATTGTAGCTCCACAGTATTTAAATTGTTTTTCTTTTCCTGTTGCTTCTACTATGTTCTCGTCAACCCGGGAGCTTTGAAGCTTGGCTGTGATACTATTTTGAACACTCAAATTTTTTTCTATTTGTACTTTACTCTCTTGTCCTAGAATTTCAGGGCAATTTTCCTTAATAATTTCTTACCATATGTTCGCTAGACTCTTTATTGGATCATAACTTCCAAGTAACCCAACAATTCATATACTGTCTCACCTTGAACTGTTGTCCATATCACTTGTTTTACTCAAGAGATTTCCACATTTTATGGGGTTTTTTTATTCTTTTAGTTTAGTTTTAGTACTTCTTGGTGTCTTCTAACTTAGTTAGCTTCCTCTTGCCAGATTCAAACTGTGAAGTTAATTTCTCCCTTAGGTTTTCTTGGATCTCCATTTCTAATTGGTGGACTTTCTTTCTACAATTTTCTTTGGTAATTTTATTTATGTGATCAATGATCTAAGACCAGATCAAATAAAAGCAGGCACTTTAAATGTTTCCTTTTTGGTTTCTCAGTCATTCCTTGAACCACCTGCTAACTTACATCCCTGGTAGTTATAAATAGGAAGCCTGATGTCCTTCCTTTCAAAGGGCTAGTTTAGAGGAAAACATAATCCAGTGGGGATTTAGTTGTCGTTTTAAAACAATCCTGCTATCTTTACCAGTCCATTTCATGAGATTTTAACCTTACTTTTGCCAATTTAGTCCATTTCAAAACAACTTCATCGAAGCAGAGTTATAAAACTTAAAAAGTCGAATTTAAACGAACAGATTCCCCATTACACTCACTGAATTGTGAATTCACCAAATTAAATATACATGTTTAGTTACTAATGGCAATGACTTAAAAATCTCAACTTGCACGAGGGCTGTTAGGCGCTAATATTTCAAATTTCAGGATCCAATATTAGCAATGTACTCGTGCTTTGTGCTTGAAGGAGGCAGGAAAGATCCTGAAACAATCTGCAGATTCTCTTTTGTTCTCTCAAAATACCAGGTTTTCATGCCCATATGTACACGCCACATACTCCTTCTCATTTGGCCGTTTGCAGTCTGAGCACCCTCTACAACACGTGCACGGACCTGGCTCACCTTTACACCTTCCTATAATGCCATGTCCTCTGGAGGGCCCGGACATTTAAGAGGCCTGCGCGGAGCTCTGCACTGCACCACCATCCTACAGCCGGATCTCTTCTGCCGCTGGGAAGGGAAGTTTACACAAGTTCCCTACGTCCAGGCTTTCAGGTGCCTTTCCCAGGACCCAGAACTGCGGGAGCAGTGTAGGGAGCCCCTACTTAAACTGACTCCAGCAAAGGGGAAACAGAACGAACCTGACCTACCTGATGGTACCCTTCTTTCAGACCCACGACCTTCGGCTCCGGGAGCCCCTACGCAGGCACCGGTCTCTACCGCTCCTCTATCAGCCCCTGCGGCAACACAGGCGCCTTACCAGGAAGCTAAGGGTATTCTACAGGATGTCCCGCCCCCAATCCGCCGGCACCTCCCGCCCATTGGTCCCCTAAACCTCCATTTCCAGGGCCTTTACCGCCAGGGGCGCTTCCGGACTCCATTTCCCAGGAGGCCTTGAAATTACCTGCCCCGCCTGCTCCTTGGTCTCCTCGACCTCCGCAGCCGGACTCGGTTTCCCAGAATCCCCTGCTCCCTAGTCCTCCCCTTACAAGAGGTGGAACTCCCTATCTCCCTCCACCCCAAGCTCCTGATTCGTGGGTTCCCTCCCATCGCTTTTGCCGGAAGTAGCAGATTCCAATCTCTGATCCTGGTCAGGTTAAGGAAAAACTTGGCCTTTTTATTCAGAAAATCCCACCCAGTTTGTAGAGGGTTTTAAAGTGATTCCCCTCCAGTTTGAACTATGCTGGGGAGACATGAATATCATCCTGTCCTCCTGCTGCACCCCTGAGGAAAAGAAGAGGATCTGGGATTTAGCCCAAAAGTTTGGGGATGATCTGGCTGTGTCCTCTCCCATCAGGCACCCCTAGGGAGCTGTCGCTGTCCGCAGTGCTGATCCTGGGTGGAATTATGGATGGGATGCAGACAGGGAGAAGAGGGATCATATGTTGTTATGCCTAATGGAGGGGACGAAGATGGGATTTAAAACGGCTGTGAATTGTGATAGCCTTGGGGGAGGTGTGGATGGTGGGAGCCAGGGCTTGAGTGATTATTAGCGTGGCTCCAGACTGTGCTGAAACGGTGAATGTTTTGAGATTGTATTATTATATGTCCAGTTTTGAAACAAGAGCAGAGAACTGCCTTCTTACAGACTTCAGAGAAAAAGCAGAGAACGTCCTTCGTTCAGACCAGCGGGGCTGGTGAGGAGAAAGAACGTTCCTTCAGATCCCCATCAGTCACATCAGGTCACTTGATCTCTTAGCCTCAGTTTCCTCATCTGTATGTTGCAGACACTGCACTGGGTGCAAAGGACAAACAGTGTCTGGCTTCATCAACTTTGAAGAAGAAACTGAATCCCAAAGAAGGGATTTGCCTAAAAATCATGTACCCTTTGTGAGTGTCAGAGCCAACACTGAAAACTAGGCATTAAGAGCTCAATGGAATATTAAGAAGAGCATTTTTTATTTAAAGTGAAAATCATGTTGGAATAATAAAAGTTGGGGGAAAAATGTCTTACTATAAAATGCTTCTCCCAAAAGAATTAGGGAGAGGGTATGTGTTCTGTTAGTGAGATCCAAGAATCTGTGGCGGGGGGTCGGGGGGGGGGCGGGAAGTGATGCCAAATTCCTACCCACCAGAAGGGTCTTAAGTGATATATTAAGAAAATTCAATGAAGATTTTGTGAAAAGTGGCTAAGAACTGTGTGTTCTTGGTGGGGAGAATGGGGGAATGAAACAGTGATACTGAGGAAAGAACAAAGAAAAAGGAATGTTCTAGTAAATTCCATTAAAGTTTGAAATAAATTCTTATTAGCTGAAAGTATGAAAAGGATTCTAAAGTTGACTTCAATTGAATGAAATGAGACTTTCCAGCCAAATGAAGAAGAATTCTCTATTCAGATGCTGAGGAGTTGAGATGGCACTGGGTATGATGTGTCATGGTCAAAAACATCTGCTGTCACTGCTTTATGACTGCTTGAAATTGTTCAAGGAATATATTCATTCATTGTATTATTTAGTGATAGAGAAACAAAAATAACTGTGAGGAAAGGAAGTTTCTTTGTTCAATAAAAATGTAATATTTTATAAGCTAGGGTTGGAGACTGACCTAATGCATGAGACACTGACACTATTAATGAAACATAAATTATTTCAATATGCCACCAGACAGAACTCAAGAACATTGGAGATCAAGAGTCAAGAAGCAGGAGTAAAGACGGACATCTGGTCAACTTTTGATATTTGGGAGGGCTCATCTATTTATCCAACCTCCTACATGTAGAACATATATTCAGCCAATGCACTTGACATTTAATGCTCTTCCATTTCATTTTCTTTCAATTCTAGCAGAATGATATATTCACTTTTTTAGTTCTACCATTTTAGAACAATTCTGTTTCCTGTAGGTATAAATCTCTTTTCACTTTTATGTCATTTTGATTTAAGACCTTTGATTTATATTCTTTTTGTAATCTGTATTTTATTTTAGCTTCCTTTTTTGCTATTATCTAACTTCTGAGCAATTAGTTATTAGAGTTTTCCTGATTTTTAGATTCCCAGGAATTTACAAAATTTCCCTTTCTTTTGGTGTTCTGAGTCATGATTCTTTATTGCACTGTATTTATTCATAGGATGAACCATCACTAGAGGAAGGCCATTCTTTTCTTCATTGCTAATTCATATTTTGAATCCCCTACTTGTTCTCTTGCATGTCTCTTTCCTTCTCCATTCTTACCAGCTGTGTGACTTTGGGCATATCACTTAACTCTGTTGGCCTTAATCCATTGGAGAAGGAAATGGGAAACCACCCCAGAATAGTTGCCAAGAAAACCATGTGGACAATATTGGAGAGCTGTGGTTCACAGGGTAAGGGAGAGTCAAACAACCCTGACCAACAACAATGTGCCAGGCTCAGTGGTAAGCACCAGGGATACAAAAAGAGACAAAATACAAGTCTCTGCCCTCTGCCTGTCACAGTCGCATCGGGGAGGCAACATACAAATAAGTTCAGTGAGCTTTATAGATGACAAATAGGAAATAACTAAGACTGAAATGTTGAGGGGTTGGAGAAGCTTCCTGTAGAAGGGAGAATTTTAGCTGGGACTTAAAGGGAGCTGGGAAGGTGAGTGGTCAGAGCAGAGGATGAAGAGTGTCTCAGGCATGGGGGAAGTCCAGAGAAAATGGTGGGAGCTGGAGGGTCTTGTGAGAGAAACCTCCAGGAGGCCAGTGTCACCAGACTGAGGAGTACATGTGGGGGAGAATGGTGTAAGAAGACTGGAAAGGTAGCAGAGGGCTAAATTAGGCAGGGCTTTGCATGCCAAGCAAAGCATTTTGTATTTGCTCCTAGAAGCAATAGGGAGCCACTGGAGTTTATTGAGGGGGAGAGGGGGCTGACATGGTCAGACCTGCACTTTAGGAAAATAACTTTGAGGCTGGGCTGGAATGGGGAGAGACTTGAGGCAGGCTAAAGTTTTTTCTCCTCTCAAGCACAGAAGAATAAGATCTCTGGGGAGTCCTAAATCTGATTCAGTCTGGAGTGGGGGCCAATTTGGTATCAGATTCCCCCAGCCCAAAGGAAGGAGGGGTCTTTGGCGATTTCTCTGCATTATTTGGTAAGGGGTAGCAGCACTGACAGCAGACCACTTAACTAACCCAGGCTGGGTAAAGGGAGCTTTGGACACTCAGCCCTCCCCCAACCTCACCCACACACATCTGGGCTGGGAGAAGGTGGGGCATGGTGGAGTCAAGTTTAACTTTGCTTAGCTAGGAAGAACAAGGGGTGGAGAGAGAAGACATAAATAAAGGAGTTATAGAAGGCTGTAGGACAGATTCCTGGAAGCAGTGAGTCTTTGTCATCATTCAGCTGTCTAGCCAGACTGAGACGACATCAAAGGAGCCAGAGTCTTTGGCCAGAAAAAGTAAGTCTGGGTCTCCAGGGCTCCCTGGTCTGGGCAGCCCCCGAGGTATCTTACCTCCCCCCACCTCCTTTGGAAGAACATTTCAGAACCAGGAAATGAAGCATTTTTCATAATTCTTTTGTCCTGTGTTCTCCGCAAGAATCCTTCTTTCCTCCCAGGAAAGAACTCTTTGGGGCCCTGCCCCCAACCCCAGGATGGAAGGCTGCCTGATAGAGGTGGGGAATAGCTCTGCATTTGGAATCAGGACCTGGGTTTGAATCCAACTGCCCCAGGTCCCACTGCTAGGCTCTGTACTGAGCTTTGCACGTGTGATCTCTTTGATCCTCACAACAGCCCTGCCCAATAGGGGCTGTTATCCCCATTTCCCAGATGAGGAAACTGAGGCTGAGAGGGATAGTGACTTTCCCAGAGTCTTAGCCGGGATAGGTCAGAGGGAGGATTCTCTGGGGTCTGACTCCAGGCTCTACCCAGTGACAATCCTTTCAAATTACTTGAACCCCAATAAGATCCAAAGCCTGAATTAATCATCTCAATTGCTTTGCTCCATTCTAAAAATGCCCTTTGCTGTCTCAGCAACTTCAAAGATTGGCAAATGGTACCTTTTCTGTGGTAACAGGATGTCTGCAACCAGAACAACGGGATTTCTCTATCTTGATATTCTAGGAACATTTGCATCTTGGGATCATAATCTCTAAGTGACATTACCTTGTCAATTCACTCATTCAACTAAGAAACTTCCTTTTGTATGATATGGAGACCATAAGCTGGAGTTGGGATTGTTACTTAAACCTTGTCTTTCTTTTTTCAGTCAATCAGAACTTTGCTTCTGGCTCCATGATCATGTATCTGCTAGCTTTATATATCTCACCTAAGGTGTTTGCCTCCTTTAACCAAACTTTCAGATCAATACCACTTAACCTTGGCTGGTAAGTCACTGAACCTCAGTATTCTCCTCTGTAAAATGAGGGGGCTGGACTTGGTGACCTCAAACTAAGCCCCTTTCAGGTTTCAAATATACCTGCATTCCTGTGATCTGAAGATCAGCTCAGAAAACAAACAAACAAAAATCTCAGGGAAGGTTAGAGTTGGAAGGAAGTCAGAAAACAATCTTGGAATTCCCTACTGGTGTAAATCTGTGACCCAGGCTGGAATCCTGGCTGTTCCTTAATACCCCTGTGACCCTCAGAAAGTCATTGAGGGCTCTGAGCCTTCATGCTCCATGGCAAAATGAGGGCCTGGAGCTCTGAAGGCCCTCCTGGCCCATGGTCCTCTGAGATCTGGCCACTTGAAAAGTGGACTCCAGCCTGTGAAACCATCTCCATCCCCGCTCAGTTTCCTGGTTCCCTACTACTCTCTGTGTTGGTAAGCAAAATGGGCTCTTAGCACTTAGTTCAACAAGTGCCCTTGAAGAGTTTGGCTTTTGTTTCATTTGAGTAATTCAGTGTATTTCATTGAGTCTTACTAAGTGTTAAGCCCCAGGCTCTAACCCCTATTAGGTGTTAACCTAACCTATGTGGATGTGAACTTCCCAGGGTCCTAAGGGGAGGAGCCAACTCAAGAGCCAATCATAGCAGCCTAAGTTCTGGTCATTCAGATGACGTTTGATGATGTCTGAAACCCCATAAGAAGAGAAGACAGAGCCGTTTGCCCAGGGCTCTCACTCTTGGTGGCATTTGGAGACTCCTGGGCAGCTGTAGCTAAGAAGCCCTCCAGCTCGTAAACCCAGATGTTGGGACTTTGTTAAACTCTGGTAACTGTGTATTGGGATTTGAATCAGACAAGGTCTGTCTGTTGATGTTTGTACTTTGTGTTTTGTTCTGAAGTTCAGGGTGCTGGCTTTTTCCCCCTGAACTAAGTGAATGATATTTGTGTGCTGAATTAAAGTAAGCTTGTCAACCCCTTAACTTTGCTTTTCTTAGTTAAGCAGATCAAAAGAACCTGTGCTTTTGCAGCATGCTGGTAGCATTCTTGTTGTTGGTCTTGGGTTGGTCTTACACCCCTACAACAGCTGCTAGCCAGATTGTGTAAACACTCTCCTACCTTGGACAGCACTCCAGCCCATGGGGGGTGGGGTGGGGGGGGTGGGGCAGTGGGCAGGCTCTGGGGACTTGAATGAATCCTCATCCACCACCAACTTTCTCCTCTGCTCCAATTTTCCCAGGCTAATTAGATTCCTGTGAGGTCTTTTTAGGGACTGGGGACCTCAGAGGAAGGGAATTTGTGGCTACCACTTAAAAGATTGGAGATCTAGAACTTGCTTCTCAATTCCTCTTACCTCTCCTAAAGAATGAATGAAAAATCATTTATTCAGCTCTATATTAAAATATACCAGGATTTTCAGTAAGTGCCATAGACTCTAGGACCAGAGTGCAGATCTGCCCCCATTAGCCTGCCTAATTATAGGTTCTGGCCTTTGGAAAGCCTTTCATGAAATCCAAGTTCTTTTTTTGCCGAGCCCCAGACAGAAGATGGAATGGGAGCATTGGGGCATGTTATCGCCCCTTCTCCCATCTCTGACCCTTCCTCCTTTTGCTTGGATTAGCATTTGTTATCCCTTCTTTCCTCCCCTTCCCTGCACTCCTGGATTCTGGAATTCCTCTTTCCCCTCCCTCATTTTTCTGGCCCTTTATTCCTGCTCCCTTTTACCCAAACCCCCTTACTCCCCCCCCCCCTTCTCTTAGTCTTGGAGAGATCAAGAAGGCATTGAGGCTTTTGCCATTGAGACTCCTCCCACCCAGGTATTCCTTGAGCTCCCCCCAATATTCTCCCTAGTTCTTCCTAGTCTTGAAAGCCCAGACCTCCTCAGGTCTCTTTGTTTTTACCTGTAAAATACAAATGACTTCTCCCTCTTGACTTCTGGTTTTGGTTGGTGATCTGCTGGGATAATGAAATGCTAATGGTTCTCTGCAGAATTTATCTGACCCAACTCCCAAACTCTCCTCTAGCCCCCACCTCCCCACCCCATTCCCAGCCCTGAGTTTTTGCTTTTTTGTCTGGTCAGTAGCCCCACTGATCTCTTCCTCTTTCCAATTTTCTTACAAAGTACTAGTCTCTACCAATTAATTCCTGGAGAGAGATTGCCCTTGGGGAATTTACCCTTTAAGGGAGTGATGTGGGTGTGGCCACATAGTCTATGAATGTTGGGAGATCTCTGGGGGTGGAGTGCCCTTTCACCTAGGAGGTGATCCCAGATAGCTGAATATCAGAGCTGGCATGGATCTTGATAATATTCCAGGTCATTAGTCTCTTCTCAGTAACATGGTAAAAGTGTCTCTGCCAGCTTGGTCTGAGGCAGGGCTTAGACCCAGGCCTTCCTGACTTTGATCATGGCTCTCCATTCATAATGAGGAATATTTAACACCATTTTACATAATTTTTGTAATTTCAATAAGACTCAGAGTCTGAACTGATTAACCAGAAGAAAAGCCTGATCCTAACAGTCTCTTTGTTTTCTGAGTAAATTCAGAATACCTCTATCTTATGTCAACAAGCCTAGATGGGGCTGATTTAAGAGCATTCATTCCTGCTTCTGCCCATGGTCATTAAGAATGAGAACTTTAGCCCCGAGGAACTATCTTGAATTATGTGACTTTTTCTTATCTTAATATTTTACAGGCATATACTATGTTATGGAATGTTAATGAAACACAGAAATGCTGGGTTGTAGTTTTAACTGACCCTTGTCAACTATCCTGACTTCTTGTATTTATAATATATTCCATTAAGGAAAATCCTCTTCTTGTATCATGGTTAAACATACTTGGGGATCATAAATAAAAGCTTGCTGAGCCTGCTAAAATAACGCATATAAGTTTTCTCATTTCTTTGTTCAGACAGTCAGAACTTATGCTCTGACTCCTTGTACGTACAAGTAAGCTAGCTCTGCTATGCTTTCAGGGAAAATAATAAACAATATAGATTTTTCTGTCACCTAGCTTGTTTGCCTCCTTTAACCAACATTCAGGATTAACAACAACGAGTAAAGAATAACATAGTTGAAGCCTGTAGAGTGGAGACACATGGAAGGTAATCTCTGAGAGGAAGGCACTAGCAGCTGGGGATGGAGGAAGAAAAGGGGTTTTGAGGGTAATACGGAAAGATGCTAATATTGAGGGGAGCAGGCTGGCAGGAGCACAGCTTGGGGACAGTTTTCTGTTTCTCTGAGGGTGGGGAGGGGGCAGAAAGGCCAGTGAGTGGAGCCTGTTCCTGGAATGGGAAATAATAAGAGAAGGGTAGAGAAGTCTGCAGCACACTTGTATTCAATCTTATGGCCTCATTTTCCAATTAGTGGAATGAGGGGGTAGGATTTGATGACATTCTATTCCATTTATACTGGGCATAGGGTAATTAAAAGTCTTGGTTTCTGTGACAGAGGCCATACTATTATAGAGGAGTGTCAAGTCACTTCCTCAAGATGAACATAAGAATGTCTTGGTGGAATTTGAACTTGGGTCTGATCTTCAGGTGGGCAAGTTGTTTACATTACATTAATATCTCACTTTTCCCACCTCCCCTCCACCATTTGAATGGCTCCTCTTTTAAAACTTTCCATTTGTATCAGGTTTCTTTGTGTTATTCAGTTGACTCTTCATGAACTGACTTGGGGTTTTCTTGGCACAGACAATGGAGTGGTTTGCCATTTCCTTCTCTAGCTCATTTCACAGATGAGGAACTGAGGCAAACCAGGTAAAGTGACTTGGCCAGGATCACACAGCTGAGTGTCTGAGGCTAGATTTGAACTCATGAAGATGAGTCTCCTGACTCTAGGGCCATCACTGTGTCTACTGTGCCACCTGGTGGCCTTCAAGGGTAGCACCAGCCTTCTCATCAACCAGGTTCACAACATTGTACCACCAGGTCCTAGCTTAGTGTCTGGTACACAGTTACTGGTTGAGAAATCAACAAGCCTTTGCTATATCCTTGTTGTTTGGTTGCTTGAGTTACAGTTGCTGGCTCTGCCTGTTTTCCAAATAGTGGGAAAGACTGAAACTGGTTTGAGTCCATATACTAGAAACACTTTGTCATGTGGACCTTTGTTTCTCCAACTTGGACCTTGGGATCCATCTTCCAACTCCCATGTGACAGTTCTAGTTTGTTGTGGCATTTTGCTAGCTGACTTGCTGCAGTCTTCCATGTCTTGGCCTCCCCTGATAATACATTTGAATAAAGTATCCTGCTTTTACCCTGGGCATGAGGACTTCACCATCAAGATGCTCTAAGGTTAGGACATTGAGCAAGTGCTTCACCCACCTGAATCTAAAGATGAGACCTAGCTCAGCTCAGATGCTTGGAGGGAATGCCCCACCCCTCCTTGAAGACAGCAAGGAATCCCCCATCTTCTATTCAGGGCTAAGTGAGAATGCCTTCTCTGTCCACATCATGAGGGTACCACCCCAGGGAAACTATAAACATCCCCTCAAATCCCTTGTTGGGCAGGGGGAGTGGGGAATTTAACAGTGATACTGAGGAAAGAACAAAGAAAAAGGAATGATCTAGTACATTTCCTTAGAGTTGGAAATAAAGTCTTAATTAGATGAAAGTATGAAAAGAATTCTAAAGAGTGACCACCCAGAAGCTGGCCTCAACTGAGGGGAATGAGTCTCTTTCCAGCCAAGTGAAGAAGAGTTCTCTATTCTTATACTGAGGGATTCGGATGACACTGGCTATGATGTGTCACGGTCAAAAGCATCTGGGGCCCTTGCTTTATGATTGCTTGCAGTTGCTCAAGGAATATATTCATTCATTGTATTATTTAATCATAGAGAAAGAAAGTAACTCTGTGAGGAATGGAGGGTTCCTTGATTCAGTACAAATATTTTATGAGCTGCGATTAGAGATTGAGCTAATGCATAAGAGAGACACTGATACTATGAAAAATAAATTATTTCAATACTCAGCTAGAACTAAAGAACACTGGTAATCAGGAATGAAGAGGCAGACTAATGGATATCATACAAGACACTGGGAACATCTGTAATCCTTTGATACGTGGTGGGGGGGCTCATCTATTTATCCAACCTACTACATGTAGAACACATGTTCAGCCAATGCACTTGGCATTCGACACTCTTCCATTTCTAGCAGAAGGATGAGTCACTTTTTCAGTTTTTCTTTTATTTCAGAGCAATTCTCTTTCATGGAGGTAAAAATCTCTTTTCACTTTTTGTCATTTTGATCCTATTTAAAATGTCTCATTTATCTCATATTTATAATGTCAATTTTACTTTTAGTTTCCTTCATTTCTATTATCAAACCTCTGAGCTTGATGATTTTAGAAAAAAAAAACATGGCTAGAGTTGCAGAAAATAATGAAGAGGGAAATGAGCAGTACCAAGAAAATGTGATATACAGTATCAGCACAATATTTTTAACAACAACTTTGAGTTAACCTATTTTGACTATTAGAAACACCCAAAAATAGAAAGGACATATGAGAGAAGATGCTTTTAGGCTCTAGAGAAAGAATGGAAAAAATAGAAGTATGTTTGAATGATTTTACACACACACACACACACCTTTGTATCTGATGGTAGCCATCTTTAAAGGAAGGGAAAAAAAAGAAATTTACATGATAACCTTTCCCTGTTTAAAATGAATGGGAAATTGTTGAGTTGTAATTGATTTGCTACTCCATATGCAATTTTTTTTATTATACCATGTTATGGAAATGCTTATTTTATTCCATGAATTAAAAGTAAAGTAGAGAAATTTAAAAAAGAAAACTGAATGATAGTAATAAAAAAAAAGCTATCTGGTGCTGGGTAATAGACAGAAAGGTAGATGAGTAGAACAGAGTAACTTTGTGTTTGAAAAATGTTGACAAGTTTTTGTGATAAGAATTCCTGATTTGGTGAAAATTGTGGGGAAAGCTGGGAAGTAGTATATCAGAAATTGAACAGAGAACAATATCATACCCCATTCACCAAAATGAGGTCCAAATGGATACATGACCTAAATATAAAGGAGAATTCACAGGAAATTAAAAGAACATGATGGAACATATTACCAATCAGACTTATGAAGAGGTGAACAATTTATGCCTAAACAAGAGATAGCACGGTGAGGTGCAAAAGGAATGATTTTTCAATTACACTAAATTACAAAGGTTTTGTACAAATAAAAGCAGTGTAGCCAAGATCAGAAGGAAAGCAGAAAATTGGGGGAAAAATTCTAGACAGTTTGTCAGATTAAGGTCTCACATCTCAAATATATAAAGAACTTGGTCAAATCTAAAAGAATATGAGTTTAAATGGTCAAAGGCTCAGAACAGGCAGTTTCTGCTGAAGAAATTAAAATTATATACGGTCATACAAGAAAATTCTTCAAATCATTATTTATTACAGAAATGCTGATTAAAACTTTGAGATATCATCTTATACTTGTCAGGCTACAGTGATATAAGGGAAAAGAGACAAATGTTGGAGGGGATATCGAAAATCTGGGTCTCTGTTTCCCTGTTGGTGGAACTGTGACCTGATCCATCAGTTTTGCAGAACAACCTGTAATTATGCCCAAAGAATTAAAAGGTGCCTACCCCTTGATCCTGTCATACTGTTCTTAGGTCTGCTTTGCAAGATGATTAAGGAAAACAGAACAAAATGTAGACGTATAAGTAGATGTCTTTTTGGCAGCAAGAATTGTAACTTGTGGAGATGCCCATCAATGGGTGAATGCCCTGAGAGGGATTGAGTACAACCTGCGGTAAATGGACAGGAGCTTTAGCAGGGATTGAGAATGGTCTCCTGAGAATACTATGGAAGTGTTCAGCCCAACTCTCCAGGATCATGTGCTTATCACTAATCCCTGTGGCTCTTTTAGCACTGAGATGCACCCTAGGTGGATATGTCTTTGGCCCATAAATAGCCCCGAGGGGCTGGGCCATCTCCAGTTATTCAGATCTCTACCTGGCCACTGCACCACGATTGCTCTGGAGCAGAAAATTAGGCTGGTGGCTTGGAATAGCATAGCCTTCCCTCACTTATATCCAATTCAATTGTAAGTCTTGGCATCATCTTTCTGATGCAAAGGAGAAACCACAACTATACAACCTTAAACCCAATGTAGGGATGGGGAGGTAGGGAAGTTCTGCTGGCTCAGAGTGAATGGTAATAGCAATTGTTTCTCCTTAGGCCAGTGACTCTGAGGGTCTTCTTATCAGAGCTTATTTTTTTTATTAAAGGAGCCATCCTTTGGCTCACTTCTTAAAAAGGTCTAATCACTGAATGTGCATCACCTTAGTCAAAGTGAGAAGTTGGAAAGACCTTAGCTTTAAAAGGCCGAGGTGTCCCACTGCATCCTGGGCCATCTCCAGGTATCCTGATCTGTATCTGAGCACTGAATCCAGAGGGCTCTGGAAGAGAAAGTGAGGTTCCTGACTTTGCACATCTCTCCTTCACTCAAATCCAATTCAAATGCAAGTCATCACATCACCTTCCTGACTTCAGGGTCCTCTTTGACAATGAAGGACAAACCACACAGCCTTCAGGGCATCATAAAATGCTTTGGATTTGGTGGAGTTAAATATGGCTTTCTTCAGGATGGATGAGGTAACCTACTCGCCCCCCTGTTGAGCTCTCATTTTTTATTTAGTACCTTCTGAATTTCCCCATGATTTTCATGAAAACCAGTTTAAATATTTATTAGTGTTCTGGCCCAGATGAGTTAATATGATACTGTACAGGAAATCCTTAAAAGCTGGCCACTCCTTTCCTACTGGAATATTGAAAACCCTGTTTGAGCTCAGCCTTCTCTCCAAGTTAGCAACAAATTGCTCTCCCATGGAATCACTCTTAGCTATTGACATTAATTCTGCTGGTCACTTGACTAGGGGCTGCTGCTTTTGTTGAATATGAATGTTTAGTCTCTGATGGGTCCAGCACTCTTTGGCCCACATCTCCTTTGTCACTCTCACATCCAGTCTATGTCTTCTCCTTACAATGACACAGTCTATTTAATACCAGTTTTTGCTCCAAGAGTACATCCATGAAGTTTTATTGCCTTTAGAATGGTGATGAAAAGGTCATGAGCTGCATAAATCTTCAGTAACCATTGCTATTACGTATTTTGATGTGTGTATATCATTTTCTGCTATATGTTTGATTGTTTGTTTTCTTCAGATATAGAGACCAAGTTTGAAGTAAATGAGATGTCTAGAAAGCTGGACCTTTTTGTGGAAGAATGTGACCTGCAAAAATTCATGAGTGATGCTCCCTGGGACTTCAGTTTGAGAGAAATCCATGACTTTATTATGAAGATAGATAAAAACCCAAAGAGTGACTGTGAATGGGATGAAATTGGAAAGAGATTCAGACAGTCTTTAATCCTAAATCACTGTAAGAAAATGACCTGAGGGAATGACTGTCCTTCACATATTGAATATAGGAAATGCTTTACAGAACAGGTAAAGTTTTTCAGTCCCTGGAGCAGGCTCCATCCCGCAAGTGTGTCCAGGTAATCAGTGGGAGATGGCTGTGAGCTGGAGGTTAGACATCAGTAAACATGAAAAAAGTGATACTGGAGAAATGCTTTCTGTAAGTAATAAAGGTAGAAAGGCCTTGAGTCAGAACTCTGAATTTATACCTCATCAGCAAATTCCCAATAGAAAGGAATCTGATGACTATAACAAGTGGGAAGCTCAGAGAATCCACAATGGAGAGCAACTTAATGAATGTCATCAGTGCAGAAAAGCATTTACGCAGAGATCCAGTCTTACTACACATCAGAGAGTCCACACTGAAGAGAAACTTTATGTATGTAATCCATGTGGAAAGGCTTTCATACAGAGCTGCAGTCTTATTGGAAATCAGAAAATCCACACTGGAGAGAAACCTTATGCATGTAATCAGTGTGGAAAGGCTTTCACATATAGGAGTAATCTTGCTAGACATCAGAAAATTCACATTGGAAAGAAGCCTTTTGAATGTAATCAGTGTGGAAAGGCTTTCACACAGAACTCTGCTCTGAGTAAACATCAGAGAATCCACACTGGAGAGAAGCTTTTTGAATGGAATCAATGTGGAAAAACTTTCAGAAATAAATGCAATCTTGCTTTCCATGACAGAATCCACACTGGAGAGAGACCTTTTGCACATAATCAGTGTGGAAAGGCTTTCACACAAAGGGGCAATCTTACTACACATCAGAGAATACACACTGGAGAGAAACCTTTTGAATGTAATCAATGTGGAAAGGCTTTTAAAGAGAAGAGCAACTTGCTGCACATCAGAAAATCCACACTGGAGAGAAACCTCATGTATGTAATCTAAGGGAGAAAGGTTTCAAAGATAGGAGCACTCTTTCTACACATCTGAAAATCCACTGTGGAGAGAAGCCTTATGGATGTAATCAATGTGGAAAGGCTTTCAGACATAGGTCCAACCTTATCGGACATCAGAGGATCCACACTAGAGAAAAACCTTACAAATGCAATGAATGTGGAAAGGCTTTCACAAAGAGCTCCAATCTTGCTGCTCACCTGAAACTCCAAGGCCAAGAGAAGCATTCTAGATATAATCAATGTGGAAAGGCTTTCAGTTTCTCCTCCATCCTTGCTTTACATCACAGAATTCACACTGGGGAGAAACCCTAGTAACCTAATTCATCATATGTGCAGGCAGGATGTAGATGTTGTGTTCATGTGTCAATAATCCTTAGAAGGGTTGGTTCAAATTCATGCAGTATTCATTAACTTTTCCACACATTCAGTATTCAATAACTGTTGGTGGCAAACTTCGCCACATGCACATATGTTCCCAATTATATCCAAACAAGTATTTGATAGGTTTTTAAATTTCCCACTTAGTCTTGTCTGTAGGTAGGCTAAAGGAAAGGATAGTATGGTGCCTGTGGAGGTGGCACTGCGCTAAAAGATTTCTGCAGAGAGCGAAAGAAAGACATAGGCCAGGCAGGAGAATATAGAACATCTCTGTTTATTAAGCCGAGGCGGTGAGTTTATATACTCTATGGAATCAGAAAAGTGGACCGAGTGTTGCGTTGCTTTGTTATTTTACTGGAACATCCTGCCTTGTAGCTCACCCAGCCCTGGGACATGTTGTTACTTAGTTCTGTAGATGTTAACCATATTGAAACATTACTGTCCTTTCCCTCAGATAACAGCTGAGAGGGCAGTTCCTTGCCACAATGTCTTATCTCTTCACGGTCTTGCCTTGCAGAGAACTTGCTTCAAATGGCTTTGCCTTGCAGAGGTCTGGGAGACTTAAACAAGATATAGCTGGATCTCCACATTCTGTTCCACACGTTCTCAGGGACAGCTAGAAGGGAGTTGGAGAGCCCACATCCTGAGTACACACCCCAGAGAAGGACAAGCTCAGGCTTAAAGGAAAACCTGGCATGTGTCTTTCTCACCACGGACTATCTCAGAGCTGGCCCTCTACACCTCCCCCTTTCTTAAGCTGAAGCTTGAGTTTGTGTACATCTGTACGCGTAGCAAGAAGGAAGTGAAAAAATATTCAGAAAAGCCATGGCCGTATGAAACAAAACAGTAGAAATATGACAACAAAGGGAAGAAAGTGGAATAGGAGAGCTACAATGTTACTTAAGGGATTTATCTGCTTAACATTTCTAACAAGTTATATGCAATATACCCTCTGGATCAATTCTGGGGCCCTACTATGTTCAATCACTTGCGTAATGGCAGCCAAACCACTAATATTCTGAGTTAAATTGTGGCTGTGCCATGCTCCACTCAGAGTATTTTTAATCTTTTGCCAAGTGTCATTCTCTGTGAGATTTGTTTCAAAAGGGGTTATACAAATGAAAGTATATCTATCATCACACTGTAGATTGAGATGAGCTTCCATCTCTTGAACACGATCACCAACCCAGGTGAGGGATTGTTCTAAAATTTCTACTTGGGATTGAAGTTCCTTATCTATTTGTCTCTGTTTCTCTAAAGCATGCAAGAAATTAGCAGCCAGGGCATTCACATAATGGGCAATTTGAAGCGAAGTTTGCACTGCTGCTGCAGACACGGCAAAAGAAGCGACAAGAGTGGCTACAATAGTTATCCCCACAATTAACTGTGCTAAAAACCTTTTTGGGTGGATTCAGAGTTGTACATTGGAATGTAACTTATCAAGAGCATGTTCTCCTGCTGATCTATACCAGGAGTGATTGAAGTTGCACAGGGAAAATAGCATGATGGGGTTGCTGCACAATCATTATCAAGGGTGGTCTACTAGGGTCAATACAAGATGACAAATAATTATAACAGGTTATGTTAAAAAGCTTACTTGGCATAGCTCAGTAACAAAGTCCTGATGTATCATTATAGGAAGATAGGTTTGTAGATAGGAAGAAAAATGGGTAAGGAAGACATGCTTGTATATAATGTTTACCACTATCTGGTTGTTGTAGGTACCAGGCACTATGATTTAGTTATATGGCCCATGGCAGCAAGAATCCTCCACAAATGTGGAAAAGTCCTACATTGACTGGTGATGATTGAGTTGGTCACAAAGTGACTGTAATAAAACCCACGATGATTACGATATCCATCAGGCCGAGACCAAACATTTAGTCCTGGGCCATCGGGTAGAGTGGTGGTGTTCCACCAGGGGGTGATACAGTTCTCCCACCCAGGAAATTTCTCTGTGGTATTGCTCTGATCCCTGCAAAGGGGAATATGGGGGCCTTACAGTGGTGTTAGTACAACTGGCTATGCCAGTGTCAATGAATAGCTTAGTGACTTTCCAATCCTGTCCATTCCTAAGAACCCATGTTCTTTTAAAATGTGGCTTTAGTACTAAACATTGTCCTTCCCCATGTCCTGGGAAAAGGTCACATTTTGGTAAGGTTAATACCAGACATATTGTAAAAGTCCTGAGTGCAAAAACATAAAGGAGCATGGGACGCAACGGTGGAAACATTAACCTGTGTGAGCATGCTCTGTCTGGTAATGTGTCCTTTTCCTCCCAGCAGAATAGTGTCATTAACTGTTGCTTCAGGAAGAGTATTGGACCAGGTGATGGTCCAGAGCCATGGTGGGAAGGGCATATAGTTCCAGTTGACGTTATCTCCTCCTACCCCTGAAATCATCAATAGGGTTAGAAGGGTAGTGAGGCCTTTGCATCCACTCCTCTTCCTCAGTGTTTCATTTCTTTTTCTTCTCTCCTTTCTCAGCTCCTTTTGTATTCTGAGTGTCATCATTCTGTTGGTCAATGTAGTCACAGGGTCGGATGCTTTTCTCTGGGATCCAGATCAGCTTTTCTATATCATCTGGAGAAACATAAGCATACCCTTGCCCCCATGTTAGCAGCCTAGCTGGCCCACCCCTACCCCATTTTCGGGTCCTTCCACATAACCAGTATATTTTCTTGATGTTGCAGTTTTTGTTTTTGTGAATTAAAATGTTTTTCTGCCAGGGTTAAATTTTGATGGTCTGGCGTTAGAAAATTAATGGTGCATATTACCTGATCCGGTCTTCTCCTTATGTGATCATTCCTCCCCCCTTCTTCCCCTTTCTTTTATTTGTCAAGCAGGACCTTTATATCTTTGTTATGCCATTCCACTATCGCTTGACCTGTAGGATTATGTGTTATACCTGTAACATGCTGTATCCCAAATGTACAACAAAATTTCTTAAATGTGGTACTAGTGTAGGCAGGACCATTGTCTGTTTTTAACATTTGGGGAAGTCCCAAAATTGCAAAACAAGCCACAAGATGGTCTATTACATGCATAGCTGCTTCTCCTAACTGAAGAGTGGCCATACTATAAGAGGAAAACATGTCTATAGTGACATGTATATATTGCAACTTTCCAAAGGGTTGGTGATGTGTCACATCCATCTGCCAAATATGTAAGGGCTGTAAGCCCCGAGGATTGATGGACATATTAGGAGGGGAAGGTAGGTGAGGGATACATTGTGGACAGGACTTGACTATATCCTGGGCTTATTCTTGCGTGATGTGAAATTGACTGTGGAGCGTTCGAGAAGATTGACAAAACTGTGCGTGAGATTGTTGCACCTCAACGAGGGAGAAAGAATACGTGGTTGGTCGATCAGCTATATGATTCCCTTGTACTAGAGGACCGGGAAGGTTGGTGTGAGAATATATGTGTTCACAAAATATAGGTTCCCTATGCTTTTCTACGAGGTTTTGTAGGGTCATAAGAAGCTGATATATGGTGAAGTTCTGAGCATATTTTATGTTGGCTGTCTCAATATGTTTGAGCACATAGATAGCATACTTGCTGTCAGAAATAATGTTTATGGGTCCAGGGAAGTCTTGAATTGCAGCAATTATAGCATAAAGCTCATTTTGTTGGGAGAAGTGAATGGTGTATGGAGTATCTCCTTTATGTTGGGAGTGCATAGTAGCAGGCTCGATCTTCCTGGGTTGCATCAGTAAAAACAGTTACGGGTTGTATCAACGGCTTGGTTTTGATTACTTCAGGGAATATCCATTGATAAGGGGTCACGAATCGAAAAACAGGATGTGTTATAATTGAGTCGACATGCCTCTGATATATCGATAGGAGAATCTGCCAATCAGAATTATTATTAATCAGGTAATCCACCTGCTCGTTAGTGTAAGGCTGATGAACAGCACTTGGGACCTCTCCTGTTAATAAAGTAACTTTCTTGATGCTTTTTAGTAGAAGCTGTGCCACCAATCATGGATAAGGGGAAATGCTCTTGGAGGCTTGAAAAGGCAAATATATCCACTCTATAATCTGTCGTTGTTGATGTATGGCCCCAAATGGAGTCTTAGGGGTGGGCAAAATAGTGACCTCTAATGGTTGGTTAGGTTGAACCCCATTGATCTGACATTTTTGGAGTGCCTCTTCAATTTTTGAGACCTGCTGTGAGACTTGTGGTGTTAATTGACAAGGAGAACCAGAATTGGGGTCTCCACTTAGGATTTTAAACAATTCTCCAAGCTGTTGAGTGGGAATATTAAGATAAAGACAAACCCAGTTGATATTCCCCAGCAATTTTTGAAAATCATTGAGCATTTTAAATTTCTGTCTATGGAGAGAGATTTTTTCTGGCATGATCCGAGTATTGTTAATAGTTTGTCCTAAATAATTATATGGAGGTACCAGCTGTATTTTGTCAGGTACAATAACAAGCTCACAGGTATGTAGCTGATCTCTTGTGTCTTCTAAAATTTGGCTCAGAACCTCAGCTTGAGGATGTGAGCAGAGTATGTCATCCATGTAGTGGATAAGATATGCCTCAGGATAACAATTGTTGACACATAGTGGGGCTGTTTTTCATGCCCTGAGGCAGAACCTTCCACTGAAATCTTTTGTGGGGTTCCTTAAGATTGATAGAGGGAAGGGAGACAGCAACATATTTGCGGTCTGCAGGATGTAAGGGAATGGTATAGAAGTAATCTTTTAAATTGATTGTCCATAAGGGCCAATCCTTGGTAATTAAGTCTTCGTTTGGGAGGCCTGGCCGAAGACTACCCATGGCTTCCATTCTGTCATTAAACTTTCTTAAATCAGTTAACATTCTCCATTTTCCTGTCTTTTTCTTCATTGCAAAAATGGGAGAATTCCATGGACTGTGGGACAGCTCAAGATGTCCGGCATGTAACTGTTCCTGAATCATTTTGGTAAGGGCCTGTATTTTCTCTGCTCGACCCATACCAGGGGTCTCTCTTTCCAAGTTATTTTGGGAACTTTACCTTGTTTCTTTTCACAGTGGTCCTTGCTAAAATTCTGAATAGGGTTTGACTATACAATAACTCTCATATCCTCTAAGAGGTCTCTTCCCAAAAGGTGCTGCTGTAAAATATATGGCCTGAACTTCCCTGCTTGTCCTTCTAGTTCCCATTTTAGCCACCTGGCACTTTGACCAGGGGTCGTGACTGTCCCTACTCCTTGTAAAGCCGTGTGGCTCTGTTTGATTGGCCAAGGCTTTGGCCAAAATTGTGCAGCAATAACCAACTTGTCTGCCTCGGTGTCAATGAGACCCTCAAACTCTTGACCCTCTTGCAATCTTTAAGGTGGGCCTTTTGTCTGTCATACTTTGAGCCCAGAATGCTTCTCTGCCTGTACTTCCAAATCCCTGGGCACCTCTCGCCCTGGATCAATGGTGACTGGTGGTTCTGTATTCAATTAAGACTAGCTGGGCTATCCTCTCTCCTTTTTGTATACAAAGGGGAGTGGGAGAGGTGGTGGATATGAGTACTTCGATTTCTCCAGTATAGTCAGAATCCACTGTGCCAGGGATTATCATTAAGCCTTTAAGAGAGGAGCTACTCCGGCCAATAATGAGTCCGGCCGTCCTGGGTGGTAGTGGGCCATATACCCCAGTAGAAATTGAGTGCACCCCAGTGGATGAAGATAGCAAGTAATGAATTGTAGAGGAGAGATCAAGACCAGCACTCCCTGGCATGAATAAGGTCATTCACTGTGAGGGATGAAGTATCTGTGAGGCTGGGATTGTCTGTGGGGGAGCTAGAGTGAGAGTGCTGCCCCTACTGTTTGGAGGGGCCAGGGCTGGCTACAGGAGCAGTTTCCCAACTTGGACCAACACTTGGAGACCCAGTGATTTCCCTTTCCACATTTAGGGCATGGTGTTGCTGGAAGCATGGTTGGATTTCTTTTTATTCCCCTAATGGGGGCTCTGCACTCTTTCTTAAGACCAGGCCTCCTGCAATTGTAACACGTAAGGCTGGATCTGGCAGGTCGCTGATCAAGCACAGCCGCCATCACTTCAGCATTTTAGGCAATAGTGCCTACTTTCTGGCACCTTTGAATCACTTCTGAGATTGTCATAGGTGGGGCCCCTCCCAGTAGCCATTTTACAGTCGGGATTGCAGTTTTCTAAAGCTAGTTTTTGTAACAGTACGGTAGCAGCATCAATATCTCCTACACTTCTCTGAATAGCCTGGGTGAGCCTATTTGAGAAGTCAGGAAATAGCTCTTGGGGTCCTTGAAAGGTTTTCGTAAAGGAAGAAGCATGGTCTGTTTTTCCCAGAATTCTCTGCCATGCAGCTTTTGTGCAGTTCATAATCTGTTCATACGCATGCAGCTCGTAAGTGAGTTGGTTCTGGAGTGCAGAAAACTGTTTGGTGAGCTGTTCAAAGCTTATGTTAACCTGTACTCTTTGATTTCTCTTTGCTTGTTCTAAGCATTTTTCAAAAAACTCAGATTTCCAAACCAAATAATCCCCTCCTTCTAAGGAGGTCTTTGCCAAGGTGTACCCATCCTGAGGGCACATTGCCTGGCGGGAAATACTTTCAATGATGGTCTGTACATGGGGGCTTTTGGTCCGGTAGTTAGAGGCTCCCTGTTTCAGTTCTTTTAGGGTTTTTAAATCTAGGGCTATATGCTCCCTAATAACCTGCTGATTGTTTGGGGGATTCAGCTGTTCAGAAACGGGCAGCGCAAGAAGAAATTCTAAGGGGACATCATCCCCACACTCTTTAGCCCTTTTTATAATTTTCTCTATTACACCTTCTGGTTCTGGGGCTATTTTATGTTCCCAAAAGCATGGTATGGATTTATATTGAGGAGGTAGAGGAGGGGTCTCAAGAGACTTCAGTCTTTCCTCTGAATTGTATTCTAAGTTGCCTTTTTCTGGTATTTTGCACTTGGATTTTAACAAGTGTGCAAGTTCCTCCTCTTGCTCCTTTCCCATAGTCTCATCTGTCTTTAAAATTTTTGTAGCAAGAGGCACTGCTTCAGTCCTTTGTTTTTGAGGTCTCCAGAGTGATGATCCTTTAAGATCATTTGAACCCCAGGAAGGGCCAAACTCTGAATTAATCAACCAGAAGAAGCACCTCTACCTAATAGACAGGACTTTCTTTGTTCTCTGAGTAAACCCAGAGAATGCCTCTTCCTGCGTCAACACCTACAAAGCCAGAAGAAGCTAAGAGCATTCTTCTATTAATGATTACCAAATACAAGGTGCCTTGACCAGACATTACCTTGAATAATGGGTATTTTCTTATCTTAATATTTGATGGACATATACTGTGTTACGTTTCATGTTAATGGTAAAGGAAACAGATATCCTAGGTTGTATTTTCAATTGACACTTTGTCAATTCTTTTATCTTATTGTGATTACAACCTGTTCAATTAAGAAAATTCCTTTCTCATGCTATGGTTAAATAAATAAGGAGATGATAAATCTGAGGGACACAGACATCCTGAGTTGGGATTGTCTTAAAATGTATAGAAGGCTTATCATAGTTTTTATAAGTCAGTCAGAATTTAAGATCTGGCTTCATGCATGCATGTATTAGCTAGATTTAGGGGAATAAACAATATGAATTTATATATCACCTAGCCTGTTTGCCTCTTTTAACCATACTTTCAGGATGACAAGAGAAACTAAGCTTTTCTCAATTCTTTAAAAGACAACCCAAAGACAAATTTTGGGGACTTGAAAAGGATTGGCCTATCATAGCCATGGGACCTGGGAGCCCCTCCATGAAGGAGGATCCCCAGGGGTAGAGGGAGTAAGCCTCAGGAAATTAGGAAGTAATTCTCTAGCATTCTAGAGAATTGGACATATGCTTCCAATTAGGGCATCCCCCCACGTGGCTGATGGTGTATCTGAGACATCCTCATAAGCCCTTCTGACCTGAACTGCAGAGCAAGAAAGGGATAGAGGGGAGTCTTACATACCTTTCCATCTTGGCTGGAAAAGGACTTGAGGGGGTCAGGCAAATCCCTGTAGAGGACCAACAACATGCTGCAATTTGGGGTGTTGGGAACCCTGAAATGTCATGGTACAGGGTGAGTCTGCCTGCAATGAATTCACACATGCAAACCTTTCAGGGAAGGTGGTGAGGTTTACTGTAACATCAGTTAGGTGGCCAAGATTCCTAGGTAATCTGCAGTATTGTGGTGCCAAGAGGAGCTGGTGAGATTCTTAGAGAATCTGGACAATTTAATGGGGGCTAGATTGGTACTTATATACAAGAAAAGACAGTGAGAAGATTTGGATGGGATTAAGAATGGTAAATACCAGGGGTGGGCTAGGTGCAGACAAGGAAAGGACTTAAGTGGTCAGAGAGCCACACTGAAAGGGCAGTTAAAGGTACTATTGAGTATCTGGATAGACTGGCATGGGCCAGATGCCTCAAGCTAAAAGCCAGTGATCTGAGCTGCTGAAATGTTGGGAAAGTTCAGGGGCTGGGTTGCATTCAAAGCCAAAGCGCCAACATCTGGATTTTCAAAGCTCCTTGACAGCTATCCAGAGTCTAGTCTGGCCATATTACACAAACACTCTTCCAATGAGTGAGCCCCAAAGCAAAATGATAACCTCTGAATATATATATGCTTCTTCAGGGTCAGAGGGTGCCACAACCATGTGACTCAAAGTCATGTGACTTAGGCTTTGTTCTGACTTAAGCCAGTCATCAAAAACTCTTGATTCAAACAAACACAAGACACAGTCATAGACATTTGATTGTGTTGATGCTGAGAAGCACTCCAAAAGAAAAAATAGCAAAAAGTCACTTTGCTTGCCCTTACAATAACATACAAGAGAGTGCCCCCACTTGCAAACCGTTTGATACTTTGGATGGGTCATCTATTTTTCCAACCTGTTACATGTAGAACACATGTTTAGCCAATGCACTCAGTATTTCATGCTCTTACATTGCATTTTTTTTCCATTTCTAGCAGAATGATATGATTCACTTTTTCTGAAGGTCTATTATTTTGGAGCAGTTCTCTTTCTTGTAAATTATTAATCTTTTCCTGATTTTTAAGATTCCCAAATTATTTCCCAAAATTTTTCTTTTCAGTGAGTATTCTGAGTCATACACTGTATTTGTTCATAGTGTCATACCAGAAGTGAGTGAGACACTCCACAGAGTATAAGTTTTAAATGGAGAATTTATTAGCCGGTGGCCATTGGGGCTACAACCCAAATCAATGGCCTCATATTGAAGTGAAAGGGTAGTTTATATAGGGAATTTACATGCCAGGTCACAGGGTGGTCTGGGGGTACAGGAACAAAGGTTCTGACAGATCACAGATTCTGACAGGTTATTGTTAAGTGGGATAACCTTATCTATTGACATTCCTTGGAGGAATCATGGAGCCCAGGGACGTTCGCTAGACTCCAAAAGGTCTGAGTCCACTCTTTAGTATGCAAAACTGAGGTTTGTTGTTAGGGGCTGGGGGCAGGGTTTTTCTAGCAATAGCTGGCTACTCAGGTATCACATCTCCCACTTCTTTTCTGGAACAATTTAAATATTTGAAAAGGAATGACTTGGTCCAGAGCACCTGAGGTTTGGGCCACTAAGACAGGGACAGAATTAACATGAGAATGAATAAGGTTGGAGATATGAGAAAGTAATCAGGAACCTATAGTTACAGACAGGATCAATAAAATGAGGGGGCCAGCCAAAGTGATAGCAGGGTGATGAGCTAGGGGGGACATTGGTCCCCTGAAAATCACTCAATATCAGCTTAGGCTGGTGCCAGGTGAAAAGTTTGCAGTAAAAATTCCCTAAATGCATCTTGTAAAGCAGGGGTTTGGGAAGTAACTGAAGGTATGCATATAGTAACAATAGAGGGAAAGGCTCAGGTAGAAATTCAGAAGCTTCTTCAATTAGAGTGGCTGTAGCAGCCAGGGAGTCTAATTGTTTTTAAAACAGGCAACTGGCTTAGGCAACTAAGGACTGCGTTAGGACTCCCAAAGCCTGTGCTCTCCCTTCATCAACATGCCAAGTGAAAAGCTTGTAAAGACAAGAGTGTTGACAAGGGTCAGTTAAAGTATATACCTGTAAAATATCAAGCAAGGTGCTCCTCTCAGGATTAGGGTCTCATCCCTTAATGGCTAACAGGGGAAAAAATATCCTTAAGTAAGTCTGATCTGGCCTTGTCGACAGAGGTGGGGGTATTTCCTGAGCAAAGTCTAGAGAACAAAGAAACCCAGGTCCTGGATCTTCTTCTAGTTACTCATTAATTCAGACTCTGGGTCTGGTCAAAATCAAAATGATACAAAGTGGTATAAAACGTTCCACATTTCCCCCTTTTGGTCAAAGGCAAACTGAAAGTTTCACCTTAAGACCAATTAAGGTGTGGAAAAACCTCTATCTTCCTCAGGGGTGAAGTTCTAAAATCCCTATCTAGTTGGAGTCAGGTTTTTTTCCTTTTCTTTGTTTGGACATCCCCAGGGATGGGCAGAAACTGTAAACTAATTGTAAACAAGCAGAGGGAGAATAATAGCTAAAAATACTAAAAATACAAGAAAAACAGTCTTGGGAACACAAGGACTCAGAAAGGGAGCTGTCCTTCGTGCAGGTACTGGTCCAGAGTCTCGGGAGGGGCTGCCTGTGTCTGATGCTGTCCCCTTCAGGCTCTTTGAAACTGGAGGGCAAGGTCTCCTATAGGCTTAAATGTCCACTCCTCAGATGAGACAGAAGGAGCAAGGAGTCGATATCCACCTACCAGGGGCTTCCAGAATGCATGTAATTTGATGATTGAGAGAAAAAGCACAACATAGGTCCCAGCCACGCAGGGCTAAGTTCAAACAAATACAGTAAGTAGTTCGGTATCCCAGCCACTCAGGGCTGAGTTCAAACAATTACAATAAAGTTTTTCCCATAATTCACAAAACTGCACAATTACATTGAGTCAGGTACAGACCAAATTACTTAGATGATTCACAATAGAGGGGAAGATTTGTATGTCACATGTTTTACATTTACAAATAACCAAGAAAACTTAAACATGAACCATACAAAGTAATACAATCATTATTAACAATGTTGACTAACATTAAATTCCTAGTAGTACAGTACATATAACATCATAACCCTTGTAGCCATGCCATGTCTTTTGATGGCATTTACAAATAATCCACAAACCATTCCTAACAAAACTAAAAATGTTTCTGATTTAATGTCATATATTTTAACAGAAGGAAAGAACTTCCTTAGCTCTGTTTGATTCCAGGCACGAGTCATATCTGATAGCCGATCATATAGTCACCAGGTTAAGCCAGCAGGGCTTAAGAGTAATCAGGTGGGGATTTTCCTTTTCAGAAAGGAAATAGCAGAATTGGGAAATAGAGTCAGGAAGATCCTACCTAGGCTGTGTCCAAGGTCGTCTTCAAAACTGTTTCCCAGGTACAGACATCCACCTTTAAAAGTTCTCAGCTTGTAATGTCTGCCATACTACTACTGGCTTCATGTGACCTTATTCCTGTAATCAGAGCTTAAACAATATTAAATTGTAGTCCCATAAAATCTTAAATAGCAAATAAATATCCTTCAGATAAGACTGTCCAAATGTCATTGAGCTAATAATTATCAAATCAAGCTACATAACATTTCCATCTTCTAAACACTTCCTTACACTCTTTCCCAACTTGCTTAAACCATCTGAAACTATCATTCTCAGGACAGGGGAGGCTTAGTTAACTCCCATTGTCCCCAAAATTTGTTATCTGCCTTTCCTATTTTTCCCTCAACCTTAATTTACCTTTCCAAATCTTTCAAACCCATTGCTCAGTCTTCCTTTACATTTCAACCATGAGACAAAACAACTCATAAGTTAGTACTTTTTACTGACATAACTGTGTATACTGGAATCCCATTCCAGCTTGCTTAAACAAACGAAAGAGGTTAATGACTGACCTCACAAGTTGATGGATTTGTCCCTGTTAACGCCTTCTGGAGGAAAAAGGAACACTTCAGGAATTAAGTCTTATACACATTGTTAAGCTCTCTCACTTAAAATCACAAAACACTTTCCAAAACACTTCTAGAATTGTTTCCCTAAACTGAAGATGTCTCTGATTTAGTCACAGTAATTAATTACACTATTTGTGTCAATACCTAATTGCTCTTATATCACTTTATAACATCTAAGAACTCTATTTCACATAAATACAATATAACTTTAAAATCCCAGTCTTAGTCTATGGGATAATGATTCAACCTTACATTTGTAAACCAATATTATCTCATAAACTTCTTTTCCCTTTTTCCCAAATTATTCCCATTAATACTTTAGAAACCATATTATCTTTCATTTGGCTATATGAGAGTACCAACATAACCAGTTATTTGATTAAAAACAACAAGATTTCACATATTTGCATTTATCCAATTTCCCATTTTTTAAAAACAACTTCTTTCACAATGGTAACAGATTCTGGCAGATAACTTCCTTTTGGTCACTACCTGTTTATTTCTGATTAAAGAGATCTGCCATCTCATCTCCCCCTGAGGGTGGGTTCTTTTCTGTCAGATGGCAAGCTTCACTAATAAGAACTGTATCCTTAAGACCCACATCCTCCTTGAAACCTAATCTTATCCTAAAAACCCATCACTTTTGCTGACTTTTAAAAGCCAGGGTTTTTTTGGGCTTCTGACCTCTACTGTTCTTTCTTTCAGTAAAAAACTCAAATCCCAGTAATTGTTGCCCCTCCCCCTTCCTTCCCTTCTGACAGGTGGGCAAAGGTAGAACTCTTTCTTCTTATTTAAACTAAGTGGGGAAGAGTAAGGAATGCAGACTGCCTCCTTACTCAAAAATGTAGAATAAGACATTGAATGGGCCTTTCTTGGGGTACGTAAAACACATGCTTTAACCACCCTCCCCAAGACTTCTACAGATAAGGTTCTCACCCAGAACTTGGAAAACTGCAGGTTTGAACTGCAACCAATTAGCTTACAGGTGGAAATTCAGCAGGCCTTCTGAAAATCATACAAAAAGATTTTACAGAGCGTTTTAAAAGTATTTTCCCTTCTTTAAAACAGTTTAAAATTTATCCTGATATAAACAGGGATTGTCACTAAACTTTCATGAAGAAAATTATTTGGACAGCTCTAAAATGAGATGAGTCTCCTTCTTAAAGCAAAATAACCTTTAAACATTTGGATTCATTCACAAATTAGTCCATAAACCTCCAGATTAACATACATAAATACATCTTTAGATGATACAGGCTTGAAAATCACACTCCTATATTTTCAAAGTATTATAACAACTGAATTCTTTGTTATTACAGAATTTCTAGATATCACAAAAATTCTTTAGTCAAAAAGGTGTTGTAATGGACCCAATTAAATTAGCTTTTGTTACAATAACAAAGTTTACCAGGACTTTTAAAAAACTTTTTCATAGGAATTTCCTCTTAAATGGGACAGATGAGAGATGGTAGGTGAAGACTTAGCAGAAAAGAAGAAACACAGAAAAAACTATGTATTTCTTCCCTTCCCAAATGAATTTGTAAAAGCTAAGGGATTATAGATAAGGTATGTGAGGGCCAAATTGCTATCAGTCTCCTTCCTGCAGCCTTCTCAGAATTAGCATGATAATTCAAGGGAAGGATCACCTCGATTTGCATTCAACGAGGATGAAAGAATTTGGCCCCTTCCTCCTCTCTCTTTTCGTATCTCCCCCTAGACTTTTGGACGCCACTTGAGGAAGGCTTGAATGGTTTGTCCTAGTTCTCTGTCCAGTTCTTTTTAATTTTTAAGGCCCAAAACTTAGCATTGTAAAAGAAACAATCATTGTCTACAAAGCCACAGTTTAACAGTTCACAATGTATCCTGAACTGACAGAGATCACAAGAGAACCCAAAAGGCCTCTGCACAAATTCCTGACTTATAGCAAAAACAATTTCAATTGAACTTCCTTTTAAATAAAGACAAAACTTGGAAGTTTATAATTTCTTAGGTTACAACAATTGGCCAACTTCTTAACCTAATGCAACTTTAAGCCCTAAACATTATTATGTGTGTAAAGTTTGAACTACTCATTTCTGTCTAGGTAAATACATTTCTAAACCAAATATGACAGTTTAAAATTACCAAATTCTCATCACATCCTTTAAAAGCACCCAATTCACATATATCAAACTCAGATTAAAATCACATAATATAGGAATTGTTGATCCTATTACTTCTGGTATTTCTATATTAATACATTATATATAAACACATGCATAGCATATATTAATACATTAACATCTTAAATACACTTTATTTATTTAGCTGTATATTCTTCAGCACCCCACTACCTCTGGCCCAAGCATCAGGAATACTTGCCTGGCCATGAATGAACTTAAAAAAGAAAAGAAAAACTTTATTTGCACCCCACTTTCTCCAAGCTTCATCTTATGCATTCCAATCCCTGACTCTAATTCTTCCGTTTTTACAAATGAGTTTGAATTAATAAAAAGCCTAAGGAATTTGAAAGAGGTGAGCCACTTCCTTTCAAGCAAAAGGAGCAAGCTAAAACAATTTTAGTTTCAGCTCTTCTAAGGTGGAGTGAGGGGAGGGGGTGGTCCAGAGCACATGGCAGCTAAAAGCAACATCCCCCCACCTAAATTCCTTTATACAAGTTTCTCTCTTTCTTTCCTAATCTTGACCCAAAGTACCTCAAACATTTCAAATGAATAATCAATTACATACTCTCCCAGCTTTTATTATTTTTTTAGAATCTAACCATCCCTTAATTCAGAGCCCATTTATCAATTTAGGTGAGCAAATTTCTAAACCTCTATGCACAGAGAATCTTCCATCTCATCTTTAAACCACCAGATATATTCTCATAATAAAATTTTCTCACATGGAAAGTCTATTCTCATGGTTAAATATCAGTATTATTAATTATTCACTTGTTACAACCACATATAACAGTTCCAAATTTTATCACATATAGAAATAATTCAACTTATTATTTTGGTATCCAAAAACTACTTCAAAGGTTAACAATTACATTAAACCAGAGAGAGAGATAACAATAATGTTGTGTCTAAAATATAAACAACCATCATTATTATTTCCCTTTACAAATCAGGAAACAGGTCAAACAGAGATTAAAATACAGTTTTGCAATTGGAACAAAAATGTGAAGTTACCTAGAGCAGAAGCTGGTATCCCAGTGGTGACAATTCCAGGAGGCAGAAAGTCCAAATCAATCTACCTCGCCCTGCCCCCTCGACTGCAGAAGTTACTGAGCCTAGGGCAGTTTGCAGCTGCTGAGTACAGAATGGGCAGGATGCATAGGACCTGGATGGCATTTCCAAGCTTTGCCAAAAAGGACAGGCTAAGAAGGTACCCAGGGGCACAGGACTGACTGTCAGTCTGTGAATTTTCTGTCCTTCTCCTCCTTTTCCCCAGGTGGGGAAGGGTGATTTAAGTTTTCGCTACAGCTCTCCTGTGTTCTTCTAATCTGATCTGAGAGGAGAGGAGTTTGTTTTATCTGCTCTTTTACTGCAGCCCTGAGACAGGACAACAATGGTGAAAGATCTCAATGATTGTAATTCAAGTAAACTTCACCTTTGTTTACTCCTAAAAACCTTTTGCACTAGAATCTAAGGGAAAAGACTCCCTCCCAACTGTGATCAGGGACAAAGACAAAAGTGAGAGTCCCACTGAAAACTTTAACAGAGGTTTTAGCCAGAAGGCATTCATTGGGAGGAGGTATTTCAGCAAGAGTGAGCTCCTGGAAATGAATTTACAGTTTCAGGAGTTCTATCTCCCAAAATTCAACTAACCAATTTCCAAACTTTTAAACAATTTAAAACCCAGAATTTGCCAAAATTTTAACCCTTTTTCCATTGTAATTCCAAGTCGACCACACATAGAACCATAAGGGGAAAGAGTCTTTGTTTCCCTAGTTGCAGCCTGAAATCTCTGGCTGCCTGCATTTCAGATTTTTAACAAAATATAGACATTTCACAATTTTGACATAGACACACGGACACAGACAAATCCAAAATGTACAGAACATGGGACAAAATACAAAACATAGAAGACACAGAACAGAACCAAAATGGGTGGATCAAATTGAAAGCCAAACCAGGTCCCTTCAGAAGAAAGAAAAAAAATAAACCAGGTTTCCCCTTCAGGGTTATACAGATGCCTTCAATTTTATCACACACCCCTTCTCTGAACATGCATTTTCCTGCGTCCAGGTAGCGTTTTAACAGAGACCAGTCGGCTAACCCAGAAACAGAAACTTCACCTTACCTCTAGAGGTCCGAAAACCAGAATTCTCTGTAGGCTGAAAAGGGACAAGTCAGCAATGAGCCCATTCTCCAAGACTGTCATGCCACATCAGAGTCCTAGGAAAAGAAATCCCCAGGAGGCGGCTCTCTGAAATGAGAGAAAGTGGATCGGAGGCAACTCCCTGTTGAGGTCCGAAAACCTGTGTGTGTCTCCGGGGCAGTAACACAAAATACCACCTCATCTCGCTGGGGCCTCCAAAATGTTGTACCAGAAGTGAGTGAGACACTCCACAGAGTATAAGTTTCAAATGGAGAATTTATTAGCCAGCGGTCATTCGGGGAATTCATCCCAAATCAATGGACCTGTGGTGAAGTGAAAGGGTAGTTTATATAGGGAACTTACATGCCAGGTCACAGGGTGGTCTAGGGGTACAGGAACAAAGGTCCTGACAGATCACAGATTCTGATTGGTTCAGTGGGATAACCTTATCTATTGATATTCCTTGGAGGAGTCACAGAGCCCAGGGACATTTGCTAGACTCCAAAAGGTCTGAATCCACTCTTTATTATGCAAACTGGGGTTTGTAGTTAGGGGCTGGGGGCAGGGTTTTTCTAGCAATAGCTGGCTACTCAGGTATCACAATAGCATGAACAATCACTATGGAAGACCATGCTTTCATTCCCCGATAATTCATGTATTGTAACTCAGACTTCTTATCAGAAGCACTTCCGTATCTCTTTCCTGCCCCATCCTCCCACATTCTCCCTTCCCCAGCATGGGGTGAGCTCATGTACTCCAACCCTCCATGTATGGAGAGGGTCATCTCCACATTTGCACCTGGCTGTCCCGCTTTGGAAGTTCTCACTGACTGCCAAAAAGTCCCAGCGTCTGCTGTCTTTTTTCCCTAGTCACTTCCTTTGGTGTGCTGCCTTCCCCTTAAAAGTGTAAACTCCATGGGGACAGGGCAGTCTTCTTTTCCATTTGAATCAAAAGCATTGAAAGACAAACAGAATAAAACAAGACAAAAAACCACAAGAACATACCTTGTTTTTTCACAATTCCTTAGCCCCGAGAGAATTGAAAGAATCGGGCATACACTTCCGGATGGGGCATCTGTCCTTGTCCTCCATGCTTCAGAATGTGTTCCCAGGTCCATGGTCTCCAACATAACCACTGGACTGACAACCTGAGAGCATCAGGCTGAGTACTAGACAGCCTCCTAGCTGTCTGACCTACTGTGACCTGCTGAGGTCAAGCCTGAGAGAACTGAGAATTTGGGCATGCACTTCTGGATAGGGCATCCGTCCTCGTCCTCTCTGCTTTGGAAGGTGTGCCCAGGTCCATGGCCTCAAACATAAACCACTAGATCAAGAACCTGAGAGAGTCAGGTTGAGTACAAGACAGCAAGCAGCTGTCTGACCTCCTTGGACCTGGGAAGTCAGGCCCAAAAGAACACCTCCAAAATGCTTGGAGAGTGAGAAGGGGATTGGGAGAGGGGGAGGCTTACAATACCTTCCAGTCTTGGCTTTAGAAGAACTTGAGATTAGCAGTATTCCCAGTTAGGGAACCAAAATGATGAGGTTTGGGCTTGACGGGTGCTTGAGACCCCAAAATACCAACATGCCTGGTCCTCCTGAATGAATTCAATTCAAGCCTTCTCAGCCAAGGAAAAAGACAAAGTTTACTAAGGAATCGCCATATTGGGTTTTCTTAAGAAATCCCACCATTTGTGACACTCGTTTTCAGAATTGGGCCAGATTCCATCTGAGGTAGATGGAATCTGAGCACCTTCATAGAGGCAAGATGAAATTTATATACACAAAGATTGTAGGAGGGATCTAGGGTGGTCCTGGGGTGATGGGAGGAGGGGTTTAGGGAGGGTCTTGAGGAGGAGTCTAAGGAGGAGCTTGATGGGACTGGGTTGAGGTCAGACTCCAGGAAACAAGAGAATGGGATTAAGGGTGGGAAGTAGCTGAAGGCTACCTAGAGATAACAGACAATGTAGGGTTAGGCTAGTTTAAGGGTAACAGATTTGAGCATACATACTTTGACTAGATCAAGGGTGGAAACTAGCCAGACAACAGAGGGCTAGGCTAGGTTAGAGATTTGGGCCTAGCACTGATGAAAGGCTTATGGTCTCAGGCAAATGCCAGATCTAGTGGGAAGATTCAAGGGGGCTCCCACAGTCGAAACCCCATCATTGGCATGGATTAATGAGGTGAATAAATGATTTTTCCTTCATTCATTTACTTACTGGGAGAGGTAAGAGGAACTGAGAATGAAGTCCCAGGTCCTTAGAAGTAAAGAAGTAAAAGAAGAGTTATGCCACTGGAGTTTATTGAGCGAGAGAGGGGGGTGACATGGTGAGACCTGCACTTCAGCAAAATGACTTTGAGGCTAGAGCAGAATGGGGAAAGACTTGAGGCAGGCAGATCCCTCCCCCAGGAGGCACTGTAATAGTCCAGGGATGTGGCGATGGTGTTTTGTTGGAAGCTGACTGAGAAAACTTAATGTGGAGTAAAGATGTAAATGATTATCATTCATTATGGTTTTGTAGGAAAAAAGGGGACATGGTTAAGTGGGGAGGGTAGCAGGCTACAGGTCTTTGTCTACTCCCCTCAGGCAAAGAAGAATAACTGAGATCTCTGGGGAGTCCTAAATCTGATTCAGTCTGCGGCAGAGGAGGACCTGGGATCAGATCCCCCAGGCCAATGGAAGGAGAGGTCTTTGCTTGGAGACATCTCTGCATTATTGGGGGGTAGGCAGCACTGACCCCAGGCCACCTAACTAACCCAGGCTGGGTAAAGGGAGCTTTGGACACTCAGCCCTCCCCCTACCTCACCCCCACACAGCTGGGCTGGGAGGAGGTGAGACAGGGAGGAGCCAAGTTTAGCTTTGCCTGGCTAGGAAGGCAAAGGGGTGGAGGGAGAAAAGACATAAATAAAGGGAGTTATAGAATGCTGTAGAACAGATTCCAAGGAGCAGTTACTGTCTCTCTTCATTGAACTTCTGGCCAGATTGAGAAGACATCGAAGAACCCACAATCTTTGGCCAGAGAAAGTAAGTCTGGGTCTCAAGTGCCCCCCTTTCCCTTCTTCCTAAACCCTGGTCTCTGTGGACTCACAGCTATCTCCTCTCCTCTCCCCCACCTGCTTTGGTAGACAAATAACCTTACGACCAGGAAATGAAGCATTTTACAAATCCTTTTAGTCTCATGTCCCCCTCCCCAAGAATCCTTCTCTCTTATTCCCAAGTGGCTGGCCCCCTCCCCCATGTTGGGACTCTGTAGGGGTGGAAGAGTAATGCTTTTGGAATCAGAACCTGGGTTTGAATCCAGTTGCCCCAGGTCCCACTACTAGACTATGGACAGTGCTTTACATGTGTGATCTTTTTTGATCCTCACAATAGTCCTGCCAGGAAGGGGGTGTTATCCCCATTTCAGAGATGAGAAAACTGAAGCTGAGAGGTGCCATAACTTTTCCAGAGTCTTAGCCAGGACATGTCAGAGGGAGGATTCTCTGGGCTCTAACTGATTTTAGGCCCTCTCTACTTAGCCTTGGCTGCTAAGTCACTGAGCCTCAGTGTTCTCCTCTGTAAAATGAGGAGGCTGGACTTGGTGACCTCTAACTTAGTCCCTTTCAGTTTTCAAATATACGTGCATTCCTGTGATCTGGAGATCAGCTCAGAAAAAGAAAAAAAAAAAACAAACTGATGGACTTTTGGAGTTGGAAGGATGTCAGAAAATGATCTTGGAATTCCCTACTGGTGTAACTCCATGACCCAGACTAGAATCCTGGCTGTTCCTTAATGCCCCTGTGACCCTGAACCTTGTTCCTCCAGTCAAAATGAGGGTCGGGAGCTCTGAGGCCCCCTCAGGCTCCAGCGCATGGTCCTTTGAGAGCTGGCCACTTGAATAGTGGACTCCAGCCTGTGAAACTGATGGGGTACAGTTGAAGAGGACACCCCAAAGTACCGACACACGGGTCCTGCCAAAAGAATTCGACTCAAGCTTTCTCAGCCAAGGGAAAAGATAAAGTTTATTAAGAGTTAGCCAAATAGGCCTGGCCCAAGAGATCCCACCCCTTGTGACACCTGTAAGGAAAGCAGGCCAGATCCATCTGAGCTAGCTTGGATCTGACCCCCTTCATGGAGGCAAGATGGAGATTATATACACAAAGATTGTGGGAGGGATTGAGGGGTGGTCTGGGGTGACCAGAGGAGGGGTTTAGGGAGGACTTGAGGAGGAGTCTAAGGAGGAGCTTGATGGGACCAAGATGAGGTCAGACTCCAGGGTGGGAAATAGCTGAAGGCTACATGGAAATGACAGACAATAGAGGGCTAGGGTAACAGAGCTAGGGTATAGACATTTTGATCAGGATTAAGGGTGGGAAACAGCTGGACAATAGAGGACTGGGCAAGGTAGGCATTTGGGCCTAATGGTTATAGCCTCAGGCCAAGGCCAGGTTGAGTGGGAGGATCAAGGTAGGCATTTGGGCCTAATGGTTATAGCCTCAAGCCAAGGCCAGATAAAGTGGGAAGATTCAAGGGTTCAAGGGGTTCCCAGAGACTATGCCCTCATCACAGTCTCTGGGAACCCAACTTGAACTCTCCTTGAATCTTCCCACTAGATCTGTCCTTTGCCTGAGGCCATAAGACTTCCTTTATAGCTAGACCCAATCCTCTACCTAGCCTAGCCCTCTATTGTCTAGGGGCTTCCCACCCTTGATCCCATCAAAATCCCATTCTCTTAGTTTCTGGAGTCTGATCTCTAGTCATCCCAGTCCCAGCAAGATCCCCCTTAGACCCCTCCTCAAGACCCTCCCTAAACCCCTCCTCTAGTCACCCCAGACTACATGACCACCCCTCAATTCCTCCCACAATCTTCTTGTATATAAGTCTCACTTTGCCTCCATGAAGGTTCTCAGGTTCAATCTAGCTCAGTTTAGATTCAGTCTGGCCTGCTGGCATTAGCATAAAAAATCAGACTTCCTAAGGGTCTCCCCATTATGGCAAATCTTTAATAAACTTTGTTTTTCTTTGGCCCGTGCTGGGGCCCAGGCTCAGTTGGGAAAATCCTTCAAACACATTTTGGGGACCTGAATGAATCCTCATCCAACCAATGACTTTCTGCCCTGCACCAATTTTCTCAGGCTAACTAGATTTTTGTTTTTTTTTTTTTATGGTTTTCTTTATTCTCCACTCCTCTGTTGCTTTGCCCTTCTCTCAGGGACAGGCTCTGGCTTTCTAGTCATTATCTCTTGCTATGTTCAAATGAAAAAAAATGTGAAATGCCTTCCTCCCCTCTCCCCAGCACTGGCCCATTTTCAAAAACTGTTGCAAGAAGGCTTGTTGGTCTTAGCACAATGCCTGGCACATAGTAGACACTTTTTTTGTTGCAGTTTTAGAGATTTTCAGTCATGTCTGACTCGTTAGGACTCCTTTTGGGGTTTTCTTTGAAAAAATACTAGTGGTTTGCCATCTCCAGCTCCTTTTTACAGATGAGGAATCTGAGGCAAATAGGGTTAAGTGATTTCCCCAGGGTCACAGAGTTAGTATCTGAGGTTTAATTTGAACTTCTATCTTCCTGATTCCAGACCAGGCACTCTGTCCACTGCTTAATTGATGTTTATTGATTGCTTGGCCTGTTCAGCCTTATTGGCTGAGGGGGGCATGGAAGTAAATGATCTCTGAGGTTCCTCCTTACTCTAAGAATCTAGGAGCCTTGGTGCTGTGACCCTTTTCTGCTCCAGCTCAGCTCTACTTCCGAGTGCCCAATGACCAAGGACTGGGTCCCCAGAGCCAGGGAATCTGGGCTACCTCTTAAATCACTGTGGACCTGGAGCTTGGTTCTCAATTCTTCTTACTGCTCCCAATGAATGAATGAATAAATGGTCATTTATTCAGATCTAATTACTAGATGCCAGGATTTGTAAGAAGTGCTGGGGAATGGAGATCCAGAGCACAGATCTGCCCCCAGCTGATTATAGGAGCTGAACTTTGGAAACCCTTTCCTGAAATCCAAGTGTTTTTGACAGCTGAGCCCTTGACTGCACATGGAATGGGAGTGTGGGGGTTGAGTTACCACCCCTTCTGCCACCCCTGACCCTGCCTCCACTCATCTGTTCTTGCTTCATTCCTGCCCACTCTGGCATTCTGGAATTCCATTTCCCCTCCCTCATTATTCTAGGACTTTATTCCTCCACCCTCTTGCCTTCCCCTCACACACACCCCCCTTCTATTATTGGTAGATGGACTAGGAGGTGTTGTATTTTAGGGGTGCTTGTATCCCGAAATAGCAACATGCAGGTCTTCCCCAAATGTTTGTACCCAAGCCTACTTTCAGTGAAAGACAAAAAAAGTTTATTAAAAATCCACCATATTGGGTGGACCCTTAAGTTATCTGAGCATTTGTATCACTAATGCAAGTGGGCCAGATTGAATCTGAGCACTTCCATGGAAACAAGATAGGTCTGAAACACAGAATGTGGGAGGGATCCAGGGGTGGCCAAGTAGTCTGGGGTAATGGGAAGAGGGGGCTCTATGGAAGATCTTGATGGGAGTGACCCGTAGGTTGGGGTGAGCAGAGGACAGCAACAGGGAGAATGGGGTTTTGATAGTGTAAGGAATAATTACAACATTAGTTTCCACAGAAATCATGTAATACATGACTTAGGAAACCTAGAGATCCGTGCCTAACAGAAAGTCTTTGACAAATGCAGGAAAATAAATTGAACTGGGAAGAAAGTACTGGGAGGATATTGAATAAACATTTTCACTCACTAAGCTGATCAGGGAACCTAAGAGCCAACATTCTATTCTTTGTTCTCTAAGTAATCCCAGCAATTGCCTCTTTTGTCAACAACCAGGGCCAGAGGAAGCTAAGAGCATTGCTCTGCCTATGGCCATTAGGGATGAGGACTTTAACCCAGGACACTATCAACATAGATTAGTATTAGATTATCTTCTAGCTGAAGAAGGGGGAAATTGAGAGATATAATGGAGAAATTTGTCTCCATAAATGTAGAATAACAGTCAGCAGAATGGGAGACATAATGGAGGAGTTGTGTCTCACACAGAAGATAAAGGGCAATGCAGGATCCAACTGGTTTTATCCTGTTTTGAGGCTAGAAGTCAGTTAAGTAGGGTAAAAGCTAAGTCTTGCTTGGAATACTCATGTGCAGTAAGTTTATGAATACTAACTTCTCTGCTTTCCAGCCACCATCTTAGTTCCACCCCATGAATACTAACTTCTCTTCTGGGAGGAGTAATGGCTCAGTTTCTTGGTCATACAATGCATGTGGTGTGTCTGTGTGGGGGAGCAGGGGACATATCAAGGGAAACTGTAATAGGCATATGAGGAAGTTGCCCACCCTCTAGTACCCAGCCAATGAGAGAAAAGGGGAGGGACTTTGCAGGTATGTAAAGCTTGCTTTTGCTCCAAAGGGTGAACATATTGCATCCCTTCCCCAGTAGTTGTGTAATAAACTTGGCTTTTGCTTTCACCGCTCCTGAACCCAAAGGTGTTTGGACTCACAATAGGATCAAGGATGGGAAGTTGCTGAGGGCTATCTGGAGATGACAGAGAATGG